>NC_143135.1:13620000-14245000 GCF_059928025.1 Delphinapterus leucas | reverse complement strand
GCAGCAGGGGGAGCTCATTCACACAGGAATCGAAATTCATGTATAAGGGGATGGTGGGTAAAGCAACCCAACTTTCTTCAGTAAGAACAGCCGTTTTGCATTGTGGATAAATTATCACACGATAAGTAACAGACAATGGTGCTAGCATAAGGAGCCATTGAGAAGATAAAGACCCCTTACAGACTGACCAGCCTCCATGGCAAAGCTACTGCCCAAAAAAGGTGCGTACTCTGCCTGTACCTGTTTTTCAAGGCTTGGCTTGCTAAGCTGTACAGTTTGAGGTCCAGCGAGTCTGGTGCCTGGAGTAGCTATCACAATGCTGGTGAGCTGGGCCATGGGGAACGTTTTGGCTATGGTTGCAGTCTGCCCATTGACGACACGGACGGGGTGGATGGAATTCTGGGAGGTAGGGAGGGTCGTGGGAGTGAACTTGGTCAGCATGACAGGCCTCTGGATAAGTTGAGGAGCTGCAAGCATGGGAGGAGGTGCTGGGGCAATAGGAATGTTATTCTGGGCCACAGGCTTAGGTCGAACCTATGGAGAAAGAAAGAACAATTATTGCATTACTTAAACTTCTCAAGTCCTATAAATCTTAGACATTGCCAGATCCTCTATACTATATATGTGAGTGAAATGGTATTCAGTACAAATATTAATATCCATTTTAGTATTATCAATTCTATAGATCTCAGCATATATAATATTACAAAGATGCATGAGCTCTTAAGAGGATGCAAATGTTACCCCAGAATGTAGTTTTTCTGATTCCAAACCGTAGCTCCCTCTCCTATACCATGCCGCCTCTTCGGGCTGAGGTCAAATGCCTAATCCAGAGACTGGTCCCACCCAGAACTTGTGCCCAGTATGGTAATAATGCTGCCACTGCCCTTAATTCACGTTCTAAATTTCTTCATATCCACAGCTCAGTTCACTCCCATCTCTGGCCCTCTAACTCCCTGTTCTTGGGTGCTCCTTCTCTAAGTCTCCTTTGTGGCTTCCTCTACCTCTGCCCAATCCAAAATATAAATATTTCTCAGGGTTTTGTCCTGGTACCCCTTTTCTTCCCAATGTCCTCACTCCTCCCGGGAACTCTCACTGCATCCTACAGCTTCAACTACTATCTATATACTAAAGACTTCCACACTTGTATCTCAGGACCACACAGTTCCTTAACTTCAGAGTCATTTGTTCAACTCCCTGTTATACATCTCTACTTGGAAATTTCACAAGAAGTTCAAAATCAGCATGTCCAAAACTCATCAACTTCTTCTTCCAATCTTTTCTTCTTCCTATAATCATTACATCAGTAAATGCCCCTTTCTTACTAAAAAAACTTCAGAATCATTCCTAATGCTTCCTACTCTACCTCTACTTCCTAAATCCTTCTCAGATATGTCTACTTTCTATCCTTACTACCACTACTCTAGCTGTGTTTGCTTTACTGAAACAGTGGCAGAAAACTGTGATTAATAACATGGGATCAGCCTTGCCTGGGTTCAAATTCTGGTTCTACCACTTACTAGCTAGCTGTGTAACCTAAGATAACACACCTAATCTCTCCAAGAGTACTTTTCAAACTTTCTAAACTGTGACCTGTGGGCAAAATCCTTTCTCCTTATGCATAAGAATTTCACCTTCAGTTAACTCTCTAGCTGTATACCCCTGGAAACCTGATAAGGGAAGAATGTCAACTATGTTAGCAGGCAACACTGCTTATGGTACAAATGACCTCTTGCTGCTAAATCAAATCTAACATTTCCATTACTTGCAAAAAGCAGAGATGGAAATACGTTATTAAAAATAAACATTTTTAAGTTGTTTAAAAAAAAAAAAAAAGACGATGAGACACCCTGCTTTGGGCTTCCTGAAATGGGGTGACTCTTGTAACTGTGCCTGTCCACTGCGGGGACTTTGAAAGCCATGCCTATAGAATTGTTATAAGATATATTAGGCTCCTGTAAGGCATAAGATTTCTGTGCTAGGGTGGCTCTCCCACTGACCTGATAAAGATCTCACTTCCCTGTACCTGAGCAGTCCCTGGACAGCCGTAGAGACTATTATATGGACTGCTATAGGGATTCCTACTGAAGAAGCTGTCTTGCTGGCAAGCTCTGGTTTCTGTCCTATATCATTCCAAGTAGACTGGTGCCAAGTGTGGCCTCTGATAGTCTTGTGAGTCTGAATACTTAGCTGCATCTAAGACAACCCTATAGTGTGTGCTGTGGATACACAACAGGAAATATGTTTCACGCTGTAACCAATACGCATACATATTTATCTCTACCTCTCTAACATAAAAACTTCATGAAAAAATACTTACGTGCTACATACTCTAACATTTCCTATTGTCTTGTTCATTTTACTTAAAAACTCTGGTTACAATCCACTAAATTGATTTCACAGCCTACTAATGGGTCACGCCCCACCGTTTGAAAGACAAAGACTAAGCCTTAGGTTCTTATTCTTAGATTCTTACCTGAATACCTACTTTCACAGAGTTGTTGTGAGGATTAAAATAGATAACCCATGTACAGTGCCTCGTGCAGTAAGTGTCACATTAGCAAGATTCTCTAAATATTAGCTACTGTTATCGCTGACAATGTCCTGTTTTTCCTGCCACATTCCTGACAATCTCCAATCTATTCTCCACACAGTGGTAAGAGGGAATTTTCTAAAACAAAAATCTGATCATGTCAAGTACCTGTTTGAAAGTAATTTAATGGAGCCCCACTGTTCCTACGTAAGGCCCTAATTCCTATATAGCCTACAAGGTTCCAAAGGCTTTGGCCTATGGGCTTCTCCAGCCTCACCTTACTCTAGCCTGAGTCAGCCACATGGCCCACTGTGCTCAGCCACACCAAATTTCCTTTGGTTCCTTAAGCCAACATGTCTCTCTGCATTGTGGACTTGCATATAGGCTCTTCTCTCTGCCTGGGACATTTTTCTTCTTCCCCCAAAACTTTCTCAAGCTAACTTCACTAGGATTTTAGGTCTAAGATGGAATGTCAACTCTTCAAGGAAACTTTCTGTAATATTCTAAGAATGAGTTGGCTGTCCTTCCCATGGATTCTCAGACTACCCTGTACTTCCCATAATGGACACAGTAATTGCCTGTACATGTGCCTGAAGCTCTATGAGGCTGAGAACTATCTTGAAAACTTCATATCCATAGTTCTTAGTGCTCTTTTGATACCTAAGGTATTCATTAAGAATTTATCTGATAGACGATTGAAATAATCTTATGTTAGCATTGCCCATCCCCTCCCCACAGGCAATTCAGAAATCACTTATGGCCACTGACCACACACATCCTTTCCCTTCTCTCTTTGCCTGAAAGCTGAGGCTTCAGACAGAAACACCCAATCTTTCTACCAGGCAAGTCAACTCCTCTCAAGGTCCAGACTGGGACAATCATGACATTCTGCCATAAGAATGGTGAGTTCAGCCAATTGCTGGAAGAATACTCTCATGAGGATATGGGTAGAGTTGCTTGGGTCTAGGTAGAAAGTTCCCTGTGCAGCTTCCTAGTCTGAATCTTTATCATCAAGACTTTGTGTTTAAGAATGATGCTCTATGTCATCACTTTCCAGAGTAGAACCGAACACTTCCTACCAGTTAGTGTCACTATTGTCTCCTTTCCTACTCTCCCTGGCATACAGCGAGTGGGGTGGGAGGTTGTGGGGAAGAAGTGGTAACTGCGTTCCTTCCCCACTGGCAGGCAGTTCTGGCTAAATTCTTCCAGTAAGTCAACATTATAAGGTTTAAAATGGTGCTATCTTAATTATTTTAAATTTAGGAAAATTTCCCTTTCCTTACATCCCTCTGCTACAGCCTTTCATCATTGTTAAGAAACCCTGATGATAAAACAAGCTTCTTCTCACACAGATGTAGAGAACCAAGGGGGGAAAGGGTTGGGGGTGGGATGAACTGGGAGATTGAGATTGACATATACACACTACTAAATATAAAACAGATAGCAAATGAGAACCTACTGTATAGCATAGGGAACTCTACTCAATGCTCTGTGGTGACCTAAATGGGAAGGAAATTCAAAAAGGAGGGGGTATACGTATATAGCTGTATATAGCTGATTCACTTTGCTGTACAGCAGAAACTAACACAATACTGTAAAGCAACTATACTCCAATTAAAAATAAATAAAGCTCCTTTTGTGGGACCTCCCTGGTGGTCCAGTGATTAAGACTCGGAGCTTCCACTGCAGCGGGCATGGGTTCGATCCCTAGTCAGGGAACTAAGACCCACATGCTGTGCAGTGCAGCCAAAAAAAAAAAAAAAAAAAAAAAAAAAAAGCTTCTTCATGGTATAGAGATCAGCAGCTAGAATCCTCAGCTAAGTGGGATCTGAATACAGCTGAACTGACAAGTGCATTATAGGCTGCTCAGAAAGGGCTCACAAGGATTTTTGTCCCACCTAACCCATCACTGGGCTTGTCAACTGATTTACTCACCTGTGGAAGAAAGTTTGGACGTGGAGTGAGTCTAGGAGGGGGGATAAACTGTGGTACTTTGATGGGCTGAGGAGGTGTTGCCTGAACCTGCTAAAAAATGAGAAAAGTAAATCAGAGAGGAAAATAATTATTCAATATCAAAGATGGTATTCTTAAAGTATTTTCAGCATCACTATTCTCTCAATCAGACAATATTTTCTATAAGCTTTCATCGTAGAGTTAATCATCTGAATTAACACTGCCTTAAGAAACTTGTTTACTCTACTGCTTGCAGGCTTTACCCCATAAAGTAAACCAACCTCATTTCTGTTTCCTCACACAGCTAACGTAGAACACAGCAAGCTCAGCAATCACAATTTCCTCTGACGTTCAAGAACTCTTGCACTTATGTATTTTATTTTATTTTATTTTTTTAACATCTTTATTGGGGTATAATTGCTTTACCGCACTTACGTATTTTAAAAGTCAACACTGGATCCAAAGGAAAATCCAACTTGCTGCCTGGACAAATGGGCTTTTTCCTAATATAAGAGCTTTACATAACAGTGAACGGCTTTATTCCTACAGAGAATGTTCTAGCTCTCAGCGTCCGGCTGAGTGATCTGGTTACTCCCCTAAAGATTCCTGGGTAAGTAGTAAAGCTTCACTTTAATGCCCTCTAGTTTCACTCACCACTGGTCATTATTCGAAAGCCACTAAGAGCTCTTAGCTTCCATTTTAAGAATGGACATTTAAACTACAATTTGGGTATATTCTGAAAACAGTTTTTAGACAGTTTTACCCTAGAAATCTCAAGAACAATTTTTATTCAAGTGCTTCTTCCTTCTAGGGATCTTTTTTCTGATGGACCTTGGACATGTACACTGTTATTTGTGAGTTTCTTGAAAAATTTTTAAGTGCCCAACTAGCTCCAGTACTTCCCGAGTGCAATTTCAAGGAAGAGTGTACTAAAAAAATTCACAGCATTTTCCCCAAATTGGTAACATAGTACCAGAGAGTTTAAGCACTCTAGTTTCACAGGAAGGAGTGTGGTTAGGATAGAGGGAGAGATACATGAAACAGTGTAAATGCCTCTGTGAAGGACATTTTCCCCCCTTAAGTCAAGTCATCCTTTGGCCTCAGATAATACCTCAAAGAGTTTTGATCCTTGGTGTAAGAACACCTCTATAGTTATTTAAATAGGTAGCAGGAATGCCATATTCCCTTGTCAGCCCCGAAGGGGAATCTGGTATGATAGAAGAGTGATGGAGACCGAAAAATCCAGCAGGAGCATAAAATGGATATACTCCACAAATGCACATCCTGAACCCTCGCATGTGGGCACACATGAGTAGCAGCTGCTGGCTTACCAGAGTGACTGTGTTTTTTGCCACAATTTGGACAGCCTCTGCCCCAGGCCCAGTGACCTTACTAGACGTCTGGAGGTTGACTGGTGCGTTCTGCACATCAGTGCTGAGCACAGCCTTCTGACTGTTGATGGCGGTCACCATAGCAATGGTAGGTCTCTGGCCCACAACAGAGGCAGGCATGGTCGCAGTTGCTGCTTTCAAGACGAGAGGTAGTGTCTTTGTGGTAATCATAGAAGCTGTAGTTACAGTCTTCTAGGAGACATGGAGAACAGACATTAGGACGCTGAAGTGTCATCCCACTAAACAAAATGCTAGCCTCCAGAAGAAAACAAAGCAATAATTCTCATCATCAGTCAAGTTTCTTGGTGTAACAACATTTCTTTCGTGTACATAAAGCACGGTTCTTACTATACGGAAAGGCAATCTCTAGTTTGCCAGAGTTCTCAAATTTAGCTTTAAGTTCATAGTAATAACTGCAGACTAATATGGGCACAGGGTTCTCAACAAGGAAGGGGGTGGGTTTACAGATACAGAATATGAGTATACCTATTTCTTCTGATTTTTCTAATTCTTTGCTTGCTCTCAATTAATTTAAATTTTGTAGAAGTTGCAAATCAATGAGGTACACACCATCTCTATCATTAATTGCTACAACCTCTTCAATATGAAGAAAGCTATCATATAATTCTGGATATCTGCCTCCTGTGACACAAAGGCTGGGATAAAACGACAGTGTCTTTTAATTCTTTTGAGTGCCACCCTGGAGAAGAGGAAGGGCAACTCACATAAGAATTAGTACAATTGTTGCCTCAAAGGCAGTAAATCCCAAACTCCAGATAATGAAACCTATTAACCAACTAGTATACTAAATACCAGCTCTTGATACCAAAGGGATATGAATCACAACCTACAATCTTTGCTCTGCAGGACTGCTGCAGAAGTGAGGAAAGATCCAGAAAAAGGCGACAAGGTGGAAACGAACACCTGAGTTTCAGAAAGTCTTATAGATCAGAGTCTGAACTGAGGTGAGAGGACTGATGCTCCACAAGCGCTACTGCAGCTTTGAAGCTGTATTTTTCTAGACTTTCTATTAGAGTAATTAAAGGAGCCAGCTACAAAACAAGAAAATATAAACAACCTCATTTCATGGCATACACACCTATCGAATGCTACTAGTCACTCAAGATAGAGATGTTTCCGAAACGTGAAAATATACCTGGTCTAACTTGTTGGTTCTGATTTTGATATTATTTCACCTTTTTCTTCTTACTGGCACTGTTCAGTTTGGTAGCTAATAGCCTCATGCAGGTATTCAAATTTAATGAAAACAAAATAAAAATTAAAACATCAGTTCCTCAGTCACACCAGCCACATTTCACATGTTTACAGCCACACACGGCTAGTGGCTACCAAACCGGACAGTGGAGCGTTCCAACACTACAGAAAGTTCTACTGGACAGCACTGCCCTCGACCAGGGAAAAGGACCCCACTCTCCCTGAAACAGATCTGAACAAATTCCTTTGTGAATTTCTATTTCAGTGTCTATGCAAGCCCTTGTGTATTGTTTGGTTCTAAGTAATTTTTCTACCTTAAACACATACATGCATGCATTAACAACTTTTTTTTCTTTTAACCTAAACAATGTCATAATCTGGCCCTGTCTATCCCATCACAGCCTAATGAGCAATCCTTATTGGTGCCTGCAATTAAAATCACCCAAATAGGTTCCTCTTCTCTAAGTCAACAATACAGAATGGCTCATTCTCCTTGCCGTTGTCCTCTCAAGCGTGAAATGGGAGTAAAAGGGGGAACACGGATAATTATTTATTTTGGGAGGTAGCAGGTCATCCTGCCTATCAGTGATGAAAACCAAATAAAAGCTAAGTGCTATTTATCATCAGAAATGTTACAGTAGTGTAGCAGCGGGACTGACTTTGTATTACCTGCTATTTTTAATATGTGTTTTTAACCCAGTGTGATATTAGCTCTCTCCATCAATTTAAAACATTCAAATACGAAGAACTTTTTGAAGTGGTGAGCAAGTCACACCAGATGGCATTCAATCCTGGTGCCAACACAGGTTATGGAAGAAAAGCTCTAGTCAGCAGAACTCACTGACATGGATTTTAAACACAGTCATGCATGTTGGTTCTACTTTAAAAGAGGGTCAATATGCTTTTGTTTAAAACATCCTTGATCAGGTAAGTCATTAACAATCTTTTGAATAATTTTTCTTAAAAAGTGAGTAAAACCTCAAACTCACCTGATTTATATACTTAGCATTACCTGCAACACTAAAAAGCACTGAATTCTAACAAGTCTGTTCATAGGTTAGGTTAGCATTTTTATTCTACTTTATAAATATTTGGTTGTAGCTAATTTCACTCCATCTATTCTAGCATCTACATAACTCTCTTTGTATACAGAGGCACAAGACCTAGTACTATATGCACTGATGAAAAGCTTTTGAAGACTACATTTATTTGCAAACCATTTACTGACACCAGGTATTGACACAGGTACTGCTTAGATCTTCACTCCTGGTCTGGTGCTTATTCTACTGTTAAGTACTAGGGAACATAAATCAAACTCCTGGAGTTCTGATGACAGAGAGAATCTAGAATTTTGATATCCAAACCTAATGAAAACCTCTGAATTGTTCTGGCAGGAGGAAGAGAAGACAGTGAGGAAAGGTGCCCAGAAAAAAAAAATTATTTTTATGGAAGCTGTGATTAGTCCTTGGCTGGTTGATGCTATCCAAGTATGATCACCTTCAAAAGATGACAGCAGTTTCCCCAGTTTCATGAAGGGGTTCTTTATGAACAAAACCCAAACTGCATGAACTAGAAGTTAATGCAGAAAATACATGGCAAGAAGCACTGACAGCAAAATCCTTTTATTTTTTTGCTAAGTTTTTTTTTTTTTTACCTGCAAAGCACGAGGTATCGATTTAAAAAAGATAAACTCCAACGTACAAATCAGAACTTAGAGGGATTATTACTATGGGCTCTAATTAACTTCCACACCTATTTTAGACTATTTGTTTAATTTTTTAAAAATTTTATTTATTTTTGGCTGCGTTGGGTCTTCATTGCTGCGTGCAGGCTTTCTCTAGTTGCAGCGAGCGGTGGGCTACTCTTTGTTGCAGTGTGCGGGCTTCTCACTGCAGTGGGTTCTCTTGTTGCAGAGCACGGGCTCTAGGCACATGGGCTTCAGAAGTTGTGGCACGTGGACTCAGTAGTTGTGGCTCGAGGACTCTAGAGCACAGGCTCAGTAGCTGTGGCACACAGGCTTAGTTGCTCCACGGCATGTGGGATCTTCCTGGACCAGGGATCAAACCCGTGCCCCATTGGCAGGCGGATTCTTTACCGCTGCGCCACCAGGGAAATCCCTATTTGTTTAATTTTGAATGGAAGGTAACTGTTGTACACTCGGACAACTATCAATAGAACCCCTCCTCCTTCTGTCTATGAGGGCTTATTTTCTGTTTGGTTTTATTAACTGCATGCCTCTTTACATTTGTACTCATTTAAAATGACAGAGTTGTGAATTTAAGTTGAAGGGTACGCCTGTGTTCAACTATTCTTTCATTTTTTTTCTGTAGTTTGGAAAAATTTCAAAATATACATACAAACATAAGCTGGCGTTAGCTGAGTAAAGGGGACTGATCCTCCCACTGCCCCATGACTTGGTACATGCTAATCACCTGACTTAGAATAAAACGCTTTCTCATTCTAGCCCTTCCTCCCTGCCCATGCCGATTGCTAAATTAATAGTTAATCCTTTCTGGACTTAGAAATTTAGTATATGCCGTATATTAAACTTCCCATTTGTCCCTGACCTCATGAATCTTTAATGACTCCCTATGACTGCCAAAACCCCCAAAAGTTCTGCCACATATTGGAGGGCTTCCACAAGCTAGCCTCTTCCTACCTTCTGGTTTTATATCCCTCTCCACCATTTCCTGGAATCCACGCTCCAGCCACATCAGCCTACTTGCTATTTCCAAGACACGCATTTACTTTTTTGAGTCCATACTTCTGTTCACATTGTTCTCTACACCTCGATGCTCTTCCCCCTGTGCTCCATCACTGAAATCTCACTTATCTGTCAAGGCCCTGATCAAAAGCCACCTCCTTTAGGAAGCACTCTCTGATCCCTCTAGTCAATATTACTGTCCTCTGGTACTTTCACAGGTGCTTTCATTTTATTCTTCTTTGTTAGCCGTTTACATCTTCCTCTCCTCTAAATTTGTTATGCTCTTGAAGACAGAAATTCTGTCTTATTTACAAGACATTGCCTAACAGAAAGCTTGCATATAGTAGAGACTCAATAAGTATTTACATAATGAATGAAAATAATTATCATAGTTTACCAGATTCTAGGCAGGGACCATTACTACCTCTTTATATACCAGAAGCTCTCATATAAGGAGCACGTGATAAATAATGACTGACAGTTTACTATAAAAACAAAACCCAATAACCTAGAGATCTTATGGCTTTTAACATTAAACAAAACAAAATAATATAAAACAAGCTTAGCTAAATCAATTAAATATATCAGGTGGGCTACCAGATGGAGGGATGCCACATAACACTGTTTTGGGGATAGCCCTAGGCCCCTTACTATTACCATCCCAAAGCAGCACAGAACTCAGATTACCAGGGAAGGAAATAGCTATTGTAAGTATTATATAAGTATTTTCTCTGATTTGTGTGATATGGAATGGTACTTGAACAGAAAGTTTCCATGGGTTAGGAGAGAAAATTCCTAGTACCAGGAAACAATGAATTCTACCACACTCCTTCCATGTAAACACTTTCTGATCAAATTGTACTTTGAGACGAGAACAACCAATCCAACTCTGTTTAAAACTCCAAAAAAAGTAAACTTATAGGCAATCTTTTAGAAGAAATATAAATGCTGGTCAGGGGGGGTTTAAAGTCAGTTTGAATGCCTAATTTCCAAATAGCCTTGGAGATTAGGGTAAAAATGATGTAGGCCACTCTAGCTACCTGATTTACAACAGGGATTCTTCATTTTCCTTCTTTGGCATTTTATATAATGTTGGCATTTCTCTTTTTGGTATTGTATGGCAGTCTACAGTAGCGAATGGGCGGAATTTTTAACCAGAACATCTGGGTTCAAATCTTGGCTCCACCATATAATAGATATATGATTTTAGGTAATTACTTAATCTTTCTGTGCCTTAGTTTTCTTTTCTAAAAAACAGAGATAATAATAATACTGTCCTTAGTAGGATGGGGTGAGGACTCTGTATGTTATACATGTAAAGTGCTTAGGACAATGCCAGTATATGGTAACCTCTATTAACTGTTAACTATCTTTAGTAATCTTCAGTATTTTTGTAAGTAATGTATTTTTCATTTGCAAAATATTGTATATGAACCAGCCCAATGTCCATAAGTGGTGACTAACCAAGTAAACTAAAATCTTTTGCTCTACATATAGATACAGTGAAGATGGTGTTGGTGGGTGAGAGGTGTCCATGCTCAGGTTTCAGAAGATCCCAAAGTCTTTGAAACCATGTGCAAAAATGACTGTATTAGGTGTGAGTGTGTATTTTTCCAGGGAGGGAATCCATGGCTTTCAACAGTCTTAAAGGAGTCTGGGACCTCCAAAGATCAAGAACCACTGCTCAAGTGTCCCATTTTAAAAGGTATGCCCACACTACATATAAGTATGTGGAGATCAAGCTTGAATACTTTTCTTAATAGAAACATTCCCAAATATGTCCTTTTTGTGTGTCTTGATTGCCTCAATATCCTTACATTATATGGTAGTGTAAATGCCCTTTTCAGTAAAATCATTTGCACAGCTACACCAATTAGCATATTATTAGGCTTCCCACCCCTTAGTGCTATTTTTGACCTGTAGCTTCCATTTCAGATTTCCTTTAGTATATGAGAACAGATACATATTCTCGTATGAGAGGAACTGGACTTGGAAATGAATATTTCATTTCTATGAAATATACCACCTTCTAAATGCCTCTTTCTACCTGGTTCCATGGGTATTGATCCTGGAATATCTCCACATCTAAAATTGCTAAGAATTCCAGAAAAACAATTCCTGAGGGTCAAGTCACAAAGACTTTTAGAACAAGTGCAAATAAATACTTCCAGAAGTTCAAAAGAAGACGTTAATTCTGTTCTAATACAGAGAAGTGATATTTTGTTGTCACTGATTACCTTTTCTCCTTCTTTGGACAGATGGGAAATCAGTTTAACTTTTACTCCTTGGTAATGTCATTTCCTTCAGGCAATGAATTTCAAGTGATTATCATCCCAGTACAGTATAAAAAAGTAACCAAAATAACCTTTGTTTAGTGCTGGTTGAGGTTGGTAACATAGTCTGAAACAGGACCTAGTTCTCCATGACCCATAGCAAATCAGCCTACAGCACGAAGCCCGAGGTGCTCCATCCACACTTGTACCTGTGAAGCAGTCAGGCTGGGAGAGGATGCAGCCGACTGGGCGTGGTGGTGGTACTGCTGTTGCTGCTGTAGCTGCTGTAGTGGTTGCTGCTGTGCTGTTTGTAGTTTGTTTTCAGATTGTGGCAATGGCTGTATTTGGAACTTGTCTGGTTGTTCTTGCTTTACTATCAGGTTCTTCCGAAGCTGTTCAACTACTCTTTTCTACAAAGGAGGACAAAAAAGAATAAAATCTATCAGAATATTGTTCTATCTCAGCTGTACAGAAATAGGCAGGAATTATATGCCTCTGACATCTTTTCTGTAACTAGCTTATTCTAGATCTTGTTACCTCTAAAATTTACAGATTAGACAACTGAGGAGAAACCCATGGCATAAGTAACATTTTATATCAATCTATAAAGGGAAACGGAGGCACAGATGAGAAGAAAAGCTAATGGAGGTCGCATAGCAGAGCTGAGACTCCTTGACTATTATTATTTAGCGTGCTGGGCTGGAAGGGCAGTATAACGTAGCAGTGAAGACACAACTCTGCAAACATACTGCCTCAATTCAAATTTCAGTTTTGCTACTTACCAGCTATATGATGTTGGTCAAGCCACTTAACCTATCTGTGCCTCAACTTCCTGTTCTGTAAAGATGAGGTGATTAATAATATCCTTAGGATTCTTACGAGTACCAAACTGCCTCAAGTAAAGTACTCGGAACTATGAGTGGCACACACTGTTGGTCATTTATTTTTTTTGCATCTGGTAACATACATACCAGTTATACTACAGTAATTTTTGTTAATCAAACAAACATCATGTACCTAATGGCAGTTTCAAACATTAAACAGACTTTTAAACAAAGAAACCTTGATCCCAGCACTATGCAATATACACGACAGACACTGTAAATAACTGAAACATGTAACTCATGAGCACTGCTTTGCTGGGACAGGATCTGTGAAAACACATACATTTGCTTAGGCAGAGTAGTGTTTTAGCTATACGGGATGAAAATTTTTAATTAAGGTTTTTGGAATTTTCTGGCCTTGTTGAAATCCAAGAAAATGGTGCATTTGGAAACCTTCATTACTATAATAATACATTTCAACAAAAGGTAAGCTCCATGCGGGTACGGATTTATTTTGTTCACAACTAAACTCTGCATCTAGAACTACGGTGGCTAAGTAAATGTCCTCATTCTCTTCACATGATGTGTGAAGTGATGGAACCAAAGACCAGCAAATGGCTCAGAGAAAATACAACAACCATTTGGGGTCAGACCTGGGTTCTGACTCTCCTGCCCTAATGGCTGGAAGAAAGTATAAGCAGCACTCCTCGCCTACACTTTCAAGTGAGTTCACCAGCTGAGGTTTGTTATTTCTGACAAAAATAGATTACTGTCTTCTCATATAGATTTAAATAGAGAAGAAGTAAATGAAGATCTTTAAATAAGGGGTTAAGTGAAACCATAAGGGCCGGGTTGATTTCACATTCCTGCCTATGATTCTAACCAACTTCACTACACACACTCTCTAAAGAATCCAAACCTGCAGGTTACTTCCTTGACATATTTGAACATTAAGAACATTTACAAAATGGATTTTTAAAAACTTTAAGTCAATACAAAATACATTCTTGAGAAAAATTTTAATATTTTTATTACTGATTCTTTTTAGGCAATGAAAATATCACATAAAGGCCAATTTGGCGCGGCGGGGGTGGGGGGGGCGGGTCTGCTATACTTTGTACTCTGCTAGCAACACCTCTTTGAGCAGTTAAATATTAAAAAGAAAAGATGTAGAGTCCAAAGTCTTTCCAGAAACCATCTGCAGAACACTAAAAATACAAATTAATAAAAAAAATTCTTAAAAAATAACTTTCAAGTCTTCAAAATCCTATTTCTCAAGTGTAAAACTTAGGTAATTGAATAGATATAGTTTAAGAGAAGGGGAAGTAACAGTAGCAGTGGCATGGATAATCCTGAGTACCACACGTAGACTTTATTGCTTGGTGACTGCCAGAACAATAAGACATTTAACAATTAAGTAATTATTTAGAGGTGCTTTCAGTCCCCCTCCCCAACATATTAATCAGCATTAATCGAACATATTAACAAACCAGCTAAAGTACAGCATCATTCTTAGTCCCTTTACCAAAACAAAAACAAAACCCCCCAGCTCCAATCAGGGGGAGGAGAGAAACCAGGAGGAAAAAATACAAACACAAATGTGACACCTGCCAAAAAATAAACTTTGAATAAAAACAGCACAGGAGGGCTTCCCTGGTGGCGCAGTGGTTGAGGATCTGCCTGCCAATGCAGGGGACACGGGTTCGAGCCCTGGTCTGGGAAGATCCCACATGCCGCGGAGCAACTAGCCCCGTGAGCCACAACTACTGAGCCTGCGCGTCTGGAGCCTGTGCTCCGCAACAAGAGAGGCCGCAATAGTGAGAGACGCGCGCCCCGCAATGAGGAGTGGCCCCTACTAGCCACAACAAGAGAAAGCCCTGGCACAGAAACGAAGAGCCAACACAGCCATAAATAAATAAATTAAAAGAAAAAAACAACAGCACAGGAAACTAAATAATTACTATACCAGGCACAAAAGGAAAGGGTGCTTTTCTCCTCTATAGCCGTTTTTAGGAAATACAGTGTGCTCTCCTACTTACTGCCTAACCGGGTTAAACTAGAAGCAAGAGACAAAGCTTGGAACCCACTCCCAGTGTTTTGTACAACAGAAGGGAACAGTAGGGGAAAGAACAAGAAAGGGACGCAGGCTAGAGTACTCTGAAGCCATATGGCTAGAGCAAGGTGACAACCAATCAGAACCAGAATCAGAAACGTGGGAGTCAGTGAGTCACGATGCATTCACAACTGTTCCTCCCCCAGGGCCTGAAACTAAGCGAGGAGGGGAGATGGGATCAAAATACTCGCAAACTTTCATCAGTCCTTGAGAAGAGGAAAAAAAGAAGAGAGAGAGAGCTGTGCAGATTGGACACGGGTCAGATCATATGAGGTGAGTAATGCTTTCTTTGAAAGAAGGCGCTGGCATATTTCAGAGAGCCGCTCAGAAATGCATTGTCCTGGCAGTCCTTGCTGTGTTCACCAGAAGCCTAGAAGAATACCCAGAATATAGTTGTGCACGTCTATGAAATTTTTTAAAAAAATCAACGGTCAGGGGAAGCACTGTTGCTTTCTGTCAAATAAACTATTCACTGCATTTTGAAAACCAATGATCTAAAGTTAGGTGAGCTCTGCAGTGGAGGCACTCCTTAGGTGTACAGAGACCCTGCACACTCTGTTAAGGACCAACTAATAAAGGAGAGTTGCCCCGTGCAGTAGCTGGCTTTTCTAGGCTCCACAATCCAGTCTTGTTCTAGTTCAGTCTTGCAGCTCTGGCAAATACAACAGTCACATTAACTCCAGCAGGACCCCAATCTGGGTCAGTACCAGTTCTGGGTGGCGGTGAGAGAATACAGCTATAATATTTCATAAATTTTAGCTTGTAGTATCAAGCAAAGTTCTTAAGAAGCCTCATCTCCACAGGAAGTGAGACCATATTCTTCTACCATTTCTTTGTCTTAAACAAAGAAATCATGACTTCTACTGGTCACTGATGAAGGTTATACTGGCCTAAACAACTGGATGTTTTCAATGTTGTTCACATATAAAGGAGACCTTTAAACATAGCTAATTATCTTGGAACGTTATCCTGAAGCTTTCAGAAAAGGCTAAGTCTCACAAACTGGCCATTCATCACTCACTAACAAGTTAATGAGAGCTAAAAAAGGGGGGGAGGGTAAAGCAATTACACTCCAATAAAGTTGTTAAAAAATAAAATTAAAATTAAAAGTGGGGGTGGGGAACAAAAGAAAGGAAAAAGGAAAAGCTGGAAAGAATGAAGGCAGAAGAGAGAGAGAGAAAAGTTAACAATTTATTACCTTCTCTCCTTAATATATTTTCTATAAACAACAGGCCAATGTGCCAGGTATCCAGAATGGCAAGTACCGCCCCCCTCAATGCATCTGTCAAGAGCTGCTCCATAAACCCAGAATGGGATTCCAAGCCTCCAATTCCCTTGACATGCGCATCGCTAGGTTTCATCAGGGCTTGTTCAGGCAGAAGGGTTCACAGAGCCTCTGACACTTGAAGTCACAGTTTCTGAGACAGGTAGTCACCGTGATCAATATTGTGACATTCAGCGATACTATCAATGTGTTCACACGACAGCAAGACAGATTCCAAAGAAAAACACAAAAGTTTATCAGTCCGATTCAACAGAAAATCGGGTTCGTTTTTCTGCTATGGAAGTCAATCATTCCAAGTGCCACGGCCTTGGTCAATACAGAAGGGAGATGGAGTGGTGGAAGAACAACCCCTACCCCTCCAATCGAGCCACCAATTTATTTCCATCCAATCCTCACACAAATCTTAGAAAGCTTCTCTCAAAAGCAAATGCAGGGCTTCCCCGGTGGCGCAGTGGTTGACAGTCTGCCTGCCGATGCAGGGGACGCGGGTTTGTGCCCCGGTCCAGGAGGATCCCACGTGTGGGCCCGTGAGCCATGGCTGCCGAGCCTGCGCGTCCGGAGCCTGTGCTCCGCAACGGGAGAGGCCACAACAGCGAGAGGCCCACACACCGCAAAAAAAAAAAAAAAGCAAATGCAGGCACAAGCCCTGTCCTCCACAACTGGACGCTGGTGCTTCGAGGCTCCGTTTTTCCACACAGTCACTCAGCTTGCTTGTGTTCCACTCGGCATTATCTGTTCTTGAATCAATTATGAGAGGGCCACATCCACCCAGACATCTTTCTACACAGTACTGCCTTAAAAATTCATCCTTGTTTCCTCTATGATCAACCACACAATCAGAAAATATAACCTCCCCCCTCATACCAGAAACTGGTAGACTTGTAACTTGTCACAAATCCAGAAAGTCAAGAACAAACCCTACCCATCTTCATACCTAAAATGCAATGAAAAATCTTTCCAGGTCTTCAGACTCACCAATTGCCCAAATGAAACCAGGGATACTACATTTTTTGTGTGCATAAAAACTAACATGGAGAAATTTACATTTCTTAATAAAATCCGAATTTACCCAAAGAGAAGAGAGGAGAAAAATAACCTTTCTACTGTCCAACTGAAAGTCAACCAACTGTTTTTATAAGTAACACCAATATTCAACAACACTGAAGATACAGGAAAGAGATTACATGAGTCTTCAGAATGCTGCCTCATAATTATCCTCTAAACAATAGGGTATATTACTGGCATAACATTAATGACAAAATTACAATCCAGGGTAAAAGGTATGTGCTGTTTAAAGAAAACAGAAAATTAAGTGAAGATTCCACCATTTTATGAACAAAGACACAGGAACAAGAAGCAATAAACTCAAAATAAGCTCCTTCTTGATGTAATATATTGCTGAAATTCAATGAGAGAATATGTACTGAAGTTATTAGAGGGAATGTTTAGGGGAGACACACAGGATAGAATTCTGACAGGAGAGTAGGAGGAAAAATATTGGTGGCAGCATCTATAAAAATATACTTAGGGGAATTTCCTGGCAGTCCAGTGGCTAGGACTCAGGGCTTTCATTGCCAGGGCCCGGGTTCAATCCCTGGGTCAGGGAACAAGCTGCGTGGCATGGCCAAAAAAAAAAAAAAAGTGTGTGTGTGTGTATATACACACACACACACACACACATACACATGCATACTTAGATAAAAATAACTGTTTCATTCATTTTGTAAGGCACTAGAAGGTTTTCCCCCAAACTCTCCAATATTCAGTTTCAGGGTTAGAATTAGACAAATAGCTTCTAACCTTATAAGCCTTATTTAAAAGGAATATATTCTTGAAAAACACTACCTGTTTGACAGAGCAGCATCTACAACCTCATCTTATACAGTGAACTGTGTATGCTGTCTTCTAAAGAGGATTTGTTTGGTCATAGAGGGTTGGGAACATAGTTATTTTATAGTTCTTCACAAGGTGTCATGGAATTTGAACAGTACAATTGAGATGAATTAAGGAACAGCAGCAGTTGGAATTATCAGGGGTTTTTTTTCAGTAAAGTTCAAAATTCTCTACATGGATGCTTAACAGATGGTGGAGAATGCATAAGTCATGATACTGATTAGACTCTGGCTTCTTTCATTAAAAAAATATTCTTTGGGGTTTACTCTTCCTTCAAAATACACACACACACACACACACACACACACACACACATACACACGCTGATATGTACATCAATAGGTTTTACATCCCATCTCCACAGGAGATTAGACCTTTTATTCATATCAATGGGATTTATATCCCATTTCCATTGGGGATTAGACCCTTTATTTGACAGCCTGATTGAAATGCAGTTTACTTTTTTCTTATTTAGCTCATTCACGCTCTAATAGGTAAACTCAACCCCACCTTCCCCCAACTCCTTATGCATGACTCTAAAGGACTGCTAAGACTGCTATAGTCAAATTCTGTCTAAATTGAGGAACCCTTCTAAGAACCTGGGGACTGTCTTTAATTTGCATCAGACAAGAAAAAGTGTAGCTGTTTACTCAAGAGAGATGGGTCCCTGGAGAACTACAGTGCTTCAATATGTAACATACCCAGATGCTAGGACAAAATAGTACCAACACAGAGACAGACTAAAAAAGAGCACTGCATGCTGGGAATGGTAGTTGCAAAATATTTCTCTATAATAAAAGACGAACGAAGCCAAAATCAGAACCCAGTTTGCTGGCATTTAAGTTCTCTATGTTTCTTTGAAGTACTAAGCTATACTGTCCTGCTTGCTTCAGAAAGATGTTGAAGATCAAATGAATTAATGGTAGGAAGTGCTTAGGAAATTGTTGAGGGCAATGTGAAAATCAGAGATGATAACCCATAAAAAATACAATTTCTCTAGTGTGAATTTTCAGCTAAGAGCAGCAGCTAATTAAATGTGACTTTTCAATGTCAATTATCTTTCCTTTTTTTTCCAATTTAAAAAAATTATTTATTTATTTATTGATTGATTGATTTATGGCTGTGTTGGGTCTTCGTTTCTGTGCGTGGGCTTTCTCTTCATCGCGGTGCACGGGCCTCTCACTGTCGTGGCCTCTTTTGTTGCGGAGCACAAGCTCCAGATGTGAAGGCTCGGTAGTTGTGACTCACGGGCCTAGTTGCTCCGCGTCATATGGGATCTTCCCAGGCCAGGGCTCGAACCCGTGTCCCCTGCATTGGCAGGCAGATTCTCAACCACTGCGCCACCTGGGAAGCCCCTCAATTATCTTTCAATCATTTTATTTTTAACACCTAGTCAAACATTTTATGTTTGTTCAAACCTCGTTTTTTTTTTTTAAACGAGAATCACCAACAAAAGTACAATTAAGAAAGAATGCTACCTGTTGCCTTTTTATCTCGTAAATCAAGGTTACTAGGGAATATTTTCCTGTGTAGAAATCTAGGTATGGCCCAGATTTCCTATACCTCCGTGAGTGGCTCAGGGCCATCTTCTGAATGCATAAAATACATGTCCAATTTAAATGTAGCCTGACCCAGCGAAGACCCTAAATACAGTAATGAGAACAGCAGAAAAAACATAAGAACCATTTATAATCTGCGCAATCTAGCTGTTTGCTAATACAGAAAAGTGTCTGCATCACTGCTTGTACCACAGTGAGGTATGACACAAAGGCTATTAATTTGTAAATTAAACTCCAGTTCAGTAAAATGCATGGCCCTCTGTAACTGTTACAAACGTGCACATAGCACCAGCCTGTCATTCATCATTCCAGGGCTCTACCCCCAACCTAAAAAGCAGCATTGCCGTGTTAATGTCAGAGCTGTCCCATACACTACAGAAATTCTCTCACCGCTCTGCCCTGAAGCTGTTATGGTTTTCCTCACAAAAGAAATATGACTGGAAATGGCTGCACAGTGGCGGTCCCTGACAAGTTGGATATGAAAATACAATTTAAGCACAATAATGATCCTAAAATGGGGGGAGGGAAAAGGAAGAAGAAAACCAAAAACCTGTATTATTTTACAAAATACTGCTCAGATACAACAGATTGTTTTGCTTACTCCAAGCCCTGGGTACACTGGAGATAATGTAGAAAGCCCTCTTTTCACAGAAACACAAGACATAATCAGATTCTGGGAGAGGTAAATATAATAGATTATCTAACCAAATTCTACACAGAATACACGTACTAAGTCATGGATCAATCGTTTCCAAAGGCAAGGATATATTTTAACAATCCTCAATTCTGCAGTTTTTGCTTAAAAGAGAGAAAAAAGACAGACAACAGTATTAGAACAATATACTGTGTCAGGCAGGATATATCAGGTAGAAAAGATTTTTTTATAAAATGTAATGTTTACCTTACGTTTAAACAAAAGTAGGTCTTACAAATCACTAAACACTGATATTCTGAATAAGTATTTTAACAAAAGTACAACCTGAACAATACTCTTGATGCTTAAAAACATGTTTTTTATCATCTGCCATAATAGGATAAACACGTAGATTAAAAGGTTCCAAAGCTACTGAATGAGTATCTTTTAATTTCACAAAAAGTATTCAGCATTTCAGTAGTTTATCACCAAGTACTTGTTACAATCGCTTAAAGAAAAAAAATGAACAGTGTTACATATTTACTTTCTGACAAGACCCCACATAAAACAACAGAGGAAGCAATTCTATCACCTACGTAAGCTGCCAAGATGAGGGATAGTCAACTTCAAGGGATTGGACCTTCCAAGACACGTGACAGAGGATGATTTGCACTACTTTGTAGTTAGTCTGAGCTTTCTGCATCAGAAAGAGAAGAAACCTGAACTCATCTTTCAGAATTTCAGAGCAGGTTTGATTTTTTGTTTTAAACTGTCAGTACTAGAAATATTACTAAAGAGAGAGAGATTCAGCAATATAGGAAAAAAAGCATGAACAAAGCATTCTGTTAAAAATTTTAAATTTTTATTAAATCTGAGGTGTGAAGAAAAACATTTTTCATAGGTTATGAAAATTACTAAATCCAATTCACAAATCTCTACACAAATATTTCAGGTCTTTACACACACACACATACACACGCAAGCACATACTCTAACTTTCAGAAAAGATGGAATGGCCACAGTAAAAATGATTTATTTTTATCTTCTTTTAGCATATTTTTTAGTACTGAAGGTGTAGTTACTCTTTACTATACTGTTCTCCAGTTTCCACATCCAACAAAATTACTGAGGTGCAGCGCCAAAAGAGAAGAGGACGTTGTACTGAACATAAGATACGTCCCCCCATTTTTTTTTAAATACACAATTTTTTAAATTGTAGCCTGCTTTTCATTTTTATATTTTATTTTATTTATTTTTTCACTGAAGTATAGCTGATATACAATATATAGAAGTGTACAATACAGTGATTCACAGTTTGTAAAGGTTATACTCCATTTAAAGTTATTATAAAATATTTGCTATATTCCCCGTGTTGTACAATATATTCTTGTAGCTTATTTTATACCTAATAGTTTGTACCTCTTAATTCCCACCCCTATATTGCCCCTTCCCCCTTCCCTCTTCTCACTGGTAACCACTAGTTTGTTCTCTGTATCTGTGATAGACTTAAATTTTGTTTTGTTTTTTTTTCTCGGTACGCGGGCCTCTCACTGTTGTGGCCTCTCCCGTTGCGGAGCACAGGCTCCGGACGCGCAGGCTCAGTGGCCATGGTTCACGGGCCCAGCCGCTCCGCGGCATGTGGGACCTTCCCGGACCGGGGCACGAACCCATGTCCCCTGCATCGGCAGGCAGACTCTCAACCACTGTGCCACCAGGGAAGCCCCTAGACTTAATTTTTTAAAGCAATTTTAAGTTCACAGTAAAACTGAGTGGAAAGGGACTTCCCTGGTGACGCAGTGGTTAAGAATCCTCCTGCCAATGCAGGGGGCACAGGTTCGAGCCCTGGTCCGGGAAGATCCCACATGCCACGAAACGACTAAGCCCGTGTGCCACAACTACTGCGCCTGCACTCTAGAGTCCGCAAGCCACAACGACTGAGCCCACGAGCCACAACTACTGAAGCCCGCGCGCCTAGAGCCCGTGCTCCACAACAAGAGAAGCCACCGCAATGAGAAGCCTGTGCACTGCAGCAAAGAGTAGCCCCTGCTCGCCGCAACTAGAGAAAGCCCGCGCCCAGCAATGAAGACCCAATGCAGCCAAAAATCAATTTATTTTAAAAAGACAATGATGATATAATCACTGCACACCTATTAAAACAGCTAAAAAAAAAAAACAACGGAGTGGAAAGTACAGAGAATTCCCACATAGCCCCTGCTCCACCACCCACAGTCTCCCTATCAGCAGTCCATCAGAACGGAACATTTGCTAAAACTGATGAACCTATGTTGGCACATCGTTATCACCCCCAATCCATAGTTTACACTACAGTTCACTCTTCTTTTAAAAACTGAAGGATAGTTTATTTACGGTGTTGTGTTAGTCTCCAGTGTACAGCAAAGTGATTCGGATATACATATATATACATATTCTTTTTCATATCCTTTTCCAATATAGGTTATTACAAGATACTGAATATAGTTCCCTGTGCTCTACAGTAGGACCTTGTTGTCATCTATTTTATATATAGTATTTGAATCTGCTAATCCCAAGCCCCTAATTAATCCCCCCCTTTCCCCTTTGATAACCGCAAGTTTGTCTTCTCTGCCTGGGAGTCTGTTTCTGTTTTGTAAATAAATTCATTTGTATCTTTTTTTTTTAGATTCCACATATAAGTGATACCATATGATATTTGTCTTGGTCTGATTTACTTCACTTAGCATGATAATCTCTAGGTCCATCCACGTTGCTGCAAATCATATTATTTCATTCTTTTTTATGGCCGAGTAATATTCCATATATATATATATATATATATATATATATGTGCACCACATCGTTTTTATCCATTCATCTGTCAATGGACATTTAGGCTGCTTCCATATCTTTTTGGTTATTGTAAATAGTGCTGCTATGAACACACTGGGGTGCGTTATCTTTTCAAATTAGAGTTTTCTCTGGATATATGCCCAGGACTGGGATTGCTGGGTCATATGGTAGCTCTATTTTTAGTTTCTTAAGGAACCTCCACATTGTTCTCAGTGGCTGCACCGATTTACATTTCTACTAACAGTACAGGAGGGTTTAGGGTTCACTCTTAATGCTGTACATTCTATGGATTTTTGACAAATGTACAGTGACATGCGTCCACCATTGCAGTATCATATGGAATAGTTTCATTGCCCTAAAAATCCTCTGTGCTCTGTGTATTCATCTCTCCCTTGCCCAACCTCTGGCATCCACTGATCATTTAACTGTCTCTATAATTCTGCCTTTTCCAGAATGTCATACGTTGGCATCATACAGTAGCCTTTTCAAATTGGCTTCTTTCACTTAGAAATACATATTTGTCCTTCCATGTCTTTTCATGGCTTGATAGCTCATTCTTTTTACCCCTGTATAATATTCCATTGTCTGGATATACCACAGTAGTCTCGATTTTTAGATACAGTCTAATGCGGCAGCTGGTGAGTTCTACAATGACTACAATAAAAACAGCAGCAACAGTATCGAATAGATATCACCTGCCAGGTAAGACACTAAGGCTCTGAGCATCTAAGTGACTTGACCTAGGTCTCAAGTTATGGGCAGGGTCAGACTTAGAAGTTCTAGTTCCTGGTATCTAATTTCTTATCTTTCCCCTCCCCCCATTATTTTACTTGCTGGTAAGGACTTGAAGCTCTCACATCTATATACTGTATAATATGGCAAGCCACAAAAGCACCTAGTAAAAAACCTTAAAAAAAAATACCCGCCCTCCATCCCATTCTGCTTTTAGGAAAAGTAAGTAGAGAGGCAGTATAGTGCAGCAAAAAATAATACAAACGGTCAAGAAATCTGGGTTCTGGTCACGTATCTGTCACTGCGCTAGTTTTGTGACCTCGAGTAAGTTATTTACCTGATCTTGGTCTCAGTTTCTCCACTCAGTCTTCAATATTCTCTTCTGTTAAAATTCTGTGAATCTCTAAATAACAAGAATACAATCTCTTGATCTTTACTTTCCACCTCTATAAGCACAGTACACAGAAAACTACTAGCGCTCACAATGATGATCCTGACACACTACAAAGAAGCTAAGTCATTAAAGAATAGTTTCATTCAGGGATTAAAAATTCACATGAACAGGGGTCAAGCAGGTAATGCATGTGAAAGCAGCAGGCCAGCTATGAGACAATAGAGAGTGATGGGAACTAAAGTCAACTGGAGAGGGAATGACCTGTCTAAAGGCACTAATGTAAGGATTGCTTTTAACATTGTTAAAATATCTTTGTTACTTAGATTAAGCCCATGGGTTACCAGTTTTCAACCTCTAGGCAGTAACTACATTCACTGAACTGTAGCTCCTAGGAGAGGAATCAGTCATCACTTAGGAATTTTTTCAACAATAAAAGGTGAGTCAAAAAAGAATTTCAGACAACCAGAAAATTCAAATGGCTTTCCTGTTAAGCAAAATCTTAGCATTGTTAAACAGCTGGGTTGTGACTTTAGTGGGAAGAAGCACAGACATAAAAGCAAGTGATAAATGGGTATTAAGAAAAATATGGTAAGATAAAATATCTTAAGATATGAGAGACAATATACAAAATATAAAAGAATAAAAAATTTAGTAATATGTTCCGTAATTGTGCCAATTTTATCCAAATAGCTTAAAGTACCTTACAGACAATTTAACCTCCTCCCATCATGTAACACCGATGTAAGAATGAGCTAGAATCAGTTTCTCTACCACCCAACCGTAGCTGTCCCTAGGGCTGAAGAAAGCAGCTGTTTAAACAGCCACACTGCAGAGGTCAGAAAAATGAAGACTACCTTGTTGAAGCTGTCCAGGGAATTACAGAAAGCAAAACATAATCATCACACTTGGAATCCAACCAGAACACTAGAAACAACTCCTACACTTAACTGGTTCTTGTTTCTGAGTACTGGGGATTTTTCAAAATCACTTAGTTTACATGATTAAGGAAAAGGAACTTATGTTATAAACATACGTATTCATTAATAATTTTTCAAGAATCTTACTTTCTGAGTGAACCCTAAATGAAAAATGATGATACCATTTTCACAAACATTTCCCTAATAGTGTGATTTTTTAGCTTAAACAATCATACGTTTATATAGCACTTTCTAGTTGTAAATTTTCACACCCTCTTATCAAATAAGATTCTCACAACTACATGGGGTGAATTAAGGCAACTGTCTTTGATTCAGACAGGGAAACTGAGGTGACTGACGACTAACCAAAAGTTACGCAGTTACCTAACAGTAAAAAGGGCACTAGAATATGGAATCCCTCTCCTCTGGAAAACTAGTCTGTTTTTCTTTTGTGCTGAGTCTAGTTTCACTTGCTCATAGGGTTCCTGCTATGTGCAGAGGGCTCGCACCCGGCACTCCTCACCAAAGCTCCCAGTGCGAAAAGCTGGAAAACTAGTCTGAATGAAGCTCTGTTCACTGAACAAAGAGCTGGAGCTCATTTGTCTGAGCCAATACTTCTGGGGCCAACAGGAGGTTGGATGATATCCAAGTGGACTGACTAAATGTAGAGTATACTGGTGTGGGGAGCTCGGCCAGGGGGAGAGATGTCCTTTGTTGGACATCCGTCTCTAGATATAGTTAACTGTCTGGAAACAAAGACAGACTGTCAAAAGCCAAGGAAGAAGAATAACCTGTGCAACAAACTGAAGGGGCCAAGCAGGAGAGGAGCCTGAGGATGCGGTCAGGTAGGAATTGGGACAGCCGGAGATGAAGCATGGATGGCTTGAGAGATGGGTCTGGAGCAAATTATACCAAGAGTGACCATCCTAAGGCAAATTTCCTATAAGCTCTGAGCACCAGAAGGGCTGAGAATGTTCTTAAAGGGACTGGGCAGTGCTGGATAACTTGCTCCAAAATGCCAGAGAGACTGTATTTCTATCATCAAAGATATTCTCTCTGGCAGCTGAGGAGGGATACACGCTGGAGCCAACACAACAAGAATGATACGCTTCCTCATCTATGGAGTATGATGGACAATTTTAAGATTCTGTTGCTAACCTTCTACCTCAAGCCAAAAACGTCAATTCTGGAACAATGACTTCAATTTAATAAATGTAATGGATGCTGGCAACATTCAGACTGGTAAAATAGTGGGTTCCAGTATTTAAGGGAGTAAATCACAGCAAACTTTACATACCAGCCACTAATATAAAGCTGGATTTAAAATTTTTATTCACTAACAGATTTATCCTACTGCCATAAAAACTATACAGCTATTTTGCTTTTAAAGTAGAGCACAGATGAGCAAAACCCATATGCAAAGGGGCTGGGGAAATAACATTATAAACCACACAGAGAGGTTTTAAAATCAGCCTCCCTGCTTTCAGAGCCGCTGCTAGGAATCCTGGCTGCCCCTCCCTCACCGCCATGCAAGACCAGGGCTCAGTCAATAAGACTGCTGTGCAAGTGACACAGCCATCACTTCTGCTTAGCCTCCACAGGCCTAATGTATGTGATGCTGAATTTACTTATCTCAGTAGGCTGCACAGCCTCGCCAGGAATGGTTATATTTTAGACTTTGTAAGAAAAAGATGTCAGGGGTTTTGTTGTGGTGGCATCATTCTGCAACACCTTATTTCAACTCTGCGCTGAGCTGGCAAAAGCACTCAATCAACTCGGCTCCATAATCCAGCTCCACTTACCCTTCAGATGTTCCAGTAGCAGGATGAATTCGCAATACTCACTGGCAACGTGACATACTAGTACACAGATTTGTCCACTCATCACACCCTTCGAATGTCTCCTTGGTCCTTCTCTGTCCTTGTACCTCCAAGCTGTCATTTTCCTTTCTAAATATTTCCTGTGATATTTTCATCCAAAGGAACTAAGGATCTAACTCCATCTCGAGCCCACTGAAATGTGTGTAATAATAATCTCTGCAATATGGACATCCCGGGAGAAAAACCCATCAGACGGTATTTGGGCTTTCTACAGCCTACTCTGCTTAGATGCTGAGAATGAGAAGAGACGGTGGTTTCCATCCCCTTTAAAAGAACCCAGTTGATTTAAGAGTGGCTGTAAGGGCAAGCACGACAGACCTGCTTGGAGAAAGCAAGGGTATTGGTCGTCTGAGGCATACAGTGGAATGGACCTACTCGTGTGCAGGCTGTCAGCCTTGCCACTAATCAGAAGGGGGAAAGCATCTTTAGGAAAAGAAAATGGAACAAATTGAGTGGAAAAGAAGAAGTGACACAAAAGCACAATGTTTAACAAGGAGCTTTTCTTGATGGTTGAAGGTGCTCCTTTCCTGAGACTTCCTGTAATAGGAAGGAATCATTCCTACACAGGGGTGCATACCTATACTTCACAGGGTGTTTGTTTGCGTGACAGTTATACTGTCATAATTTTAGATGGTTAAACCTCTGCCCCAGGGTTTATAAAAGATCAGGGCACTTGTCACTCTTGGTGCAGGTAGAGTGAGATAGAGTAGTTGAGCAGTTCATTTTTCTTTATAATTACACTCCATTAACCTTCCACATGAGAGCTCCCCTGTGCCTCCATACCAGCAGCACCAACTGGCTGCATTTGATAAGGCTCTACAGAGTCTGCAAGACCAGCACATGCAACAAAAGGAACACTTTAATACTGCAGACTTAAGCAGAAGCTGAATGCAGCTCTGCAGCTCCTCTACTTATTGGCACACATATTCAGCTCAATTATACATGTGTAGACAAAAACAAACCAAAACCGTAAAGTCTTGAAACCAGCAAACAGATGATGGGAGCTTATTCAAACCAAAAGTGATTCAAAATCTTCTGATCATCTTTACAATATTAAAACCCCAAATTTATTACTAGTTTTCTAACCTTTGATAATGTGGCATCCTATAAGAAATGTACTCAATATACTAAAGCTTACAGGGTGACACAATCACTGGGTGACCTGTATTACAATTAGATCACTTTGGTGTCTACAAGCTGCATGTTGTGAAGGTAATTTACTCAAGTATTTCTCCTTAGGTATCTCTCAGTAACTCATTAAAAAAATTGGCTAAGGGCTTCCCTGGTGGCGCAGTGGTTGAGAGTCCACCTGCCGATGCAGGGGGACACGGGTTCGTGCCCCAGTCCGGGAAGATCCCGCATGCCGCGGAGCGGCTAGGCCCGTGAGCCATGGCCGCTGAGCCTGCGCATCCGGAGCCTGTGCTCCGCAACGGGAGAGGCCACAACAGTCAGAGGCACGCGTACTGGGGGGGAAAAAAAAAATGGTTAAGAACTAGCACTAAGTCTATCCTTATCCTCCTTGACAGTGCACATATAACTGATTTCCCTTTTCCCTTTTTTGAGAGAGAGAGAGAAAAGAGACCTATCCCATTAATAATGCATTCTCCTGCAGTTTTTAATGCAGTGCGCTGAACGCTTCTTTCCATCCGTAGATTAGTGCTCCTACCCTGAGCAAAGACCAGGTGGTACATGCTTGAGCAGATAAAACGAAAGCCAGTTTGGGAAATAGGTGCGGGCACAATTAATCTTGAATAGGTTCCCAATTATTGGGGAAACAAAAAGCAGCCAAATGTATACCTCTGCTCTAACCAATGGCATCCACAGCCCTCACAGCATCTCAGAATAAGGTTTCCGCCACTGTAGTTTATGTTTCTGGATACATCCCTAACCACAGTGACCTAAAGAAGGTCGACAGGTACCTTGACAATGCTACCCACTGCTAACTCGCTTTCTTTGGCAAATGTATGCACTGAGAGTGTTGGTCTATGGTAAGTGTAATCTGACAATCAGAAAATTTAAGTACAAGAATTCAGTGGTACAGCATTTTCTTCATCACACTTTTCACACTTTTCTAGAGATATAAACTACAGCAAAACCTTGTTTTTGAAAATTAATGAGATACTTAGTACTTCTGAAAGTATCTGGCAGAGAAATGATTGCTTGCATTTACATTTTGAAGATGGATGACTGGATCTGGGAATTCCACTACACTCCTTTTTTTTTTTAATGCTTTACATATGAAACTGAAGGATTTTTCCACTAATATTTTTCTTTTGCTTGATACCATTACAAACTCACGTTACTTTATGTTTGTATGACACTTACCACCGTGGTATCCTGTTTAAAAAATTCTCTTCTTAACCCAAATATCAGATTTGTCTTGCAACTAAATAGTTCATAATTCTTTAAAACCCAGTATCAAAGACATAATTTTAAGATTTTCTTGCTGCATATTACAGCAAGCATTACAGCTGAAGCATTCAGTATAATAATACTGAATGACCAAATGCCAAAAGATAAAGCCAGCCCATGCCTATAGGACCCAGCTCCTGAAGATGTTGGGTTTCAGTGTCCAGATCCAGTGACAGATTTCTCTTCTGCCTAATGATGTGTATTTTTCACTTCCTAATGAGTAGAATTTCTTTCACTAAGTGCTTATTTTTCAGTTTTAGGAGTGGTAGATGTTAAAATTCCACTCTCTATAACCATGTCAAGAATCAGGCAGAAGCCAATCTACCTGCTCCGGACCTGTGGCTCTGACTCATTGTTGGGCCATCTGTTTATGTGTGCTGCTTGTCTCATGGTGCGAATCAACCTGCTGCTGGGCAGACCTGCCTCATGCAGCAAACTCATTCTGCAATTTCAACCTCCCTCACCAGCAATCGGCCCTCTTAGTCGGAATCTAAAACTACCACTTTAATCAACTAGAGTCAGGCCTTACTCTACTGCTCTTGTACCAAAAAATGATACACCACAGGCCCATGTGCAAACAGGTCATCTCTGAACACTGAGCTCATGAGGAAGACAGCAACACAGTTTTGCTCCTATCCAAACATTTTAGTACCACCAGCAGCAATCAGCCTGCTACCCAGAAATATACATGTACTACTGTGGACAGGCTAAAAAGATTACTGAATCCCAGAGGACAAGAGTATGAACTACAAATACAAACCATTCTGGTCTTCTTTGTTTTAAAGATTGGCAACTTATCCAGAGATGGGTTTCCATCTGTGTGATTAGCACACAAATTTAAAGCAGCATTAGAAAAGGTTCTCAGAACATCCTTTGAATCACCCACAACTATCAATTTGCTTGCTGTTTTGCATGTACTTTGCTAATCATTCTTTCATCTTAGATTTAAAAGGATGTCAGGGCCATAATAGGTTGTATAAGGTTTGAAGACATTATTTATTGAATATATCTACAGAGTATGTATTAGATTTTGAGGTATAATATTAAAAAGTTAAATTCTTTAAAAAGTTTATATAGCTATTTCAGGAAACAGAAGATGTGTATGTAAAAGAACTATAACATTTCTTATAGATTATTAAAAGAAAGTACACAATTACCAGAACTAGCTAACAGTCAAATCGTAGATGTTAAAGACTTTAATGTTTTCCTTTTGAAAAACAGTAGACTTAAAACTGACCAAAAACTCACCAACTACAATTGTCTAATGATTTTTTAATCCAACCCTTCTGGAACATTTCTATTAGGATATAAACTCACAGGTCAGATTTTCATTGTTTATTTCATAGAGGTCACTATGTGTGTTATTTTCTAAATGCAAAACCTATGTTAAAACAAGAATTTAACACTCTAAACTTTGAGTAATGCCACATCAATAGTTCAATAAATCTTAACCATCAAACCTAGACATTTTGCTAAAAAACGGAAATAGCACACTGGAACTTATTAGCTGCTTTAAAAGCAGAAACATCATATAAGTCATGTATAGTTCTGGTAGGAAAGCTGAAGGGAATGTGGAAGTTGAAAAACCATCAAAGTCAAGTCAAGGATTCTGTGACTACCAGCGTGGTGGAAATGGGGCAGTGTTTTAGAATTACGTTTTAGAATCAGGGCTCTACAATGTTTTAGAATGGCTAATGATATGGCCATTAGAACTTCCATATCAACAAACTTCTTTTCCAATGAATTACTGCCATGTACTTAAACAATGGGCCCATAGGTTCTAATGAGATAAAACCATGTTCACCTGACCTGAAAAATAAATGAGACTAATAATGAAAGTCACACTTGTAATAACTAATCAGTGTTTCCACCACGTGTCCCACAGCTTCAACAGAACAGCTAATAACACAGGGGAGAAAACAAAAACACTGCTAGCTAACACTGCATTTTTGTACAAGAAAAGAGCAGGAAGGGGATTAGCTGCATTCTTTTTTTCCCCCTGATGCTTACATTTAAAAAATTCCATTAGTGTCTTGCCAGATTTTCAAGAGAAAAACTGCATGCATCAGAGTTAACTGGTAAGATAGGCCATGGGAGAATAAAACCAATAAGAAACCTTTCTCTTCTGCACTTCACAGGGCTGTCACTCGTACTAGAAAAACGTCACTTTGAAGCCCTGTTTGCATTCCATTTTTAACTAGAGGGAAGAGGATGGAGGTCTTTGGTTTCTATGACAACCCAGATGGGCCATAATACAAGATACTTACAAATGTTCAATTGCAGGGATGCCAAATCAAATTAAGGCAGAGTTAGCACTACTTCATAAAAACTAGATGGAGGAGAAAACAAAATACTTATGGCAAAATGATGCCATTTCTAGAAGTGGTTCTGAAAGATTGCATGAGGAAATATAAGAAAAAGAATGACTATTTTTAGTAAAAACAAAACGGCAAAACTAATATATAAAAATAAAGCTCCAATTTACATGAGTAAATGTTTTCATTAAATTTGACTACTGGAAAATTACTACCTCGCTTAATGTTTAAAAAAATTCCTCTAAAACAACATGAATTTCATTAGTGATTTAAATCATTACAATCTGGCACACTGGCTGGGCTTTAATGGTAAGTTGAGCTCCTTTGAGCAACTTTTTCCTTTGCTTCATCCTTAAGATCTGTTTCTATATTTGGCTTTCATAAGTAGGGTACTTAGTCCTCAAAATAAATGTGGAATGGCTAATGTTTCAGAAAGGAACTAATTTGTAACTTGTACTTACTATAACCTGTGAAATTTATTAACTTTCCAATAGAATACAAGAGTAATCTACTAAATCCCTTTCCATTTATAAATTATGATTCCCCAGCAAACACTTCTAGCTTTTAAAAGCACTATTCTGAAAAAAAGGTATTCATATGTGGCCCTCTTCATTTGAGGGGAAAAATGAAATGCTTCATATTCAATCCTAGTAAGTGATCGGATTTAGATCATGATCTTACCAATGGGGTTACATCTTTAACGCCTTTAACATCATAATGAAGAACCATGGACCTGGCCTCCCAAAATGCCATAAGTGTAAGAATATATACACACACATACTGCACACATTTCAGGGAGTTTACAGCCCCACCTTCACCCCGAACAGCCTCCAAAAGCTAGTTCACATCCTTATTCAGGTGCTTTCTTCCCCAAAGCCAAAATCACATGCTTGTAATAATGGAAGTCCCCCAAACAAACAAAAAAACACTTAATATTTTCAACAGTAAATACATTGATGGTACATTTTTACTTAAAACACAGGCCATATAAAGTAAATTCAAATAAAATGCATTAGTTTATGGACTTCCCTCGTCGTCCAGTGGTTACAACTCCACGCTCCCAATGCAGGGGCCCAGGTTCCATCCCTGGTTGGGGAACTAAGATCCCACATTGCCATAACTAAGCCCGCGTGCCCCAACTAGAGAGCCCGTGCACAGCGACTAGAGAGCCAGTGCACCGCAAGGAAGACCCAGCACAGCCTAAATAATTAATTAATTAAATTTTTAAAAAATAAAGTGCATTAGTTTAATAAATATGTATCTGCTGCAAAAATTTTACTAAAGCTTGAATACTATAGTTCCAACTCTTTGGGACTTGCAATACCAGGTAAGTTTGTTTCGTGCCTTTTTCTTCTCCCCCGAAAGGCAGAAACCCATTTAAAATTATTTTGAGAGATTCTGAGATACGAGAAGGTTGTAGAAACAGGACTAGAACAAGTTTCTTGGTAGAACCTTTTAAAAACTCAAATGTTTCTTGTTTTGAAAGAAAATCTGTATATGAAGAGTTCCATTTAAACAAAAGTAGCCCTGAAAACATTGTACCTACTGTACTGTACAAGGGAAGAGCTTGGGTTGAAAGCTAAAAAAACTTTACCAACCAGGATGCTGGTTTTCCTTTCACCCCATCTATATGACTCTGGTCATCACTCAGCCTCTCTTTAATATTAGTAGCCTCTGTGATAAAATTAGGATAATACCTATATATTCCCCACCCCACTCAAAGAAAAAAGAGAAAAAAACTTTAAAAAATAAAATTAGAGTTATAAAACACTCAGTATTCCTAGCACTGATAATGACACTAAATAATAAACTGATAGTCTAAAAACGCTGATGAACTTGATTTTTAAAACACCATAAAGCTGCCTGCTGCCCATTATTATGATGACATTTTCACAAAGGGCAGTGAGAAAAGGCTGTAATTCTCACTAGGATGATGACTAGTACTTACAGAAGATTAAAAATAAGAATGATATATTATGTATAACAGAAACAAAGATGGAAATATACGCTTGGCTCAGGACACTATGGAGAATATCATATTTAATTTGAAAGGTACTGTCAAGACCTTGCACACAGGCCCATACAAGTGCCTTAGACTCTGTGGATACTTGCCCTTCATCAATTGCTTCCTATACCAGGATTTCCTTTTTCACTGTTGCAACCTAATATTCTTCACCCAGGCAACCACGAGCCTATTTTGGAAAGGTTCCCTATTTCAGAAGCCTCAGTGCTATTTCCATTTGGAAACACATCTTTATGAAAATATGTATCATCCCCAGAACTAAAATGCTTAGATATATTAAGTTTCAGCTGTAAGTGATATTTTTAGAAAAGTGGTAATTTCAGAATCTCTACTTCAAAATTACAGAGTTGGGTTTTTTTTTAATGGAGTCACGAAGTAGAAAATTAAAAAGATATACCAATGCTTAAAGTCCTCTCCTCTCTTTTTCTAGTCCCATTTTACTTAAAAATGTTTAAACTTTATTTTCCTTAAATTTTAAAAATCACCAAATTATGCATACTAGTAAGAAATTTAATCAGATATTCGTCTTCATAAAAACCAAATAACTCAATGAAAAAGAGCTCTTAACAACAGTCAATGTTCTCAGAAATGGTCTGACATTATGGATGGTGCTCCTGTACCACACAGTGAATCAATCTGAGATGGCTTGTATACAGCAAACTTTTGACCAAAGGAAAAGGATTTCACTTTTAATACATAAGAAATAAAAAACCAATATGTTATATGCCAATTACACTTCAATAAAAAAAACTACACAAATATCAAATCATTATGTCATACACCTGAAATATTGCTATACGTCAATTATACTTCAATGAAAAAAAACAAAGAAGAAAGAAGAGACATGGGGGTGGGGGCAGAGAAGAGAAGGAAGTCCTTGTTCTAAGATTGTATTAAAAGCTACTTAAAACATGTAAGTGAGGATACTTCATGAACTAAAATATTTGATCAGTGGCTAACAGAACATCCTGTATCCTTTTCTTCAACGTAACAGTTTTAAAGAACCGTGCTCATTTGACCTCTTATACAACAGAAACTCATTTTCCTTCATATTGGTTTGCACAGCATAGGAGTATTTATTTTGTTATAGTAATTAAGTTTTACTGTGGATGAGTGCTATATCCTGCCAGCAGTGGGTAGCATACCACTAAACTGTCTCCTCAAGACAAAGGACTTATCACCCAAAGATCTGTTTGCAAAATAGAGTTAATGCCTCCTGAAAAGATGATCTTTCCCTCTCATTCATTATACTCATATACCGGCGTACACTCAAATTTTATTCCTCTTCTTATGTCTACTCCCAAAGAAAAAACACACCATGTAGATAAGCTCCAACTGTCATGCGACACTATTTACTCTTCCCCTCTACAACAGTATTTCTCTGTCATCAGAAACTTCTCTGGGTACAGAAAATGAGATTATGCAGTTAAATTTTAATACATGCCTGTATGACACCTGTAAATACAAACATGTGCATAAGGTGTGATTAGAAAGAAATGAACTAATTTTCAGAAGTCATCAAAAAAAAAAAAACAGTCACAATACAGTTATGCCTTGCATATACTAAATTACCTTCGGCAGCTGCTATTTTTTGGTTAAAGCTTCCTAAGATCATAAGAAAAAGTAAAACCCTCATTTCAGATACTAATTTGATTAATGGGCACCGTGTACTCAGATCTTCCTGTTCTGATTTATAAAACATGTTATTTTGTCCATTGACAGACAAACGGATAAAGAAGATGTGGTATATATAACCCATGGTAATCTACAGATTCAATGCAGTCCTTATCAAATTACCAATGGCATTTTTTATAGATCTAGAACAAAAAAATCTTAAAATCTGTATGGAAACACAAAAGACCCCAAATAGCCAAAGCAATCTTGAGAAAGAAAAACAGAGCTGGAGGAATCAGGCTCCCTGACTTCAGACTATACTATAAAGCTACACTAATCAAAACAGTATGGTACTGGCACAAAAAGAGACATATAGGTCAATGGAATAGGAGAGAAAGCCCAGAAGTAAACCCAGGTACCTACTGTCAATTAACCTACAACAAAGGAGGCAGGAATACACAATGGAGAAAATAAAGTCTCTTCAATAAATGGTGCTGGGAAAACTGGACAGCTATTACATGTAAAAAATGAAATCAGAACATTCTCTAACACCATACACAAAAACCAACTCAAAATGGATTAAAGACCTAAATGTAAGACTGGATACTATAAAACTCTTAGAGGAAAACATACGCAGAACACTCTTTGACATAAATTGCAGCAGTATCTTTTTGGATCCATCACCTAGAGTAATGAAAATAAAAACAAAACAAAACAAAAAAACAAACGGGACCTAATCAAACTTAAAAACTTTTGCACAGCAAAGGAAACCACAAACAAAACGGAAAGACAACCTACAGAATTGGAGAAAATATTTGCAAACGATGCAACCAACAAGGGATTAATCTCCAAAACATACAAACAGCTCATGTAGCTCAATATCAAAAAAACAAACAACTCAGTCAAAAAATAGGGCTTCCCTGGTGGCGCAGTGGTTGAGAGCCCGCCTGCCGACACAGGGGACATGGGTTCGTGCCCCGGTCCGGGAAGATTCCACATGCCGCGGAGCGGCTAGGCCCGTGAGCCATGGCCGCTGAGCCTGCGCGTCTGGAGCCTGTGCTCCACAATGGGAGAGGCCACAACAGTGAGAGGCCCACGTACCGCAAAAAAAAACAAAATAGGCAGAAGATCTAAATAGACATTTCTCCAAAGAAGACATATAGATGGCCAAAAAGCACATGATAAGATGCTCAACATCACTAATTATTAGAGAAATGCAAATCGCAACTACAATGAGGTATCACCTCACACCAGTCAGAATGGCCATCATGAAAAAGTCTACAAACAATAAATGCTGGAAAGGGTGTGGAGAAAAGGGAACCCTCCTACACTGTTGGTTGGAACGTATTACTGGTACAGCCACTATGGAGAACAGTATGGAGGCTCCTTAAAAAAACTAAAAACAGAGCTACCGTATAATCCAGCAATCCTACTCCTGGGCATATATCTGGAGAAAACCATACTTTGAAAAGATACATGCACCCCAATGTTCACTGCAGCACTATTTACAATAGCCAGGACATGGAAGCAACCTAAATGTCCATCAACAGATGAATAGATAAAGAAGATCTGGTACAGATAGTATGGAATATTACTCAGCCATAAAAAAGAATGAAATAATGCCGTTTGCAGCAACACGGATGGACCTAGAGATTATCATACTAAGTGAAGTCAGACAGAGAGAGATAAATATCATATGATATCACTAATATGTGGAATCTAAAAAATGAACTTATTTATAAAACAGAAACAGACTCAGAAAACTTATGGTTACCAAAGGGGAATGGTGGGCGGGCAATAAATTAGGAGGTTGGGATTAACATATAAACACTACTATATATAAAATAGATAATCAACAAGGACCTACTATACAGCACAGGGAACTACACTCAATACTCTGTAATAACCTATATGGGAAAAGAATCTGAAAAAGAATGGATATATGCATATGTATAACTGAATCACTTTGATGTACACCTGAAACTAACACAACACTGTAAATCAACTATACTCCAATATAAAATAAAAATTTTAAAAAGATGTGCTATATATAAACAATGGAATATTACTCAGCCATAAAAAAGAATGAAATAATGTCATCTGCAGCAACATGGATGGGCCTCAAGATTATCACACTAAGTGAAGTCAGAAAGAGAAAAACAAATACCATATGATATTACTTACATGTGGAATCTTAAACATGACACAAATGAACATATCTACGAAATAGAAGGAGACTCAGATATAGAGAACAGACTTGTGGTTGCCAACAGGGAGGGAGGGTGGGGGAGGGAAGGATTGGGCGTTTGGGATTAGCAGATGCAGACTATTATATATAGGATGGATAAACAACAAGGTCCTACTGTAGAGCACAGGGAACTATATTCAGTATCTTGTGATAAACCATAATGGGAAAGAATATATATATGTATAACTGAATCACTTTGCTGTACAGCAGAAATTAACACAGCATTGTAAATCAACTATACTTCAATAAATTTTTTTAAAAGCATATTATTCTGACTCTATTGGCAAAAGCCCTTGATTGTTCTCAACTTTTTTATTATAACCAGTGGATAAAACGATCGGCAATCTTTTTACTAAGAAATGTGAACTACCTTACGTTGGAATAGTTACATAAACATTAAGGGAACCATCAGCACCAACCACTTACTCCCGATGAGCGATGAATAAAAGTATAATATTTGTAGCGCAATTAAGCCTCTATGGCTCAAGACGGATCATCCCATCAATTTTGAAACAATTTTATTCTAGCTATATGAATCTGATTATAAAGAAAAAAAATCACTTCTAATGAAATGTGGAACGACTTTTTTTGCAAGTGAAATGTATTCATCATCATTTCTTTAAAAAAATTTCATGTCAGAATTCTTAAGAACAGAAGAAAATAAAACATATATGGAAAAAAAGCTTAATTATTTATTTGGGGCCTACAAACGACTGTGGAAAAGCACAATTTTTAAACTTTGAAATTGACTAATCTGTAATATAAAATGGTCTTTGTAGATAATAAGTAATCCAAATTCACATAAGAAAGAATTAAAGAATTGGGATGTTTGTTTTATTTTACATTTATGACTGAAGAACCAGAATAACCCACAAATGAATCACTGTTGATCTAGTCCTTACAAATAAGAACCAAATTATTTAAAATTAAATCTGTTATAAGCTCTATGCTTTAAGAAGTATCTGCTTCCCATTTTCAATTGTTTTCCAATGTTTCCAGAAGCCCAAACAGGATTATGATAATAGGGTGATAAACTATGAGGAAACAGTAAGTTCTGAATCTTTCAGTTGGATATATAATTAGGGCAGAGGCTAAGTCAAAGCTAGAATTAATTAGCACCTAACAAAATACTGTAGTTTATTACAGTTTTTTAGTTTGAATAAATCTGCCCTCAGCCTTCTGATCTTCCTAGTATTTCCAAATAGCCTCCACAAATCACTATATATAAACAGCAAAGAGTCCAAGAGTACACTGCCACACTCACCCTGTAAAGATACTCGAATCAGTTGAACTACATAGGAGGCTGTCTGCTTAAGTTAGAGGATGAAGATATCACTTAATGAATTAACGCCATCTAGTGGGATCAGTGAGATTTCAGCTGAATCTGGTTTACTCCAGGTTACTACAATCTATTATTCAATTGGTCAAATACCTTGTCTTAAAATATACACTTGTATTAATAAGTGAACTATCTTGAATGCCTATTGTAAGAATGCGGTAAAGTTGCCTACAATAAAAAAGGCACAAAAATATTTTAAGATCAGCAATCTTAGAAGGGAATAATATTTCTATTCTTTCCTTCAAAGGCATGAAATATAAACCAACACTTACTAACAATATGTATTTTCAAAGATCAGAAGAAAAGCGAAGTCGAAATCAAAACATTTGGTCAATAAAAAATTTTAAATAACAACAATAACAACTATTACTTATTTATTAGATGCCTAGCATATACCAGGTACGTCACCAAGTTTTCATCTTTTTTTTTAATAGAAAAAATGCCATATTTTAATAGAAGATCACCATTTATCAGAATGCATACCAAAATACTACAACAAATTGGTCTTCAACAGAAACAGCACAATGACAGAAAACTCGATATGCTACACCTCTGAGGAGTCTGCAACCAGGCTAATTGGAAATCAACACACAACTCCCACTACCCCACACACAAATATGTACAGATCTTTAAAGCTATCTTGCAATGTAGTTCTACAGACAAGTCCGTTACAAGAACACTTACATCCAGAGTGACTAATCAAAAACGTGATCCTTCTTCCCTCTAACCATGATGTGAATATCCCATCTATCAACACCAGCTTACTATATGCCCAGAAACATGCCAAGAGATGAGGAGGTTCTAAGAGAGGAAGAAGAGTCCCAGCCTTTGAAGGAGCCCAGGCTCAGCTCTGAATCCAAGAATCAGTGGCACTTTACAGAAGATACTTACAACTACCTTTTATCACAGTTTCACTGTTAATTTTATTCACATTAAAAATAAACCGCCAGCGTGAACATTAAATCCATCATGATTTTGATTCACTGACATAATGTAAACCAAAAATTGTTGAGAAAAAGATGTGCACCCTTCATATAGCCCAACAATACAAACATCCGTATTTTAATTTCCATAAATATGATCTATTTTTATCATTTGCAAGTCTTAGGATAATGTGAGACTCTCCCATAAGGTACAGTATCTATCACAGCAATCAGCGTTACTAAAGTTATTTACATTCCTAACAGCATATTTGCTTCTACTTCTCTTTGCACTTCTTGGGATTACCATACTCCCAAGGAACTTTAAGTAAAATGTGTTCATTGTTTTTCTACTCACCGGTAGGTGGGAAAATAACAGAGTGACATTCAGACAAGTAGCCTGCAAACTATTCCATTTTCTAAGTGGGAATGTTAACTTTAACATTTCAGCATCTTCTCCTACACCGTGTATTTGTTTATACACACACACTCCTACACTCCACCATGTCAAATATTAGATTAATAATATATAACAATGTCCAGTTGATAATTCAAGTAAATTTAGCAAGTTTTGTAGAATCTTTAAGGGTATCAAAATTTTCCTCTGTGTGTGTGTGTGTGTGTGTGTGTGTCCTTATTAAAGAAAGTACAGAGTTCCATACTATAAAGCATATCCGGGGCGCTATGAACCATACATGGCCTCAGGTCTGAAAAGAATGGTAAATTTAATCAAAACTCCTCTCTTCGTTTCCTGAAAGAGTCAGGAAACAGGTGGCATACATTTCATCTTGACCCAATTTACTTCACTAGAGAAGTGCCAATGGCCTGAAAACCACTCCAGGGGTCAAAGGTAGAAGATGGGAAAAGAGCCTACCTGACTGGCTGAGTTGACTCTCAAATCTACTCGTACATCTAGCAAAGAGAAACAGCAAGATATAGAGGAATGGGGCTGGGTTTGGTGTGAAAACCTGATGCTGCTGGACAAGTTACACCTCTCTGAGTTCAAGTATACTTATTTATAAAATGAAAATGAAAATAACAACAACAATAATAAAATGTATGTTTATGTCACATAAATATATCTGAATAATAGTTTTGTTAGATTTAAGTGACATAAATAAATGTGAACATATAATAAATGTGAATGCAAACTGCAAACTGCTATTTTCAGCCTAATAGTCTTGTCTACCCTATCCACTCTCATCCCACCACTGATCTGAACAATATTCACCCTCCATCTTATCCAGATCCTTTGATAAGATCGGTCTCCTTCCTGCTCAGTGAACTTAACAAATATGGTCCCATTTTTAAGCTTTTGTTGATGATATTCCCTGGGCCTAATTTACCTTTCTTTCTCTCCTCTGCCTCTGTCCATCTACCCTTGAAGGTTCTGATAAGTACCACCTCCTCTATAAAACTTTTCCTTGACTCCGCCTGCCTAGAATGATCTGTGAAACCCTATTATACCAAGTGACCGAATCATACATAACTTAACATCTAAACATATAAGAATAGCAGCTGAAAACACATATAGTACTTACTATATGGCAGGCAATTCTAAGCGTATTATGTAATTTAGTCTTCAAAGCAATCCTATGATATAGGTATTATTAGTATCCCATTTTACAGATGGAGAAACTGAAGCACAGAAAAAAGTTAAGTAACTTTCCAAGGTTCCAAAGTAGTAAGTGGCACAGCCACAGCAAGATTCTAACTCAGGCAGTCTGGTTCCAGAGCCCATGTTCTTCTCCACCATACAGTACGGATTCTGCTTGTTAAATGTTTTATGTGCTTTTGTCTTTTGACCCAGAATGTATGATCCCTAAGGATAAGGGCATTTCATTTAGTGTAACCCTTCCATAACCTTGCATTTTTCTGGGCTATACAATTACCCAAGGTGCTCAGTGTTACCTTGAAAGTAGAGATGGACCATCAGTCACTTTATATTCTGGGGAAGGGAGTTCAACTTTACGATGAGTCATTCCAGACTTCAGTGTTTTCATTAAATAAATATACTAATTTGTTAAGCTTCTGATAATAGATTATTCCTGTTTCTAGCCTAGAATCAAAAAGTTTAGGGATGTCTGAGGAACATTACTTTAGTCACTTAACAATAAGTAACTTTAAAAATGGTGAAAAATATGCCTAGTTTGAGAGTTAGTTGCAGGAATAAGGACAATCTTTTAACGATAAAAACTAAAGCTCTCTGATTTATACCCACAAAGCAGTCTCTTGAGCATCTGTAAGGAAAATTAATAATGGAGATTTAATAATTCAATGATTAAGTCACCTGAGACCAGGTATAGCACCAGTCCAAATCTATGACTATTTTTAAAATGTCAGCATTCTGTAACTATAACTGACATTATGGTTTACAAAGACTTCTCTTTTAATTACATTATGTTATTTGCACCTCACAACAATCCTGTGAAGACACTTATTTTAAAGAAGGATAAAGTGAAGCTCAAGGAGATTCAGTGATCTGTCCAAAATTACACAGTTACATGGCAGAACCAGGACCCAAATCTTTGTTTTCTGATTCTAATGCCTAAATTCCTTTCTGCTTTACAACACTGATGGGAATAGTGGTGTAGATAACTCAAAATGAAATTAAATTTGGAGTATGTTTTTTGGTGTCTCATCTCTTGGTAATTCATAATACTGCAAGTCAACAACAATCATAAAGCAAAAATAAAAGCAGTCTTGGCTCTGGAAGAAACAGCACGTTTCCTAAGCCACTGTGTAAAGAGCCCTGGCCCACAGAAGTTAGAGAAGAACAAGAAGTCAAAATGTATGTGTGTACCTCTCTTTCTCCTTTATTTTTTTAAGTTTACTGTTCCCCCTCCCCTAACAACCCCCCCTTCCAACCCAGTGGACTGGGGGTAATAATGATTAGTTGATTTTTTTTTCTTGTTCATTTATCTATTTATTTATTTTGGGCTGCGTTGGGTCTTCGTCGCTGCGTGTGGGCTTTCTCTAGTTTCGGCGAGCAGGGGCTACTCTTCATTGCGGTACGCAGGCTTCTCATTGTGGTGGCTTCTCTTGTCGTGGAGCACGGGCTCCAGGCGCGCGGGCTCAGTAGCTGTGGCTCGCGGGCTCTAGAGCGCAGGCTCAGTAGTTGTGGCACGTGGGCTTATCTGCTCCGCGGCATGTGGTATCTTCCCGGACCAGGGCTTGAACCCATGTCCCCTACATTGGCAGGCAGATACTTAACCACTGTGCCACCAGGGAAGTCCCTGATTAGTTGATTTTTTTTTTTTTTTCGGTACGCGGGCCTCTCACTGTTGTGGCCTCTCCCGTTGCGGAGCACAGGCTCTGGATGCGCAGGCTCAGCGGCCATGGCTCACGGGCCCAGCCGCTCCGCAGCACGTGGGATCTTCCCAGACCGGGGCACGAACCCCGTGTCCCCTGCATCGGCAGGCGGACTCTCAACCACTGCGCCACCAGGGAAGCCCTGATTAGTTGATTTTTAAGACTGAGTTGCTAGGTGCACTGGAGCAACAGAAGTAACCAGACAGTGAACAGTATCTCCCTCTTCACTGGCTTCTTCCCCTCCACGTTATCAACAAGCACGCTCAGGTCTCCTCTATATAAAAAACAAACACACTCTCTCTCTTCCCAAGGCTGCTATTCTCTCTCCTCTCCTTTCCTGACAGGTGAAAATGAAATGTGTGATGAGTAGAGTGCCCAAAAGAAAATGGGCATCCACTAAATCATAGTTACCATTCCCCTTTCTCACTAAACTCTCTGTTGTTGTTATTTTGAAATATTAATTTTTTTAGGAAAGCATTTGATAGTTTTATTAGATTATATAATCAGTCTCTTTATTTTAAAACTACGTGCCCTGAGGACATCAATTAAAATATGGGTTTTTTCATTTGTTCAACAAATATTTGAGCACCTTCACTAAATTTCTTAATGGAGTTACTGGGCTCTTCGATCTTCCCACTAGACTGTGAGCTCCTTGAAGGCAAGAATAAACTGTTTCAACTGGTAGCTTCACTTATTAGCTTGCCAGTAGTAGGGTGTTTAAGAAGTGTTCAATGAATCAACTGTTGAAATAAGAAGACTGCAATTCCTAAGATATCTTCTGCCTCTTGAAGTGTAGGATTTCATGACATCTCCCACTTGGTACTAAGCATTGCTTTTCATTTCTAAATTCATGAAAGAGTTTTGACTGAGATCCTTTTTCTTCTCTGACTTCTGCTGAATAGTGATGTTATTTCAGGCAATGTCTTTAGCTAATAGTTTCCCCAAAGCAAAAAATATGGGTGCCCGTGAGTTTGGCACAGCAGAGTTGTAGAGCAGTTTTTAGTTACTGATTGACTTCCATAATAAAGGGATTACTATGAATTTTTTGCCTTCTTTTAATTTAAAAACCATATACGCAACACACCAAAACAAAAAGACCAAAAGCTTCTTTATTAGTATAACATTAATTTTAAAACTTTGTGCATAAAAATTAGAAGCAGGCTGCACACCACAGGTCATTTCCTTCACTCTATCTAGACTTGCAGACTATGAGTCAGTCACTGCTTCAGTACTTCCTATGCATCTTGGAACCCAGACTAAGCTACTTCCACTATGCTCTGCCTTGCACTAGACCCCCTCCTCCTTTTGACCTTAACAATCCTTATTCCTGAGCTGCTCATTACTACTGGAAAGAATCCTTTAACCAGGCCACGGGCTCTGCCTCAAGCTCACGCCATCTTTACCTTCACCTTATGGTCACCCTTAGGTGATCATCTATCGATTGCCCTCAAAAGCTATTCAAATCTTTGTCTTCCTTGACTTCTTTGGGCTAGTGCACTGTTGACCATGCTCCTCCTGGGATCCTCTGCTCACCTGTCACTATTACTTGTCATTATTTTCTTGTTTCTCTTTCCCATAGCCCTGAAAGTTCCTTTAAGTTTAGATCCTCTTATATTCATATGTTTTTTAAGTTCCTATGCTAAGCCCTCTTCCTCTCCCTCTCTACACTCATTCCTGGGTACCTACATTCAATTTCAATGCTGCAATTATCTCCTTCATGGAACAATGGAAGTCCACATACCTGGATAGAATTTTGGCCCTTATGACTAGCTGTATGGCCTCAGGCAAGTTAATTAACTTCAGTCTGTTTACTCACCTCTTAAATGGGGATAACAGTATCTATCTCCCAAGGCTGCTGTGAATATTAAATGAGGTAACAGTATAAGGTACTTACCTAACAGTGTTTGGAACACAGTAGAGGTCAATAAATCTATATCTCTAGGCCTGGCCTCTCTTGAACCCCACACACCCACATCTCCAATTGTATGATAAACATTTCTACCTTAATGCCTCACCAACACTGAAAATTTGGCCAAGACCAAATGCATCACTGTCTTCCCCCCTTGCAGTTTCCTACCTTAATAACACCCTAATAGCTCAAGCTGGATCCTATGCATGTTCAGTCCCTCACTCTTAGGTCTAATTAGTCCTTGCACGGTCTTGTACTTCTATCCCACTGCTGTGATTCAGGCCTCTTACTAGGACAATCTGTAACATCTTCCCAACTGGTATCTCTCCCATCTAGAGCAGATACATCCCTTTGCTAATAGAATACTTTCTCAAAAAGGGATCTCACCATGTCATTTCTCTGCTTAAAATTTCCCGTGTCTTAGCCCTAGTCACCATGGAATAAAGCCTAAACTCCTAGGTGAGGCATTAAAGCCTGTTAACAATTGTACCTCATCTCCCACTATATTCATTCCTTCAGCCACTCTGAATTATCTGCTATTTCCAGAACTTGAAATGCTTCTTCTTGCCTCTGTACCTTTGCTTAAATCAGTTCCTCCCTTCCACCCAACACCTCTCCTGCCTGTCTAAACCTCACTCATTCCTGAAGACCTAGAACAAACCCTGTTTTTTACACAAACCTTTCCCTAATCCCCTACTCAGGATTAACTAACATCTCTCTTCTCTATGTTTGCAGAATACCCTGTTTATAACTCTATAATGGCATGTACCATAATCTACTTTATACTTCAATTTATAGGTTATACATTTGTCTCCTCTGCTATGCTGCCAGTGCCTTGAGAACAAGGAGACTAGGTCCTATGTATCTTCGTAGTCCATTGCCTGGAAATTGGTAGCGCTCATAGATGTTTGTTAAACTGAACAGAATAATTATAGGATTCTATCATCTAGAATGCAGACCTACAGCACTTAAAAAACTAACTAAACAGAAACTACCTAAACCAATAATCGAACTTAATGTCACTGATAACAGGGCAAATGGTCATGGTGTGCCCTCCCGTGATGAAGACACGAAGTACTCTAAGTAGTATTCTTAAACCAAAAATGTTTAATGTGGATTTACTCATGAGGAACCAAATCAGATAAATCAAAACTGCAGGACATTCAGCACTGCAACTGGCTCGGACTCTTCAAAAATTTCAACTAATGAACCTCTACCCCTTTCCCCCTCCCCCCACCAAAAGGCCATGAAACTGCTGTGGATTAAAGATCAAAGAGAAATGGCAACCAAATGCAATGTGTGATCCTTGATTGGATCCTGGATTAAAAATACTAAAGAACACAGTGGTCACCTACTGGGGAAATGTGATTTTGAGATTAGTGCTACTCAGAAGTACAGTCCATGGGCCCAGGCTGATCTGTAAACTATTACTGATAAGTGGTAAGATAAGTATAAAAGTTGAGAACGAACATTTAGAAATGTTTAGAGAAATGTGACAATAATTTTATGTCTGTTTAATAATAAAACAATTGGGCTTGTGCTTTGTATATATGCTGTTTTTTTAAATTTCATTTTTCTAGTAATCCATTTTATTGTATATTACAAAAATGCTGGTGATGGACTGGAAGTTTAAAAACAGATCCTTTACCACAGATAGTCTGAGAAGTACTCTATTAGGGAAAAGTATTGTATCAATCTTAAATTCCCTGAGTGTGATACTTACACTATGGTTATGTTAGAGATAAACGCTTAAGTCTTTAGAGGTGAAATATGATGCTTACAAAAAGCAGCAAAAATAAATTTAAGTAAACATGTATACAAAGAAAGTACACATCTCGATAGAGAAAAAATTAACTAGACTTTTAAATCCAAAAGATGTATACCTGTTAATTTTTATTTTATTTATTTATTTATTTTTTGCGGTACGCGGGCCTCTCACCGTTGTGGCCTCTCCTGTTGCGGAGCACAGGCTCCGGACGTGCAGGCTCAGCGGCCATGGCTCACGGGCCCAGCCGCTCTGCGGCATGAGGGATCCTCCCGGACCGGGGCACAAACCTGTGTCCCCTGCATCGGCAGGCAGACTCTCAACCACTGCGCCACCAGGGAAGCCCACCTGTTAATTTTTAAATGACACGTTTGCTATCTTATAGCTCTAGTACAGAGAAAAATGAGATTTTTATTAGCACTAAGAGTGAGTAAAGATGTAGGAGATGTCAGAGTATACTGAAAGCTAACAAGACTGCAGACCACTGCTTGCAGACAGTACTCAGATGTACTCTCTTCCTGCCCAGTGGGTGTGGACTGCAGACACTCTATCTGCAGTGGTAGTGCTCCATGAAGCTTGTTTGGTAATCTGAAACTCTGACAATGAAGAGCTCCAGGTTTTTAAGTAACACTTCAGGATTTGCACTTTAAAAAAAAACCCAAAACCAAACTGGGAAAGAGATCATTATCCTTACTCACTATAATATTTTATTTCTAATTTCTACAAAATTAACAAAGATACACAGATCAAAGTGCAAGTGGCTTTGTCCCTGAAAATTGTTGATTATAAATATGTGGACTAATAGGGAAAAGATTAATTTCACCAAATTAAAAAGAAAAAAACTGAGACAGCAATTGATGCGTGTAGAAAAACTGATGATGCTGTACTGAGAATGACTGCAGGTAGGAGCAGATGGCAATAACTTGCTTAATGGCACTGCTTACTGCATACCATGTCACACACGCTCACAGATGTACATCACCAATCTCTAAAATAACAACTCAGAGTAATGCAACCCAGTGCAAGACTTTTTACGGCAAAAATCAATGTATCATCACTGTAAGGAGCAGAACACACAAATCATGTAAGAAGCTAAAATTGTGTTTAAAGACAAACTCATTTGGTCAGAAATAAGGCAAGAAAAAGAAAGGGAGAATAAAATAAGACTTTCCCAATCTGGAAGCTTAGTCTACTTTGTTTTTTGTTTGTTTGTTTGTTTTTAAATTTGGAGCCTTTTTTTTTGAATTTTATTTTACTTTTTTATACAGTAGGTTCTTATTAGTCATCAATTTTATACACATCAGTGTATACATGTCAATCCCAATCACCCAATTCATCACACCACCACCACCACCACCACCACCCCCCGCGGCTTTCCCCCCTTGGCGTCCATACGTTTGTTCTCTACATCTGTGTCTCAACTTCTGCCCTGCAAACCAGTTCATCTGTACCATTTTTCTAGGTTCCACATACATGCGTTAATATACGATATTTGTTTTTCTGACTTACTTCACTCTGTATGACAGTCTCTTGATCCATCCACGTCACAACAAATGACCCAATTTCGTTCCTTTTTATGGCTGAGTAATATTCCATTGTATATATGTACCACATCTTCTTTATCTATTCATCTGTCAGTGGGCATTTAGGTTGCTTCCATGACCTGGATATTGTAAATACTGCTGCAATGAACATTGGGGTGCACGTGTCTTTTTGAATTATGGTTTTCTCAGGGTATATGCCCAGTAGTGGAATTGCTGGATCATATGGTGATTCTATTTTTAGTTTTTTAAGGAACCTCCATACTGTTCTCCATAGTGGCTGTATCAATTTACATTCCCACCAACAGTGCAAGAGGGTTCCCTTTTCTCCAGCATTTGTTGTTTGTAGATTTTCTGATGATACCCGTTCTAACTGGTGTGAGGTGATACCTCATTGTAGTTTTGATTTGCATTTCTCTAATAATTAGTGATGCTGAGCAGCTTTTCATATGCTTCTTGGCCATCTGTATGTCTTCTTTGGAGAAATGTCTATTTAGGTCTTCTGCCCATTTTTGGATTGGGTTGTTTGTTTCTTTAATATTGAGCTGCATGAGCTGTTTATATATTTTGGAAATTAATCCTTTGTCCGTTGATTCGTTTGCAAATATTTTCCAATTTGGAGCCTTTGAAACGCACATACTCCATTTTTGAACTTTTGTGGATGCTAATTTCTCAGTTACTGGTTTTTGCTTTACCTTCTCTGAAGAGGCAAAGGAAGACCTGCTTCTAAATATTTTCTAGGAGATGGGAGGAAAGACTGTCAGCTTTTTTTTTTTTTTTTGTGGTACGTGGGCCTCTCACTGTTGTGGCCTCTCCCGTTGTGGAGCACAGGCTCCGGATGTGCAGGCTCAGCGGCCATGGCTCACGGGCCCAGCCGCTCCACGGCATGTGGGATCTTCCCGGACCGGGGCATGAATCCGTGTCCCCTGCATCGGCAGGCAGACTCTCAACCACTGTGCCACCAGGGAAGCCCAGACTGTCAGCTTTTAAACTTGGCAATAAAGGCACTTTTTGATGAGTGTAGGATCTGAGTTTCAAATAAAGTCATATCAAAATTAAGCGTAACATCAAATCAATCTTAACTGTTTTCACTTGAGACCTAGATTAACCTAGAAGCTAACTTTTACTGATAAATATACATGCCATGACAAAAAACAAGATGGCCCTTCAGAAACTAAGTAGGAATGAACCAGGCCCACACAGCACCTGGATATGACCGATTCTAGGCAAAGTCTGCTGAAAGTAGGCATCAGAGGAATTTAAAGACACCCTGCCATACTCCTAAGTTCTGGAGTTGGTATTATGGAGTATCATGTTCTTATTGATGCTATAAACTGCACTCTACCCACTTGAAACAAATTTTTTCAAGACCTAAATGCTTTACTTTTGTATTAACTTAGGCAGTAAGACTACATTCCAGTCTTAGCAATGAAATTGAGTCTCACGGGTCTGTTTGGATTTGACGGGCTCCTTTGTTTTTGTTTTTCGTACTTCAGCTTGAGAGCTAAATAGCAGCTCTGCTCTAAAAATGCCAGCAAAACACTGAAATATGAGTTACATTTCCTGGTAGCCAAGGCCCACATAACCATATAAAGCAGGAAAACCAGTGTGCTTGACTTTCAGGGTTCCTAATAATCTTAACCATCATGTCATAGCATCTCAAATCCTCTTCCTTTAAGGGCATACCACTATTGTCTACATTTTAACTCTCCTTTTTGGGCTATCATTTTGAAGAGACTGCTTGACCCAAATGATGGGATCTTAGGCCAACTCTGATGAGCAAAGCTACTCCAGTGAAAGCAAGTCTTTTCCTACTCCATTTTATTCATGCTGGTTATTTACTACCAGTAAACAGGCAATTCTGCCATTCAGAAATACTCTGACTGGAAATATGATTACCTTTTCTTGGATCTGGTCCCTATTTTCTGGCATCAGTGGTGTCATTTCCCAATGTCTTCTTTTGTTCCCTGTTGACACTCTCAGACACAGCGTTTCATTCACACATATTGCATCTGTAGAGTAAGATCCTGTGACGTGTTTGGGGACGACACTAGAATTCCCTGAAGTGGCTGCTGATATGCTGCAGCAAACCAATTTTTCATTAGAACTGCCACAAGGAACGGGAGCACCGGCTCTGACACTGCCTGACTGGCCTTCACGCAGCGGCGGCAGGGAGCACCTGGTCCATGTGCAGGAGGTGAGAGTCCTCTCTAGGCACATGTACTATTGCTGTGCCTTTCAAAGCAGTCCCTTGACACAGCGGACTCCCACTTCCACTTTTTCTCCTCCTCTTGTGTCTAACACTATCTGATGATCTAGAATATAAAACACTATCCTCTTTGGTCCTATTCACCTCCACCAGTTATGGAACTTCTCAAACATGAACATGACTCCTAGCTCCCTACATCTTAAGTTATCTCTTGGGAACCGCACCAAGTGTAACTGATTCCACGCTCTAAAGCATCGTGTTTTGAATGCTGATGTGCTAATAAATACATGATAGTTATACCTGAAAAACATTATCACAAATCTAAGCATTTCAAATACATGGAAGGGACCGATAGATAGATTTTTTTTAATACTTTCACCAAATTTTTAACTATTAACAAGTATACATCACCACCTCTGTTAGTATCGTGAATCTGTGAACGGTGTCATGCTGGGCTGAGCATCACAGAAAGTGTCACAGAAAACAGTCAAAAGTCAAAATTATCTTCCTTGAGCTCACATTCCAGGAATTCCTGACGAGGGGAAGAATAATTTACTTCGCAAGGAGAAAAACCACCACAAGAACAGAAAATGCAGGCAACACACTAAGTGGAAATGGATCTGTGTATGCGTGTGAGGTGTTCTAGTGAAACAGAGATAATTGTATGTCAACAATATCTTCTTTAAAGAGACACAGATGCTGTAATGAAACAAATGAGTATGACATAAAAGAACTAGAAGTTCAACATATGCATATATGATTCTGTAATTTTTCTATTATAGAATAAAACCACGTTCTATTAGTTTTTATTACTGTATATCTAGGCTGAGGTCTCACAGCTTGAATGATATGTGGAAAAGCTGGAGAAATAACAAAAATAATAAGAAAAAAGATTAGAAAATAAACAGAGAAAAGTTAAAGGAATTTGTACTATTTAGTCTGGAAAAGGAACAAGTGACTTAGGAGAGGACCTAGTGTAAGTCCAAGTATTGGCTTTCCAGCCTTCTGTAAGACAAGTCAGGAGCTGGCAGAGTGAGGGATGGACAATTACTCAGGTCCCTCCCACTTTGAACAGTCTATCCTACACAATGCTGCTTTGCAGAGTAGGAAGACCTAAGCAGAAGGGATTTAAGCAACGTGTCAGAAACTAGACAAACATTTGGGAAGTGCCAAAATCCATTCCCAGAAACAGGTGAGGAAATTAAGAAGGAAGACTGCTCTCTCTCCCTAGAAAGGCTTAGGTCAGCAATCCCAAATGGCATAATGAGGAATAGTGGTATCCCCTGAGATACGAGGTGTGTTCCCGGAAAGAGGTTAATAAGTTTGCCAAAACCCAAGTTACATGCAGTTAATTTCTTTACTGTAGAATTTCAGAGTCTTTAATTGCTAACATACGTTAAGAATCTCTAAAAGGCAGAGAGTATGAAGCATTTCTTAAAATTTTCTAATAACAGAATGCTTTTTTCATGAAAACCTGTTAATATGTTGGAGCTTTAATGTTCCAAGGAACACAGTTTGGGAAACGCTGGTTTAGGTGCAACTGAATTAGAAAGCGAGGAAAGGACAAGGTGGTACCTGGGGAATGTCTCCCAACTTTATGATTTTATGTATTTGGGCCACCTGGGATGCTGATCTGCTTTCTTTCTCCTACTTCTCACTTACGCCTTGACCTAGGCATAAGTCTACCTTCCATCAAATTATTATTTTCTCTGACTTTCCCAATTCTCCCACTGACTTGTCTAGGCTATCAAAACTTTTCTTCCTTTCCTCTTTCCCTCCTTCGCTTTCTTCTTCCTTTCTTTTTCTTGTTAGTAGTCCTCTTTCTTCCATAAAAGTGCCTTCCTTTGCTCTCCACTTGTTAATAAGCAGTATCACTTTCCTTTCATTAACAAACACTTGTCATTGCTTTTCACTTAATACTAAGTTTCACTTTGATGTAACCATCTAGTTCATATTCTCTTCTATTTTTTCACCTATAATTTACTTGTATAAGACTTAAGGATTTCTCTAAGACTAAACCTGCTGTTCTGATGATTCTCTTATCTCCCTTTTCTCTACCATAATGACTCCCTATCTCTAGATTAGTCTGTGAAGCCATCATCCCTTATCACTGAACATCCCTTCCAATAAATAATTCCTTACAGAAAGCTCTTCAGGGTGAGCATTAAGCAATGTTGTTCCATTCTTGATTCTTAGTCTTGTCATTGTTAGGTACTATGCATCAGCTATGTAGTGCGTTCCACACACTTTATGAAAATAAGTATGTGCACTACCTACCCACAAGGAGTTTTCTCTGAAGGAGATAACACTGAGGTGGGTTTTCTCTCAGACACATGTGTAAAGTTTTATTTGTTTTTTTATTTTTTTATTTTAATAAATTTATTTATTTATTTTATATGTTATATTTGGCTGCATTGGGTCTTCATTGCTGCACGCGGGCTTTCTCTAGCTGCGGTGAGCGGGCTTCTCATTGCCGTGGCTTCTCTTGTTGTAGAGGACAGGCTCTAGGCACACAGGCTTCAGTAGTTGTGGCACGTGGGCTCAGTAGTTGTGGCTCGCAGGCTCTAGAGCGCAGACTCAGTAGTTGTGGTGCATGGGCTTAGTTGTTCCAGGGCATGTAGGATCTTCCCAGACCAGGGCTCGAACCCGTATCCCCTGCATTGGCAGGAGGATTCTTAACCACTGCACCACCAGGGAAGTCCTAAAGTTTTATTTTTAAAATCTTTTCTCCATCTCCCAATAGAGTACAATATTATGCCATAGATTTTTTAAAGGGAGGAGTCCTCTCATGTCTTAACACCACTAAGTTTCTCCTTCGCCCAAACTTGTGTCCCCTTCACTTGGACATGACCAACAGGCAGGTAAACATTTCAGTTAGTTTTCAGATAAAAGTCAAATTCTTGCTGATGAAGTAGCTATCCCCTTCCTTCCTGCTTAAGCATTAAGTCTAGACCTTCCATGATAACAGATTAAGTAAGCAGAGATGCCATTCTCCTAGTAAGACAATAATAAAACCCTAATCATTTGTAGTTCTGGGCTAAAAAAAATCATTTTATCTAAGGAGTGATTCTCTGATAACCTGAAAACATTCCGATTTGATTAATTATATTTTTCTTACAATTGCAATTTATTTTTTCTTTTAAATTTTTCATTTTGACATAATTTCTGACTTACAAATAAGTTTTAAGATGGCACAGAGATGTCACTGTTTGCAGATGACATGATACTATACAAAGAGAATCCTAAAGATGCTACCAGAAAACTACTAGAGCTAATCAATGAATTTGATAAAGTAGCAGGATACAAAATTAATGCACAGAAATTTCTGGCATTCCTATACACTAATGATGAAAAATCTGAAAGAGAAATTAAGGAAACACTCCCATTTATCATTGCAACAAAAAGAATAAAATACCTAGGAATAAACCTACCTAAGGAGACAAAAGATCTCTATGCAGAAAACTATTAAGACACTAATGAAAGAAATTAAAGATGATACAAACAGATGGAAAGAAATACCATGTTCTTGGATTGGAGGATCAACATTGTGAAAATGACTCTACTACCCAGAGCAATCTACAGATTCAATGCAATCCCTATCAAACTACCAATGGCATTTTTCACAGAACTACAACAAAAATTTCACAATTTGTATGGAAACACAAAAGACCCCGAATAGCCAAAGCAATCTTGAGAAAGAAAAATGGAGCTGGAGGAACCAGGCTCCTGGACTTCAGACTACACTACAAAGCTACAGTAATCAAGACAGTATGGTACTGGCACAAAAACAGAAATATAGATCAATGGAACAGGACAGAAAGCCCAGAGATAAACCCACGCACATACGGTCACCTTACTTTTGATAAAGGAGGCAAGAATATACAAGGGAAAAAGGACAGCCTCTTCAATAAGTGGTGCTGGGAAAACTGGACAGCTACATGTAAAAGAATGAAATTAGAACACTCCCTAGCACCATACACAAAAATAAGCTCAAAATGGATTAAAGACCTAAATGTAAGGCCAGACACTATCAAACTCTTAGAGGACAACATAGGCAGAACACTCTATGACATAAATCAGAGCAAGATCCTTTTTGACCCACCTCCTAGAGAAATGGAAATAAAAACAAAAATAAACAAATGGGACCTAATGAAACTTAAAAGCTTTTACACAGCAAATGAAATCATAAACAAGACAAAAAGACAACCCTCAGAATGGGAGAAAATATTTGCTAATGAAGAAATGGACAAAGGATTAATCTCCAAAATATATAAACAGTTCATGCAGCTCAATATCAAAAACACAAACAACCCAATCCAAAAATGGGCAAAAGACCTAAATAGACATTTCTCCAAAGAAGATATACAGATTGCCAACAAACATGAAAGGATGCTCAACATCACTAATCATTAGAGAAATGCAAATGAAAACTACAATGAGGTATCACCTCACACCAGTCAGAATGGCCATCATCAAAAGATCTACAAACAATAAATGCTGGAGAGGGTGTAGAGAAAAGGGAACCCTCTTGCACTGCTGGTGGGAATGTAAATTGATACAGCCACTATGGAGAACAGTATGGAGGTTCCTTAAAAAACCAAAAACAGAATTACCATAAGACCCAGCAACCCCACTACTATGCATATACCCTGAGAAAACCATAATTCAAAAAGAGTCATGTACCACAATGTTCATTGCAGCTCTATTTACAATAGCCAGGACATGGAAGCAACCTAAGTGTCGATCGACAGACGAATGGATAAAGAAGATGTGGCACATATATACAATGGAATATTACTCAGCCATAAAAAGAAACGAAATTGAGTTATTTGTAGTGAGGTGGATGGACCTAGAGTCTGTCATACAGAGTGAAGTAAATCAGAAAGAGAAAAACAAATAACGTATGCTAACACATATATATGGAATCTGAAAAAAAAAAAAAAAGGTTCTGGGGGCTTCCCTGGTGGCGCAGTGGTTGAGAGTCCGCCTGCCGATGCAGGGGACACGGGTTCGTGACCCGGTCTGGGAAGATCCCACATGCCACGGAGCGGCTGGGCCCGTGAGCCATGGCCGCTGAGCCTGCGCGTCCGGAGCCTGTGCTCCGCGACGGGAGAGGCCACAGCAGTGAGAGGCCCGCGTACCGTAGGGTCAGGACAGGAATTAAGACGCAGACGTAGAGAATGGACTTGAGGACATGAGGAGGGAGAAGGGTAAGCTGGGACGAAGTGAGAGAGTGGCATGGACATAGATACACTACCAAATGTAAAACAGATAACTAGCGGGAAGCAGCCACATAGCACAGGGAGATCAGCTCGGTGCTTTGTGACCATCAAGAGGGGTGGGATAGGGAGGGTGGGAGGGAGACACAAGAAGAAGGAGATATGGGGATATATGTATATGTATAGCTGATTCACTGTGTTATAAAGCAGAAACTAGCATACCATTGTAAAGCAATTATACTCCAATAAAGATGTTAAAAAAAAAAAAAAGATGGCACAGAGTTCCCCTATAACTTTCATCCAGATTCCCCAAATGGTAACTCTGACACATCTGTTTTATTCTTTTCTCTCTCTTTCTCTCTCAGACACACACATACACGTTTTTTCCCCTGATCCATTTGAGAGTAAGTTGCAGGCATTACATGCCTTTCCTATTTTGCTAACAGACAAGCAGACAGATAGGTAAATAAGATGGATGCACGAACAGATGTGATGAAGCAAGTATAGGTAATGGGCATATTTTGGTGTTCATTATAAAATGCTTTCAACTTTTACTGTATGTTTGAATTTTTTCATAATAAAATGTTATGGAAAAAAATCAGAAAATCAACACTGATACAATACTACTGATATTTTCTGCAGACCTTATTCAAATAAAGTTTGCCAATGTCCCAGTAATGTCCTTTAAGCAAAAGAAAATCCCAGATCAAGCCTTGTACCTTATTTAAATGTATCCTATTTTCTCTATTTCTCTGATGGGGCAACAAAGCAAGTCAGCTTTCTGATTATTCATGATTATGTGAGAGACCTAGGCTAAGGATAAATCAAAATACCAGAATATCCAAAACTGTTATTTTTGGCTCATAAATTGTCAGGCTTTTAAATGGTCCTTTGGGGGTTAGATATATCTCTATAATTATGGTTTGACTGAGTTTTAAAATTAAAATTCCATTCGAATGTTCTGAAAACACCCAAGCTCACTGGCACAAGAAGTGTTTTTGTAGTAAAGTTTGCCTCGAGGAAAACTGTCCTCAGTGGAAAATTCAGTTGCAGACAGTCTATGACGTAGATAGCATGCCCAAGGTGCGTGAAAGCTGACAAGACATGGACTCGAGGATGCCATTCCAATGCTTTACAATCCTTTGCAAAAACAGGTGTCAAGGTTATTTTTATTAATGTATCTTTTTTTTGGACCCTTAAAATAAACCTAAGGAAGGGTATTGAGGAGGGTTTTTTCCCCTCTTCTCAGAATAAAAATGTGGAAAAGGTTTAGCTACTTCTACTATACCCTGCTTGCCACTCAAACAAGTTTATGTGGTAAACTGTCTCCATACTGAATGGCTGACTGCCTTTTATAATCTGAATTAGAAAATGCAAAAAGAAAAAAAGTCCTTTAAAGTCAAACAGTGGAATTAACGTATGAGCAGAGCTCCTGTGGGCATTTAAATCCGTAATTAAAAAGCCTGAGACACGTTGGCTTGGCAATCGTTATTGTCTAACGTGCACAGATAGCCAAAAGGTACTGAAATGCGACATTCTGTCCCACATGACTCACTCACTCAGCAGAGGCAGCCTCGCGAAGAATGCCGAGAAGGCCTTACATCTTTAAATGCCTGGCCCACCAAAGGTCTTTCCCCCAGCACTGAAAAATGCCCAGAGGTCCTGGGGAGAGACTGTTGAGTGTTTAGAACTCAGAAAATCTGCTCTTGCTAGCATGCTCCATTCCCATGCAGGAAAAGGAATCCTTTTCCAAAAAATTAAAAGTCGGAGAGAAGGAACACACGCACATACGCACGCAAATCATCATTCCTATCTGATGTGTGAGAGCACAGCACACAGCACAGCAATCTAGCTACGAGCCTCCTAGATTATAAATAGGCCGCCAATCCAAGCAGCAGCTGTCTCACATCGCTCTGTTTTTTCTCCCTGATTTTATTATATTTCAAAGATGAAGCACAGATTTCTACAAGTTTTCTCTATGTTAACAGGTACAACACGCACAGGCCAAGGAAATTTGTTTTTAAGATTATTCACATCAAACAATATTCCATGCTAACCTGCCATTGTTTACCTTATTTATACATGTATAAGGGGTTTAACAGGTTTGTACTCCTGCATTTTCTGTTATAAATTAGGCCCTCCGTATGATAATTCTGCACTCAATCGCAGTCAACCAAGAAATTGCCTTTAGAAAGGCAACTGAGCACCGTGCCCTTTCTGGACTTTGAAAACAGTACTACCTACACCTGAATGCAGACGCCTGCACAGAAAACACACAAAATACAATGCAATTTGATGAAGTCTTTAATGCATACAACTCTTTCAAGAACAAAGCAAACCAATCAACTAAATGTGCTACTTAAGATCTTTATACCCAAGTTCTAAAGACATTCCCAATTCACCTTCCATCGCATGAGAACTAAGCCAAAGCTACTGAGAGACACCTTTTGTTCCCATATGGAAAAGCTTCCTTCTCAGAAATCAGTATTCAGGGGACACCTTCTAAACAATTATTCCTATCTCCTCTTTATCCTGTTTTCAGCATATAATCCACTTTGGGAAGATACTTAATAGGCAAAGTGGCCATTATTTTACCTTCTTGTTTATGGTCAGTACATTAAGAATTCCTACTTGGCTGTCACAGAAATGTCACCCCCTATCCGTGATGGACCCTATATTATGCCAAGGGAAAGCAGCCTAAACTACCATTTTCTTTCTTGGCCAACAAGGAATTCACTTCAGCCTAATAACACAAGCAGGGTTAACATTTACTACAGTTGGAATTAATAGAGTGGTAGTTAATTCTCTAAATGCTTGAGTTGGGAATCTCCGGGGACAAATTTTTTTGAAGGGTGGGCTTTGGGGGAATACAACAAAAAAGGATTTGAAAAAGTTGTCTTACCCAAAAAACTACACTTGTATTCTTAATTATCCTGAAAACTTCAACTTCCCAGCATTTGTTTGCTGTCAAGATACAAAATTATTTCAGTTTTCAAGTACATGCACATACAGTTGTCATCCTGAACTATAAAAATAAAAAAATACTGCACATCAAAATATTAACAGTTGAGCACTAAGCTTACAAGCAAATTTTGCTTTGCTGAATTAATTGAAGGTTTTACAATAAAATATATTATTTTCATAGTTAAAATAGTAATTATAGTAGCTACTATATTTTGAGGAAAAAATGTTTTCCCCTCCTCATACTAAGGCTTCCTGATTCAGCTGCAATGCTCACGTTAAAGTCTATATGTTAAAAATACTTCTTTACACTTTAAAAGCTTGCCTTTTAAAGCCATTTTTAATTTTTCACTTGCTTTAAGTGTGTATTAACACATCCCTGAAGGACACGTGAACAAAGGATGAATCCTATTGGATCTCCAAATTGAGCAGAAGTCCAACGTTGATGTGATCATGGTTTATTAATCTGAATTTCCCTTTTCCAAAACAAAACATATCTGCCATGACAAACTAAACTTTGGGGCTATCAAAGAATTAATTCAGGAAGTCAATGATAACTTCTTGTCTCATAATCTTTGGCAAATTTTTTGCACTTAATGTCCTGAGATACTTTTCACTAATTAATTCTACTTGATACTTAATGAGTTTCACAAAGTTTCATGAACTACTTAGGTTGAATTTTTCCTCATATAATAGATTCCCCAAACAATATATTCTCTATTCTAGAGCCCCAACTAAGTAACTGTTCTGAAAACAGACATTTTTTTCCTACTCAAGGTTCTCTTTGAGCTTAAGGTTCAAAAAATTCTTCACTGTCTTCATTGTTAAACTATATTTCCTTAAATATAACCTAAAAACCTAGCAATAAATTCCACGTCATTTCCAATAGTACACCTGAAATAAAAGCAATAAATCGTCACTGGAATGCTTTTAGTTAAAAGTAGTTCAACTTTACTCCACCTTACCTATCCTGCAGTTACACAGTAAAAATAACAAAGGCATAGAAGAAAATAAAAATGTGAACTTCTAAGTTGGGAGCGGGAGACGGTTAAAATACTCTATTTATAAAAGTGTTTTAAAAGACGTATCCTTTGAATGGTGTTTTACAACTTGATTTGATAATTATCCTTCTCACTGAAATTTATTCTCAAAACTGGAATGTAATACTACCTACTGCAAGAAGAAAGCCCTGACATATAGGACTGATACAGTAGGTTGTTACTCATAACAGCCTTTGGACAAAGAATCAACATGAAACAATAGAGCAAACTGCTGACTCTATCTGGAGAACATCTTGCTAATAAATTAAAAATTACTGTAGGTTTAGAATCCCAGCCTCTGAAAAGAACTAACCAGAGAATATGACCAAGCTACATTTTTGGTTTCTATTCTCTGATTTCCTTAAGTGAGTATCAAACAAACAAAAATTATTTTTTCTTTCTATACGCTCTCCTGCTCCAATCAAGAATGCTTCTTTCACTGTAAGAGGACAATGAACAATCTTTTATTCTAATCATATTATTTGCCCAGGTTTTTAACACTTGTCTAACATTATGATGATCAGATTCTTCTTTGAATCAGTGGGGGACTAAAACCGGAAAAATAATCTGAAAACAGACAATGGTAAAGTATTTTTTTTCAGCCCAAAATGTACAAGTAAGCTACTTTTCATTAGTCTACCACTCTCTGAATGTTACTAAAATTTAACTTTTTTTTTTTTTTGCAGTACGCGGGCCTCTCACTGTTGTGGCCTCTCCCGTTGTGGAGCACAGGCTCCGGACGCGCAGGCTCCGCGGCATGTGGGATCCTCCCGGACCGGGGCACGAACCCGCATCCCCTGCATCGGCAGGCGGACTCTCAACCACTGCGCCACCAGGGAAGCCCCTAAAATTTAACTTTATATAACAACTTTGAACACAAAACTCAAAAAAATCTTTTAACCCCACAATATTGTAAACCAACTATACTACAATAAAAATTAATTTAAAAAAAGATCTTTTAACCCTAAAATACATACTTCTTAGATCTTTGAAAGAAACAACCTCCATCATAAACATAATAAAATTTGTGTTCAAATAATATTTTATGCTTTCATTCAACTATTTTCACTTACATTTTTTAATCTGCAATTTTCAGAACTTTAACATCATTTCTTCTAAACTACATTTTATGAGTGTGTGAGTGTGTGTGTGTGTGTGTGTTTATGCAACCAATTTCCACTATTTTGGAGTGGGCTGGGACTAGAAAAGAATGTTGATTTCAGAACCATAGCATCTATCCATATTTGCTCATAAGTAAATAAATGTTTTAAATAGCAAATAATGCAGAACCAGAAGGAGCTAGAGACTATATCACTGAGTGGAGTTCTACGAGAAATTCTTGTACAAGAGCGTACTTAATAAAGAAGTGCCCTCGTGCCATACATTTTTAGCCTCCCCAGCTCGAAGTCTCAGAATCATCTCTCATTGTTTCTTCATCTGCCTTATGGCCCAGTTTCAACCAATTCCTAATCCTGTTGATTCTTGTTCACCTCCGCAGTCCTATTCATTCCAAACCTCTCTTCCTCGTACTTCTTGCCCCTTACCTGTGTCAGAAATAATTTCCTTATCCTTAAACTGCAATAATATGATTCTAACTCTACGTCTGCACCCCATTTCTCCCTTTCAATACAATGCCGTCAGATTAATTTCAAGAAAGCATAACTCAGATCGATTATGTCATTTCCATGGCCAAAAAAAAAAAAAAAAAACCAACAGCAAAGAATCATAGACTATTAGAGTGGGATGGAGCCCTTGTGGTCCCTGAAACCATGTGCTGAGAGAGAGGAGGAAGGGAAGGTAATGGAGCTGAAGCCTAGAAACAGGAACCCAAGGACAGTCCACAGGACACAATGAGGTGGACATCTGGCAGGATTCAACCTAATTGTTTATGCAGACTGCACAAATTCATTTCCTATAAAGTCTGTAATAAACATGCATAACAAGGCAGTATATATTTTAAATTGTTTAGTTAGTAGATTCATTTCTCTTTAGATTAACAGGCACTCTGAGGCAGGTCAAATCAAAAGGGTTTGGCCGGGACTCTTCCTCTGGTTTTGTCTGTAATGCCTAACAGTGCCTAGCAAAGGATGAAATAATCTTATTTCTTTCAGAGACTTTATTAACACTATACTCAAAAGCTGGAATTATTCTTAAGTTTTCAGAAGTGACACTTACCCAGAGACTGTGGAAATGGGGTGAGACATAAATGCTTAATTAAAGTTAGCAGCACTATTATGAGTCCAAGGTTCTGGATTGGATTGTGTCACACAATTACCCAATTTCCCCAGTGCATGTCTCTGCCCCACCCTGCTGCCTCCTTTTCCTAACCAAAATGAAAACCATAGCTCTATAAGCTGATAGCTTAGATCACAAAGCCAAAATCTTAAGAGCTGCTTTAAAAAGAAAACTGTCCTAATCTATAAATTTCTCAAAAGGAAAGACACTAGAGTTTGACTTAGATAACTTCTAGAGCAACATCCAGTGTCCTTAGGACCCTGTTACATGAAATGATGCCTATCTCCTAAGAAAAAAGGGGGAATATCCTTACATTTTCCTGTTTATAAACATAATACAATTTCATTTAAAATGTTTCAAAATACTAAAATATCAAGTAATCATCCATCTGCCTCAGACATAAGCACTGTTATTTGTTTGATTTATTCTTTCTGTTTTTCTAATTTTATATAACAATATTGGGATTGTATTATCATACATTGTTCTGCCCTTACTTTATTTAACAATATGTCATGGATGTGTTTCATGTCAATACATGTATCACCTACTTCTTTTTCTTAACAACTGCACTTATGAATACATCATACTTCGTTTAACCAATCCACTAGTGAATGTTGTTTTCAATTCTCCACTGTGATAAAAAAAAAAAAAGCCTTAATGAACATCCTTGTAAATATATCTTCATTTATTTACCTGAATCTTTCCTGAGAATAAATTCTTAGAAGTTAGGTTGCTAGGTTAAAGGGCAGTCCAATTTAAAACTTGGATTCCTTTTCCAAAACTGCTCTCCAGAGAGGCTGTGTATTCTCATCAATAGTATGTGAACTGCCTGTTTGCCTATTCCTTACAAGTACATGGATTTGACACCTTTAAAATATTTTTACCAGTTTGATAAGCAAAAAATATTTCATTATTGTTCTAATTTATAATTCTTTGATTAGTGAAAATGAGTAACACTTCATATCTACTGGCCGCTAGTGATTTTAATACAGCGAACAATTTATATAAGAGTATGAGTGTATGTGTGTGTGCATATGTATGAATGTGTATGTATGTGTATATACATACATACATACATATCTCTAATAAACAGGCTATTATCAATATTTTTACATCCCTGTGAGCCCCTCTCCAACTGCATCCCTCCCCTTCTGCCCAAGAGGTAGTTACTATTCTGAAATTTTTTTAATTATTCTTTTTCCTTTATAACTTTACCACTTACGTAACTATCCACCCACAATATTTTATCAGTTTTGATATTTTTTCTGTGACTTGTATTTCTTTTTTGCCCAATATTGTGAAATTCTCCATGTTGATACATATGCCTGTAGTTCATTCATTTTTTAAAAAAGTATAGATAGTATTCCACTGTGGAAATTTACCATAATTTATCTATCCTGTCAAAGGACATCTAGATTGGTTCAATTTTCTGTTATTATTTAAAAGGTTGCTATGAATATTCTAGTATAAGAGGGTCTCTAGAGCTGCACTGTCCAATACAGCATCCACTAGCCACACAGGGCTATTGAGTACTTGAAACGTGGCTACTTGAAGTTATGTTGTAAATGCAAAATATACACACCAGATTTCAAAGGAAACATCTCACTGGTAATTTTTAATACTGATTATATGTTGAAATGATAATATTTTAAATATATTTATATCTAAAGAAAGTTTATAGTTAATAAAATTTAATTTAATAAAATATACAATTAATTAATCATTATGATAGAACTACAATTAATCACCTGTTCACTTTTGTGTAACGAGGCTACTAGAAAACTTTAAATGACATATGCGGCTTCTGCTCTATTTCTATTAGACAGTGCTGCTCTAGAGTACGTACCTAGGAGTACAACTGGTGGGTCACAACACATACACGTCTTCAAATTTGGTAGAAAACACAAAATTGTTTTCCAAAGTGGCTGAACCAGTTTACATTTCATCCAGCAATGTACACGGTTTCTTGCTGCTCTATCTTTGACAACAGTTTTTGCTGTTGGATATTTTAATTTTTGCCAATCTGGCAGAAGCAAAGTGGTATCTCATTGTGATTTTAAATCTCATTTCTCTAACTACTAATAAGGTTGATCAACTTTCATATATTTGTCCATTGAGGTTTCCTTCTCTCTATGTATACTAACATGTTTCCTTCTTTTGTGAACTGCCTATTAATGTCCTTTGCCTAATTTTCCCTTGGGATGCTCATCCTTTTCTTAACGATTCATAAGAACTCTTTAAATATAAGACTAATAACTCCTTGTAAGACATGTGTTGAAAATATTTTTCTTGGGTTTTTTATTGCTGTTCTTGCAATTTTGTTTTTACTGCCTGTGCCTTAAAGAAGGCTTTTCTTCTTTTTTCCCATTATGTTATTTAGTCTTTCCCTGTATGGTTTCTGGTCTTCTTATCATGCTAAGGAAGTCTTCCACACTCCAATATTTTTTATAAAACCAACAAAACTGTTTTCTTCTAGTATTTTTATATTTTACCTCTAATCCACTTTATTTTTCTTATTTTATTTATTTTTATTTTTTTGGCCTCATTGGGTCTTCATTGCTGCGCGTGGGCTTTTCTCTAGTTGCAGTGAGTGGAGGTTACTCTTTGTTGCGGTGTGCGGGCTTCTCATTGCGGTGGCTTCTCTTGCTGTGGAGCACGGGCTCTAGGCCCGTGGGCTTCAGCAGTTGTGGCACGCAGGCTCAGCAGTTGTGGCTCATGGGCTCTAGAGCGCAGGCTCAGTAGTTGTGGCGTGCGGGCTTAGTTGCTCCGCGGCAGGTGGGATCTTCCTGGACCGGGGCTTGAACCCATGTTCCCTACATTGGCAGGCGGACTCTTAACCACTGCACCACCGGAGAAGCTCTCTAATCCATTTTAAATGTATTTTTTGAGTATGATGTGAAATAGAGGTAAGAGCAGACAAAAACTAGAGTGACCGTCAGCTCATCACAAGTCCCTGAGTGGCTGTGGCTGTGCTCCCTACTTTCCTTTTTTTGAGAAGGCTTTCTTCTTACCACCACCCTCCTTCCAATGCACACAATTACACACACACAGACATGCCCCCACAGAAACCAACACACACTCAGTGTAGGAGCTCACATTACCCTGTCTCCCTGGACATAGAAATTGCTCTGAGCCTTAGATGGGGACTGTGGGCAAGCATGTGACCCAAGCCACAGAAATCAAAGTACTTCCTCAGGGATGTTCAACATGGAGATAAGACTAGAGAGTACTTTTCTTCACAAGGTGACAAAGTTTTGAGCCTGGAAACTGCTGGAGGCTACATTCCCTGCCACACGGTTAAGTCTACCATAGGAGAAAATAAAGCTGAGTACATAAGATGTAAGAGAAAGAATATCTTAGCTATCGAGTCCATGAGGGCTAAGAGGTTTGCTGCTTCTTGAATTCCTGAAGCTTAGTTGTTCAGCTATTCCCTCCTTTCAATGATACCTCTAAATCCTTCCAATAAATTCTTTTTGGCTTAAGCTAGTTTGAGTTGAGTTTGCAATATGCAACCAAAACAGTCCTAACTAGTGTATGAATCTCACTTGATATTTTTCCTTAAGTGGATAGCTAATTGTTCCAATATCATTTATTAAATAATCCATCTTTCCCTACTTCTATAATACATTAAATTCCAACTTATATTAAAGTTTTGTTTTTGAGTTTGTTTTGTTCTGCTGATGTGTTTGTTCCTGCCAGCATAACACTATTTCCCCTATTATAACTTTCTAGTATGTTTTTGATTCTGGCAGTTAATTATTTCACTACACACATTTACTGAACACATTACATTGTACAAGGCACAGAGAATATCCCCTTGAATAAAAAGATGATGTCCTAACTCTCACTGGAGTTTAAAACCTAGATCCAAGAAAAGATAAAGAGTTACAATAAAATAAAATGAGTGCTAGATTAAAGGGAATAGGATGCACTAGGTGAACATCCAACAGTTGGACCTAACCTGATGTAGAGGTCAGGGAAGGCTTCCAGGAGGAAGTGGTTTTTACACTGAGACCTGAGGATGGATATGAGTTTGCGAAGGTGGGAAGAACAGTACCTCAGAAGGAAGAACGGTTAAGTTCAAAGGCACAGAGGATCAGGGTACATTTAGTTAGTGAGAGAAGCCCCCAAATGGCTGGTGTTTGGAATGAGAGAAAGAGTAGAATGAAGAGAGGGTGGGAAAGGTAGGTGAGGATCATACAGGTTTTTAAGTCATTTGGGGATTCTGGACTTGGTCCTAAGAGCAAAGAGAAGACATTGAGGGGTCTTAAGCAAGGATTCAGATCTGTGTTTTTGAAGGCTCACTCTAGTTACAGTAATTGGAAGGGAGGAAGACTGGAAGCAAGGAGATCCATAAAGAGCCTCTTTTAATAAGCCAGGCAAAAGATGATAATGGCGTGGACTAAAGCAGCGATTATGGAAAGAAGATAGACTTAAGAGCTACTTAAGAGGAAGACTGGCAGGACCTAATGACTGAATTTTGGAGATGAGTAAAAGGGAACAATCAAGGATGCCCTTCAGGTTTCTGGCTTTAATATTATAGTAGACAGTAATATTTAAAGCAATAATATCTAAAGCAATAAGGAACATCAGGGGAAACAAGCTGGAGAGAAGGTAATGAGACCAGTTTGGGACATCCTGAGTTGGAGGAACCTGTGGGACATTTAAGTGAAGTTGTTCAGTAGCAGCTGGATTACAGGTCTGGGCCAGAAGTGTACCATCCCCAATTACTCTTTTCCAAAGTTTCCTTGGTTACATTTAGGTGAACTTTATTTATTTATTTATTTATTTTGCGGTACGCGGGCCCCTCACTGTTGTGGCCTCTCCCGTTGCGGAGCACAGTCTCCGGATGCGGCCATGGCTCACGGGCCCAGCCGTTCCGCGGCATGTGGGATCTTCCCGGACTGAGGCACGAACCCGTGTCCCCTGCATCGGCAGGCGGACTCTCAACCACTGTGCCACCAGCGAAGCCCTAGGTGAACTTTAGAATCAATCTGTCAAATTCCTCAAAATATCCACTGGAATTTTGAATGGAATACTATTAAATGTTTAGATTTCAGAAGAATTAACTTCTTTAAAATGTTGACTCCATCCAGAAAGAAGATATAGATCTTCATTTATTCAAATCCTTTTATATCCATAAGTATAGGTAAAGGTACAGGTATTATACATTTCTTGTTAAGTTTATTTCTATCTTTTAAAAGATTTCTTGCTTTTGTAACTAGATAATTTTTTCCATTATTATTTCCTCACAGAATACTCCTGATATAAAGGAAAGTTCTTGGCTTTGATTTTATCCTGTAGGTGGCCACCTTATTGTTATTAGCTGTAGTAATGTTCATTGATACTCCTGGTTTCTCTAGGTAGACAATCACATCATCCACAAATAATGACAATATACATCTATTGTTCCAACAGTATTTTTCATGCCTTTTTCCTATGTTATTGTACTATCTAGAACACCCAGAATAATCTACTCTCTTTTTACCCCTTGGTCAGTATTGCTAATGGTTTGTTAATTTTGTTGATAACTTCAAAGAATCAACTTCTGGTTTTGTTTACTGATTCTTTCTTTAATTCTGACTAATTTGATTGAAGCACATCCAACCAGTTTTTCAGAGAGAAAGTTTCTCGGAAAGGCTATATGAAAAGTATACTTTGTGAGTCCAAAAATGTCTTTTACCCTCACACCTAAATGACTCATATCCTAAATATAAAGTTCTAGCGTCACAATCCTGTATCTTCATGCTGATGAAAAATGTAATGTTCATCTGATTCTTATTCCTTTACAAGTAACTTTTTTGGTTGTCATTATTAACTATTGAGAGGTTAGTGGGATTCTTCTCCTTAAGTACTTAACATTTTTAGCAATAGGATGAGTCCTTTTTTCCCAAAATAATCTCACCTGATGCTAAGCTTTACCTATCTGAGGCTTTTTTTCAGCTCAGAAATTTTTTTCTTCTGTAAGTTCTTTGATCAGTTTTTCTTTTGAAACTCCTATTATATAGATATTAAATCACTTAGATCTAGTATCCATGTTTATTTTTCTCTCTCATATTTCCCACCGCTTTGACTCTTCGCTATGTTACAGGAAAATTTAATTTTCTTTTGACTTACTGATTCATCTTCTTGCAGAGTCCACTGTGTTATTCACTTCCTCTATTACATTTACTTCTGAATACGCCTATTCATTTCAATCTTTCAAAAACTATTTACTGAACACCTACCATTTGCCAGATCACACTCTAGTCTCTTGAAGGAGGTAAAGCTGTGTGTCTGTTTAAGAGCTTCCCAGGCACAGAGAATGGCCACTCTAAAGCCTGAAGGTGGGAACAGCCCAAAAGGTTCAAGAATAGCAAGGAGCCCCATGTGGCTGGAGAGGAGGAAATGAGGACGGGCCATGAGACCTTACGGGCCACATAACTGACGGTAATAAGGATAGCCTGTTTTTGTTTTACTGATGAAATAATATTCTCTCAAACCTCAGTGAGAATACTAATGAAAAATTTAAAAAGTTATCTCCTGTTTTCTCACATTAGCTGCATTAGTAGAGGTGGGGTGAGGGATCTGGTTTGACTGCTCGGCTTCATTCCCCACTTTCAAGCTGTTGATTCTCTTCATATAACTAGTAATTTTTTTTCTTGTCTGCTTATACGTACAAATAAAGGTTTAGCTAATCAATATATGTGTGGCCAGGAAAGTCCAGAAGAAGGCTTTGTCCCAGGCAAAGTGAACGTGTGGGGAAGTCTCCGAATACACATGTAAGTACAGGGCCCATCTTGAAAGGAAGCAGTTCACCATAATTTTTACTATAATATTAATTCTCAGGAAGCATGTAATGGTCAGCACAGGGAGCTCTAACTTAAACCTAGAGACCTGTACTCTAATAGTCATACGCTTCATATCAGTCAATAATATCTTAAAAATCAAGATAGGTATAGGCTTAGTTGTAGATTATAACGACTGAATTCAATTCTGCATTTCACTCCACCCTTCTCAGTAGTAAAGACAAAAGGTCAATATTATAAAGAGCAAACTAAAATTACAGAACACTATCAGGACCTCAGTCAAAACTGTGCAATCTGCAGCTTTCTGGACTCCTTGACTAAAGTCAGAGAAAATAAGTTAAAATTCTCCCTATGATTAAAAATATCTGCATGAATGAAAAACACTGAATGCTTATCAATCTGTTTCCTTTTCTGCATCTTCCCAACACTTCCAAGCAACACCCTCATATAAGTTTACTATTATTTGATACGAACAGCATTTTTTGGGAAAAGAGATTAGACCTTTTATAAGCCTAAAGCACATGTAACTGAAAATGTTCCAGTAGGAGAATTTAACCTTCCAAGTCATTTTGTGCTGGCTCTGAGTATGAACTATGCCAGATATAACAGGGTTACTAGATTTGGTTTCTTCTGAACAACCTCTGGCAGTAATCCCAAGTGACTTTTCACTCTACTCTTGTATTTTAGTGGGTAGAATATAAGTCACATAGGAAACAGAATTTCATTAAACCTAGTGGTCCAACCTCAGTGGTGAATGGTGGTAGGATGGAGGCAGGGCTGGCGGGTAGTGGAAGAAAATACCTACACTACTCAGCAATGATGCTACTTGTAGTTATAAACAAAGAAAAACACTATGTTACACAAACTATAATAACGTTTTTTAGGGAATCTTTCATTCCAAAATAATTCAGCAATATAATTACAAGTAGGAGATATAATTTGTGGATAGCAATTTTAAAAACATGGGGAGGGAGAGGGCTTGTGGCACTACGGCGCTTGTACAATCTAAGGTGATTTTCAGAGTAAAACAGCTGGATTACTCATTGTAGTATATTAGCGTTTAGCAACTAATATGATCGAGTGTATGGAAAATAAGAGTATGTGCTAAAGGACTACTTTAAGAGGTCCTGTTGGTAAACACGTGCTCACAATTCAATCCTGAAGCATCTTATACAAAATTGCATACTATGGTGAGGAGTGGAGAAGTCTATAGATGTTCAAGTTTAAATACCACTGCAATTTTTTCTTATAGCACTGATTCTCTTTCATGAATTGATTATTTAAATAGTAAAAACCCAGGAAGAGCTCCCCATTCCTCTCTGGTTAAATGTAAATCTGACATGGAAGCAACATAAGTGTCCATTGACAGATGAATGGATAAAGAAGATGTAGCACATATATACAGTGGAATATTACTCAGCCATAAAAAGAAACGAAATTGAATTATTTGTAGTGAGGTGGATGGACCTAGAGTCTGTCATACAGAGTGAAGTAAATCAGAAAGAGAAAAACAAATATCGTATGCTAATACATACATATGGACTCTGAAAAAAAAAATGGTTCTGGTCAACCTAGGGTCAGGACAGGAATAAAGACGCAGACGTAGAGAACGGACTTGAGGATACAGGGAGGGGGAAGGGTAAGCTGGGATGGAGTGAGAGAGTAGCATTCACATATATATACTACCAAATGTAAAACAGATAGCTAGTGGGAAGCAGCTGCATAGCACAGGGAGATCTGCTCGGTGCTTTGTGACCACCTACAGGGGTGGGATAGCGAGGGTGGGAGGGAGATGCAAGAGGGAGGGGATATGAGGATATATGTATACATATAGCTGATTCACTTTGTTATACAGCAGAAACTAACACACCATTGTAAAGCAATTATACTCCATTAAAGATGTTTAAAAAAATGTAAATCTACTCACCCTTTGGACTACACTGACAGGGCTCAGAGGAGGGTACTACACACCCACACCCACTCACACACCACACAAGATTAAGGTTCTTGATCTAGCAAGATTAAGGACTTCCCAGGTTGGTCCCATCCTTTGTCAGTGTACCAGATTTAACCACGCCTGTATATAATAAATAGGTCATCCTTGCTGATTTTTCATGGTGAAGATAATACAGTGAGCACTAGATACACGCATTCATTTCTCTCTCTCTTCATTAAAACACATGCAAAAATCCAACCTCCTGTTCTCCTTCCTTTTTCCATCATCTCCTTCCCCAATGACCCCCAAAACACACTGTGAAACACAGAAGCAAAACTGGTCATATTTTTAAAAACTGAATTTTCATAACACACACAAATGCTTCTCAAACACAGTAAAAGTCACTAAAAAAAGGAAAAAAGTTAGAAGGATGGAAAAGACAAGTCGTTAACAAATGAGATCTTAGAAACATTGGGATGTAGAGAGAAAGTACTATGTTGACTACTGATTTGTGTGTGGTTATTTCTTTTGAGCAATGACTTTTTTTGCTGCACGGTACTAAACGCTTCAAAAAACAGATTATTTTTTAGTCATCTGGGTCAAATTTATCTTGGGTACATTAACCAAGGGGTTAATCTGAAAGTTAGAAGTTTCTTCTCCTTGGTTTCAACTACAGGCAGGCCAAGATTACCTGCTTCTTTCAGCGGTGGTGTGATCTACTTAGTAAAGTATTCATGTCAGGATTCTGAAGGTACAGGTTCTGCCCAACTTGTTGCTTTGTAAGCATACCTAATACATGAAGACCCAGATTTAAAATAAATTAGGAAGCATTTCTTGGTTTTATTTTTATGACTTTTTATTTTGTAAAATTTCAAACATACAGAAAAGTTCAAAGAATAATACAATGACCCCTTCAATAAACCAATATCCATATATCCTCCCACCCCTCTCCAAATCATGTATCTTTTTTCCCCGAGAAGCATCTGAAAGTAGACAACACAACACTTCATCCTTAAAACACTTCAGTAGTAGGCATTTCTGTTACAGAAAGATTGCGTGCATTATAGTAATGATATACCCCAGAAGATCCCTGAGAACAGGATTCATCTAATTCATTTTTTAAATCCTGTACGTCTGTTTAACTATTAAAAATGGCAATTTCCCCTACTATATTTAATATGGTTTTAGATCTTCAGAACAATCTTTTGGAACACACAGTCTAAAGAAAGGTAAATAAGTAACTCCTCAGAATTACCAGTTCAATAATATTCTCGCTATTTTCCAGGGCATCAGGCAAATAAATATAGTGCTTATCATTTTAATAAAAGCAAACACATCTTGGGTCTGTGGGAGAGCCACATGACCGACCATATTCCTCAAGAGAGCATATTTCAAAATTTTAGGGATTCTTGAACCAAACTTTTAGAACACTGGACACGTCTTTGGGCATTTTAAAGTGGGAGTTGGAATTTGACAATGATCAAGAAGATCCTAGAAGAAGCCATATTAGCTTGTGTGATCAGTGCAATTCTGGAAGAATCCATCACCACTCAAGTTGGTCTAAGATTGGGTACAGGACAGGCCATGGACACATTATAAGACTGGACTGAAACCAGACTTTTTTGTAAATCCTGGGGAACTGAAGGAAGAGACTGGTGAAATGTGTAACATTTCTCGTGGACAAGTAATTTGAACTCTCTCAATCTCACTTATGTCCTATGACTAAGACACGGTAATCAGGATCTCCAGAAGATCTCTCTCCCTCTAGTACCTCATATTATTCTAACACTCCCGTTCTCATCTTACTGTCCTACCCCTCCTTTTCATAAGAGATATTTAAGTTTTTAATTTTGTGAGGATAAAAAAAATGACATTCATGTTTAAAATGCCTTTTGGGTCCCTTAGATGTTAGAAACTTAATCAATACAAAGTACACTTTATATAATCATTAAGCTTAAATAAATAATGTAGGAATAAGATTCACAACCTAACAATGATCCCATTCTCTCGAAGCACTTCTTTCAAAAGTTATCATATTCAAACAGAGAAATAAAACAAGTTCATGCAATTATGGGATTTATTCCGAAATATCATGCATCTGAAGACACAGGCTACTGCTGTTTACTTACGTCGTCACCTTTATCATTCATTTACATATAAAGGTTTTTCCCAAATTAATCCTTTCTGGCTAACATACTATATTCTACATCTAGAAAAGCAAACAGAAAGGCAAATAAAGCCCATATCACGGTCTTCTGGCTATTAATATCTGCAATGCTCTCTCCTCACACTGGCCTAGTGAAGCCTTGGCCCCTGAAGTGATAAAGATGAGCTCTGCCAAACTGTTCCCCAGCTCTAAGGCGGTATTAACACGATGCAAAGTGCCAAAAGGGCCGTTACAAAAAAAAACTGACCCACTTTTAGAGGTCAGCAGCTTTTTCCTTCTGGTGAAGTATGAATATTTAAATCAAGCAGACAAGTCAAGGAGCAAACATTCCATCCTGAATGCAATGTGTGCATCTCCGGCTCAGAGCTGAAAGGATCCCACTGTCATATACCAACATGGAAATGAGTGCTCGCTTAGGACTCCAGAAGGGCAGTTTTCTAATCATTTCACTGTCTTTCAAACTTGAAGTTCCATATTTGGATGTGAGAGCAGAAAACAGTAAAAGATGGATCACAGCAACTGCTTTAAATTATATATTAATGATTTATATCAGGCATAATATAATTTAATTTGTAGTAAATCAAGCAAACTGAGGAAAGGTTAGGTTTGTGGTTAACAGCTGTAAATTTGTTTTTACCTTCATGATATAGTAACAATGCTTTAGAGGAGTACTAGATTTGAGAAGATGGTAAACTTACCATAATAAAATCGACTAGAATCAAGTTTCAACCTAAGCACTACTGTTTAAATGAGATTAATAATAGCAACTGTCAACACAACACAAGATACAGGAAAACGAACTGTAAAATACACTACTATTCAAAAGCCTACCTACATTACAGGTATAGGCTCCTTTTGGCTTTATTGAGAATATATTATTAAATGAAAATATACCTTAAACAAGTACAAAAACAAATACTGAAAATTCATATTAAGGTAAAAGATACAAGTGGAAATTTTAGGGTCATCCGTTCCTACTCAAATCTAAAATTATAATTTACAACAGACATTCCCAATCTTTACACTGCCAGGGCCCCCAGAACTACTACCCTCCTCCCCCTCCCCTCCCCCATTTGGATCTCATATTTTATCTTTCAAACAGACAATATTTCTATGTGACACCCTGTGCAACTTACCATAGGTAAGATTTCTCTTATTCCTTCAGGCAACCCCAGATCAGGAAGCAATGTTATAAATCAATTTTGCTTCAGCAACAGCTATCCAAACTCTTTTAAACTTTAAACCCATTCTTTCACTCACAAACATTCTCATTTATAAGGAAACAGGCCAAGATTTCACAATTAGGAAACAAAACTCCTTCTAAGGGGAAAAACCCTGCTCTCTTAACTTCCTTCTACAAGATGGAGAATTGATGTAGTTCCGTGAATATGTTGTTTCAGCAAAATAAACAAACAAACAAAGCAAACAGGCCAATGAAACCTTACTTCCTCCAAATACAAACTCACTCCACCCTTCAACTGCTAAAGCATTCCATTCAAAAGACAGGTACTGACCAAAGTTCTCCGAGCAAGTCTAGTTCTAGGCTAAGGACAGTATGGTCAATTAAAGCCTTCTGATACCAGGCCTTATCATAACCACTCAATCTTAATTTTCACTGTTTCCCAACACATTTTATGAAAAATTTTAGCATACAGTAAAGTTCTTATGTTTGTTCTTACATGTCACTTTCCTTACTATATCCCTGCCTCTGCTCACATGCTTCCTCTTAGAATGCCTCCATTCTTTCTGCCTTTCTGGATCCAGGTCCTATCTGGGTTTCCTAACCTCTCACTTCTCATTATCTATACCACATACTAACTCTATTATGCAGTGTCCTGTTATGTATGTGTTTACTCCTTTCTCCCTACTGAAGATCATAAGCATTAGCACACATCTAGATATTAACACAGAGGAGGGCTGAAAAAACACTTCCTGGTTGACGGATTTCATACAAAAATACACAGTTGAAATTTGCTGAGTGGAGCTGGGATGGGTGGAAAAAAGAACAGAGAGGCTGCCTGATTCAGCAACTGATATGTTTTCAAGACTCCATTGCTACCCCAGCCTGATTACTTGCTGTATTTTACCCAAGTAAGCAAGATGAGAATTAGAAAAAAATTATTTTTTTCTTATATAAGCATTTTAGGTCCTAATAGAGTCACAAGAAGGATCCAAAGCACTACAAAGTATTTCAAAGAAGAGAGGTTGGAAATCAAGATTCTCTCTCTGCACATTTAGTTAATGAAAAAGGGCAGGGGCCTAACTTCAAAGGAAATCACTATCAGTTCTCTAAAACATGTAGGTTACCAGATTTTTCGAAAGCCCTACTCTCGCCTTCTGTGAGTTCCCTTTATGCTGCAATGAGGATATGGCAGCCACATGTCTTAGGGAGAAGACTCTGGACAAGGTTTACCTACTTGGCATGTGGTCACCAGGGAAATGAGGAGAAACTCCACTTTGGGTTAGACCCAGTGGCCCATGAGTGCACCACTGGCTCTGCTTTCTTGCTTAGAGAGATAAAGCACCATATTAAAACGCAATACATTTGGGGAAGAAAAGATAAAAACACAAAAAGTGCCTGGCTTATCTTCAGAAATGCAATTCTCAGCTTTGTTAAGTTCTGGCATTCAGCTAGCCAGATTACCAAGCTTATTTAAAAGCTGAAGGCTTTACCTCAACTTCATATTTTGCTATTTTCAGGGTTTGTTTCCACGAGTGCGCCTGAGCTTGTGTACATGTGCTTCACTCAATTCACACACATCAGTGAACAGAGGCTGCAGAAACCCAGTCCACAGCAGGAGGTTTAATTAACTGTACACAGGACCGTGGCAACAGCACTGGGGCCGTCTCCCCTGGGGCAGCACACCAACAAGGCTAATATGAAGGAAAATCCACTCCTGGGGGAAAAAGTGCACCTCCATCAAGTAAGATGAGAGATAAATATGACAAAAAAGAAACTCCTCCAAAAAAAACCAAACAACCAAAGCAACTTGCCAGGACAGCCTCAGCAAGAAACTACAGCTTCTCTTAACACAAGGAAAGAGAAAAGCCGAATTTACTATTTTCCAATAGATGGGTCAGGCTTCACTCTGCTATCTGGTGGGTTATTAGAAGCTACCCTAAGGCAATCTCATACAGGCCTTTCTAATCATCTTACACATTCCTCACATATATATTCTCTGTCAGAAGGGTTGGTAATGGCATTAAGCCATAAGACCAAAATAATATTAAATGATGATGGCGGTGGTGAAGATCTAGGTTGTAACGCAGACAGTAAATGAGCTTGCTACATGTAAACATACTGTAAAACTCAACAACTTGGAAGGAAGTCTGCCTTCACTCTGTTAAGAGTGTCTGGACAAATGAGAATAGTTTCCGAAGACTCATCCAGGATTTCACCTGTCTACACAGCAGGGCAAACAGTTGGCACCGTACCCCATAGTGAATGATCAAATCAAAAGTATATACTCAGGAGTTGTGCACTGTTTTCTAGGCTAGATCATGGTCCAGTGGTTAAGAACCTGACTTCCAATGCAGGGGATGCGGGTTCAATCCCTGGTCAGGGAACTAAGATCCCACATGCCGCGGGGCAACTAAGCCTGCACGCCACAACTAGACAGTCCACGCGCCACAACTAGACAGCCTGTGTGCCACAACTACTGAGCCCGTGTGCCACACTAGAGAAGCCCGCGCACTGCAACGAAAGATCCCACATGCGGCAACAAAGATCCCGCGTGCCACAACTAAGACCCAACACAGCCAAATATATAAAGAAATAATTCATTTATTTATTTAAAGATAAATAAATTTATTTTAAGATGAATAAATAAAATAAAATAATAAATAAATTTATTTATAAATAAATAAACTAAAAAACAAACAAACAAAAAAAAAGAATGACACTGTCAGGTCAAAATAAACAGCTTTACCCTCAATAAAGTTTAAGGTGATCGAAAATGATTCAGGAGGGCTATTCAGGCATTGTTTTCATGTTTAACAAGTGACAACCTCATAGAGAATAAATGTAATTGACCAAATAAATATCACCAGAGGCAAATAAATGAGCAGTAAATATAGTATAGACCCAGACCGAAATAAAGGCTTCAGGCAAGTTACTTCACTTCTCTGTACTCTAGGTTCCTCTGATACCAGCTCCCTATGTAACTCACGGGGATGTAGAGAGGATTACTTTGATAGTGTCTGTAAAATGCTTTGAGCTCCTTAGAGAAAAGTGATATAAGTGGTTATTACTACATCCCACTGAGGTCGTGAGTTTGTACAATGTAAAGGAAAGGAAAAAACAAGACTCTTTGATAGTTTGTTATAAAGAATTTTCATAGCTTGGCAAGATGTTTCATAATTGTTTTTTATTAGTCCGTTTTTATTATATGTCCATGAGATAGGATACATTCCTAGCTCCCTCCTTTAGAAAAAGAAACCAAGATGGGAGATGGGAGGTGGGAGACATTCTTATCTCTATTTTCCAGATAAGGAAAGCAAGACAGAGAAAGTGAGTGACTTTTCTAGTCATATTCAAGAGGTGAAAGGGTTAAGCATAATTAAGAATCTGGAAAACATCAAGGGTCACACCATTACCTTCTTTGCAATTCTGACATTGTTCTGACCAGCGTGCACTGACTAGGAAACAGAAAGCCTGAGATTAAATACTTGCTCTATCATTTACTGGTTGTATAATCTTAGAGAAGTCACTTTTTCTCTATGTATGTCACTTTCATCTGCACACTAGGGTTCAGTGGGGATCAAATTAGATGAAGCATGTGAAAACTAAGGGCAAACAAGGACACACTGTGCAAATAAGTTATTACCTTTATTAGATTGGTATTCTTGTTGGGAATATGGGTTCTCCTAGCCTCTACAACTTTAGGAAAGACAATTCAATTCAGTGCCCTCAGACCAAATGAAATATGTAGTGATAATTTTTAAAATAGCTTTATTGAGACGTAATTCACATACCATACAATTCACCCATGTAAATGTACAAATTCAATGGCTTTTAGCATATTCACAGAGTTATACAACCATCACCACTATCAATTTTAGAACATTTCATCACCCCCAAAAGAAATTCCAAACATATTAGCAGTCACTCCCCATTCCCCCATCACTCACACACACACACACACACACACACACACACACACACACACCCCTCTGCCTTGGGCAGCCATTAATCTACTTTCTGTCTATGTAAATTTGCATATTCTAGACATTTAATATAAATGGAATCATAAAGTATATGGTCTTTTGTGATTCGATTCTTTCACTTAGCGTGTTTTCAAGATTCACATGTGGCAGCATACATCAGGACTTCATTCCTTTTATTGCCAAGTAATATTCTATTGTATGGGTATACCACATTGTATTTAACCATCTATCAGTTGATGGGCTGTTTCCACTTTTGGGCTATCATCAATAATGCTGCCATGAACATTTTGTGTACAAGTTTTGTTTGGACATATGTTTTCATGTCTCTTGGGTACATACCTAGGAGTAAAATTATTGAGTCGCATGGTAACTCTATGTTTAACACTTTGAGGAACTGCCAGACTGTTTTCTAAAGCGGCTGCACCATTTCACATTCCCACCAGCAATGCCTAAGGAGAAGGTAATTGAAGGGAGACCATTAACTGGGTGCCTGCTCAGGGAATAGCTACACTAGCTCTGCAGAATGATAACTTGTGTTACTGACAACAGGGATGAAAGTGCTTCACACCAAGTTTTAGAAAGAAGAGATAATGGCTGTTGGTGTATCTTCCTCCTTCTGCCCCCCAACCCACCCACCCCCCACCCCCCGGCCTTGCCTAGGCCCAGGTTAAGACAAGGAATATAAGCAGCTTTTTTATACGCAGACTAATGTTGTTCCCATCTCTAACAGAAAGTAATGCAGAACTTGCAGGGCCAGGCTTTGAAAAGTCTTCTATCATTTCTCAGATCTAGGCAGTAAGATACATTGTCCTTTTCTGTTTAGTAGAATTGGTGTGTAAAATTTATGAAATTTTATATGCCAGGCCCTCAGCATTCCCTTCAGTGCATCAGGCTGAGCCCAGCCCAAATACATACGTTTAGTACAGGTCAAGCATACGTTAGCTCCAGTACAGCGTGTTCCTATATAGTGGCATCTGCAAGCCAAATAGAACTGGTAGAGGGAAACAGATGGCTTCTAAAAGGGGAAGAGAAGAAAAACGGAAGGTCAGGTAGAAGAGGGTGGGGGGAAAGAAGGGAATAGAAAGAGGATAAGAGAAAGGGGAAGCATATTTTCTGGTTTTGCTCTTCCCACCTGTCACAGCACTCTCCTTGCTGGTTGCCAGCATGCTCCCTTGCAAACGCAGCTGCAAGTGACAAAGAGCAGCCACTGTCCTACTCAGGGGGTCCCTTCCATGTTCCATGTTATAAACTGTACTGAAATGCCAGCTGCTTACAAGAAAGGGAATTATACACCCATTAGAGCCACGAGTAGCAAACTGCCGACTATATCCAACTAATTATAATTAGCATTGAGACCCATAGGTTCCCTACAAAATAACGTTAAGACTACCCAGAAAACAGTAAAAAAACAACAGAATCAAGAGATTAAGTACTAAAAAAAAATGTGGCTTATTTTAATTTTGTAGATTTGCCAGATCTGTTATTAATTCAACCAATGTAAGATCGTACTGTCATATATTCTCTGTAGTCACCACATGTTCAATTTGCTGTGGGGCTCTGCTCTTTTACAATTAAAAGAAAATTACCAAGTCTTTCCCCAGCAGAGTTAGGGACTGCCACTAGGGATTGCCAACGGAGGGAAATGCTTCACACCAAGTTTTACAAAGGAGAGATCCTGGCTGTCCAGGCATTTTCCTTTTTCTCCCCCCTTGCCGAGGCCTAAGCCAAAGCCAAATCTAAGGCAAAGGGAACACAAGCAGCTTTTTACACACAGACTAATGCTGCCAGCAGCGTTCCAGTGGCCTTGCTCACGGCAGGAGAAGGCGTAGTGCCTGATACTGCTGGGTCTTGTTGAAGAAAAGTGGCTGGCTTCCTTTGATCAGCTGAGTGGTGTGCTGATCAGTGTGATTTCCCTGTTCTGCCGACTGTGAGCGTGTTGGGGAGAGCAGGAGAGCTGGCTTCTGAGAGGCCCACGCAGGGAAGCAAATTCCACAGCTGCCGAATCACAGAAAGCAACAAGAAATAAAAGAGGGCAGAACTGGAAGCAGACACCTTAATTCTGCCAGCGTGTTACTTACTGAAATAAGGAGCTCTGGGAGGGGAATGAAGTAGGTGCTTCTATAACTCTAATTCATCAACTGCAGTACTGTACGTAACTATTAAACACAATGTTCAAGACCGGAGTCCAAGCTCCTGAAACTATCATGTAATGGAAAAGTTTTAATCACTTCATGTTGATGGGTGAGAGGAAAAATTGAGAATTACGATTTTTTTTTTTTAATTAAAATGGAAAAAAACCAGGAACTCATCAGCATAGATGGCTCCTGGCATAGTTTTTGAGACAAAGGAAGTATAGCCAGCACCTGAGTGTGTGTGCGGGACTACAGCTGCATGCCCTCTCTCCTATTTGCCAGAGAAGCAGCTGCCGGATGAACATGAGTTAATCTGCTTGCATGCTATACAGATTTTTTCCCTAGTAAACTGCAAAATTTACCTAACGATAAATATAGCAGTCTCCTAGCTCTCTGCTCCATTCAGCTGCTACTGAGAAACACTTCTGTTATCTCAAATTTCATCAGCAGATTGTACTCCTTCCTGGGGAACAACAGCAAAAAGTAGCTTTCGAAAAGCATAGTTAGTCTCTGAGGTAAAATACACCATATTGAAATGACTTCTTCCAAAAAGGATAACTTTCCACCTTTAAAGTTCTAATTCCTGATAAATGGAGTATGTGATTTCTTATACTAGACCTAATCAGTGTTGCTTTAAAGAGTAAATAGTTAACTGCAAACTGAACAAATTGCTTTGGCTATCCTAGTACCAGAAATGAAATGGATTAGGTCAGCAGGTGGCATTGTCATTTCAGTGCTGCCTGAGGCCCCAAAATACAGTTAGGTCATTTTTATTCTGGTGACAGCAGGAATGAAAGCCTGAGCATTTAACATTACCTCCCACCTCCATTCTCATAACCATCTTGGGCAAAAAGAGTTTCCAGAAGCCCCTGCATCTCCAGCATCTAGGCTGCTTCTAAGTCCTCCAAGGTACCCAAGCTGAAGTTGCCCAAGGAAATCTGGGACAGGATGCTCTGATTTTGGTCTTCAGAGTCACAAAGCTTCTTGTCCACACAAGGTAAATGAGTTCTCCTCAACAATTCTTAAGCATGTCAACATGTAATTCCATTCTGTGGTACTTTCCTTAAAGAGAGTGATTATTATGCCTCTGCTCCCATGGGGGGAGTGACTGGAGAAAGGAATCAACTTAAGCCGACAAACAAAAAGAAGGGTGATGGGGGGTTGGGAAGACAGGCAGGAAAAGACAGGGTTAACTGGGAGGAAAGTCCTTCTGTCCAGAAGTCAGGAGCTTCTTACAATGTTGGAAAATTTAAACAATCCAACAATAGCTTTTCTTGTTAAGCCTCCTTTCCTCCGTATGTATTTCAAACTATTAGTAAAATTCCAAAACTAAGTTGCCTTCAAAGCTTGTTCCTCTGATAACAGTCAAAATGAGATCAGATCATTTGATAGTGTCTAGTCTATGATGTTGAGATGATAATACTCAACTTGTCAGGAAGAAGGAAAATGGGTTTTGACATTAAACAATCAACAAATTTCAAGATTTCATGTCCTATCTTTAGACAATTATATTTATTTTTCTGATTGTACTTCTCTTGCCATTTTTAGTAGTAGAAAGTTGAAAATAACATCAGTTCAATTATTTACTGGGGATCTTATTTTTTTGTCTTCCCAGTACCTTTCTGGAGAACTACTCTTCCCCCACTCTCAATGTACGTAATTTTTTCAAGGATGATTTCAATCTTGCTTCTGGGGTGGCATGTGACCTAGGCCTGGTCAATGAGAAGACTCCAGTTCCCTGGCCACGGTGAAGGATGACTGGTTCAAGAATGCACCTGAAAATCATGTTTTGTGCTGATACTTCCAGAAGAACAAAAAACCTTCTCTTTCCATTGGGGTCGATAAAATGGCAGGCTGTAAACTAAGAGCTGCCAGAGGCAACCACTGCTAGTACAGGACATCCTGTCTGCAGATGAAGCCGAAAGGAGAAAGTGTTCTAAAACGTAGTTTAAGTCCCTAAACATAGCCATGCCTGAAACCAGCCACATCTCTCAATTTACTAGTTGTATAAGCCAATAAATTCTCTTTTTTGCTTCAACAACTTTGAGTTGTTTCTATCCCTTGAAACAGAGAATCCTCATTAATACACCAGCCAAATAACCTTGGACAAGTCACTCAATCTCACTGCATATCAGTTTTCTGAACTCCAAGGAGGAGGGAGAAAACATGTTTGTTTACCTTACAGAATCGAAAACTAAGCACTACATAGGAGGCATTGATATTTTAACTAAAACAGAAGGCAGGGATAGGAGGAATAAGGTATTCGTGGCGCTAAATTGCTCCTAGCTGCTTCTGCTAATAACATTCTGCTTCTATTAGTTTTCTCATCATTTGCCCTGGTGGGACCTATGAAATCTTTATCAAACCAGTTAATCACCTAGTAAATCTTTAAGTATTTTCCCTTTAATACAAATTCTTTTAAGTATTTTCCCTTTTACCTTCAGTTGATGATACTTTTCCACCTTCCTAGACATCTTTGATCAAGCTACCTAAGTAGTTTACCATGATGGATGGATAAGTAAAGCGATCACAGAAAGGGAAAACTAACAGCTCCATCTTCAAGGGTGTGTGTGTGTGTGTGTGTGTGTGTGTGTGTGTGTGTGTGTTAATGTGCTGGGAGGTGAAGCTACCCCTAAACAAGATGAAAACCTAAGTGCTTCAACTAATGTGCCAGACCATCCCTTCCCCCAGAGCATTAGTATTCTAAGAGCAGAACTGAACTATTAAGATTACATTTTCAATCCAGAATTCACAATCAAATGTAATGTGTATTTTGGAATTTTTTGTAATGTCCTGATAAATCCTTGGTTTCATAGCACACCAGATCACATCCCTTATGGATACCATAAAGAGTAAGAAACTTTCTGTAAGAATGCATCTGATCTACAAAACATCAATGTCAAAGGATTATTAGTGAAACAAATACCTAAAAGTAAAAGTACTAACTTCTGGTCCTCTTTTGAGTGATATAAGTGGGAAAATAAGCAAGAAAAGCAAAACTATATTTTCAAGAGCTAGGAAGAAAAATAATGAATGCACTACCCTTTCAACTTTCAAAGTTTCCGGGCCTAAAGATTAATTATGAACGAAATCATTCTTAAGAGGAGGTTTTATTTCAAGACTTTTTTAATACCTTTGACATCAATTAGTTTTTGTTCATCATACGTAAAATTATAACTACGTGCTATGACTGGTAAAAGGAACCCCATGGCTCAGCATTTCCTAACCTTAACCAGTGTTTCATATAAGTGTTCATATAAACTGAACATTAATATTTTGAAGCAAATAAAAGATACGATGCTTTTCTCAAGATTTCTCACATGTTTCTGAAGGCTAAAATACCTCGGTAAAAATTACACACTTCTAACTATAGAGAAAAGTCAAAGAAGAATTCCAACCAATTCATTGTCTTTCTTAAAAATTTCTTCTCTACAAGAAAAAGCTGAAAAGTCAGATTATTAATATGATAGTTTCTTCTCTAGGAAGATTCAAACAAATCATTAACTCTGACAAACCAACACCACATAGATTTGTCCCCAGAGGATTCAGGAATAAAAATGCTGTATCAAACTGGCACAGGGTTACCAGATTTAGTTTGGGCAATATCAAACACTTTTAACCAAACTCAACTTGCTTCTCCTGCACATCTCTGTATGTCTGGGCCCCACTCCCAGAGATTCTAACCCAATTGGTCTAAGATGGGGCCCTAGACACAGCACTTTCAAAAGGTCCTCAGGCTATTTATTCTAGGGTTCAAGCTAGGGTTGAGAACCACTAGTCTGCAGGTAGATGTGGCTTTGGCCTTCAAAACAAAGACTAGATTTTATTTTGATAACTATTCTATAACTGTTGAGAAAAACCAGTACTTTTTAAATCACTATACATTCACTAAAATGCCACTAGAAGATAAGCTCCTTAAGAGAAACCCTATCAGCCTCGTTTTGCGCTGAGGCCAAGTAAAATGCCTGGCACATAACAGGTTCTCCATAAATATTTGTGAATGAATGAATTAAAAGCTGAAAAGTCTACCTCATTTTTAGTAGGTTGAAGAAATACAGTAGAAGCTCTCTTAAATCAATAATGATCAGGACCAGTAATTGTTCAGGTAAGGGAAAAAACTCATATAAATGAGTAAATCATAAAAATTTGATACACCTACCTAAACATTTTATTTTAACTTAAATGAACATTCACTTACTAATCTTGTTAACATAGGACCAGGCCTCTTGTTTGTATGGGTCTACACATTCAAGAGTGTCAAAATGTCTTTCTTTCATAAATCATAACCATAATTCATCCTCCACCATATCCACTTTTGGCTTTCAAATTATAGTGAGAGATCAGCTCGGTGCTTTGTGACCACCTAGCGGGGTAGGATAGGGAGGGTGGGAGGGAGATGCAAGAGGGAGGAGATATGGGGATATATGTATATGTATAGCTGATATACTTTGTTATAAAGCACAAACTAACACACCATTGTAAAGCAATTATACTCCAATAAAGATGTTAAAAAAAATTATACCAAGAACTTAAGAACTTTAAAGCAATGAGAACGTAGAATCCTTCTGGACATTAATAATTTACCTCATTCTTTTATAGTTGTCTTACCCACACATAACTAGGCAGCAATTTTTTACTAACCTTTATCAACTCTTTCCAAAGCATTTAACTTGGTGTTCATAAGTCATTGGCTTATGTAATAGCTGAATTACATCATTACAATAATGAGAACAAACAGCATAGACAGGTTGGGGAACAAACACAACTCATTCTTTTTTTTTTTTTGCGGTACGCGGGCCTCTCACTGTTGTGGCCTCTCCCATTGCGGAGCACAGGCTCTGGACGCGCAGGCCCAACGGCCATGGCTCACGGGCCCAGCCGCTCTGCGGCATGTGGGATCTTCCCGGACCGGGGCACGAACCCGTGTCCCCTGCATCGGCAGGCGGACTCTCAACCACTGCGCCACCAGGGACGCCCCACAACTCATTCTTGATAATCATTCCACAACTGATGGGAGACATGTATGAGTACCCTGGACAGCAACCTACTGGTCACAGGCACAGAGGGAGTAAAGAGTGACAGTTAAGCCAGTGGAAACTTTTCTGAGCTTTTACTGTTATACAAATGCTAGCCACAGGTTTCTTCCCACTGACCTTTCCAATTCCCTAGAGCATTCAATTCATCCCTTCAATTAGTAGATGATCTGAACTGAGACCCAACAAAATGTATCACCAGGTCTGAAAAATGCACCATCAGAGAAGCACCAGGTGTACAGGCAGCAGGAGTCATGGAATCTTTAATACAAAACACCCTAACAATACATCCGGCTTCCCTAATTCATACGTAAGGCATTTATAAGTTAACTATTTAGGGAATCCGTTTAAAATAAAATAGATGAACCTAAAATCTGAATTTTAAAAATGCTCAGCACAAGCCACTGTGGAAAACAGTATGGAGGTTCCTCAGAAAACTAAAAATAGAATTACCATATGATCCAGCAATCCCACTCCTGGGCATATATCTGGACAAAACTATAATTCAAAAAGGTACATGCACCCCTACGTTCACAGCAGCACTATTCATAATAGCCAAGACATGGAAACAACCGAAATGTCCATCGACAAATGAATGGATAAAGAAGATGCGGTACATATATACAATGGAATACTATTCAGCCATAAAAAAGAATGAAATAATGCCATTGGCAGCAATATGGATGTAACTAGAGATTATTATACTAAATGAAGTAAGTCGGAAAGAGAAAGACAAATACCATATGGTATCATTTACATGTGGAATCTAAAATATGACACAAATGAAACTATCTATGAAAAAGAAACAGGGGACTTCCCTGGTGGTCCAGTGGCTAAGACTCCACACCCCAATGCAGGGGGCCTGGGTTCAACCCCTGGTTGGGGAACTAGATCCCACATGCCACAACTAAGAGTTCGAATGCTACAACTAAAGATCCCGCATGCTGCAACGAAGACCCACACCAGCAACAAAGATCCAGTGTGCCGCAACTAAGACCCAGTGCAGCCAAATAAATAAATATGTTAGGAAAAAGAAGAAAAAGAATCACAGACATAGAGAATGGACTGGTGATTACCAAGGGGCAGGGGGTTGGGGGAGGGATAGAGTGGGAGGTTTGGGTTAGCAGACGTAAGCTTCTATATATAGAATGGATAAACAACAATATAGCACACAGAACTATATTCAATATCCTATGATAAACCATAATGGAAAAGAATGTTAAAAAAAAAGAATGTATTAATGTATATGTGTAACTGAATCACTTTGCTGTACAGAAGTAATTAACACAACATTTTAAATCAACTATACTTCAATTAAAAAAATGCTCAGCACATTATTTTACTTAAAGTCTTTGTAGTAAAAGCCTGAAAAGGATACAGACAAGTAGAGCAGGTCTGCTTTGCTAATTCTGAATCAGCTCCCATTCGTCAGGTGTCTCAAATGAGGACACTGGTGACAAAGAACTGCTGCCACCAGGAGGCTCTGCAATGTACCTTTTACTGAAAGTCTTGAAATTTTAAATATTCTTGTTTCTTTATAGCTAATGTGATACCTTTTCAAATATACAAGTCTTCCATGGAAACTTTTTTAAAAATAAAGTTACAGCATTCCCACTTCCTACTCCCAGGTAACGGGACCTCAGATTTTGAATTTTATCGTGTAAGAAAAAAGAGAACTAGTTAAAACTTTTTTAATGCAGCAGCAATCTTGTTTTTATTTAAACCTTTCCCAACAAAGCTGGTAACTCCAACTTTATTCCATGGATCACCTGGCAGAAGACTTTGAGAGCAAAAGAGACTTTGCATTTTCACTGGCTTGGGCTCTATGGGCCAGCATCTATGACAAATTAACACAAATTATTTCTATGTTAAATATGAAGGTGATGAGAATGGCAAAAGGTAAATTTTCACTTTAAGGATCTGTAAACCTGGGTCTCAGTATCACAGTCAAGATTTTAAAACAAGGACCTGGACTTTAAAAAAAAAAAAACAGGTCCTTGTTAACATGTTTTTTAAAAGGAGACTGGAGAAACTTGTTAATCTGTCAATTTCTAGGAATCTGAACTTGTTCAAGGTGAACATGTCACTTCATTGTCCACAAAATGGGCCTCTCACTGTTGTGGCCTCTCCCATTGCGGAGCACAGGCTCTGGACGCGCAGGCTCAGTGGCCATGGCTCATGGGCCCAGCTGCTCCGCGGCACGTGGGATCTTCCCGGACCGGGACACAAACCCGCATCCGCTGCATCGGCAGGCAGACTCAACCACTGCGCCACCAGGGAAGCCCCTCAAAACGTTTCTTAACCTGTGTGTTTACTTCACCAATAATGAATGGCTCTCCTAATCAAGGAATCAGGATTTAGCTGCAAAAACACAATGTAAATTTCATAGATGCTCCTGTTTAAAAGACCTTTAGACAGGGAAATGTTAAGATTAGCTACAGAATCCTTGTGCTTTGTGTTAAACAAACCATGTGTTGTCCTCCTCCCCAGGGCTCAGTTCCATAAAACAGTTACATTATTTACAAACAGAATAGTTTTGCCTTTTGCCGAGCTGACAGGCTTTCCACTTACCTATTTTAAAGACTAATCAAGTGCCACATCTCATCAAGATTTTATTTGCTTTAAACATAGTAAAAAAAAATCAAGATAAAGTGCTGGAAAAGACCAAAAAGTTAGCACAAAAAAATAAAAATGTTATTGTTATTAATCTGTTTTGATTTACATGAAAACCGTAACTGGGTTTTATCTCCCTCAAGTTCATACTGGACTTGATTAAAGGAAACAGCAGAGTAGTTCTTTTCACTAGATCATGGCCACCAGGCTACTAATGCTTCAGACTTTTTTGTTTCCCATCTTCAAACGACATAAGCAGTTGCCATATTACTGCATACTCACACAGCTATAATCTTTGGGTGTCTATGGGTTTTATGGGAGAGGGTTTCTTATCATTTTAGAACAGCCTTTCTCAACCAGGATTCCTCATTTGAACCACAGGACACTAACTTACTTTTGTGACTATTTTCTCAATTACCACAAGAATAGTACGAAACTATAGAACCATTCTAGACTCATAGGAATGTTAATTCAATACATGTAATGAATACCAAGAGCATTAGGGCTTAATTCTCCCACTGAACCCATGCTGGTTTAGAAACTGCAGGAGAGATTGAAATTTCTTGAATTATATATAGTATTATATATAATATAGTATAATACATAAGAAAGCTTACACTTTTTGTTCTCCGTGTTGTACTTTCTGAACAGAGAAAAGAGAGAACTTGGCGTCTCTTTAAAAATGTCATCCATAGGGCTTCCCTGGTGGCGCAGTGGTTGAGAGTCCGCCTGCCGAGGCAGGGGACACGGGTTCGTGCCCCGGTCTGGGAGGATCCCACATGCTGCGGAGCAGCTGGGCCCGTGAGCCATGGCCACTGAGCCTGCACGTCCGGAGCCTGTGTGCTCCGCAATCGGAGAGGCCACAACAGTGAGAGGCCCGCGTTCCCCTCCCCCCAAAACAAAAATGTCATCCATAATATGGCTCAAGCTGAAATCAACTAAAATCCTAAATCCAGCAGCAGCAAGGAGTCTCACTAGTGCAAACAGGCAGTAGTAGGGCTGTTCTAGAGCTTGCCCTAGTTCACTTAAAGGAGGCCTGCCCCATCCAAACCAAGATCGGGTCTCATGAGAAGGCACTACCCACTAACCCTGGCTTAAAAGCAACAGATTTTCAGGTGAAAGCCAACTCGGAGCAGAAAGGTATAAAAATATGATTCTTCGGGGAATTTTCCTCTAAAACACCAGGCTTGCACAGCACATTTTCAAGCTTGTCACTGGGTGACTGACCTGCTAACCTAACTGACAGGTACAAAGCACTATCTGGAAAAAGTCTAATCTGTTTTCGATGTAAACTCAAAACATAACTCTTTTTCTACTTTGCAAAGGGTTTTCTGTCAGATAATTTTCCAACTTGAAGGAGAACTCTAGTACTATAACATCTCACCTATGAGAAAGTCTTGTTACATGTGAAGGATCTCACTTAAACTTGCAGAAAACAGAAGCAAGAGACCCATAGCCCGAACACCTCTCTGCACTCTACCACTGCCCTACCACAGAGGTGGGGGAAGGAGGAAGGATAAACTGTCAATATTCTAAGGTGTCAAGCAGCATAACCTCACAACTTCCTATCACTCACTTAGAAAAAAACTGAATAGGTATCCCCAACAGAGGAAACATTATGGGTGTTTCCTTTTTATAACTAGGCTTAAGTGTGCTTTAACATTAGTCAAATGAAATCTGATTAAGACCCTGAAGGGCAGTTGGAAGCGTGTCAAACTTCTCAACACAGGACTAAAAGAAAAGCTGTGACTTACGGGACTCATTACAGCCGACCCTTGAACAACGCAGGGGTTGGTACACTGACCCACCTAAAAGTCACCTCTGTGTATGTGGCTCCTCTGCATCCATGGTTCCGCATCCAGATTCAACCAACCACAGATCATGCAGCACTGAAGTATTTACTATTGAAATAAATCCACGTGTAAGTGGATCCATGAAGTTCATGTTGATCAAGGGTCAACTGTACTCTCAGCATCTAAAAGGGTGCCCGGCATATAGGAGGGGCTCAATAAATATTTGCCAAATGAACTGATCGTTAAAGCTTTTCATTACATTCAAGGTAGAATTTCATCCAGCACATTAAATACCGAGAGCCAGTAAATCGGTGAACAAACCAAGTGAAAATGCCTGGCCCTCATGGAGTTTACAGTTTGGGGGCTTTGACTATAGCACCATAAGGTATCACTTTAAGGGCAAAAGGGACATTATATCCTATGGAGCTAAACTTATGAGTAGTACTATGCTTTTATATGTTTTATTATTATTAGAGCCTAAATCTATTCTCCACCCAGAAGAGAAGAGCAACCAACTAAAAAGGCCAGTTTGTCTCTCCTGTAGACTCCTAAGGAATGCCTTAACCAAACTTTGGAGTCACCTTGTGGCTTATACTAATAAAAATGAAAAGGAAGAATTAAATAGGCCCGAGCAGAGTTCCTAACACTGTCTGGAATGGGTGGGAGGCCAAAGCCTTAGTCAGCAGATGACCTACCTCAGGAGTCCAGGGTAATCCCACAAAGGCTAATAAACATCTTATCTAATAAGTCCAGTCTTTCATTTTTCTATTTAGTTTTTTAATTGAAGTAATACAGGTTTAAAAAATAATACTACAAGACATAATAAAAACAGCAGTCCCTTGTACCAACCCTCTCCAACTCTCTAGTCCTACTCCTTTCAGGAAACCACTTTCACCTCTCTTAGAGATTCCTTCTTCTGTCTTATTTTAAAATATATATTCATTGTGGGGACTTCCCTGGCAGTCCCATGGTTGAGACTTCACCTTCCAATGTAGGGTGTGCGGGCTGGATCCCTGGTTAGGGAGCTAAGATCCCACATGCCTTGCGGCCAAAAAACCAAAACATAAAACTGAAGCAATATTGTAACAAATTCAATAAAGACTTTAAAAATGGTCCACGTCAAAAAAAAAATCTTAAAAAACACATATATTCATTGTGACTTCTTGACTTTTCACTTTAATCATTACCTACTGAATTTCTACTACAGATAACTGAAATCTAGTTCTACTACTACATTCCCTCTTCCCACTCCCTACTCCCACTGCAGTCATATCACAATTTTTAGTTAAATCCATTTTAAGGTTTATTATTATTAGAATCATGTAAGTAACATTAATTGGTGAAACGATCAATACTACAGTTATACTTATTTTTTGGACATTTTGTTATTCCTGAAACTAAAAATGCCTTGCTTTGTCATTTGCTTGGTTTTCTATACTACTATCATTCATTCTTCCCCATACTCTCTAAAGAAGCTATAAAACATCTCTAAATAATGGCTCAAAACACGTCATATAATCTATCAGTCCCTTTTTTTCTCGGCTACATCTTTCCTAGAGTCCTCCATCCTCCTGTTCGACCTAAACTGTTTGTTCTCTAAACCTGTTGCAAACAGTCATCTGGGTTTTTCCTTCCTCAAATAGGAGATTTTCTTCATCTCTCTTTTGTTTCGGATTCCCTGTTTTCTGGATCCATGTCTTCATCTTTATTGGTTTATTTTCTTGTTTTGATGGAGAACATCCTTCAGTCGCTTCCTCAAAAGGGTGCATGGGAGGTAGGTTTGTAATCTTGCGTGTCCACAATGTCTCCATTCTGCCCTCAGACTTGATCATCAAGAGTTGGGATGGGTATAGAACTCTACATGGGAAATCATTACACTGAATTCTAGCTTCCTGTATTGCTGCTGAGAAGCGTGATGACATCCGATCCCCAATCCTTGCTCACAACTGTTTGTTGTTTTTTCCCCTTTGAGAAAGCATTTAGGACCTTTTATTCACACTGTCTTTCAGAAGTTTCACAGTGATGTGCCTTGGTATGGGGGGTATGGGTCTTTTTTAACTCATAGTTTTAGGCACTCAGTAAAATCTTATTAATCTGGAATATATGCTCTCCAGTTCTGAGAAATTTCCTTGTATTCATTATTGGATGATTTTCTCTTCTCCATTTTCTGTTCTCTTGTCTTAGAATTTCTATTAGTCAGACATTAGACCTTTTGGATTGATCCTTGAAAATTTCTCTCTTCCACCATCCATCCCTTTGTCTCTTCATCTATTTATTGAAAGACTGCTCCAATTTCATCTTCTAAACCTTTCATTTTTTATTATCAAGAATTCTTTTTGGTAAACCTGAAACTAACACAACACTGCAGATCGACTATACTTCAAAAAAAAATTCATTTCCTTCTCTAATTGTTCCTTTATTCCTAGCATCCTGTTCTTGTTTCAGAGATGCAATACCTTCTCTTACTGATCAGAGGATCTAAAGTTATAGTTATTTTGAATTGAGTTCTCTGGATCTGTTTTGATTTTCATGTTAGTGACTTCCCTTAAATGGCTGGGATTCTTGGCTGTTATGTTCATATTTAAGAATAAAAGGCCAAGGATGCAGAGCAACTAGAATTCTCATGCACTGCTGATGGGAATGTAAAATGGTACAACCACTTCGCAAACATTTTGGCAGTTTCTTTAAAATGTTAAAAATATACATACCATACCACTGGAGCCACACCTAAGTATTTACCTAAGAGACATGAAAGCTATCTCTACACAAAGACCTGTATATGAATGCTCATAGTAGCTTTATTTCTAATAGCTAAAAAGTGGGAAAAAAAATCCCAAAGAGTATATACTGTATAAATACATTTATTAAAATTCTAAAATGTATAACCTGGGACTTCCCTGGAGGTCCAATGGTTAAGACTCTGCACTTCATCTGCAGGGGGCACGGATTCGATCCCTGGTCGGGGAACTAAGATTCCATATGCTCCACAGTGCGGCCAAAAAATAAAAATAAAATAAAATGATGCATGTTAAAAAAAACTGAAATAAAATAAAATGTATAAACTTAATTTATAGTGGTAAAAAGCAGACCAATGTTTGCCTGGGGACAGGGCTGGGAAAGTAGGGGAGGAAGAGAGGGATTGCTAAGGGACATAGGAAACCTTTAGAGGTAATAGACATGTTCATTATCTTGATTATAGTGATGGTTTCACCCCATCAAAAATTACACTCTTTAAAAAATGTGCACAGTTTATTTTATATTAATTATGATTCAAAAATTATGAGAGAGAGGGAGAGGGAGCAGGAGGGAGGGAGAAAAAATAATCCAAAATAAGAGTGGCTTTTAAAAAAATGAGGTGCTTAAAAATGAACTGAAAACTGTGGGGCTGGCATGTATGTACGTAAGAGGGCCTTTTCATTATTCAGTATGTATACTGTTTCCAGTGTGGCACTCACTCCTCTCTATACCGTTATACTGTGCCTACTATCTCTAAGTCAAGTGCCTCTCTGGTTAAATTTCTCTCAAGTTGGCAAACTTTTTCTATAAATGGCCAGGTCTTTGTTGCAGCTACTCAATAGTGCCATCGTAGCCTAAAAGCAGCCAGAGACAATATGCAAATGAAAGATTTGTGGTTGTATTCTGACAACATTCACGTAATCAGGCAGCAGGCCAGATTTGGCCCAGGTACCGGCCAGATTTGAGCCCATAGCTTGCTGATCCCTGCTCTACAGAATCATACTGGTCTTTCCATCTTTGAAGAACTGATCAATTTCTCTTCAGAAGTCATGGCTATAAAACGCTTTATACCTAAAGGAGACAATTAATCAAGTAAAAAGAGGAAAGCAAGTCATGGAGAGGGGATACTGGAAATTTTATAAGTTGTAGATAACCTTATCAGCTATTAACAGCATATGAGGCTCAGGGGCAGTACCTCTGACAATTTGCAAACACTGTCGCATCTGATGAACTCACATCTGGGATAAACAGAAATCAGAGTAAAAAGTATGTGTCTTCAGAAGCTTATATGACAGATGTTTACAAATGACTTCTGTTACTTTTGCCTACCTTGACTTCAGTTGGGGGTTTTGGGTGTGAGTAATAGTCTCGAAATTTCACTCCAGATGAAAAAAATCAAATAAACATTCAATGGAAGAGGTGAACTTCTGAATAATATGTTAAAAAGAAAAAAAAAGACTGCTACCTCATTCTTAATTAAAGGAAAGTGATGGATTAACTCAAAATCTTCATAAATCTGTCTTAAATTCACGACCAACTTCTACAATCTGTAATAAATGAGGCACACTCAGAAAAACGAATTTCAATTTCTGTCGATTAATACACTCCCCAATTTTACTCAATTCTTTTCCTTCAGGAAATACAACATTTCAGGGTGAGTTTATCTGTGCCTCTTGACTCCATAGGAAAGGTGGTGTTAATTTCTTCTCCAATCACTGTATTAGATGACAGAAGCCCTAGATAAAACGAGATCAGCAATAATCATTCACTGCTCATAGGAGAGGTAACTTCAGAACTGATCTCTACCTTTAGTGTTCTTCTTGGTCAAAATGATATAATTTATTTTGGCAAAAGCAAGAGAGGTTTTTTTAAAAGGTGATGGAAGTGGGAGTGGGAGAAAAGGTGACAAATTAAACATAACAGTTGATTTCTAGGGCCTCATTTTTCAGAGCAAAGGAATATTTGGTGCTTAACTGACAGAAACTAATAATCACTCTGTCATTTTCAGACAGAGCTAGTATGAGAGAGTTTACCCAATCCCTGCTGATTCACACAAACATTTGTTTCCTGAACTTAGAGTACATCAACTCTGGGGAACTTGTCTTCTGTAAAGATAATTTTGCAGGGCAGCCTCTCATCTAACCAGCTACCGTATGAAGACAATGGTAGCTCAAGAGCAAGCTTCTTTTTTCTGTCTGGTTCTCTGTTTTAAAAAAAGGAAATGAAGGAATCTGTGATTTGGCCTGTCATTTACAGTGTTCAACCTTTTAAAAACCTGAAATCCATGAATAACATTGGGTTTGATAAACTCCGGCTTTCCTGAATAATGCAGGTGGGTGAAGGTTATTGTTAACCAAGGGATATCAGGCTGCCATGCTTCAAAGGCATGGACTATTGATATTAATAACCTGACAATGATTGTTTACAATTTTTTCATTTTTAAATATCAAAAAACTTTAAAATAATTTATAGTTCACATTTGAAATAAATTACATTATCTTCTGTATTAGATTTAACCTTACAATAATATACTACTTTAGCGAACAGCAAAATTACTTTTGCATTCCTTGCCCTAAAACAGGTTGCTGCTAGGTAGGGTGGTAAAGGGAAACCTTTCTAAAACAATCCACAAAACCAGTAACAACCACTAAGGCCTCACACATCTTTCAAATATACATTATATTTAACTTACATTAGTAGAGAAAACTGTTATAGATGGAGAGAGACTTTGCTGATTGCCTTTTCAAATCCATTATTTTCCATCTCTTCTGTTTCCTTGCTAACAAAAACTAATTTCGTTTGTGTATCTAGTGTCCAAATGTTTGAGAGGCGAATCCTCAGCTCCAGGATACAAATCAGTCTTGGACCCCACTATTCCTGCCAGTCACTACTTTAGACATTGGCATGTGACAAAACTGTAGTCAATGAGATGCAAAGTCTGTTGAATGACTTCTAATTAAGTTTTTCCTTGCTCTTAAGAAGAGACATATAAGAAGAACCGGGAGGATGTAAAGCCTGGGGCTGCAGCAGCAATCCTGTGACAACAAGCAATGTTTGCTGACTCACTAAGGGTGAGAAAGCAGAAAGATGACCAGAACATGAGTTCTGATGGTGTTGCTGAGATGCTGAACTGGAAAACTCTAGCAACTTCTTATTAGGTGAATCAGTAAGTCCACTTATTATTTTAGCCACTTTTAGTTGGATGCTCAGTTACATGCAGCTAAAAGTATAGGAACTGATGCAATTATAATGCCCATATTACAGATGAGGAAATCAATTCAGAGAAATTCAATAGGCAAGACCAGTAAATACACACAGCCTAGAACACACAGACTAGAATGTACTGCTTTTCTTTGACAAGTGTTGCTTAAGTATCACTGTGTGTGAAGCACTAGGTATACACTGGATTTTAAGGATGAAAGGAACACAGTACTGAGGGACTCACAATCCGGAAGGGAGATAAGCATACAAACAAATAATTAGTGAAATGTGATAAAAGCAACAGAGCAACGAGCTATCAATTCACAAGAGAACACATTTAACAATGCCAAGAGACTTCAGGGTGGGTATATCCAGGAGATGACAAACTTTTATTCTTCAGTGATTTAAAATTTCAGAAGACAACTTCCTGTGACTCTATAATTATTTTTTAAAGTTTTTAAAAAACAGTTCCAAAGAAACACATATAACCTCACAAACATTATGTTGAACAAAATAAGCCAGACAGAAAATAGTACACCCTATTTGCTTTCATATAGGCAAAATTAACCTAGGCTGTTAGAAGTCACAATAGTGGTTTCTCTGGTGGAGGGCGGTAGTGAGTTGAAGAAAGCACATGACCGTTTCTGTGGTGATGGTAATGTTCTGATACTGATACGGGTGCTAGTTACCTGGGTGTTTCAGTTTGTAAAAATATATTTGAGCCGGATGTACATATATATAAATATATACATATATGTGTAGTTTTTGTATTTATACTATATTTCAATATTTTAAAAACAAATTTAAAAAGAATTATACAAAGTTAAAAGTGCTAGCATCCTCGGTCACCTCTTTTGAATCCCACTTCTTAGAGGCAACCACTGTTAACAGCTCCACGTAAATAATTCTAGAGTTTTCCCATGTATTTCCAAGTATAAATGACCATGAATGCATATATACAAACATGGTTTTTAAATATTCTGTATTTTAAATAATGAATCATATTGTACATCTGTTTTATAATTTGCTTTTTTCACCTTCCATTCATCTTTCTATTCAGTTAAGTACCTCATAATATGCATATACAGCTCTTATGTATTACTTGCTAATTGCACCCTGATTTATTTGTAATTGTTTTCAATTTTTGTGTGGCTATTTCTGAACCATAAGGCCCTAGAAATTAGCTTACTGGGTCAAAGGGTAGAAGGTAACTCCAGGTTTGCTCTAAGCAAAGAATATGGGAAAGAACATCCCAGGTCAAAGAAACAACGGAGCATAACCAAGAAAATTACGTATGTGGAAGTCTGGAGGAAAAGGTATGTATGAGTTCGGTGAAGAGGCAGGCATGGACAAGATAATGAGGGGTTTTCTGAGCCATCATAAGGAGTTTGGACTTCTCCCTACAGTACAAGGGAAGGTGAGCTACTGACTGAAGGATCTCAAGCAGGAAAGCAACATACAAGGGTTTTACTTTAGATCATCCTGAAAATAGCGGAAAAGTTGAATCATGAGAGATACTAACTGGATGCAAGGCAATGCCATGGAAAGGGAGTAGGAGGGTATGGGCAATGCTGAGGAGCCTGAATAAAGAGGACTTCGTAATTATGGATGAGAGACCAAGGGAGAGTGAGAAGAAGTCCATGATCATTTCCAGGTTTCTGCCTGGCCACTGGATGAATGGGGTATCACTAACCACAAAGGGAAAGAAGGAGAAGTAGAATTTGAAGAGGGATGGATATAGGATTCTGTTTGGAGAATATAGAGCTTTGGGACATCCAGCAGGCAGAAGCTGAAAACACACATCTGTCTGGACCTCAGGTAAGAGAGGAGAAGAGGAATAAAGATTTGGAGGCCAGTGGCGTTCAGTGGTGGTTTAACGCAGGATGTCACCTACAGGGGAAAACAGAGCAAGATGAAAAGGAAGACAAGGATAAAGTACCTACAGAACATTAGTTTTTAAAGGGCAGGCTGAGGAACAACTGCCTGAGAAGGAAACTGAGCAGGTGCATTCAAAGAGGTAAAAGGAGAACCAGGAAAGGAAGACTCTTGGTTCTCTGAAGAAGAAAGTGGTCATTAATATGAAATGCTACAGTTAGTTCAAGTAAGATGAAGTGTGAAAAACTTCCTTTAGATTTGGCAATTATGTTACTGGAAGTTTCTGTGAGCTCAACAGAGTAGAATGAAGATGGAAACTGATTGCAGTGGGGCTCATACAGGACTAAAAAAAAAAAAAAATGTAGTACCAAATACAGCCTGAGTTGAATAATATTTAATAATTTAGTAAGTTTAATAATGAAGGGATGGAGGGTAGAGAGAGAGAGGACAATGGCAGAAAGAAATTAAGAAACAAAGGAAGGAATTTTGTTGTTGTTTACAAGAATACCAGGGATGTAAGCATGTTTTATAAGGTCAGGAAAAGAAACCTAAAGAGGTACTACAGAAAGAGGTAAGTGATGTAGCAACGATGCAGAGGACACTGTTTCTAGATATATTACGTTTCCAGATTGCTGGACCCAGGCTCATTTACTAGTTTATGCTACTTCACTTCATAAAAGTTTTCCTTTCCTAGAACTATGATTAAGCTGCTCTGAACTGGAACAGAGGTAATAACGTTATTGAATGTTCTTAAAGCATTAAGTAGGAAACAATATTGAGAATATTTTTTCCCAAAAAAAGGGGGAATTTAACTATTTGAATGGAAATCTCCTTTTAATGGTAAAATGTCTTAGTATGGACTTTCAACATACTGGGCCACCTTACTAGATTACTAGCTTCTTGAAAGCATAATGAATTAATACATTCAAAAATGCTTGCCTACATATCCACCATCTAGGCTTTGGGGGTACAAACATGATCAAGACACACTCCCTGTCCTCGAGGGAGCTTACAAACATATAATTACAATACAACACAATAAGTACAAATAAGAGAGGTAGACATAAACACCACGAGTACACAGAAGACGGATCTCTAACTCTGCCTGGAGTGTGGACAAAAGTCAAGGGAAGCTTTAGAGGATCTTTGCTTAAACTGGGTCTTTAAAGGATAAGCAGGAATTTACCAGGCTAAGAGGAAAGAGAATTTCAGCTGTAGAGAACAGCACGTACAAGCGCATGAAGTCTTTAGAGACTCCAGTGAATAAAGGCGACATCAGGGAACTTATGGGGTATGTATGGCAGGAAAGGATACAAGAGAAGCGATCAAGAATGAGTTGCCAGGGCTTCCCTGGTGGCGCAGTGGTGCCTGCCAATGCAGGGGACACGGGTCCGTGCCCCGGTCCGGGAGGATCCCACATGACGCGGAGTGGCTGGACCCGGGAGCCAATGGCCGCTGAGCCTGCGCGTCCGGAGCCTGTGCGTCCGGAGCCTGTGCTCCGCAATGGGAGAGGCCACAACAGTGAGAGGACCGCATACCGCAAAAAAAAAAAAAAAGAATGAGTTGCCAAAGGTGTCAGGGTTAATGAGCTTGCACATCTTTTAGGTGATGACCAGTCACAGGGAAGTAACACTGTAAGGTTTTCATTCTCAGCATCTCCCATGGGCCTAGGACCATGCCCTTCACCACAGAAAACTTTCAACAAATGGATATGGAACAAACAGATGAGTCAGAATCTTAGAATGATAAAGAAATTTGAAAAGTACACAGATCCCAGGGAGAAGGGAATAAATTGGAATGAACTGATTATTTAAAAGCACAAATTAATTTACTGACAGTGGAAAGGTAGAGTCAGAATTATACTGGCTAAGGCCCTGTTAGGCATTTGTTGTGTATACCACCTACCACCCAAGAATTAAGATTAACGTTTTCCAAAGAGTCAAAGTGAAGAGTCCCTAAACACAGGGCTACAAACTTGGGCTTTGACTAGATTTTCATAGCTTGAAGCAATTGCTCTCTGTTAAGTAAGAGATGAGTAAAGAGGAAATAAATACAGTAGATACCAGTAGCCCAGTGTCAAGACATGCAACACCTGATGGTGAGGACTAAAACTTTCAAACTGAATTTTTTAAGTCATTGTACTTACCAGCACCAAAAATAAATGATTAGGGTGACCTGAGAAGATTACTCTAACCTACTCAGCTAGCAGACTGCTGCACTTGGCACAAGTCACCCACTTCACTTGATTTCCTCCACCACATTCAGGTAAAATGTCCTACAATAACATGGTACAATATTATCAAGATATGAGTTCCTTCATCAAGCTTTTCTATCTTAAAGAGATAATCGAATCTCTGACCAGCAGATTACAACCACCGGCCATAGAGACAACTGCACTCTGAGAATAAAGGTTAAAAAGACCCAGGAGATAACGCAGCAGTGGGAACCACAGTCACATCAAAGGCAGACAACCTTCAATCTTCAGAACCTTTATGTTCCTGCCTTGTATTTCTGAGCCCTTCATTCGTCTCATCTTGGTTTATTATAAGACAACAGGATTTCACCAGGAGGAATTTGAAATAATACATTTCCTGTATTTGGTGCAAGGGAGAAGGAACATATGCACACAGGAGTCAGTAAACTCAACAAACATTTGGACCAATGGTTTCACATAAATAGTGTGCAGGAGGGGATGAACTAGATTAAATCCTAGGAACTCCTAAACTTTAGATAAAGATGAGGTCAGACTCCCATTATAATTCAAGGAACTCTAAGAAAATAACAATTCTAAATTCTAATGTGACATGTCAATCACACTAGTTTAGTTATGAATGAGAGAGGGTAACTTTCTATGGTTACTGGTATCAGAGGCTGGAGACAGTCATGTATCAGGTTACCAGTATGAAACTACAAGAACTAATTCACTTACATGACTCCAAGGCAATGGAGCTTTAAAGGCAATGTAATTATTGTGCCTAATGTCCTATTTCAAAAAATGTGTGATAAAGGTCCACAGAGTAATTTAAGAATATAATTTACTAAATAAAACTGAACAAATAGTACAGTGATCTGGATTCTAGTCGTGAATCTGATACAATTAATTATCTAATCGTGGCTAAGTCACAAATAGTCCATGTCCCAGTTATGTATTACAATGATGTACTCATGACTGAGTTAAATGTGAAATGTTCTAAGCTCCTTAAAAAAGTAGTACTTTACTTATAAGACGAAGGTATTACATATGAGATGAAGTTAACCACCATGACCAAAGCTAACAATTTCAATTTAAATAGAGCTTACCTCCAAAAATATTCAGTGCACTCGATACATGTTCATTAACTCTTAAAAGGCATTATTCAAACATTTCATAACTAAGGAAACAGACGTATTAAATTACTTAATAACTCAAAATCTTATCAACAAGTCTGAGACAGAGTAAGGAACAGAATCAAACTCTCAATGTCCCCCTGCCCCCCCCTGCCCCACACCCAGTCCACTGTTCAAGTCACCTACTTAGCTTAAATTATGTTGTTCTATGTATCAGAAACATAATTAGTTATGGCAGAAACAGAAACTTCTCTCCCAAAGGCTTCGGAATCCACTTTACTAAAATATGTTCAAATTTTAAATGAGAATGGTTCCATGAACAGCAACTATTTATTAAACCCAGAAAAGTATTTCATCTTGTATTACGTTGAGCAATCTGTAAGGAATAGAGACTATGATTTTTAAACACAGAATCAGAAAAGCAAGCCAGGAGCAAAGACCAAAGACTAATGACGGGGTCTACCTCTCTCAAAAGGATTAAGAAAAATAGAGGAAAGAGTGAAAGAAAAACAAAAGCCAAAATCAAAAGGTAATTCTATGGAATATTTGTACCATGGACAAATGGCATGAAAAATATACCTTCAGGTAAGCATCAGATACATATTAATCCATTTTCCAAATTAGCAAAGGGCTTCCCCGTTAGTGGCCCCCGCTAAGGTATCTCTTGGGGAAGACTTGTTTACTCTCATATATGCTGTTAATCTGATACAGCCTTTTCTGGAGACTGCTTAGAAATAAGTAATAAAAGGGTTTTTTTTTAATATTGTAAAAGTTTTTTTATACACTTTGACCAAGAATGGTAGATGGATTATTGCTTTCAACTCTTCATATTCTCTCTGTCATAAAATTATACATTCACACCCTTTGTCATGTAATTTTGCAAGGCTTGGCCACATGGTTTGTTTTGGCTAATGAGACTTGATACCAGCAGAGGCTTAAAACATGTTCTGGTAGTTTGGCTTATTTCTTACACTCTGGTGATAAACCATGATATGACTATGCCCCAGGCAGTTGCTGCCCCTTCATGATAGGCCTCAGAACAAACACATTTAGAGGAGATCTAACCCAACCTACAGCCTGAGGCAGGCCAACCAACCCACAAACTGAAGTAGATTTGCCTGGCCAAGCCCAGCCTAGATGAGGAGGATCTAGACCCAGTGTGAAAATAAACCCTTAGTGTTGTAACTCAATAAAACACTGGTTTGTTATGCAGAACTGTTATGGCAATAGCTGACCAATACACCCAATAATCTCACACCTGAGAATGTATCCTGGGGCAATTAGAGAGAACAGATTCACATATTTAGGGTGAATTTATCATAGCAACATTTATAAACAACAGAAAACTGAAAACATTCTATCATCAAACAATAGTGTGAATAGTTAAATAAGTTATGATCTAGCCAGACTATTAAATATTTAAAACTATTAAAAATTATGTTCTTGGGACTTCCCTGGTGGTCCAGGGGGTTAAGACTCCACGCTCCCAATGCAGGGGGCCCGGGTGCGATCCCTGGTCGGGGAACTAGATCCCACATGCATGCCACAACTAACAGTTTGCATGCCGCAACTAAGAGCCCGCATGCCGCAACTAAAAGATCCCACATGCCGCAATGAAGATCCCGTGTGCCACAACTAAGACCCAGTGCAGCAAAAATAAATTACTTAAATTAAATAAAATTGAAGGAAAAAAAAGAATTACGTTCTTAAAGAACACACAAAAATGTATGATAATGTTCATAATATTTAAGTTTAAAAAGTATAAAAAGCAAGATGCACTGTTTAAAAAATATCTACAAGTAGAGAAAAAGATCAGGTAGATAAAATAATTCTTTTAAGAAGTACAAATGATTTTCTGTGCTAAATATTATTTTATGCTAAATACTATACTTGGAATAAAGTAAATAAGTATGTTCCCTGACTTCTTGAAACAGTCTAGTGAGGAAGACAGATATTAAAAAATAATAATCATATATATGTAATTACAAATTGTGATAAACTATTGTGGTAGAAATTGCTAATTATCCCCAGTATTTATTTCCCCCTTCTTACTCAGTACTTGCTCACTGAATTTTATTGGCCCATGGCCACCTGGAATGGACTATACTTCCCAGCATTCCCTGCTCCTACTTGGGGCCATGCGACCAAGTTCTGACCAATGGGATCTAATTGGAAGCAAGGCATGCAACTTCCAGTAAACATCCTTAAAAATAAAGGGCTTGCTTTCCCCCTTCTTACCAGATGGAGCAGCTATTTTGGACGATGATGTGGAAGCTTCATGCTGAGAATGGCAGAGCAATAGAATAGGAGGAGCCTGGGTTCCCTGGCACTGTGGAACCACTGTCACCAGCCTTATTACACCTACAGAGCTTTCACATGAGACAGATAAAATTCTACCTTGTTTAAGTCATTTTCATTTTGGGTTTTCAGTCATCCACAGCTGAACCTAATCCTAAATGGCACAGCTATGAAGGAAAGATGAAAGGTTCAATGAGAGATTATAATAGAAACTGTTGGTTTTGACAGGACGAAGGGGTTTCAGGGATAGGTCCTCTGAGGAAGTAACTTTTAAGTTGCAACCTACCTGATGCCTGGCCAGGAGAGCACCAGGTGAAGGGAGGTGGGGTGGCAAACCCCTCAAGGCGGGGGAAATCAAAGATGAAACTACTATGGCCTAAGCCTGAATCTCAGTAGGAATAAGCAACAAACTGGGATGTTAAGATTGCTTCTACAATGAATGAATTAGAATGAAAGCAGAGCACTAAAGCAAGTAAGTGCATTGGCTCCAATATTAGAATATCCATTATGACAAGCAAAAGACCACATACACATGTCAAAAATGAGAGGGGAGGAGTGCAGAATGAGAACAAATGCTATTAAAGAAATTAACAGTTGCTTCTACACTTCAGTACTACTAGTGTTTAAAATAGTTGGATTCTCTGATTAGAGTGGTTCATAAACCATAAGGAGAATGTCATTAGATTTTTAAATGCTAACCCTCCCTGGAAAAGACAAGAATTTGGTGTTAAAATTTTTTTTTAAATAATTGTTTCTTGTCTATTTCTGATTATGAAAAGGAAACGTATTTATTGTGGAGACTGTAGCAAATATACATAAGACTATAAAGAAAAAATAAACTACCTGTAAATCATCACTTTGCAACAGCATTTTATACTGACGCTGTTTTTATACACTTATATGCCTACATACATACATACACACAACACACAAAAATGGAATTGTAATGCATATGAAGTTGCATGTGCTTTTTCATTTATTTTACCATAAGTGCATTCTTATGTCATTAAAACATTTTTGAAACCATGATTTTTAATGGCTATATAACATATAATTTACTTAGCTAATCAAGTCTGGGTTAAAACTGTCTACCACAAGGACTCCCCTGGTGGTCCAGTGGCTAAGACTCCACGCTCCCAATGCAGGGGGCCCGGGTTCGAGCCCTGGTCAGGGAACTAGATCCCACTAGCCGCAACTAAAGATCCTGCATGCCGCAACTAGGACCTGACGCAGCCAAATAAATAAATATATAAATGTACTTTTAACGTTTAGGAAAAAAAACCTGTCAACCACAAATTAAAGCCCTGTGGGTCAAGAAGATGACTTCAAAAACTGCCATGGGGAGCTTCTGTTCAGAAATCTCAAATTATAGGTTGAAGCACTGGAACTATCTAACAGGAATTCATTGAAATTCACTGAGTTTTAGCCACGAAGGATGCTTAATAAAGACTATATTTTCCGAAATGGAGTGCACCATTTTGTAATTAGTCTTGAGGAAGAAACAGAATAAGTATCAAAGACTGAGGTAGCAATAACAAATAAGAACTGATGAGTGCCTACTGTTAGAATCGGTGACTCTCTGCAGTGTTTTATTTTTTAATAAAGCAAAATAAGAGAACATATGCTTTTATTATTTCTATAATTAAGTTTTCAAGTGGATTTGGAACAATGATTATAGAAAAATGCATATAGAAAAAGAACGGAAACAAATATGACAAAGGGTTAATAGCTGTTAATTCTCGAATATGACATTCTTTGAACGTTTCCATATTTAAATTTTTTCGCACAACCAAAAATTTAATATTAAATTATTAGTCATGCGAGTAAGGTAATTCAGATTTCAGTTATTAAAGTAGAAGGAAAATCAGTAAGTTTTGCCAGAGGCTAAGTAGATCTTTTGAGAAGGAAAAACAAAAAGCTGGGCATACAGCATTGGGAGTTTGTTCTAAAATAAAACCATTTTAAACAAAATTATCAGTGTTTCATGTTGGAAATAGGTCTGAGGAAGGACCAGCTTTTGAATTTTATAGCTGTGCTTCCTTCAAGTACTATCCTACCTAAAAATGATACATATTCTGTTCTATCAAAAAGGTTGTTTCAACAGTTAAGCAAATACTTTAAAAACTGCCAAGACTGCATTTTAGTTTCTGACACTAGCTTTCTTTACTTTGTATACCTAAGATTTTCCTGATGCTACACGCATTTTTTAAAATTCTAGGTTCTAAAATCCAAATTTAGTTCAGATGACAGAGTTTGCCACTTGATGAAACGTCTTACTAAACATAAATGGTTGCAATGTTCTACTAAGTGAGGTACCTAGCAGGAAAAAAATTAAAGAATAAAAAGTTACAGAAATAAACCAAATCTTTACATCAGTTCTCATAAAAATTTCAAATAAATGTACCTTTTTTACAATTGCCCCATTTTCCCCAAATGTAGCCTTAGGTTGTCTTAACTTTGTGACAGCATCCCCTATCCCCTACTCCACTAATCAGTTCTCCCCTTCTTTCCCCGCTAGAACACGTGAATTTTTCAGCAAAAGTGACTCATTCATTGGCATCTTGTCAAACTAACCCTGAAATTTTAAGGAGGCTCAGTGCTAACAGAATTTTAAAGCTAGAACATTTTCACTAACACACATCATTTTGACTTTAGAGAAATGAATCACTTTCAGAGCCAAATACGTCTAACAAACTCTGTTTATATTTTTCCTTACAAATTGTTCTCCACCATGTTACCTCCTCCCAATTTTAGTTTGGCAATTCCATAATCTAAAATACCTCTTATTTCTGAAGAAGACAAGATGGGGGAATGCAGAAGCATTAGAATAGGAGAGGGGAGAAGAAAGCAATTGTTCACTAAGCTTGGAAAAAGATTCTATTCTGAAACATTTATGATTCGTATCTATTCCACATAGTTCTCAAAATTTATTTCTCCCCTTAGTTAAATGAAAACACAATACAATACATAATATAAACACAATCAGGAATCTCCAGGAATAAATTACTCTCATTGCTATTATTTCACTAAATAAAAGTTTTTAGAAAAACACAAAAATCAATAACTGAGAACTATATAGCTAAAAATCTTCAATAAGATATCACTAGTATGAACTATCAATTGCAAATCACCTCATCATTTTGGTTCACACATTAATCTACTCCAAAACCACCCCTTTTAACCAGAGGGAGAGTGGTAGGGAAGGAACAAGAAAACAAATGCTTTGTCAGATTACCACAGACGTTTACTTATAGCTCTATCAATTGTCACACTCCACCTGGTGGCAGGAGCTGCCTGAATTGGCGAAGTGGAGGTCATTATACAAGAAATTCCAAAGAACACTTTCCAGATGTCCCTGGGAAAAAAAGCAAGATGTTCTTTTTTTGTCCTATATAGAATATATCTAACAAGGCTCCACCAAAGTTTTTTCACATAATAGTAGGTCAATATCTGACAAAGATTAACATAAAGGAATGACAATAATCAGAATGGGAGATCTACACTTAGAGCAATCTACTTACAACCACTCCACGTTAAGTTCAATGTCATCTCAAGCCTTTAAAACAGGTAACAAGGCACATCCAGCAACTCTAAGATTCTCTATCACATACTCCCACTAACTTTCTCTGCCCCTATCCTCTATGGGTAAACTACAGAGTTTAATTAACACAGTTAACAGCAGCCTGCCACCCTGCTTTTAGATATTTGCCAGTAACATATACCCATGGGGTACGCTAGAGACTGATTTCAACCAAAAATAAAAATAGATAAACAGATCTCAAACAAAATTAAAACTGAGTCTGGCTGCCCACACTTATTTTCACACATGAGGAAAAATAGCAGTTCTCCTAGAAGCCTCGAGCAGACATATCTTTAGAACACAATGTTAAAAATATGCCCCCCCTCCTTTTTCCCCTACCTGTTTCTCACTCAAAGCTGTGATTTTGGCTTGAAGTTCATGAAGCTGTTTCTTTAAATCAGCATTCTGATTGGAAAGAAAAAATATCTGTGAGGAAGATATTTCATTTGTTAACAGAAGAGTAGCAAGATGACTTTATGCAAACTGTATTACAAATGATGACGCAATCTTAAGCATTTAGCCAATCATATTTGTCATGCATTAAACTGTAGTCATATTACCACCACCCAGTGCATAGATCCTAAATGTAGGTTGCTAACACTAGAACAGGGGTAAGCTCCTTTGCAATTGCAAGAAGTTTTATATTTCAGCGTTTTGTACTGTAATACTACTCCTTTCTACTAAAATAGTTATTCTTCATAAGAAGTAACAGTTGACAGAAAACCTAAAGCTCCACTAATCAGTTGTAAGTATGAACACACTGCATGCTTAACGGCATTATCAGTCAAAAAAAAAAAAAAAAGGTTTTTCTCTGCTTGCCCTCTCCCTTATTTAGTAGAGTACATTTGTTATTTTAGCCTAGATTTGAAAAGCTGTCAGTGCTGCAACTGCCTTAAACACTACATCATTCAAATTAACATACTGACTACCAGGGCAACTTCTCAGCTCTAAAATGTTAGGAATCAGAAAAGAATACTATTTTAAATGAGATACACTGAGCGTGCTTGTCTTTTACTCACATGAGAGAAAAATCCAAAATTAAGGTTTTCAAAAGCTTAATGTAACAGGATCGCTAGCAGATTGAATACCACCCCAATGAGAGACTACTTTTCCTTCGCCCTTTCACATGCAATTCTTTCAATTCATCCTGCCTGGTCTTCTGACAGGGTCCGGGCATACATCCTCCCCTTCACGTTTACTCCATGTGGTCTTTTTTGTGACAGCATGTGATATAAGACCTCTCTAATGAGATCACCCACAAGACTGTCCAGCAACTTACTGCCTCCTCAGATTCTTCACATTAAGACTGCTCTGTTGCATGACTGCCAGCTATATCAGAAATGCTGAAGTTTTCTAACAATATTTCAGTTGCTGATAACATAGGTTACCATATTAAATATAAAAGAATCTATTCATCTAAGGTCTACTGACTCTTGGTTCCCTAAACCTAATTTAAATTATAATATATATTTAAAAAAATTTAAATGGAGAAGCTTCTCAAAGAAGTTGGACTGTCAAACAGGAGTTAAGTGGATATCACTGCCAGCTCTCAGAATCAATGGTTTGTGTTAAAAACACAATAGTTAAGCCACTGGGAGCTAACTTTGTAGAAATGAATATTATTTCCCACTTCCAAAAATCAATCTGCCTCAGTACCATTCTTTAATCCAAGAAGCTTACTTAACTTTACAATGAGGCATGTATGGTATGTTTAACAAGCTAAAAAAAAAAATGTGTGTGTACATATACAAATATACATATACACACACACACACCCCACCATCAATGGGTCTAGGTAGGTGTTCTGTGAACAGATTATGAGTAAACAAATGCAAGGGAGAAATCCTGAGAATGTCTAAATAAATACTCTCCATACTTATGACCCACTGTCTAATTGCTGCAAAAGAGACACTGCCTGAACAATAAATATACTAATTAAAGACAAGATAAATTTTTAGGAAGATTTCTCTTCAGGGATAGAAAATAAAATGCCTGAGCCAAAAACCCCTATGAGACTTTAAAGAAAAGGTAACACCTGATGAATTACTATATAAGGTTCTTTAAAACCCTCTCTAAGGGCTCTTTCAAAAATGAAATTTTTAAAAATGCTTTTAAAAAAGTATTCTAAAATTCTATTCTGAACATGGTGAGATTAAGTACTTAAATGTTCTATGCTATAAACTATGAGAAAATAAAAATGGTTCTGGGCCATATTCAATAATTCTGAGATTACAGAAAGCCTTGCAAACTCTGATTTTGAGTAAGTGGGCTTGTGGAAATGAAATTTAAGCTATATGAAGAGTATTAACTCGCAATTCTTTTTCCCAAAATATTCAAAGCAATTAACATAAAATACAAGCAAAATAACACTAACAAAGATGAAATAATAGCTATATTATAATAGAATGACTGGAGCTTTCTTAATTCTTATAACATGAAGACCAATGTACTAAAAAAAATTGCTGTTACAGATGAGATAATTTCTAAAACCTAAGTATTGCCTGTATTTTAATATCTTATGGTCACTTTATTTTAAATTATTTTTATTTAAAAATTAAATGAATAAAAGTAGTATTTTACCTGTGGATCCTGCTTCATTTGAGCAACCAGTTTCTGATAATAAAAAGAGAAAAAGAGCCATCAGTCTTACATATAAACTCACTATGGCTAATCAGGCTCAGCCCCCAAAATCTAGAGTTTTAAGCCCACACAAAAAAATAAGCAATACCACAATCAGAACAGACCAAAAGCTTCTGTGATCCATATAAAAAGTTAATGAAACACTCCTCTTAATAATAAAAAAAAAAATTCAAACTATCGCTTTATATTTGAAACTAAGAGCCTCCCGCCTTTAAACAAATCTGGAGATGGGCTGGGGGAGGGGAGCTTTTAAAAGACAATTTAAATAAGCTGAATGCTCCAAAAGCCAAACATCCCTTTAAAAGGTTGTCATTGTCTAGAGTCCCAAGTAAGTCCTGGAAAGAAGGTGCTCCCAAACAAAAACAGGCCTGTTTGTATACAGCAAACAGATTTGGCGAGTCTGTGGGTTTGGTTCACAGAAGGAGCCTAGTGTCAGATGTGACTCTGCCACTGTCCTCTCTGTGGGGGGAGGGGGGACGTACTCAGTGGGGCAGTGATGCTCAGTATTTGAGAGTAAGGAAGCGAAGGAAAAGTAATGCAAAATTTTACCTACCTGGGTTCCTGTGGGAAGGAGAGTATTACCAGAATACTGAATGAGAAAGACCTTTACTAGGGAACACATAAGTCCAAAAAATGAAAAACAAAGAAAAATGGATGTCAACTGACCTAACCCAACTTCCAAAAGCATCACTGCCCAAAGGTAACAATAACCAGGGACGGAAGAATTTGAAGCATAAAGGAATGTCAGAAGGCTGAGTCCTAAAAGTATCTAGGAATAAGCTGTTCTCCAAGTGAATTTTTCACATAGCTGAAAAATCTGTCCCTCTCTTTGGGTGACAAGACACTTTTAAAGTTTTTAGTCATAGGGACTTCCCTGGTAGTCCAGTGGTTAAGAATCCGCCTTCCAATGCAGGGGACATGGGTTCAATCCCTGGTCGGGGAACTAAGATCCCACAAGCTGCAGGGCAACTAAGCCTGCACACCGCACTATTGAACCCGCGCACTCTGGAGCCCACACGCCACAACTAGAGAAGCCCGCATGCCGCGATGAAGAACCCACACGCCACAATGAAGACCCAGCACAGTCATAAATAAATAAATAATAGTTTTTAGTCGTAAAATAAAACCTTTCTAAAATATATTATATACTTATCTGCCTTATTAAATAGAAAAAAAGCAGCATTTAATGACACTTAGAGGCATGATTACCTCAATATACTATTCTGCAAACAATACAAAAAGGTCCTTACGATAAAGGCCCCAAACTGCTGTGTCCTAAAGAGTTCTTGTGCCTGCATTTGAGTTTTTCAGTCTACTCCTTAATGCCAAGCAGTCAGCTAGCAAATCTTGCTACTATTACTATGCCTCCCTCTAAGAGCCCCTGAACCCCAATTCCAATTTGCTACTTCTGAGCTGCTTTGTGATACACTCAGTGAAGTAATTCTAAGATGAGTGAATAGCCTAAGAAATCCCCCTTGAGTAAAATGTATAATCTTGTGTGACTTCTAACATTTATTCTAGCTTGTCAAAAACCTTACTTCAGGTGCTAAGGTATACATTTTGGATAGCTGAGATTGCCAGCCATGTGACCTCCAAATACACAAGGTATATGTTACTATAATCTACTTCATATATGACAGTGGTAACTCTTCTATATCCTGGTCTTAATCTACAAAATAGTAATAACACACATTCCAAGAACTCAAGGAAATAGAAACATAAGGTTTTATACATATACATTTTTACTAATGCAGCCTAAAAGGCTAGCCACATTCTTCAATGAAAAAAGTCCTTCATTTTCCTTTCTGCTTTTGCCACCAGGGAGTGGAGTACTATACTAAAGTTGCCTTTTTAAAGCTGAAAAAGGTTTTCCTCCACGACACTGAAATTTAAAAACTGATAACCAAAGTAAGTCTCTGCCTCTGGAGGAAATAAATAAGCCAACTTTTCTACCTGTAATCAAGCAAGCTGCATTTCAGACCATTAGAGGCAGGACAGAACAAGCTGGGCAACTTAACTAGACCATCCAAATCCCTAGTGACTTTAAGTGACGTTGTGTGTTATCAAAGTGAAGTTACTTTCTATTGTAAGAACGCAGCAATTTTTCATGAGAATATAGTTTAAGCCAAGGGCTGACAAACTACAGCCCACAGGCACCCTGCCTTTGTGAATAAAGTTTTACTGGGACACAGTCACACCCATCCATTTATACATTGTCTGTGGCTGCCCTGTGTGTACAGCAGCAGAGCAGAGTTGTTGTGACAGAGACCATAAATGATGCCCATAGTATAAAATACTTTACCCTCTGGCCCTTTGCAAAAAGTCTGCTAACCTCTGCTTTATACTATTCTCTGTTCCATGTAGAGTAAAAATACTCCAAAAGTTTAAAAAATCTGCATAAGAATAATCAAAAAGGCAATTTCCCAAAAAAGATGAGATGCCCATCACAGGCCATTATTATGTAAACATTCATTCAATAACAACCACGTGTACGTCACTACTTTTTAAATCATCTCGGTCCATAAAGAACAAAAGTATACTTCTACCACAGCAACACCAGGTAGTTTCAGGACATACCTTCTATACAGTAAGCTCATTTTCAGCCCTAGTTTCCCTAAGTGGAAATGATGAAGGGGTGGCTTCTGCCCCAATATTTAGTCAAATGTACAATCTGACTTTGGCCTCAGCCTAATAGCCAGTGCTTACTTTGATGTCATTTCTGGCATCCCTGAACTTGTCATGATCAGTGATCATGTAGGTTATCATGTATCCAATCAGAATAACAGCATCAGATTTACAAGCAAGGCATGTCACTTGGATTTACTGTTAAAACTTTTTTTTTTTGGCCACACCGCGCAGCATGCGGGATCTTAGTTCCCTGACCAGGGATCAAACCCGTGCCCCCTGCAGTGGAAACGTGGAGTCTTAGCCACTGGACCACCCAGGAAGTCCCTACTATTTTACTTAAACTTTTTTTAATAGGAAAGGATTCTAAATATAACTGGAGTGAAATATCTTACATACTTTATATGTTAAAAGACTATCAACCAACACTGATAAACATAAATAAATGTTTATTACCATACAAACAAAATGCTATATAATAATTAAGGATGAATATAAAAGCTATTAATTTTATGCTAAAAAAATAGTTAAATATACAGGAAAATAATGTGAATATTGAGAGTGATAACTTTAGGAAGAATATTATATCCCTTTTGAGTCAATAAATGTAATTTTAAAATTTAAATTAGATTTTTAAACAATAAACATTAAATTTTTTCATAATTATAATTTTTATAAAATTGGTATGCTTGAATTAAAAATATGAAACAAAAGTAATATTTAAGAACTCTAATTTTTAGTAATTTAGTTCAATTTAGATCATGAGTCTTCCAAGAAAAGTCTTATTTTGACTTGTTCACGTCTTGTGAGGATGAACTAAAAGCAGAATATTAACTTTGCCATCTCAAAATTTCTTGAGAGGAGGAGTATGTCCCCAAATCACATATGAGTAAAAACTTCAGTATACATGGTAGTCAATTTAAATATCTCTTGTTATTTAAAATATGCAAGTTAACACAGGGAACTATATTCAATATCCTATGATAAACCATAATGAAAGAGAATACGAAAAAGAATGTGTATATATATATATGCATAACTCAATCACTTTGATGTACAGCAGAAATTAACACAACATTGTAAATCAACTATACTTCAATAAAGTAAATTTTGAAAAATAAACAAATAAAATATGCAAGTTAAGTCACACGAACAAAGTCCCTCAGATGAACCAAAAAACAGATAAAAAAGAGAGGTTTTTTTTTAACACCTTCGTTATATGGAAAAGAATATTTTTAGTTCTTTTGTCTGGAAGAGAAGTCAGGAATATTTTATTAAAGTTCTCAAAAATATTACCAATGAGTTTGTTGAGTAGTAATAAAAGGCAAATAACATGACTCTTGGACAAGTGACTGAAAAACGATTAAAAGCTCTACTAAAAATCAGAGATAGCCTGTTTACTAATTTAGCCATTACTAATAACATGATGTGGGAGAAGCCATGAATGAAACATACCTGGTGAACCTGAATTTCCACTTTAAGAGCCTCCTGTAGAGTCTGCAACTCCATCCTCTACCTTCTCCACTTTTCCTTATGTCTGCTAATTCTATAGTTTCTTCAGCCTCTGTTTAAAATAACAAACTCCTCTTCTTACTGCAGCTGTAGAGATCATAAAATGTTTTGGATCATTATGTTGGGTATAAAGGAAATATACGTTAGATAAAATAAATTACATTAGTCGAAATATTTCGTCGACTAAACACAGGGCAAAAAATTTCCCCAAACAGATTTCTTTCCAAAATGAGTAGTTTTTTTCTGAATTGGCACCAAAAATTTCTGGGTTTTATTCTCTGAGCATTCCTCTAGAAAACACTTCAAATAAGTAAGAAATGAAAAAAAAATGCGTTTAATCTGGTCATGAAAACAGCTAAGCACTTACTAGGCGCTCAGCACCACGCTAGATACTACTTTCTGAGGATACAGAGCTGAACAAGACCTCTTCTGTCCTGGATGCGTTGGGAGTCTAGAGGGGGAGAGGACAACCATCCAGGACATGCTGTTCTTAGAAAGAGACACATAACAACATGATCATACATTTTTAACCATCACACAGAGTGAACTGGAGAGTTCAGGATCTCTCAGAGGTTAAAGAAGGCCCGAGTACTCTCACAATTTGGATGGCCTCTCACTCTATTTAAAAAATAAAGCAACTCAAAACAGGGGCAATTATGGTATAATTTAAAGGTTTACATTTAACAAATTAATACTTATCACAAACACATTGCAATGAACTCTGCTTTCCACAAAGTTATGACAGGGATGTTAAAAAATAAACCTATCGTGCACAACAAATGATGTGGGTCTAGCAATAGAACAGACTTTTCCAGCTATACAATGAACACCATCTTCTTTTCAAGCCTGCTGGTGCATCTCTTTGGCTGCACGTATAAATGCAGGTGGAGACAATGTCAAAAGTCTAGATTTGCGAATGTGAACCTTCCTATTCTGCTCTGCTCATCACTACTGCAATTTAAATTAACTCAATGGCTAATTTCTCTTTTCATTTTTTTCTTTTTTCTTGAACGTGGCCTTAGACATGATTTTAGGTACTGTCCCTGAAGCAAAAGTTTACTTGAATAAATTTAAACTTTACTTCTTTCTCCTTTCTTCCCTGTACCTATAAAACTTGTAGTTAGAGCAGCTTTTCAGCATTCTTACAAACTGAGGAAGGGAACAATCAGGAAGTTAGAAGAACTGTTACTCCTTATGCCAATTCAATGAGATTCATAATCTTTATACTTTCTAAAAATTATTTATCTATGGATAAAGTCCTAAGTTTTCTTAAAAATTCTTTAAAACCTGATTTAACAGAGTTATAGTGAAATCATTAACTTCAGGCTGTAATCGTGTGAATATGAATCTTCATTATATTTGTCTAATCTCACTAGGCTTAAAACATCATTGGCAATCTTTCCCCTAGGGCTTGTATACTATGTTATGTAATATCAAAATACTCTAACCTTTTTTTAAAAAAATAATAAATTTCAAAAGTGTAAAATTCCTTCAAACTTATATTTGTGGAGGCTAGAAAAGCCTCCACATTATTATGGTACAATGATATTGTCAATCAAAAATTTTCATGGACGTAGTATGTTTAGGGGAGATGATTTGGAAAGTGTGATTTTGATGAACAAACCCAGGCTTTTCCAGATATTTATTACCTTAAAAAATCTTTGGAACTACATAAATATCAGAATCATTAAGTTACTGATTTAGACCAAGGCTTCTGTTGTCATGTAAGTTTATTCTATACACTAAAGCAAATGTTAAAACTATACAGTCACTGTAATTTTAAATATTAAAGTAATCTCCCTACTCAAATTCCTGACTTATGTATGCATTAGAGTTCTTCCTGAAAACAGTACTTAAATTAGTTTTAAGGCTATCAGAAAATGTGTCCAAAAATGATTCCTGATAAATTTTTGTCAAATTAAGAATCACCTTGAAGGGTATTTTCAACAACAGAAAGGCCATATTTTATTTTACTGGTAGCAACATATAATATCAAAGCTGAACTCAACTCATAAACTCTGGAAACAAACAGCAGGTTAAAAACATGGAGAACTTAACAATATACACAAAAAAGGGTTAACATAATTTGTACAGTTACACAGTGTTTACAAATTAACTACAAATTAATTTTTTTTAATTATGAAAAAGCAACTCACAGAAGAAGAAATAAGAATGACCAACATGAAAAACATCTATCTTCAAGAGAGTCATAGAAATGTAAATTTAAGAAGACACATTTTTGTCAATCAAACTGACAAAGATTTGTAAGAACAGTAATACTCTGAGCTGTCTAGAGTTTAGGTCAGGTGGCGCTTTCATAATTTGCTATTAGTTATCTCTGAGCAGTAGCACTCAGGGTTATTTACTTTCTTCTTTTCAGAGTATCAACATTTTCCATGGAAAATATGTACTTATTTTTAAATAACAAAAAATTAACTTAGAATTGCTAGATAAAACATCAGAAAATTTTATACTGATGAAACAAAATGTTCAGGTAAAGAATAAGTAAAACCAGGGTTTAACCGGGAGGCTCTAAATGTCAAAGAGTGCCTCACAGGATAAGAAGCCTGCAACTCAAGTTATTGAGGAGGTGACAGCTTTTACTTCCTTCATCAGATTGTTGTCTGCTTATTAGAGACACACAAAGGCACAAAATTTTATTTGGCAAGGACACTAAATGCCAATTACTCATTTTATTTCAAGATAAAACTGAAGGGTTAAAAAAGGTAGTGACTTAGTATAAAAAAACTTATGAAGGATTAGAAGATTCATTTGATATCTTTCTTCTTCATAAAAGTCTCTTTCTGAATAGCAGTTTTAAGAGACTGGTTTCTGCCTAAAGGAACAAGTTGTATACATATATATTCATAGCCTACAAAAACAAGGCAAGCACATGTTGAATCCTTTAATCCTTTTAAAAAATATTTGGGGGGGCTTAGGCAACTCATGCAGCCACCACGTGATGACCACTTGGAGGCAGTTTATAGCATTATAAAGAAGGTATTATTTGCTAAATTTATAAAAAGATGATTTAACATATTTCGACCAATTCTAGTAAGTTATAAATAGCAGCCGCTGCAACATAAATGTGAACAGACTCTCCTAAAACAGTTTATTGAGGTCCAATGCCCTTCACCACCCATCAGCTCTAAATACTATCACCAGAGAAGACAAGCGCCGAACACAAAATACCAACGTTCGTTACATTGAAAACTGCACATGGCAAACGACTGGGACACCTAATAACCTCCCAGCTTCAAATAACAAAACCCCCAAAACATAAATAAAAACTCCACAAACCTAACAAAATAATCAAATCCCACTAAAATAAGGCAGATGTAATGTCTAGAAAGAACATTCACTGTCTCAAAAAAAACCAAAAAAAACCCTGATTCCACTCACTGTGCAACCACTCTCAACTTTAGGTTTGTTTGCTTATAAATCAGGAAAATGGAAACGGTATCACCTATTTCATAAAATTGCTATGAGGTTTAAATTAGGTGACGTTATATGAAAAGCCCTTTGTAAACTGTAAAATTCTATGCTATTCTTAACATACTTAACTCTTATTCATACACAAACTTTTATATCAACTTCTCAACACAGCATGTTGCTGGAAAGGCTGTAGGCTTTCTTATTTTCAAATTCTCTAAGAAAGGGGCTTCTAACTATTTTATCTGGTTACAGTTCTGCTTGGAGATATGTGACCTCTAGGTCTTTCATTATGATTCTAATAATGTAGTAATGCTCTAATTCTGAGTTTATTATCCAAAATCACTGCTCTATTCCTGAATTGATATAAAGCTTTTTCCAATCAAAACAACTCACCAACCAAGTTTCTTTTTTTTTAATTCTTCCTTCCTTCCTCCCGCCTTCCCTCCCTCCCTCCCTCTCTCTCTCTCTTTCTCTGCGTCTGGTCTTAGTTGCAGAATGCAGATTTTCGTTGAGTCACGTGGGATCTTTCACTGCGACACGTGGGCTTCTCTCTAGTTGTGGTGCGCAGGCTCCAGAGCACGTGGGCGCTGTAGTTTTCGGCATGCAGGCTCTCTCATTGAGGCACGCAAGCTCGGTAGTTGTGGCGCACGGGCTTAGTTGCCCCGCGGCATATGGGATCTTTAGTTTCCCAACCAGGGATCCAACCTTCGTCCCCTGCACTGGAAGGCGGATTCTTTACCACTGGACCACCAGGGAAGTCCCCAACCAAGTTTCTTTAACTAACAATAAGTCTGTAATACATTGTACCCCCAGACTGAATTCCTTAAAAATGAACAACTCAGTGTTCTCTATACCATATATCTACTTGGTGTAAGACCCCACTTTTGATCTATACTCTCAAAATTGTGTTTAGAGTAGGTTTAATTAAGTTTTTAAAATATGAAAAAGTAGAAAGCCTTGACAGATCTATGTATCCTTACTTGACAGATGCCTAATACTAAAACATCAGGTTTCAGTTTGTACTAAATACTTATTGCTTACTATGTATCTAATGTGCTAGGAGATAAAATGTATCTTTAACTTTTAACTAGTGCTAAAAATGATCACAAACGCCAAAAATAAAAACAATATTTTAATAGCTCTTATTGAAAACTAACATTTACTAACTTGAATCAATAAAATGACATTAAAAAACAATGTAACGTTTTTCTTATTTTCACGGTGGTATTTCTTTGGTGACACTCTACAGATCAACAGAAAACACTGCTGCACAAAGAGCTTGATTTTAGAGGTCACCCTCTGAATCTGGCAAGGTTACTATGCTCAAATCCTGTTACTACAGGTGTTGACAAAAGTCACCTCAGCTGGTAAGACTGATGTTTCCTAACCACTAAAATAAATTTATATGCACACACACACACACACACACACACACACACACACAATTAGGTTTATGGTATCTGAATGTATGGATGTCTTTGGGTATAAAATACGTATCTTTCTCTTCTCTGGCTTTTTTGGGGGCAAGGGGGCCAGGTCCTCACTAAAGAAAAGGAACACCTACACAAGTCATACCATTCCAACACAAGGGTGTGGTATTTTCAGTCGGGTCAGGGTTTCCCCACAGCACCCTCTCCTACACAGGTCTGCTGCAGTGTCCTGCCCCTCTCCCTACCATCAGTGTTCACTCTAACATACAGGTTCTACATCAGCTTCCTGGGCCCAGGCCTGGTAGGCACACATACGCTCTTCTAGTTCTTGCCTTTCTTTACAGAAATCAAGCATGTGTACTAAAATCTTCCCAACCATACCCAACAACAAGAAAGATGAAGTATATTTAAAAACTCACAGAAATTCAAAATGAAGGAGCCTGAAGGGTAGTATAGAAGCATAGTGACAATGAGGTTGAGATTTTAGAAATGGTTGCCACATTTACCAGAATGCTATTTAATGATAAAAAATAGTCCAGACAAGCCTGGCCAGAATCATATATATAATGACTACACAAAGGATAACATAAGAGGGTGTGGTGGTCTTAGTATAACCAGTAAGTACTTAAGACAAGTGGAAGTTATGGGAGAGAGATTTCAGATCAGTGTAAGGAAGAGCTAAGGATTAGAGCTGTACAAAAAAGGAATGGGTTACCTTATGAGGTAGTGGGCTCCCTGTCAATAGAAGTATTCAAGAATGCTGCATATCATATCCCCCTCTTGGAGATTCACAATGCACATTAGCATATTAAAGGTTCTGAGAAGTCCTGCAGTAAAGAAACCTGTTTAACTTTGTTTAAAGCAGCATTTTCCAAATTATTTGACCACAGAACATTTTCCCCACCCCCGCCCCACCCCAATAATATTGATTAATTTCTGTGGAACTAGAGTTCCTCGGAATACATTACAGAAAATATGAGCTACAGTTTTTTTTAATGTAGTGTTCAGTATGTAACCAAATAACAATATGCCAGGGACATAAGAGGAGAAATTGCCACACCTGGTAAAAGGCTGAAAGAGAAGGCCCTTAACGTCCCTTCTTCTTTAAGAATCTACGATTCCATCGCATCTCAGAGTAAAGGGCTGTAGGGTCTTGATTATTTATTTTAAGTGGTTCCATGAGAGAAAGGCAAGTAGAATAAAATGGTAGTAAAATGTAAGATTAACTGGTTCAAATGCCTCCCTTTCACGTTCAAAGCCCAATCCCCAAAAGGCTAAGAGATACCTCAAGGACCATAATTATGAAAAGAAGCTTTAACCAAATATCTACTCCACCCACTAAATTAATTACTATGAGAGAGAATTAAAACAAAAAAAAAAAGAGTAGTCTTGCATTAGGGGACTACCCTATTCCAGTTATCTTGTTTGAATTTAATTTTTTAATCATAATACATGCTCTCCAAATAAGATTAATATTTGTTTGGTCTTTAGACACTGGACTGCCCTGTGTAATCTGAATTAGACATTCAAAGAAATGATTTAAGTGTGATGATTTATAAGCTGTTAAAGTAGACATTAAAGTTGATACTAGGAAAAAAATGTGTTTGCCTCTATGCCCCACACTGCTACATTTCTCTCTTTTTTTTCCTCTTCAAGAATTATACAAAACAACACACACTGAAAATGCAATATCAGACATGAAGCCAACTCAACATTAAATTTAATAATATACATGCTTAAGAGTCCCAAATTTCAAAGTCAAGGTTCCCATAGTTACATTAACCTAGCCATTTTGCACATATACTAAGGCCATCAAATTTAACGCATATTAAGTAATACAAAACACAATGGGAACCTTAACGTTTGAATTTCTTGATTTTTTAATTTTTAGCCCTAACCACTGCATTAAGGACATTTTTCGCAAAGGGGACCGTTACATTTTAAGAGGTTACTGAATGCAGGAACATGCGTGCCTAGCAGTATTATTAGGAACACAAATGCATTTGAGATTTGGCTACGTGAAATTAGACAAAAATTTACTTTCACTCAGTACAAACAGCAAAGCCTCATTCTCATTTCTGGGAGAGAGCTTTTTTTGCAAAAAAAAAAAAAAAAATGTCACTGAACATTTGAATTATTATCCAACTAGCATCAGGCACACTATGGCTGCCTGAAGAAAGCACTTACCAATTTTGAGGAAACTGGCTCTCCTTCAGCTCTCTTGCTCCCTACAACAGAAGAAGGGGAAAATGGAATTAGACTACAAACACAGATTTATGACATGTCATCAAAAGCTGATTTTTAACAGCAACAACAAAAAAAACCACACACACACAAAAATGTCCAAAGTTTTAAAACCAAAAGAAAAAAAAAAAAGAGATAGGTAGTTTTTACAACAAGGAAAGAATTCAAGGGCAGTTAGATCTCTCATTTTCCAGTTTTTTTCACTTTTCCACAGCTTTTTCAAGACAAGAAAAACTAAGTAGTTGACGGCTTCCCTTTCCTAAGAGACACAGAAATGAAATGCACCTCATTTAAGTAACACAGAAATACAACCCTCATCCCCAACAAATGAACTTTCACTGTTTGCTGCTTTATGTTACAAATTAGGCTAACATCACTGGCCCTTAGTTTGGTCTACTTAAAAGGCCTTTTTTTCAATTAATCTTGAAATGGATTTCTTTTATATAAGGCTTAAAATTCACAGCATTTTATATGTATAGTCATAATTTAATTTTTCATTCACAATCTTAAAGTCTCACCACCTGAAACTGTAAACCACATAACACAAAAGTGACTTTCCCTATGCCACACAGTTAATCAGTGATTGAGCCAGAAAGAAAATCAAGGTTTTGGGATCTCAATCCAATGCTCAGTGATGCTTTTATCAACTGTGTGTTTTTTTTTTTTTTAAGATTAACTATACTGCATTAAGTTAATTTCAAGGTCATGTCAGGCTATATTGTTTATTTATTTTTAACTCTTCCTTGCCCCAAACTTCTTTTTTAGTTAAAAAAAAAAAATTAGGAAGCAAATATTAAAACTTTTCCCTTAGTATTAAAGTATTAAGTTATTTAAACTCCACATACCATGTTCCAAACCTGAATCATCCTTATGCTTTAAACACAGTACATTTGTTGACTTATGTTACTCCAATAGGTATAATGTAAATTCTCATTTCCTTAAGGGATATTTCAAAAAATCTTCATGTCATCCAAATTATAAATTTTTATTTAATCATGTACAGTCATACCAAACACACAGTAAAATAATTTTAAAGGGCCCCGATTCATGCAGTTAACATTCATTTCCAAAAGAAATTCAATTTGCTGTTTTAGCCTGCCTTTCTTTTAGCAGCAGCACTTTTTAAAGTTCTAAAGTCCATATAAATGGCAATTTTAATCACCAAAATTAGAATGACTCCCAACCAAAAGAAAAATGATGCAAAAATCTGTAGAATGATGTGGTTATTAACAAGTGGGTTCTTGGGAATTCCCTGGTGGTCTAATGGTTAGGACTCCATGCTTCCACTGCAGGGGGCACAGGTTCAATCCCTGGTCGGGGAACTAAGATCCCACAGGCCGCACGGTGCAGCCGAAACAAACAAACAAACAAAAACATGAAGTAAATGCTCAGTAAATATTTGTTAAATGAATGAATTCACTGAGTGGACTCTTAGCTCTCTGTTGCAGGCTTATTTTCCCTATTAGGCATTTCTTATTAGCTCCTTCATGCTGGGGATAATTATGCATCGATCTCCCACAGCATTATTTGTTAAATGAATGACTTTGGATAAAAACAGTTGATTAGGAAGTAAAATACTGTCATTTTAAAATATAATGAAAAGACAGATAAATCGGATCAAATTAAAATTAAGAACTTCTGTTCACCCAAAAAAACCCTTACGAGAATGAAAAAGCAATCCACAGAACTGGAGATTATAACTGTAATACATGTAATAACAATGGCTTATACCCAGAATATATAAAATATGTTGAAACTCAAAATGATCAGGGTGGGGTTAGGATTTTAACTTTTACTCATATGGCATTTGAGAAAGTACAGTCAAATAAACTCTTCTGAAAATCATATTCAGTAAAAAGGGACAATGGATACAACTTATCTCTGGGGCATTTTCTCCAAAAATAAACAGCAGAGTCAATCCCTAATTGACAAGGAATTTTACCATGATATCATGAAACTACTCATAAAACTGCTTGCAGGGACTGCAGAAATCACGTTGGAAATCAAAGCCTGAGAGGTTAACTGACTTCCCGGAAGGTTACACAGCTAGCTGGTAGTAAAGCTGGAAAGAAATCTACAGATCCTGAGATTCCTTTGACTGAACTGGCCTTTCCACTAGACCTCACTTCGTCTTAAACAGCTGTAGCAGTTACTCTCCTAAGAAATAAACTACAATAAATGCTGACCAAATATTTTTGGGAAAATCTTCGTATAAAGTTTTAAAGAAAAATCACATAAGTAAACTACCTAGGGCAGGTTTTAAAACCTGAGATCCTTTATGCCTAAGGGATCCCCATGAATAGGCTTCAGAGGGGTTTGCCAACTCCATGATACTATATGCTAAATTTTGAATGTAATGAGAATTCTGGGAAGAGGATCCACAACTTAAATAAGATTCGCAGAGGTTCAGATACCCAAAAAAGAGTAAATTATTTTTGGACTGGTGATTCTTAAACACTGTGCATCAGAACTACCAAAGTGTTCCTTCGAAAGACTGATTATTGACTACCGTTGGGATACTGATGTAAAAAAAAAAAAAAGGAAGAAAATATTTAATTTCTGTAATTTAATAAAAATGAGTTAGCAGCAAAAAAAGATTTACATATAAATTTGTACTTTTTACACTATCCATATGCAAAACATATAAGACTGAAATACAAGTTTGATTTCCTCATGTGAAGCTGATTCAAAGTCCACTTAACTTGTTTCTCATATTTCACACTTGTAGCTAAGGTAGTTCAAATTTTTTGCCTTATTTGCTTACTAAATTTTTAAAATACAGACTTGTTCTTGAAAAATACATTCAAAACACATAAATTGGAGTAAATGAAATTATTTTTGCTTTTACAGAGGAACACCATCTTGCTAACATAACTTCATGTGATTTTTTGCAAACTGAGGATCATTCACCTCCTCTCCAGAACTTCACAAGCAGCTGCTTTAATCAGAGCTGGTAAAGAAATGAATCATTCAAATTTCTGATGTGGTTGTAAAATTTAAAATATCATCAATAAATCAAAAGTGATTAATAACTACTTTGTAAGTACCTTCTGTAAAACATCTAAAACCTTTGTGTATAAAGACTATGCATTAAACAAGAAACAAATTTTGCAGAGAAAAAGTTCAACACTAGATCATGTTTTAAATTAGGCTAAAATCCACCCCATTACAAATTTTGAACAATTAAGTTTATAGTCTGTGCTCAATCATAAATTTTGATAAGGGACTAGAATAGCACAGATAATTGTCATTCAAAGACACTTTAAAATGTCACCGTACGCAGAAGATTCAATCTCTTCTACTACACCAAAATTGATACACTAATTTTATATACAGTAAATTTTACTGCTTTTTATCTGCCTTTCCTAATTCTAACAGAATATAGTAAGTTTGAAATAAATTTAAAGGCAAAAAATGCTGAGAAGAAAAAGCAGAATCCTGCTAAATGAGATTTAGTCCTTTAGGCCTCAGTATCATGATCATCCCTCTTGCCCCCATCCCTCTTAACCTTACCCTCTCATGGGCATCACTCTAGCACTTCTCCCCTCACTCTCAAGAAGCATCAATTTTTCCCTCATTACTGGATCATTTTGTTTCCTTCGTCTAAAAAAAAAGCCTCCCGTGACTCCATATACTTCTCTAGTTATTGTCCCATATCTACACTCCCATTTATAGCAAAACTCCCTGAAACAGTTAACCAAAGTCACTGTCCCTAGTTCCTCTCCCCTCATTCTCTACTGCACCCACTCCATTAGGGCTTTTGCCTCCTTCAATTTTGTTAAGATCACCAGTGACCCCCCTGTTGCTAAACTCAACAGTAAAGTCTCAGCCCTCATTTCTCTGTTCAAACAGTATTATTTCACCCAGCTGACCATTCTTCCTTCTTGAAATCCTTTCTTCTCTTGACTCCCAGGACACCACTCACCCTCAATTTTTTTCCTAATCTCTCTAGCCACTCTTCTGGGTTTCCTTCGCTAGTTCTTTCTCATCTCTCGAGACCTCAAAATGTTGAACTGCCCCAAGGCTCGGTTCTTGGAACTCTTCCCATTAGGAAATTTCATGTAGTCTCATAGCTATATAAAAGGATCTGTACTGGTGACTCCCGAATATGTACCTAGCCCAGACCTTTCCCCTGATTTCCAAACTCATATATCAAACTGCCCGTTCAACACCTGTCAAATTGGCTCCTCAAGCTCAGCAAGTCCGAAACTAAACTCTTGACTGCCTGTCCCCCAACCTCCTCCCCAGAGTCATCCCCATTTCAAAAAATGGCAACTCTATCCCTTCAGGCCAAAACCTTAAAGTCATCATTGACTCCTCTCTTTCCCACACTGTACATCCAATCCTGTAACTGACCATCTTGCCTCTGCCTTCAAAATACATGGACTTTGACCACTTGTCTCAAATATACTTCCACTTCCTTGGTCCAAGTCACCATCATCTTTCAGCTGCATTACTGCAACAGCCTCCTAACTGGCCTCCCCACTACCACCTTTGTCCCCCAGAGTCTATTCTGTCAGTAGCCAGAGTGACCTTTTTAAAATCCAAGACAGAGCTAGTTACTCCTCTGCTCAAAATCCTCTAATGGCTTCCCATGACACTTAGAGAAAAAGCAGAAGTCTTTTACAATGGCCCACAAGGCTCTAAGTGATTTGGGCCTTTGTTACTCTCAGACCTCATCTCCTTCCCTCTCCCCATTGCTCAATCTGCTCCAGCCACTGGCCTCTGTTTTGTACTTCTGAAACTCCAAACAAGTTTCCTTCACAGGACTCTTCTGGAACACTCTCTCCCATCAAATATCTTCACAGCTCACTCCCTCAAATGTTTAGGAAATCTATAGCAGTTGCAAGAGTAGAATACTAAAGGACTAAAATACTCATCAGAATTGTTCTCCTCCCCAAACTTTCACTTGGGGGATGCTCTTTCTTATACCAAGAATACCCTTTTTTTACCTTTTCTCTGCCTATCCAAATCCCACCCAGTCATTAGGGTCCAGATAAAGACTCATGATTAATGGAGACCTTCCCAACTCCCAGTTCTCCCTTCTTTGAATTCTCAAACTGTTTATCATCTCCCTCATTCATCTTAGAATTTAACCACATATTGTCTCACACTGTTACTTACCTGTCGTATTTCCCTAACTAGACACACACACACAAGTAGAACAGAAATAATGTCTTGCACCAGTAGTTCTCAAACTTAGAATCGGGATAACTCTAAAACTTCAAAAAATATACAGATTCACATGCCCTACCCTTAAAGATTCTGAATTCATTATGTCTGATTTGGAGCCCAGGTATCTATATTTTATTTAAATTTCCCCCAGAAGATTCTGATGGATAGCCAGGATTAGGAACCGTTGCCCTGCAGTCCTCTATTTCCTTTGGTACCTGGGAAAGTGGGCCTTCAAACAGCCTAAAGCTAGAGTGGACACCCCAGAGTACCAGATCCATACCTTCATTTCAAGAACAGTGGTCCAAAAAGTCTAGATGTCTAGCCACAAGCTATAAAGGTTATAAGAGGCAAAGCCCAGTCTAAAACCCAGATTTACTGCTCTCAATCTAGAAATCCTTCCCTTAGACTATACACAAAGTAACAAAAATCCAAAAATTCAGGTAAGTATAGTAAACAGTGATTATCTAGTCCTTGACCAGTGATTGCAATGTCCATGCTCTAAGACAGTGCAGATTATTAGCTCCTATATGCTTGAAAAACGTGAGCAGCATTAGCTGACTTAAAATGCTAGAGAGTAATTGTGGAAAGGCTTACAAATAAAAAAAATAAGTTCTTACAATATGTACAAAAACTTGTAAAATCATTTATTTTGTAGTGGATAAGTATTAAGAAAAATAAATGGAAAGAAGAAATCTTGCTTCATCATGTTATAAGGTACAAAAATTCTTATTCACAAGCTTCCACAGTTCACAAAGGTATAGATGTTTTCTGAGTCTAATCATCCTAACATAACCTTCTTAATTACAGATCAGACTTAGTAAATCACCCCATATCCCAAGACAACTCAAACTCTTATCTTAATAATCAGTTAACCTCAGGACCAAAACTCTTACCATCAACAAAAAGAAACAACTGAGGTATCTATACAGCATTACAAAAGAGTTTGGATTTATCTTGGTGTACAGGGATTTAAGCAAGGGCCTCCTATTAACATTAATGGGAGTTCTGGGTGTAAACCATAGGCACCAAGGAGGAGGATCAACGCCCAGCAGTGCATCTGTGAAAACTCTTTCTGTTGCACTAACTGCAACTACTGGGACTTGTTCTCTCAGAGACGGGATAATAGACCACAATTCCTATGTCTCCAAAGCACAAATATAATTCAAGTAAAACTCACTAAGGAAGGTCATTTGTAAACAACACCTAATTTTAAAAATATACGAAAAAAAGCTAAACTAAAAGAACAATTACCACATAAAGGAAATGTTTTAAAATAGCACCAATATGCACAGAAAAAAACTAGTGAACTGCTGTAGATAAAACACCTCACACAAATATTCAACAAGATTAAAACAACTGCAGCAGAAGCTTGTCCAAAGAAACACACACACACACACACACACACACACCCCACAACAAAACAAAAACTCCTCCCCTGATGGAGCCCTAAGTACACTACAATCCTTGCCTTTAAAACACAGAAGAAAACTCCTGCTGCACTGATAGCCAGGAATAATCACAAAGCACTTCCAGACAAACGGATAACAATCACAAGCTGCCAAGGATGACCAAAACGAACTAAATAAAAATTATAGCACCTTACTGTGTTCCATACTGCCTCATTTCTCAATATAACACTGCTGGGACTTCCCTGTTGGTGCAGTGGTTAAGAATCCACCTGCCAATGCAGGGGGCACGGGCTTGAGCCCTGGTCCAGTTAAGATTCCACATGCCACGGAGCAACTAAGCCCATGCGCCACAACTACTGAGCCTGCGCTCTAGAGCCCACGAACCACAACTACTGAGCCCGCGAGCCACAACTACTGAGCCCACGTGGCACAATGACTGAAGCCCGGGTGCCTAGAGTCCATACTCCGAAACAAAGAAAAGCCACTGCGATGAGAAGTTCGCGCACCACAACAAAGAGTAGCCCCCGCTCGCCGCAACTGACCGGAGGGCAGAGAGCCGAAGCAAGAAGAACTACAATCCTGCAGCCTGTGGAACAAAAACCACATTCACAGAAAGATAGACAAGATGAAAAGGCAGAGGGCTATGTACCAGATGAAGGAACAAGATAAAACCCCAGAAAAACAACTAAATGAAGTGGAGACAGGCAACCTTCCAGAAAAAGAACTCAGAATAATGATAGTGAAGATGATCCAGGACCTCGGAAAAACAATGGAGGCAAAGATCGAGAAGATGCAAGAAATGTTTAACAAGACCTAGAAGAATTAAAGAACAAACAAACAGAGATGAACAATACAATAACTTAAATGAAAACTACACTAGAAGGAATCAATAGCACAATAACTGAGGCAGAAGAATGGATAAGTGAGCTAGAAGACAGAATGGTGGAATTCACTGCTGTGGAACAGAATAAAGAAAAAAGAATGAAAAGAAATGAAGACAGCCTAAGAGACCTCTGGGACAACATCAAACACAACAACATTCGCATTATAGGGGTCCCAGAAGCAGAAGAGAGAGAGAAAGAACCAGAGAAAATATTTGAAGAGATTATAGTCAAAAACTGACCTAACATGGGAAAGGAAATAGCCACCCAAGTTCAGGAAGCACAGCGAGTCCCATACAGGATAAACCCAAGGAGAAACACACTGAGACACATAGTAATCACACCGGCAAAAATTAAAGACAAAAATTATTGAAAGCAGCAAGGGAAAAACGAAAAATAACATACAAGGGAACTCCCATAAGGTTAACAGCTGATTTCTCAGCAGAAACTCTACAAGCCAGAAGGGAGTGGCATGATATACTTAAAGTGATGAAAGGGAAGAACCTACAACCAAGATTACTCTACCTGGCAAGGATTTCATTCAGATTCGATGGAGAAATCAAAAGCTTTACAGACAAGCAAAAGTCAAGATAATTCAGCACCACCAAACCAGCTGTACAACAAATGCTAAAGGAACTTCTCTAAGCGGGAAAAACAAGAGAAGAAAAGGATCTACAAAAACAAACCCAAAACAATTAAGAAAATGGTCATAGGAACATACATATGTATAATTACCTTAAACATGAATGGATTAAATGCTCCAACCAAAAGACACAGGCTTGCTGAATGGATACAAAAACAAGACCCATCTATATGCTGTCTACAAGAGACCCACTTCAGACCTAGGGACACATACAGACTGAAAGTGAGGGGATGGAAAAAGATATTCCATGCAAATGGAAATCAAAAGAAAGCTGGAGTAGCTATACTCATATCAGATAAAATAGACTTTAAAATAAAGAATGTTACAAGAGACAAGGAAGGACACTACATAATGATCAAGGGATCAATCCAAGAAGAAGATACAACAATTATAAATATGTATGCACCCAACATAGGAGCACCTCAATACACAAGGCAACTGCTAACAGCTATAAAAGAGGAAATTGACAGTAACACAATAATAGTGGGGGACTTTAACACCTCACTTACACCAACGGACAGATCATCCAGACAGAATATTAATAAGGAAACACAAGCTTTAAATGACACAACAGACCAGACAGATTTAATTGATATTTATAGGACATTCCATCCAAAAGCAGCAGATTACACTTTCTTCTCAAGTGCGCTCGGAACGTTCTCCAGGATAGATCACATCTTGGGTCACAAATCAAGCCTCAGTAAATTTAAGAAAATTGAAATCATATCAAGCATCTTATCTGACCACAATGCTATGAGATTAGAAATGAATTACAGGGAAAAAAACGTAAAAAACACAAACCCATGGAGGCTAAACAATACGTTACTAAATAACCAAGAGATCACTGAAGAAATCAAAGAGGAAATCAAAAAATACCTAGAGACAAATGACAATGAAAACACGACGATCCAAAACCTATGGGATGCAGCAAAAGCAGTTCTAACAGGGAAGTTTATAGCTATACAAGTCTACCTCAAGAAACAAGAAAAATCTCAAGTAAACAATCTAACCTTACACCTAAAGGAGCTAGAGAAAGAAGAACAAACAAACCCCAAAGTTGGTAGAAGGAAAGAAATCATAAAGATCAGAGCAGAAATAAATGAAACAGAAACAAAGAAAATAATAGCAAAGATCAATAAAACTAAAAGCTGTTTCTTTGAGAAGATAAACAAAATTGATAAACCATTAGCCAGACTCATCAAGAAAAAGAGGGAGAGGACTCAAATCAATAAAATTAGAAATGAAAAAGGAGAAGTTACAACAGACACCGCAGAAATACAAAGCATCCTAAGAGACTACTACAGGCAACTCTACGCCAATAAAATGGACAACCTGGAAGAAATGGACAAATTCTTAGAAAGGTATAACTTTCCAAGACTGAACCAGGAAGAAACAGAAAATATGAACAGACACATCACAAGTAATGAAATTGAAACTGTGATTAAAAATTTTCCAACAAACAAAAGTCCAGGACCAGATGGCTTCACAGGTGAATTCTATCAAACATTTAGAGAAGAGCTAACACCCATCTTTCTCAAACTCTTCCAAAAACTTGCAGAGGAAGGAACACTCCCAAACTCATTCTATGAGGCCACCATCACCCTGATCCCAAAACCAGACAAAGATACTACAAAAAAAGAAAATTACAGACCAATATCACTGATGAATATAGATGTAAAACTCCTCAACAAAATACTAGCAAACAGAATCCAACAACACATTAAAAGGATGATACACCGTGATCAAGTGGGATTTATCCCAGGGATGCAAGGATCCTTCAATATATGCAAATCAATCAATGTGATACACCATATTAACAAATTGAAGAATAAAAACCATATGATAAAAAAACTAGAGAAAGCCCACGCATAGCAACAAAGACCCAACGCAGCCATAAATAAATAAATAAATTTATATATATATATATATATATATATATATATATATATATATGGCACCGCTGTACCCACCAGGCTAAAAAATGAGCAGGTGCACCCACCAGGCTAAAAAATGAGCAGGTGCCTTTCAGGCTATAAAAAAATTAGTGACACACACACACACACACACACGTACACACACACCAATCACAAACACAAAGGGAATGATATTCTTTCACATGAAGGGGCTTAAGAAACGCAAGGCTTTGCTGTAAGCCTAGAAAACTAAGAGTAGGCCTTACCGCAGCAGTGAGGAAAAAGCCAAGGTTTATCCCAAATCCCCATTCAAAGACTAAAAGAACTAACATTTATTTCACTTAAAAGGCTTTGGCAACAATCCACTTTTTTTTTTTTTTTTTTTTTTTTGCGGTATGCGGGCCTCTCACTGTTGCGGCCTCTCCCGTTGCAGGAGCACAGGCTACGGACGCGCAGGCTCCACGGCATGTGGGATCTTCCCGGACCGGGGCACGAACCCGTGTCCCCTGCATCGGCAGGCGGACTCTCAACCACTGCGCCACCAGGGAAGCCCAATCCACTTTTTAAAGAAAGAGAAATTAAGATTTTCCCCATTTCCATCTCCCACAGAAAATTAGAATATTTTCTCTCTAACTACATAGGTTTAGCTCTACAACACTAATGAAAAAGAACCCTGACTTAAGGCCTGAAAACTAAATGGTTCCATAACATTCACATTAAAAAAAAAATCTATGTAGTCCAACGTATTGATTCTTTACCATCACTGCTATCATTAATGAACATTTAGCTTTTTATCTGTACTCTGAAATGTCAGTGAGAAATTGAAACAGCTACAATATGCTGGGGATTTTAACTTTTGAAACAAAAACCACAGCGAAACATGAGTCTGAAGCATAAAGCCTCCATCATGCTGATAAGTAAGTGGTCCTAAAACTTGAAAGTGAAAGCAATACAGACCAGAAAAGAAGTTTGCTTGATATTAATGCTAGCCTTTAAAACCAAAAATATGTTCTGTTACAGAAGACTGAAATCAGGGCTTCCATTAACCTTGTTTAAAAAAAAATCCCATGAGCATGGATTTTTTTCTAAGTCTCTTCATCAGAGCAGCATGGGGTCCCATTAGGCACCCTATTTTACTTCTACCTTATAAATAACGTTAGCTATTCGCTATTTCCATGGAAACCAAGTACAGAGAAACCCACTTAAATGAATACCGGTTAAAGGAATAAGTTTTATTTTAGAAAGGTTTTGCTGCTCTAGATGAACTCTACTGGGGAATACTACAAAGTCTTCGTAAGTATAATTTTTTAAAAGATATCTTTGGTATAGTGGGAGCTTATTAAGAATCCTGTTAAATAAGTACACTCCTTTCACCAAGTATTCCAAACAGCATCATAATGTTAAAAGATATCTTTCCAATGCACTGTACAGGGGTTTAGATGCACAACCACCAATGACTATGTATGCTTCCTCATGCATCAGCGTGGAATAATTACCCCTATGGGTCTAATTTAAACTAATAAAAGCAAGGAAATTTAGAAATAAGGCTACCATCACCTTGTAGTAACTACTAATGAACAGGACCCACAACTGGAGACACACGCACAACTTACTACCCCCCTCCAAAGAGAAACAAACAATAACTTAAGTTCTAACATCCTAAAAACTGTTACCAGGTCCAGGGATAGCAGACAGTCAAAATTCCCTCCTCAACAAACTTTCACAAGTTATAATATGTATTCCCTAGTCAATCAATATATACATTTGGGTAAAATAGAAATAGAATATGCAGGATAAAGTATAGAACAGGGTTTAGTGATTTCCACTTTAAGTTGACTTAAATATTGCCTGACATACTCTAGAAATGATCATTACCGGTGGTCCACACAAACATTGCAGAGAGGCAAGGGCACATAAAATTAAATGCCGCTCATAAGAATAGTAAATTCAAAACTAATAATCTTGAGTTTCTAAAGATAGAGAAGAAAACTAAAATCTTTCCAGCAGACATGGTTCTCCATCAAGTTGATGGTGGCTCAGATATCTTCAATAAGTCAAAAAACTAATGAAAGCAACATTATCCTAAAAGATGATTACCACTGTTAAATTTACAGTGTATGAAGAGTTAACATTCTGGCACACATACTTTTCCTTTGAGTATACCAACATATCTACTTGTAATACATGTTCTAAAAACGTAAAATTACTTTCCTTGTTATGTTTCACATACCGTAAAGTTTGGCAAAATACAGATAATTGTTGAATTTACGTTGAATTTACGTGGGGTTTGTTAATATTATTCACTCTACTTCTGTGTATGTTTTTAAATTTCCATAAAAAGAATTTTTTTTAAATCCTATAAAGTTAAAGCTCTTGTCTCAAATATGTTTTTCTCTATGTGTAACTGAATAATGGATTAAATGCCTGGTACAGATCTTAGAAGCCACCAAATTTAAAACCAAGATAGCCATTACATGTAACTACAACTGATTTCCAATTTTTACTTTTCTTACCAAAACAATTCAGTTAACAGTTCAAAATCACTACAAAAAAATCTGAAATGTGTTGCTACTTGCACAATAGGTCTGCTATTGTGCAAATACCAACAATGAAATGAAAGCAATCAATGCCTAATAACAAGGTATCATAACCATATTTTGTATTTTACAAACTAAAGAAAGAAATTCTACTAGTCCTCTCTCTACTAATAAATCAAAATACTTTCAGAATGAGCAACACCAACATTTCCATTTTCTTTCTCCAATTAGGCCCATAGGACTACAAAGGGCAATCTAACAAATTAATGCTTCCTATTTCCTTTATCTTAGTTAAGTTAACAAGGCTTCCCCCTCCCCCTCTATGATCTCATCTCACCCCCTACCAGAAAATACAGCAACTTTTGAGGTAAAAAGGTCTTTTTCTATTCTCTCCCTTAGTCCAGACATGAAATGTTTCACAAATACTCAGTTACTTTGGAAGTGATTTTAAGCTATTATCCAACTCCTGGCTGAGGGCCCAAAATGGAGAGGTCCACAAACTGTTAAGCCTTAAGGTATTGATAACAGCTCTCTCTGTTTAAAAACTAATAATTACAATGATGTTTTGTTTTGAAGAGAAATAGAGTAAGATGGTGGTTGCTTTGGAGGGAGTGATGCACAGCAGACAGGGAATAGCATAGGCACAGTACAGACATAAAAGACTGTAAAGAAGAGGGGAGAGGAAAAGCAATGGAGGGTCGATGGCAGCATCTCTCTACAAAGTAGCTAATGCATCATGAACTGGACAGGTTCCTGCACAAGTGTAACAGGAGTTCAGCCCTGTCATAAGTAGCCCACCTTTTACAAATCAGGCAGGGACAAAATGATTTTCAAAATTGTGTAATTCTTTAAATCAACCCCAAAGAGGCTATAGGGTCCACTTCTAACTCCTATATTTGTTAAAATGAAATATACTTCTAAACTTTTTACAATTCCATTCACCCAAGAGAAGCAACTTTTATAGGCCCTGCATACAGGCTGAAATAAAGAAAACACAGTACACATGCTACGCTAAGTCTAAGACTACAAAGCTTTACTTACTCTAGCTATTGTAAAGTAGTATTATAATTTTTCAATTGAAAAAATTAAAATTGCTCTATTTTTAAAAATATGTGTTGAGTTAAAGTACAGCACTTTATCAAAACAAACTTGTTGGAATTTCTGCTCAGAAAGCAGAAACAATGTTTTAGGAACACAGACAAAATAAAATATAGTAGGACTTCCCTGGTGGCACAGTGGTTAAGAATCCGCCTTCCAATACAGGGGACACGGGTTCAAGCCCTAGTCCGGGAAGATCCCACATGCCGCGGAGCAACTAAGCCCGTGCGCCACAACTACTGAAGCCCGTGTACCACAACTACTTAAGCCTGTGCACCTAGAGCCCGTGCTCTGCAACAAGAGAAGTCACCGCAACGAGAAGCCCGCGCATCACAACAAAGAGTAGTCCCTGCTCGCCGCAACTAGAGAAAGCCCGCACGCAGCAACGAAGCCAACAGCCAAAAATAAATAAATAAATTTATTTAAAAATAAAATAAAACATACTAAATCCTTCTATCTACCTACTAGGCCTTTATCAAATGGTGCAGCTGGGTAAATGAGAACGAAAAGTTAATGGAAGCTATTATTCTATTTTTAACTCAAATGCTCACTAGTGGTAACATATACTATATTCAAACACACTTGTTGAATCTCAGGAAAAAAACTATACAGACCAAAGACCAAAAAAGTTTCAGATCTAAATTGACAGTAAATGAATAAGATTAATTATATTTCATACTTAATGATCATTCCCCTTCCCTCAATGACTGGTTTCACTTACCAGATAGATACATACATACCTACAGATACACTTACAGATACCTACATACTAATGAATACATTGAAAACTCAAAAATACATTTAAAAAACCTCAAAATATATTAAAAACTCAAATTCTTTACCAAAAAAATCTTAATTCTGAGATCACTGTAAGGCAGAGACTTAAAGTGTGGCTTTTCTCACAATCAACCTGCTCTCAGGCCCAGTTTCTAGGCTCAACATATGATGATTAAATATAGAAAGAAAATAACAATTACTGTAAGAAAAGACTAGGCACCAGATGAGAGGAAGTTTCACAAAGGAAAAATGCTCAAAATCAGAAGGCAAATAAACTGTGTCCATCATTACTAGAAAGCATTTGTATGCCACTTTTATATCTCTGGGGTTCTACATTTGTTTCCATTAGTTCTTACACCAAGCATACGTTCTCAAGGGTTAAACAAACACAAGCAATTTGTCCTGAGCCACAGACCCAACGGACTGACCAGCTGATTAGTATTTTGAACTTGTGAGGTATAATGCCTTATCTACTACTGCCTTGGTGCTAAGTGACCTACTATAAACACCAGTATCTTGGTGCAAAAAAATCTTTCATCGCTAAGAGTTTTAATAAATATAAAGTGCCCTGAAAATACTTTTTAAAGTCTCTGTAATAACTGACACCCTCCCATGTATTCTATATTTCTCTCAGCAGTTTTCACAAACAAGAACTCATTAAATCACTTTTCCCATCCATACCTTTTCTAATGACGTTTCAGGAAGAAAACTCTCCTCTCTTCCTAAGTTGTTCCATATTTAGTCTTTTCCCATAAACTTTTAGAGGGACTGTAACAATAGCAATGATAATAGCAGCTATTGCTTATAAAGTGTCCTAAGACTTCCCCATTTTATCTTCATATCAATCCAAAGAGGTTAGTATTATCATCCCTATGTCATCAGTAAAGAAAATGAAGTCCAAGTGAACAGCACAATGCTTGTTATACAGCGTGTACAGGAGACATCTTTTTTGAGAAGAGCTTAAATAATTAGTCCAAGGTCACACACCCAACTTTAAGTGGTTGCACTAAGATTCCAAACCAGAGGTCAGACCTCCAAGCTCAGGCTCTTTCCCCACTATGCAACATTTGTCTCAAGCCTTGAGAAGAGAAGAAGAATCCAGAATTAAGGTTAAGTAATAATAGCTAACAATAGCTACCATTTATTTAGTGCTTACTACGTGTCAGGCACTTATTTATTCCTCGTAACAACCTCAGAAAAAGGGTACTATTATGTATTCATACTTTACAGGTGAAGAAACTGAAGCAGAGGCACAGCAGGTGAAGTGATTTGGCCACTGTCACAGAGCTAATACAAATCCAGATTGCACAGTGCAAAGCCAGGATTTGAGCCTATGCATACTCTTACTCTTAACTGGCCCATACTCTTAACCACTGTGCTCTACTGCCATGCTAAAAACTTCCCTCGTCTTGAATGGCATGAAAACAAAACTTTTAACCTTTTCACAAAATGAGTAAATTGTAAGCCTTCATGCTTTGACTGAGAGAAAACTAGTAGTGCTTTTCTAAGCATGCGCACCAGACTTCTTTACAGGCACAGAAGATATGCCCCTAGTGATTAGATCACTGCACTGCTCAGGAAGTGGCACACTGTAAATCAGGTTAAGAGCCCCCAGCCCATCTCCCTCCACACCCAGACACACTAACCATGCACTGCAAGTTACAGGCAATTCAGACATGTCCCTGTGCAATCTTCTATAAAATGAATGTCACTCTGGAAGTACCCAAGTGTGCATAGTACCCTTCCATCACCCTTTCTTCCTCTTCCCAAACACCATAAAAAACACAGCAAAAGGAATGAATGAATCTAAGCTACTTAAAAATCATAACAAATGTCCAATGATAACTACAAATTCAAATGAGAAAAAAATGCAAAATTCTCATAATTTTGTAACTTGTCCAAATTCCACATTCAAAAAGCAGTAAGCCTCTTTGAAAGTCTCAATTCTTAGACTACCTTATTATCATAAATGTGCCTTGAAGGGTGCGTAGAAAAGCCCATTTTTGCCTCAGATTCTACAAATGTTGATATGCATATTTAAAACAAGAATCATTACTGTTGGATTACAAGTTATTGGGCTTTTATACTAATATCTATTAATATGACAATGTATTTAATAATAACAAATAAAAATATTAAGCATGGATTTAATATTTGTATATTAACATGTAACATGTACAGAAAATAAATAGAAAAACAGGACTGGACCTGGAGGTACTAAGAACCTGACACAATGAGAAACAGGAACTACTGCAGCTCCCTCCATTGACATCGTAAAGTTGCCACATTTTCTGGGCTCTCTTTTGAATTAATGTGGCATCTGTTCCAAGTACAGCATGCTAACATTTTACTAAAAGATATTTTCATTCTACATTTGTATCTGGTTTGCTTTTTATTTGAACTCCTGTTTTATTTCAGTGGTCATTATTTCTTTATACCAAGTTGTCAATTTGGCATTCCTGATCTATCTCTCCTGAGCACAAAAAGGGTGGGGAGGAACCATCACCTTAAAACCCTCTAACAGCAAAAATTACAATATGCTTTGCATATAGATTAAATAAAGAAAATAAGCAGCACAAAGATTTTTGTGGGCTTTTTAGTATCAGGTCCTGATAAGCTAACGGCATCTGTTCCTTTCAGAAAAAGAATTCTGCTCTGGGGGGTGGGAGGGGGAGTAAACAAATACTAAACAGGATAATTCAAGTTACAAAGTTTGGTCTTCATGAAATGATGATTTCAATAATTTGCACATATCCAACTCTATCGAGTGATAATTGCTTTTTCAGATAGCCTCAAAAATGCTGCAGCAACAAGCCAAATACAACCACTTGTACTTAACATGCATGCTGCATACTCCACAATGTTACGTCATATCAGGCACAGAGAAGACGCTTACCAAGCTATCCTGCGTTCTATAAACTGCCTGACAACAACAGAAAAAGCCACTGCCATCTCCACAGTGGGAGCAGGAGCTCAGGGTAGGCCAGCCTTTTCCCTTTGGACAACTCTGAAGAAAACAAATAAGGCCTATATTTTTGTCTTTTAAGCTAACCTCTCTCAAGGCCTTTACTCTCGACCATTCAGCCTTCACAGAAAGAAAGGCTGTTTCTTTAAAATTAAAAAGCTGTAAAAGATCGCTCCAACTTAAAAGCCCCACACCTTATACCAACGGTCCTCCAGGTGTCCCCATGGCTACCTCTTCTGCAGAAGAATAGTCTATCTCCACTGCTAGTCTCCAAGTGGGTGTGCCCACCCGGGGGAAAGAAGAGGACCGTGGGAAGAAACACAAATTATATTTTTAAATCTCATCCTTTTAAAAATTTCTAATTTCCTGTATGTTTTATAACATACACAAAATACTAGGTTCAGTAAATTATATCTAAGTATACATTTACTGGGGGCCATAATATTTAAAAGTTTGGATACTACAGGTTAAGAAGACCAAAACCAGAATATGAAGGTCGGAAAATCAGGCTCTGCTATTAACTTACTCAAATTCTTGTCTCTACCTCAGTTTTACCGTTCTCAGTTTTACCGTCCATGACATGAACTGAGCCCTTTGTACACTTATAAAATTATCATGAGAAATAATAAAATACTGTCTAGGGCATGGTCTGAGCCACACAAAATGAAAAGCACACATGAATGCTACCAACAAGAAATAACCAAAAAAGAAAGAAAGAAAGAAAGAAAGAAAGAAAGAAAGAAAGAAAGAAAGAGAAAGAAAGAAAGAAATAACCTTAACATGGCTTGTTAAAACTAGTTAACTGCTACACCCTACCAGATCCAATTCTTAGAATTTTAAGGCCATGCTTTAGCACTTCACTAAATACGGGTCTAAAGAAGTATAAATCACCTTAGATAGGAGTGCATTCTAGAATTAGAATTTTTTTAAACTTCTATAATGAAAAACTTATTACCTATGAAATAAAATGTTTTAATTTAAAAATTACAAAGGTGAATTATGAATAACAACCTTATCAACAAGTCAAAACTCTCAAAGCCAGAATCAAAAGATATTTAATGCAGATTATAATGTCTTGAGTATGCTTTTTTTAATATATGTAACACCAGAAAAATGAATTATTGGCACTCAATAAATTATCAGCACTTCCAATAATTTACCTTTTTTTCTTCCTTTTTTTACTGCTTTAAAAAATGCTGGGTTACCAGTATAGCATTTGAAGGTGGCTGAGTAAGTAGGGATAGGGATGAAGGTGAGTTCCACCAACACTACTCATACGAAGAACTAATTCCTGGGCAGGATATCTGGATGCCCATTAAACAGTACTGGTCTGAGCCGTTATTAATTAAAACAGCACAAGCATTTTCTTGGTTTTAAAACTCTACTTTACTCTGAAAATGTTGAATGAATCCCGCCTAACAACCAGGAAGAGAGACTACCAGTTTAAAAAAAAGTTATCTGAAACCACAACTGATCTCTTTATAAATAACTACCAGAATAAACTAGCAGAATTTAATTCTGAAATGATACTTTCTAAATTACTCGTGCAGCACAAAAAACAATGTTGTCATTTTACATCAGTTAAGACTTTAAAATTTTTAAAATAACAATGGCCATTTCTAAGGCATTAGGTGCAAGTAAAAAGAACTTAAAATGCTTTTTGCCCCATAGGTAATAATCAGTCTAGGGCACTAGGTTTATAATCTTAATGTACAAATCTTACCCACCTCTCTCCTTCCAACCTCACTCCCATTTCCCACCTGAGCCTTATGTTCAAAAACAAGCAAGTTTTTAAAATAGCCACCTGAAAAAAGTAAACTTCAAGCGAGTTTTATGGTATGATTCTACTTATTTTGAAAATTCATATACATTATACATAGTTAAATGCACAGGAAAATCTTTAAGTAGGTGAGAATGGGATAACTTTAGTCTTCTACTTTACACATATCTATATTGCAAGTATTACTTTTATAACTCCGATGCTCTGCCTTTTAATATTTTTCAAGTATTAAAATAACATTAAATATCCAAAGAAAGGACACTTACCATCAAACACTCTAAAATGTTGATAGTTAAATAACAACTAATTGAAATAGCCAATGTAATCTATCTGCACCTACTAAAAAAATTTATAAAATAACCTATCGTGCTCCCGTGCCCAAATTCCAACCTTTAAGAAATAGGTATTAGACCCCACTCCACAGTAGGCGCTGTGCTTGGCAATGGGCATACAATGATGGACAGGACATACACTATCCCAAATGCCTTCATTTCCAATCCATTCCAGTGCTTACTACTTCCAAAACATTCAACCTAACCCAACCAAAATCAGATGAAACATTCTTAAAATGATATGTCATAGCTGTGGCCATTTCAGTAGATTGAAAAACTTCTTTAGTAATTCACTTGCTAGGTTTCTATGGGAATTGCACAGTTTAGTACAGCATTATAGACACTTAAGAGAAGGAGCTCTGGAATCAAACCTGGGCTTGAGGTAAGACTGTATGATTTGCTACCTATGTTATTCCAGGGAAGCCTTCATTTCCTCATCTGTCAAATGGGAGTAGAATAATAACAGTAAATCCTCAGAATATTGCTGTGAGGATTAAAATTAAATGAGATCCTTTATGTAAAAAGGCTTAGTACTAAACATAATAAACACTCAGCAAATGTTAATTATTATTAATAATATAATAGATAACTTTAAAATACAAAAACTGTTCAAAACTTGCCAAATATTTAAAGTCTTATACCTATGCCATTTCTCTAAGAACAGATATGTATATTTGTGTGTTTGTATATTAACACATAAAAATATTTTTCAATATAAAAACCCATAATCGAAACTTTTCATTACTGTAACACACCAGTACATTTGTGATATTTTTATATATATGATATATACACACAAAGGCATCAGCGCACGTTGTCAAGAACTACACTGTAAATACATGTTAAGAACTTGTCTGTTGGCCATGGTGGGAGGGTGGGGGGATCTAGATCACCAATTATGATTCTAACTCATATATTTAAATTTTTTAAAATATTAACATTGTTAACACAATATAGAGAAATATCTTAAAATCCAGCCATCTATTAGTGATTAAAAACTCAATTTATATATATTGATACTTCTTTAGTCTATAAAGTACATTCATGAGTATTATCTCATCTAATCCTTTTAGCAACATAGTGAAGCAGGCTTTTACCATTATCCCCATTTTACTACAGTACTGGGAAAACTAAAGCCCAGCTAGGATGAATTTCTCAAATGCATAGCTAGTGACAGGACTGATCTTAAAGCCAGGTCCTCTGACACCATCACAACCATTTCATTTACATTGGTCTCAGACATTTCATTTAAAAAAAGACAGAAAACTGTGCTCAATAATTTAGGTGTGTCAGAGAACTCTACGGATAATTACGCATGGCTGCCCAGTTTTACTCTCCTTGTTTCCTCTCCTTATATCTAACTATAGTATTTCAGGAATCACACAAGTGTGCACACTATAAAATGTAGAACAGAATTCATCCAAACTTCCTGTACTGGCCAATTAATACCAGAGACCATTTTCTCCCTTACATTTAGCCCTTTGAATTTAACATCTTTGTAACCACTGATTAATTTCATTTTAATATTACATCTTGAAAAGACGAGTTAACATGAAGTAAATAAAACCATTCATAATGTGGAAGAATATCAGACCAGATACCATAAATTTATGACACAGCTAAAGAATCTATCTCATGTCTAGTATGCAGACATTAACAAGTTTCAGTTCACGTTTGTGAGGGAAAAAAGGTTAGTATTATTATAGTGGAATGGGTTGTTGTATAAACAAGTACTTAAATAATTACTACTAAAGGCAGAGTTTTCTTAAATAAACACAGCAGCCCTCAGTAATAACGTTTGAGGAACTCTGTTAGAATAGAAACTGGCGAAGCAGATAAGAAAGACACTTCCCTGATTCTACATACACTCAAACTAAGGCACACAAACCACAACTTATGCTTACATTTTTCAGTATTCCCAGGTGTCCCTTTCCCTTCTCAAAAAAGCTAAAAGCCATGCAGATAAAAATATCCTTGAACAATCTCAAGAGCCTAAAAGAAGTTAGTGTCCTAAAAGAGAAAAATAATATAAAGACTTACGATTTCTTTGAACCTAACATTTTAAGTACAACCCACGGACCTGAAACTACATTTTCTTTCTGGGGCTGCTGCTCACTGGCCTCCAATACATCAATCCTATAACACTGTGAACTGTGGTGACAGACTGGTTCATGCTTCTAAACACAACAGAATTTTTCCAAGGTTACATACACTGTGACACGAGGAACATTTTTGCAGCATCTTATTTTCATTAATCAACTAGTTTGGATGTTCTAACAATGCAAACATTATTAACCAAGAAATTTTCATTATCTTTTGAACTCTCCAAAGTCAACCAAAGACCATGGCACAGTGGCAAAGAGTACTGAATAGGCAGAGCTGAATCCTGGTGAAGATTCTGCTACTGGCTGGCTGTCTGACCTCAAGCATCTATCACTGAGGGAGAAACTGAGGTGCAAAGACATTTTAAGTACAGCAAAAAATTCTAGGGAATTGCCACATCATTACCATAGGCCAAAAATCTCAAGGCCTTGTTAGAACATCCTGGGTTTCTGATCAAGTCATAATGTAAAAAGAGAGTTAAAAATGTAAAGCATAATATTTTTTTTAAAACAACAATAACCACTACTACTATTACTATTGCCAAGTCTGTAAACATTTACTGAGCCTTCATTACGGGCCAGGAACTGTGCTAATCACGTTCACGGGTTTAACGTTTAATCCCCACAGCACTGACAGTCGTTAATAAAGTGAAAGTATTAGACCCTCAAAAGGACAGAAATTTTAAGTTTACAAATGAAAATATAAACAAATTATTAAAGAAACCTTCCCTTTTTCTCCACCTTCCAGCCTATACCTTTGAGTATTAAATTTACACTAAAATCACATGTATTTTCAGGAGTCTGTCTTCCATTTAAAGAATACTGAGATTCAAGATGTTGACAATCATTACAGAAGAATAAAAAACTCTGAGCTTAAATACTGGCACCAAAAATACCCTTCCGTCCAACTTTACTGAATAATTGTCCCCATTCAAAGAAAAGAGAACAGCATACATATCCGGCCCCACAATAACAGTCTTCTAATTCTAATGCCCACACTAGCAATCAGTTAATGCTGTAATTATAGGGACCTATAGCGTCACAGACAAAAAAAATTTACAATTGCGAAGTCAGGTTTTGACTCTATATACACACGTACTCTATTTTACATGTAAATCTTACAGTAACTGACTTAAAAAAACAGCAAACTCATCTAAGGTAAACTAATACACTAGGGTGTTTCTGAAGACTCACTTTAGAATATCAGCAGCGTAATAACCTTGATATTAGCAATCAAACTTTACTTAGCAGAAAGTTCTTAGAGGCTTGGGAAGCTGTGTATAAAATGGAGTAGACAGGAGAGAAGGGTTCCCTGTACTGTTTAAATCAACTACAGGTCCCAGCATGCAATGCTCTATTCTGGAGTTAGGCAAAAACCGCAAAGCATCTTGGGACTTGTAGTAAGTAAACCACTTCCCCCTATCACAGTAAGTTTCAAGAAACTGAACTATCTAGCACAATCTGACTAGATCTTACTATCAGGGCCTAGTCAAATCCAGATAAAATTTGGTGGTTCTCTGCCCTAGCACAGATTCTTTAGCATATACTGGAAAAAGTATCAATTAACATTTAGATCAACATTTTCACATTAGAAAAACCTTATACAGGATAAGCATATAAAAGAAATCCTTAAAAAGCAAAAAGATGTGTTACAATTTTTAAATTATATTTAAAGACACAATTTTTAAAACAATTTTTTAAAGTCTGATCAGTTTCAAAGCTTTCTATTCCCCACCCCCCAAAAAAGTTTTGTTTTACCAGCTTTTCTCGTAACACTCTTTCAAGTTATGTTTTGATGAATAATTTTTCTTGAAGGAAATTCTCATAAGAAAACATTTCCCGTACTTTAATACTGCCCATTAGGAAATGTATTCTTATAGCTATACACATACCACCATCACACACACACACAAGAGAAAAACGAATAATACTTAAGTTCCTCTTTTGTCAAGTCCTTACTCAATATTTACCCCCTCCACTCCTCACCCTTCATTTCACACACACGTGTGAAAAGAACACTCAGGGGAAAAAAATTCCATTTCTCTCATCCACTGACGTCTTCAAAAAAAAAAAAAAAAAATTTTTTTTTAAGCAATCAATAACATGTCCAAACCCAAGTAGACAACTTTGAGCTGTAATTTATGTATATAGTTTCTACACACACCCCTATATTCTACAAGACTGAAGGAGGAGGCTGGGAAAGAACTAAGTGCAATCTGCATCAGGAGGCCTAACACAGGTGGTGGGTTATTTTCAGGCAACAGCACCTTCACAAACATGCTGTGGAATACAGTCCAAGAAATTCCTAACAAGGAAAGGTAAGCTGGCACACAAATTTAACATAATCCAGCTAAAAATCACCTGCAACACAAGCTACTACATTTCACCATAAAAGTGACAGGCTACTATAGGATCTGAAGCTTCATCAATACAACATACTGTCCATAAGGCCAGAGATAGCAGTTGCCATGGTTACTATCACCCACTTTTATCAGGAAATTATTGTCATTAACTCTGAAGTTTTGGGTACTTATTTAAAATCTAAAAAAACAAAAGTTTAGGGTTCTGACTGTTAACTGAATAAAAGAATCAACTACTGTTTAATACCTAAGTATGCTGCTTTAGAGATGCACATGGTTAACAATACTTGGATCTGCAGCAGAAAAAAATCAATTCCTTTCTGCTGCTCCTTCTCCTCAAGTACTGACAGTTTGTATTCTCAATGCAGCCAAAACAATAAAACAAAACCCATCTTTCTGGCTTCTGTGTTTAAGTTACTTTTCTCCCCTAGGCCCACAAACAGAGCCAAAATAAAGCCTAGATCATCAACCTGTTAGGCCCCATCCCTTTCCTATTTCCAAATTACCGGTTCACTTTTTTGTCTACTTTAAAAAGCAGAAAAACATTTCCACAGATGATTCCAAAATATAGGAAAGAATAGTTTCCTTCAGCCGAGACCCGCTCACTATTTTGTATTTAGCAAGGGGGTGGGGGGTGTACAGTTTGCAGTGTATTGGAGGGAGAGAAGCAGAGAGGCATTCAAACTGCCAAACAAGTGTCCAGTGTAAGAAAGTTGCCTTAGAAAAGCCCAAAGGATGACTGAAACTCACATAATATTATCTCTAAAAGGGAAGAGTTCACCACCATCCCAGTTTAAGACTCAATTGGTAGACAAGCAATATAAAAGTTATTCTTAAAGGTCTATTTCAGCATTCTCACAAAAGATAACTGTTCAGAAATTCAGTACACAAATACGATGATATGAAAGCCTACAAAACAGTGTGGCCACATATACACACAAATATACAAAGAAGGAAACATATGCTATGTAAGAAATAATTATCTACAATACTTTTAATGCAGTGTTAATATATTACCTCTTTAAAAACAAAACAAAACACCACAAAGCAGCAAAAATACACACCTGGTAAACTTAAAGTGATCAAAACACACTGCTATGCTCCTAAAGAATACTTAGGGCCCACAAAAAAAGCCCATGTACAAAAGTTCTGAGAAGTCAACATAAATCATTAATATTTCCCATGACAAATTAATACGAAAATTCAAACAAGAAATCAGCTCTGAATATAGATATAAAGGAATTCTGTCAAAGGTCAGAGACCTAAAACTTTAATCCCTTCCTTTTCTCCCTTTCAATACTAATTAAATACAAAAGACTTTGGCATAAAATACTAAGGATACAAAATTTAAAAGCACATTAATATAACCTTAATGTCAGTATTTCCTCAATAAAAGCTTTAGTATTCACTGTCTGGAGGATAAAAACGTTAATATTACCCTGAGAGGTTTCATTTTTATCTAAACAGTTAAATGTTTTTCTCACCCTTCACCGAAGCAAGTTTCTACATTTCATTTCTAATTGAGGTTATTTCATAAAAAGCAGTCAATTCTAAAATTTAGGGTACTCTATCTTTTGATACGCTCGTAAACATAGGAACTCCCAATTATCTATATGTCATTTTACCTTAGTCCAAATAGGTGAGCAGAGTCTATTAAGAAGGCCAGAACTCAAAGTTCTGAGTTTTAAACTTCTGGGTTATTTTTACACAAAAAAATATTTCAGTGCACTCCTCTAGATTTGAGTAGTCATTTCCTCACGCATCCCTCTAAATTAGAAAAACAAAAATGATACACACACGTACCTAATACTAATGCATACAAATATGTCTTTTTCACTTTGAAACAAGTTTGAAAGGTTTAGTTAGTAAGAATTTTTCAGAATGTTAGCAGGATCAGTCAAAACAATCAAAATATTAACTGTGACATCTGTTACTCTGTGTGTTAATAAGAGTCTATAGAAGAATCCGGGAACTTAAATAATCACTAAAATCAACTACTATCACATCAATGGTGAAATGAACAAAAACTTTAACAGGGAATACACATTTCACAGGATCTACAAAAGGAAAAATGATCTTATTTTTGAATTAAGAGAAACTGCCTAGGCAGCATTTTTTAAACAAAGCTTCAAAACTGTAACAAAGAGCTTTTTGGTAACCACAGCGGTATTTAAAAAAAAAATTCATAAAGTGTTCTGGGTGCACTTTTAATGCACTCATTTCCCAAATGATATGGAGAAAGTTAGTATTTTAAAGACAGAAGCTTCTGTCCATGTATTAATTAGCCACCTATCTCAACAACTTAACATCTGCATGGTTTCTGACAATTTACAAAGCACTTTCACATGTATTATCTCATTTGATCTTATTGAGAAAAAAGTACAGTATTATTCCTAAAAAACAAACAAAATTCAAGGCAGATTCATCAAATTTTCTACACATTCCCAAGTTTTTAAACTTTGACATAAAACTTTACAAGCCGCCACAGTAGCATGATATTTCCAGTGATAAATCAATTCACCTAACACTAACAGACTTTCAAAGGACATGTGCTATAAATGCTACAAAAATACTTTCATCTTTATGCAGTTATTGTTAAGTGTTACTAAGGGACATATCAGCAATGACCCATACCCACAGACAGAACTTTACTTCTAGCTCAAGAATCTCAGTCTTTGGAGGCCAACTCAAATACATCAACCATACGTATTTATAACGCTGAGTGCCTAAGAATTTATCTATTAGGATCACTGTCCATAGATTGGAGGAAAAAAACACAAAAAGTCTAAAAATTTTTCCATACAATATCTCCCTTTCCAATAGTTCAAGTACTCTATATCCCACTTGTATTAACATTATAGGGATGACCATAAAGCCTAAAGTCCCAAGTCATACCAACTACTTTTGTTTATAGCCATCCATTGCACATAATTTTTAAAAATGTGTTCAGCACCCCACTCACCAATATGAGAATAACCCCTCTTCAAACTAAAATAATTCTAACAGCACTCTGTACCTCAGGGCAGCATCCTTAAGCTATCCACAATAAGCAATCTACTTTGTGTAATATTGTAAGCAGGTAAAAAGCAGTCAAAAATTTGTTTCAAATGGCAAATGGAACTTTTCAATGGACTTACTCAAAATCTTTCTGGAACTTTAAGGTGTTAATCCTGTTGCTTAGTTGATGCTAAGTAGAGCTGTAATAAGTAGCAAGACCCTCAAAATTCATAGATTTCCTTTATCTTGCTGCAGCACCTCCTGCTGGATAGCATTTAGAGTTCTTCATGTAAGCAGAAGAAGAGTATTTCTGACGCAGCTCTTTCCAGATGACTGAATGGGAAAAAGGATGGACCCTTCACAGCTAAAAGAAATAGGGCCCCATCCATCACTTATACCTCTTAAAAGTAAAATCTGGCATAGGCAGGAGTCTTAATTTATTACTTTTCCAGTTCCATAAAGACCCGCCAGAGTTCAAAGTGCAACATGTTTAAATAAAGCTTCCAAAATTAGCTAAAAACTATGTTAAAAAGCCTTCAGAAGCACTCAAGGAAAAGACTATTAAGACCATCCAAGCAATGCCAGTCATATTGCAAATACTATTATGTTAAGACAAGCAAAAGTATGACATAAAGAAAAACACCTGGAATATTTTTAACATGTTAGCCAAAAGTTTGTGTTTTGCGAATTTTCTGCACTACTACTATGCTCTTCATTTAAGGACAGTTGTATATCTACAGAAGTTTTAAGTGCAGAAATTTTTTTCATAAACATGAGCATAACTGCACACAAAAATTTCCTCTTTGCCATCAAAAGATGTGTCCTGAGATTTTAAAGTGCATTCTTCAGACATTTTAAATGGCCCTTAATAAGCCAGTTTTGAGCTCACGATGTAGATTCCATATACAGAGACAGAAAAAAGAATAGAAAAGAACTTACCAAAATCAAAATGAATAATAGTATTTCCAGTAAAAATGTAGTAACAGTTTCCTACAACGCTGTGAAACCAAGTAAATTGTGAAACTTAAAAAAAAGGGGAGGGGGAGGGGGAGAGAGCTAGTCTTCAAAAACGAAAAGAAAATCTGACCTATTTATTTCCACTGCCCAAACTTGAGTGAACATCAGATGTAAACAAACAACATAAACACTGAAAAGTACACTCAGATGTCATAGCCCCAGTTTCAGTCCCCTTATCAGGCCCTCAATGAAGCTACAGATGTTGGTGAGTAACCTCTCTAAAAGGAGATATTCAAGCTCTGTGCCCTAAAGAACCCCTAAAAAGTGTGCCTATGAAAAGGTTTCCTAGAGTGCATAACTGCTTTAAAAAAAAAATTTCGTCAGCCCAAATTAATCTGTTTCTAATATTCAGCTATCAATTATTAATATATAAATGTTCTTCCTTCTCTAACGTCCTCACCTCAAGCATCTACATTCCTGACACCTACTATTAACAAAAATGCACAGCTCGCACCCCAGTTATGGGGCAAATCTTTGCAATCCAAAACACAGTCACAAAGTTCACTGTCAAGGCCAGTGCTGAGGCCCGCATACGCCCGGACCTTAACTCACATTTGAAATTCTAGAAAGCCATACTTGCAGAGACATCATTTAAAAACAACACAATGTGGACGTGAAAAGTAAGATCCTCTACTTCAAGACCTAAACAAAGAATATTTCAACATATGACCGGAATATGATGACACCAGATTCACCAATAAAAACAAAACTGCCTACCATTAGCAGCCGTACCCCTCATCTCAACAACTCAACTACTTAGAAATCACTCTCAGCACATCTGCACCCCACAACCGGCGTGTGGCCTTCTGCGGGGGTGCAAGTCACAAAGTTGAAAGGAGACATTCTTCCCCCGGTGCCCAATCTCGACATCAACCCCTCCCCTGCCAGGGCCACCTTGCTGCTACCCACCATCGCGAACGTGGTCAGGGGAAAAAAAGAAATCCTAACAGCACCGCTCAGCAGAATAAAGAGACCAAAGAGAGGATGACGAGAAGTGTTGGGAACTGCGTGCACGACGGGGCTGGACCAAACGGAAAGAGTCCCACTCCGCGCGCCCCTCCCCCCGGCGGGGGCGCGGGCGGGGGAGGGGCGGCTGCGGCCCCTCTTGGAGCGGCCTGGCGGCCCCGGCCAGCGCAGGGTCCCGGGGGCGCCCCGCGGCCGCGGGATGCGGGGGCGAGTGCGGGAGGACCGGCCCCGGGGTGAGGGGTGCTGGCACACTCTCCGGAATAACAAGTTGCAGAAGAAGAAGAATAAGCGGAATTTCCCCAACGCTGCTCCGGCCACCCAAGACAAATGCACCAACACACACATACATACACACACACACACACACACACACACACTCGGGCCCGGCAGCGGCAGCAGCCGCAGCTTTTTTTTTTTTTAAACCAGATCCCTCAGTCACCAAACAAGATGGTTTTCAAAAAAAAAAAAAATTAAATAAATAACCATAATAAAAACTTCCCCCCGACATCATCCTGGGGGGAGGGGGTAGTGAAAGAGCCCCGGCGACCACCCCTGGGCGGAGGGAGAGCCCAAGGGGGCGGACGAGGCTCCGCGCCCCCCGCCCACGCCGGCGGCCCCCTCCCCGGCCCCCCGCCGGGACAATGTGACGCCCCCTCCCCGCCACCCCCGGTGCGCCGCCTCTGTCACCCGCTCCGGCCCAGCACTCAGCGCCCAGGCTCCCGAAGCTGCTCATAAACTTACTTCCAATTTATCCTGGGGAGGGGTGGAGGGCAGAGGGGAGAAAGGGGGAGACAAGGTTTTTCCATTGTCTTTTTTTTATGGGGGGAGGAATAGGAAGGGCACGCAGGGGGGCGCCCCGAAGGGGAAGTTATTGCTCAAATCTCAAGTTGACTGAGGGGGTCCTGCCGAGAACACCCCCCTTTCCCTCCTCCCTCCCACACACCCCTCCCCTCCCCCTCCCTCCCCCCAAAACAAACTCCAAGCAAGCAGACCCTGTACCTCCCAGAGACAAACACCAGAGACAAGACAGAGAGAGAGAGACAGAGAGAGAGAGAGACAGAAAGAGAGAGAGAGAGAGAGAGAGAGAGAGAGAGAGAGAGAGAGAGAGGAGGGAGGGGGGAGGGGGAAGGGGAAGGGGGGAGGGAGGGGAAATAGAGCTACTCCAGAAAAAAAAAGAGAGTGAGGAGAAGAGAGAATGGAAAAGCTGGGATACTGCACCCTCCTGCTGCTGGCTGGCTGTCCCCCCTGGCAGCTGGAGGCAGGAACTCTGAGCAGGAGAAGCAGGAGGAGGAGGAGGAGGGAACTCTTCTTCATGGGGAGGGAGGGAAGAAGCTGGAGCTGCTGCTGCTGCTTCTGCTGCTGCTCTGGGCCTCTCGCACTTTTTAGATATTAGTGTGTTAAGATGGTAGGTTGTTCCCTTCTCCCTCCTCCTCCTCCTCCTCCTCCTCTCCTCTTCTCCCCCTCTCTCTCTCACTCACTCTCTCTCTCTCTCCCTCTCTCTCTGGGCTGTTTCTTTCCTCCTCTTCCCCAGGCAAGGGGGGGGTGGGGAGGAGGGGGTGGGGGGAGGAACTGGATCCTCCTCCTCCTCCAGGAGAGACACACAGGCCCCGGGCCGGAATGTGGGGGGAAAATCAGAGCAGCAGGAGAGAAACTGTGGGAGACAAACAAGCCCAACTCTTCATCCTCCTCCTCCTCCTCTCAGCAGCAGCAGCGAGCACCACCAGCCCATTCACCACCCGGCCCCGGGCCGCAGCACCTCCGCCGCCTCAGCCCGGGGATCCCTCCGCCCAGGCCCAGACACACTCGCCCGCGCGGGAGCCCGCCGCGCGGCCCCGCCGGCCCGCCGCCGCCGTGCGCGCCCCCGCCGCTCCCGAGAGCCGGGCGAGAGGGACTGGGGCTGGGAAAGCGGGGACGAGGGCGGGGGGAGAGGAGGCGCCGGGGTAGAGGGGAACGGCGGGGAGGGAGGGGGCCGCCGGGCGGAGTTGTACGGCGGCCGGCCCAGGCCCCCGCGCCTCCTCCCATGGCTTCACGGGGCGCGCGGTCCCCCCCAGGGGCGACGGGGCGGCGGCGGGAGGGGCGGTGGGGGCCCGCGGCGGCGCTCGGGCGGGCGGACTACTTGACGTGTCGGTGCGGCGAATTTATTTCACTTTGCCTAAGGAACGGGGTGTGCTGCGGTCCCCATTGCCTAGGGAAAAAACCCGGATGTAAAGTGAGTGAAACTAAACTAGAGTGAAGTAGGGCAGCAGCAGCCAAACTCCAGTGCAGCGGCGGCGGCGGTGATGGGGCTGAACAAGGAGCGGCGGCGGCCAAACTCCGGGGCCGCCGCAATGATGGGCCCCGTGCAGCGCTGCAGCTCGGCACCCGTGTAGCTGCAGCCGAGGCGAGGCCGGAGCCCGCTGCGGCCCCCCCAACTCAGCGGCCCGAGCCCAACTCCCCCTCCCGTCGCAGGAGCTGCACAGGGGCTCCGGAGCGGCCCCAACTCCCTCCAGTGCAACAGCAGTTGGAAGGGGGGAAATAAAGCCGCGAGGGCAGGGACGGAGAGAAGCGATGGGGAAGCACTGCAATGGGAGAGCGTGGTCCAGGCAACAGGAGAAAGATGCAACCTCAAGTCGAATGCAACATGCAATCCCCGGCCGCCGCTCGCCCGCTCCCTCCCCTCGCCACCCCGCCCCCTTTCCAAATAACTACCCTTGAACCACTTTATTAGCCGTACTTAGTCCCACACTCGCTTCGGGGAGGGGCGGGGGACGGGATCCTTCGCTCACCTTTATTTATTGCTGCTTTCTCCCCCCTCTCCATGTTTTTTATTCCTAAGTTCTTTTGTTCTAAGGGGGATGATGGCATTTACTTTTCTGCTTTGTGTAGCAGGGCAGTCGCTGGGAATCAGCCACGTATAATCCGGCGGTTTGTCATATTTTATTAGTGAAAGTATTTTATGCCTATTCTACCTCCAAGGACTGTAACATGGAGAACTGCAGGGAGGAAAAAAACATCAGAAGAATTCTTGTTTTGAGAGATTTCTTGGCGGGGCGGGGAGGGCTTTTTATTTATTTATTTATTTTTCCCCCTGCAGGGGGGTTATTTAGATTTTCAAATCGATAGTTTTCAACTTAGAGCTGAATGTTTTTGTATGGAAATACTACTAGATTCTAAAACAACCCCCAACCACAATAAAGAAAAAAAAAGTCCAAAATCTTAGATTAAAAAAAAAATCCCTGCTGGACAGTGATATTATCTGTTCTGTGTAGCACGCTGGACTTAACGTACTGTTGGCCTCCGAATGTTAAATAACAATAAGCCCGAACCTCAACTGAATACAAATGGGGGGTGGGGGTGGTTTTGTTTTTAAGGCTCAGCACTTTTGTAGCATCTGCCACTACGCATTTTCCAGGCATCGATTAGCCATGCAACTCCCATAGACATGAAGTCCAGTTTTTGCAGATAAAGAGCAACAGTGGTGAGATGATCTGCCCAAAGTCAAAGTGAGTCAATGACAGAACCAGAAATAGCCTTGGGCTCTATTTGTTACTAGTCACATCTTTTCCATTAAATACTAATTCCTCCAAGAAATAAACAGATTTAAAAATAAATAGACGTTCTTTACCTTGTTATGTATTTCCACCAGAGGTGCTTTGAGATCCTTGGACATGCAGGCATCTTCTTACTTCTGCCACCTGCAAAATTAAGTTTCGTTTCTCAAGAGAAAGCAATGTTTTAAAATTTTGATTTCTTAAAGCTAAAAACTAAATAAAAGTACGGGCTTTATTTTATATGTGTAGGCCATTTAGTACCCTGAGCTTTACATTTAAAAAAATTTCACAGCAGAGAAAGTGTGTAAGAGTTTGAGATCGAAAATGAAAATCCCTATAAATGATTCAAGAAGCCTGGTTGAAAAAAAAAAAAGAAGAAGAAGAAGCCTGGATGGATGAACTCATAATGTTGTGAAACTAAACCCATAACACAGTATGAATAAAGGAAGGACTGCTCAGGTAGTAAGACGCAGCTTTACAATCTAGAGATAACTCTAGTGTATCTAAAAGATGAGTGAAGGCGGAGGCCTTTCAAGCAGGACCCACTAGGCACTGGACCATAATCTAATGGTGTCATTTCAAATCAGCCCAGGTTGTCAAAATTTTTTCAGAGCAAGACTACTTTAGTGTTCTTGCTGGGGAAAAAAAAAAAAGAAAAGAAAAAAATAACTTTAAAATGTTTCAAAATTTCATAGAAAAAATTCAGAAACTCAAATTGTGTCTGAATATGTAAATGCTATAGAACAGGAGTCAGCAAACTTTTTTCTGTAGAAACGTGGATAGGAAATATCTAGACTTTGCAGACCATACAGTCTCTCTCACAACTTCTCAACTCTATGCGGTAGTAACACAGAAGCAGCCATAGAAAATATATAAACAGATGAGCCTGGCTGTGTTCTAATAAAGCCTTTATTTATGGGCCCTGACATTTGAATTCTATGTACTTTTCATGTGTCAGAAAATATTCCTCTTTTTTCACCCATTAAAAGAAATGTTAAAACATTCTTAGCTCGTGGGCCTCAAAAAACCAGGGGGTAGGCAGGATTGGGCCCATGGGCTGTCGTTTATCAACCCAACTTTTGACGATGAAAGCCCCTGAACTTCTTGTACGAGAAGGTGCTTGGTTACTAAGATGTTTGAATAGCAGTCAGAAATCAGTGTCATGCAAACTCATGTTTTAGATATTTACACGTAATTAAAATAGTATAACCAAATAATTGTCTAATACTCATATAACTATCAAACTCTATGAAAAAGAATTCTCTAGCTTGTGGTTCATTGTTGGACCACGTTTGCATTTACATACCCTTCCTCACTCTAAGATGGTGAAGAGCAGTGGAACCAAGTAGCCGTGGATTCCAACACCCAAGAAGTATCACTCCTTCTCAGCTAAGGCACTTTAGGCAAATTACTTAACCTTTCAGAGCCTTAGTTTTCCTATCTTGTAAAATGTAGCTATTAATACCTACTTTGTAGGGCTGTTGAGAAAATTGAATGAAATAATTCACGGAAGGTACTTAGCACAGTGTCTGGCACACGGAACCACATAACATATCTTTTCCTGTGCCTTCAAATTCATTTTCTGAGTTAATGTAACTAGAGAAGGTGAACACGTCAAGTCCCAATACCTGGTCAGTGCAGATGTGGCATATGGCGTCCAAGGAGTCTCGGGGTGACTTAAGGTTGTGATATATTTCTGTGGGTCTTTCTCAAGCTCATAGTGTGCCTGACGTGGGGCACTCACTAGACACTTACTAGCTGTGTGGCCTTAGACAAACATTTAGGCCTCCTGAACCCTGGTGTTTCTCATACATAAAATACATATAATACTCTGTAGGATTTTTGAAAAGGCTAACTGGCATAAATGCTAAAGAAAAAAGATAACAGTATAAGTTAGTGAAGATCCCAGAAATAAGCTGAGAATTCAAAGTTCACCATCAGAATCTCCTTTGAAGTAAACTGTTCAACTTTCAGACGTGAATGACGTAATAATAATAGCAAGTGCACAATGACTTAGAGTTTGTTCTCCGACCACCTAGTTACCCTCCAGAAACCATTTAGTAGTCATCAAAACCTTGTTGAGCAAAGTTGTAAATCTCAAATTTTATTAAATATTGGAGTACAGTTTTTAATTTTTATATAAGCAGTCAAACCTGTCAGTGTTTTCCTATATATTCCTCCCTTCTGTCCCATGCTTCAAGAGGTCATCCAAAGTCCAAGATTAGGGCTTCCCTGGTGGCGCAGTGGTTGAGAGTCCGCCTGTTGATGCAGCGGACACGGATTCGTGCCCTGGTCCGGAAAGATCCCACATGCCGCGGAGCGGCTGGGCCCGTGAGCCATGGCCACTGAGCCTGTGCGTCCGGAGCCTGTGCTCCGCAACGGGAGAGGCCACAACAGTGAGAGGCCCGTGTACCGCAAAAAAAAAAAAAAAAAAACAAAGTCCAAGATTAGAAAAATACCTACAATTTTCTTCTTGTATTTTTATGGTTTCTATTTTTTACATTTACTGTGTGTGTGTGTAGGTTAGGAGGTAGGAATCTAAATAACTTTTGTTGGACAGAAAATATTCAATTAATATAGGGATTCTATTAGAGAATGTAAAATGTCATTCAAAATAACAAAACAGCTATCTCCCTATAAGGACTATCAGTCTAATGCAGAGATACTGTAAATATAGGAGAAATATAACAGAGGCATTATATATTGTAGTATCATAGGGAAGCATTATATATTAGAGAATAAAGAAGTTTCTTCTGCATTTTCTTATTTTATAGTTTTGTAGTAACATAGTACATGCCATACCCTAGATATTAAGGTTTTGGTACCTGTATTTGCATATGATTGTCTCTGATATTCTGGAATTTGACAGTATTTCAAACAACATAATGACCCGGCCCCCCAAACAACTACTGGAACAGCTTTCTCATCCAGTCCCCCCCACCCGCCACCTGTCCTTCACACTGTCCTTTTTTCTACTCCAGGCTGAAAACTAGCCCCATTGTCTCTTAAAAGGTCACTCTAAAGAAGATTTGAACACTGTCTGAAAACCTGAGGGTCCTGCCTCTTCACTGAGGCAGGGAGGTAACTACTGGAGTTCTTTTTCCAATTCTTACTGGGCTGGAATAAATGAAAACCTGGCTTGTACCAACAAAATACTTAAATAAGGAGAGGAGACATATCAGTGTGATTTTTAAAGAATTATGACAGAAAATCCCCAGTGACTAGCAGAAGTTGAATGTATGTTCTTTCTCCCCTCTGTCTCAATGGTTTCTGATCTTTTAAAAATCTCTTTAACTGTCTTGTGTGTGCTTTTGTGGTAAGCTGAAATCATCATTGGAAATGGGTCAGATATAACTGGTAACTAAATAAATACTGGTGGATAAGCAGTCAACCCTCTCGAGAGTATTCTTTTTTATTTATTTATTTTATTTTGGGCTGCGTTGGGTCTTATTTGTGGCACTCAGGCTTCTCGTTTCAGCGCGAGGGCTTCTCTCTCATTATGGTGCGTGGGCCCAGCAGTGGCTGCACACCAGCTCCAGAGCGTGTGGGCTCTGTAGTTGCGGCACGCAGGCTCCCTAATTGCGGCTCACGGGCTTAGCTGCCCCGCGGCATGTGGGACCTTAGTTCACCAACCAGGGATCAAACCCACGTCCCCTGCATTGGAAGGCGGATTCTTAACCACCGGACCACCAGGGAAGTCCCTCGAGAGTACTTTTCAATTTCCCTACTTTGTCATAATCACCAAGGTCAATTTAATCCTAAGCGACTTCAGGTGTATGTGTTTAGTAGCACTGACTAGACCAGGGCTCTTCAACGTCGCGCTATTGATATCTGGGGCCAGATAAGTTTTTGTCGTGGGGGCTTTGTAGGATATTTAGCAGTGTCCCTGGTCTCTACCCACTAGATGCCAGTAGCACCCTCCCCTCACGGTTGTGACAACCAAAAATATCTCCAGACATTGCCACAAGTCCCTTAGGTGTGTATGGGGTAGGGAGGAGGGTAAAATTGCACCAGGTGGGGGATGGGAAGGTAGGGGCTGGGGGATTTCAGGTGGTCAGGGTTGATCACCACTAAACAGATAGACAGATAAACGGATAGATGTAGGTGTGTATTTGCATATGTGTGACTCTGCCCTCCACATGTGTGACTCTGCAGATCCCAATTCCTTTTCCAAAAAGTAACGGAGGTGGATCAGGGGGCCTAGGCCGGATCTGTTGGTAAAAACTAAAATGGTTTCAATTAGAGCTGTAGAAATGTCTGCCCTAAAGCTGCTGAGCTGCTAAAAGTATCACAGGGAGATCCTCCAAGACTGGGGATGTGGAAAGAACTTTATCATCTTGTTATTTGTGCCTTTAGTTTATCTATTATCAACATAAATAAATTGTATTGTGGGCCTTGAGCAAGGATGTTATCTAGTGGAAGGCATTCCCAGATTTGGAGTGTGAAAACCTGAGCTTGGGTCTGGGCTCTGCAAATGTCTAGCTAATCACTTTATCTCTCTGGGCCTATTTCCTTGTCCAAAATGGGTAAAACAATAATACTTAATCCACTGGGTTGTTGTGAAGGTCCAAGCTGTTCATGAGAAGTAGCAGGGCTTATTCTTGAGGAATGAGGAACATTGAAATCATACAGTCCTGGGTTGACCTTGGGTAGATGATGCAGTATTGGAAGCCACAGTTTCCTTGTGTGCAAAATATAGAAATAATCACATGACTTCATAGAGTTGTCACAGAGGTTAAATAAGTTACATGTGCTGGATAAATATTATTATTGGTCTTTGGTAAACTGCATCACATTGCACAAATACATATCATTTTATTGTTATTTCTTTTCTGTGAACACTGAAACCTGGAAATCTGAAGAACTAATTAATACAGCTATACAAGTGAAACCCTGTTATAAATATGTTACAACCCAAATTCCAAACAAGTGAAAGCAGCATTAAATTGTAGTGTGCCACCTTTCATCTTCCAAGTTAAATCAGTTAGGGCACAAGTTTGTTGCAATGACATAAGGTTCTCCTCCCCTTATTGAAATAATGTTCTAGTAAGTTTTCTACAACCTCTGTATCACATAAAACACATGGGGTCAGGCAGAGCATGCCCAGCTAGCACAATGTACGTTCATCCTGAATATTGAAATCTGACTGCGTGCTGCTGCAAAATTCACCTTCCCCAAAAGCATTGGCAAATTGCGTTGCAGTCCTAAAATGGGGGTGCAGGGAGGTATCTGAGGGTATCTTTCATGTAAACTGTTTAATTAAAGTATAACATTCATACAGAGAAGCGTACAAATCACATCAGGAATTTTCACAAAATGCACACACCTATGTAATCATTGAGTGTTTTTAAAGGTCTGAGAATTCTGTCATAAACATGTGTTTTATCATCAGGGGTGTAAAGAAAAAGGTTATCATGAATTTGGAAGAAAGCAGTGGAGATTTCCCAGAGGAGATAGCAACTGCCTTTGCTGTCCAAATGTGATTTTGAATTATCATGTGGCAGTTTTGCAAAATGATCAGTTGGATCAGATGGCCAAAGCCATATCACCATTTACCACTTGCTATATGATTCTGGACAATTAACTTCAAGTTCCTCAGTCTTCTCATCTGTTAAATGGGGATAAGAATAGAATTGTTATTAGGATTAAATGAAATAACGCTGGTAAAAGTTTGGATGAGTTCCGGCACATAAACTCTCAATAAATGTAAATTATTATCTATTTAGGGTGATGCCCCTTGGGACAATAGGAAAGAAGTTACAGAGATCTCAAGAATTCTTTTAGAAAAAAAGGGAAATTTTGCACAGAAGGGGAGTTGGATCAAAATAGCTAAGGGGTGCTATCACTGAGCCCCAGGACCAGCAGGGAGGGTTGGTCTGTGGGAAAGCCTGCAGAATTAAGCCTGAGACAAAGCAGAGTACCTGGAGTTGGCAGGCAGGGTGCTGAACCAAGGAGCTGTAAAGATAGTGCGGTTCTGAACAGAAAGCCACAGGGGTGTGCCTGGCATCCAAACAGGACATGACCTGATTTTTCAGAAACCAGAGTAAGGTCTAGGAGTGATTGTTTGTTTGATGTGGGCCTATAGAGAGGAACGAGAGAAGAAGCAGCCACAGGAATCATAATCCCAGGGGTCAGATCCTTGAAAGCCCTGTCCACTGAAGGAAGGGGACTCATTTAGGGCTTTATCCACGGCTAGGAGACTGGAGCAACTTAGAGTTTAGGAATGACCTCAAATGTATCTGGCCTGGCATTCCTTCACACTGAAATACGATGGAAGGATGCACTTGAATCGACTTGGATCCTGAATAGAGAAAGATATACTACTAAAGAAGAAAAGAGAGGAGGCAGTCTGAGTCTCAGAACCCAGACATGGCAGAGAAATCTGCCCCTCTGAATGACGGCAACAAGGAGTTACCCCAAATCCAGCCAGCAGCCTGATTTGTCACAGCTGGACCTTAGAGTGTCCTTATTTCTTCTTCATTATCTCAATCTTGCAAATGGCTTATCATCTCTCTAAGGGTCTTTGAAAGGAGGCAATTTGGTTTCTTTTTCCTTGATTGGTTGTAGGAGATGCATCAGAGTATAAGATTCAGCAGGACAATTTTGGTGAATAAATGTGACCCAGTGTGCTCATTTTGAGGAAACATCTGTCACTGATGGATAAAGAGTATGAAATACCCAAGTCAGGGATGGCAAATCTGTGGCCTGTGGGTTACCAGAGGTCTGAACTTGGCCTCAGAATCCTTCTCAACACAGTGCATCAGCCATTACCAACTAGTTGGAGCTTGCTCAAGATAGAAATCCATTTTGTCATAGCAGGACTTACCCCTCATCCCTTGTTATAATTAATGCACCCATCCTAACCACTTCTCCCAAAGCCCAACACATAGGGTATCAGATATGTAATTTGCTTGGCTTCAACCTTGCATATTTAAATTAAGCCCTTGATAGGTAACAATTGCCTATTTAGGGACCTGTTCTCATATTTCTGAGTTTATAACTGATTTATGACCTATAAATAGTCACATCAACCTAATTGCTGAATAATTTATATACTGAGGTCATGATCTCTGGATGAACCTGATACCCATTAGTGTTAAACTCAACATCTGTGTGCATCCGAGCTAGACACACAGAGAACCATACCCCAAAGTGGTGGGAGTGGAAAAGCAGAAGACCTAGACTTTATTCTCTCCTTTTACATCCAGCCAATGTACTTTCCTTTTAGTTTCATCCCTAAAATGGGATAGTATTTCCCCATGGGTGGCAATGCTAAGAAAACTATTCAAATAATAAATGTTTTTAAGGCTCGCAGAACTCAAAAACTTTGGACTCAAAGCATTATGTCTATAGATGTCTATTGATGAAAGCTTTATTACTCCCCCAGGGCTAAACAGAGGTTGAACATTTGTGTTTTACACTTTGTTGCATGAATAAGCCAAATCTCTTCCACACTATGATGTTGATGAGATGGGAGAGAGGTTGTTCCCAGCTTTGGGGTACAGTCCTCTGTTGTTCCCATCTGTAAAATGGGCACGCCATACTGCTCATGTTCCTCTCTTTGCCTGCAGAGAACTGATGAGATAGAAATTGCAAAAGACTGAGTTTACTGAAAACTAGTGCTGTAAATGAAAGACAGAGGAATTCATTAAATTTTAATTTTAATTTAAAATAACACTACTTCTACCATCCCAGCATCTGGGTGGGTGAATGAAACTAGAGGTAGTAGTGGGTTAGCAACTTTGGGCTAAGAATTTCACTGGTGGATAGGGAGATAACACAGAGAAGTAGGGACCAGAAACAGCAATATGTGCTCCTAACTCATTGAGAGTGAGAATTAAAAAACAAGAAGCATTTTCCAATAGCCACTTGGGGACTTTTGACTCCACGAAGGTACAGGGGTTATGAGTCTCAGAGCCACAAACACTTTAATACTACTTCCTCAATTAGCATAAGCACAAACTTGTTTTTCCAAGTACATTGTGTTGTTGCTGTTCATCTAACAGAAAAGAAAAACTCATTCCAATTCCAATCTGGATGAAGACTACATTTCCTATGATAAACATCAGTGCGCTGATGGGAACAGACTCATTCCACGCTGAAATGCTCGAACCTAAGCTTTGTGACTAACTTTGCCTAAAGACAGCTCATTTCATCCTGGAGCATCCTCGCCTCAGCAGCCTAGGCAAAACCAAAAAGATCACAGAGCAAAACCAACTGAGAGTATGACAACATTAATGTGGAGATTTTATGTTCATCTGTTATGGGGACCTAAGTCAATTTACAAAAATGTTGTTTTAAGGGAAAATGATTTGGCCTGAGTAATTGTGAATAACAAGAAAAAGTAAACAAACAAACAAGATATGGTAGTGGGTAATACACGTGGGCCTTGCTTCCAATCTAATTTTAGATCTAAATTTTTTTTTTTTTCTTTTTGCGGTACGTGGGCCTCTCACTGTTGTGGTCTCTCCCGTTGCGGAGCACAGGCTCCGGATGCACAGGCTCAGTGGCCATGGCTCACGGGCCCAGCCGCTCCGCGGCATGTGGGATCTTCCCGGACCAGGGCACGAACCCGTGTCCCCTGCATCGGCAGGCGGACTCTCAACCACTGCACCACCAGGGAAGCCCAGATCTAATTTTTAAAATTAAAGTTTCTCATTTTTCATTTTACCAAACTTAAATTTCAGAGATATTTTATCCTCATTGCTGATTGGATTTCAATTGGAAATAAGTCCCAAAATTTTAAATCTTAATTTCTCTGCCTTCTCAGGTACATTTAGCTATTTGACACATCGAAGTGTCTTAAATTTCTGTGAACTTGGAATCTAAGTCCTAGTTCTGCTATTTGCTAACTGTACATTGAAAAAGCCGCTGGCTTAACAGATTTCTGTTTTTTCATCTTCAACACAAAAATATCTGTATCTTATCATACCAGGATAGTTCGGGGATTTAAAACAGGGATCCCTAAAATTTTCTTATTTTTTTTTAAAATTTTTGTTTATTTATTTACTTATTTATTTTTGACTGCATTGGGTCTTCGTTGCTGAGCGCCCGGCTTTCTCTAGTTGCGGTGAGCGGGGGCTACTCTTCATTGCGGTGCGTGGGCTTCTCATTGCAGTGGCTTCTCTTGTTACGGAGCATGGGCTCTAGGTGCGTGGGCTTCAGTAGTTGTGGCTCGCGGGCTCTAGAGCACAAGCTCAGTAGTTGTGGCACACGGGCGTAGTTGCTCCGCGGCATGTGGGATCTTCCCGGACCAGGGCTCGAACCTGTGTCCCCTGCATTGGCAGGTGGATTCTTATCCACTGCGCCACCAAGGAAGCCCCCCTAAAATTTTCTTGATGAGTTTTTTTTTCCCTCTGTGAAGACTTACTGTTAATCATTAACAGTAAAAATAACAGCTGCCATTTACTAAGCATTCTGGGCCAGATGTTTTGTACATACTTAAAATTTTATAGGTAAGAAAATTGAGGTAGAGAGGGGTTAAGTAAATTGCCTAAAGTTACATAAATAGTAAATGGCAAAACTGGGATTCCTGCCCATGGCTACTTAGATTCAGGTTCTGCTTTCTAATGGGAATTCCCACGAGCCAGGAGGAAGGAGATATAGGGTACTGCTAGACTAAGAGATAAATCAGGCAAGGCTTTAAAAAGAATGAATGAATTCTGAGACAAGGATCTCTGAAGAAGAGCAACTCACCTACTCTTTGTCAAAAAGAGATGTAAGTAAGTCTCTATCCCAAGTAGGAAGACATATGGTATAATAGGAAATGTGGAGTTTGGAGTCAGAACGGCCTAAGTGAGAATCTTGGTTATTATTTAGCTGAATGGTCTTGGGAAGGTTATTTATCCACTCTCAGCCTCATTTTTCTCATCTGTGAAATAGGCATAATACTACTTGCAGAGCTGTTTTGGTGGTTAGAAATAATCCATGTAAAGTGTCTTGCACATGGTAGGCATACAATATACAACAGGCAAAATATCATATCCTTTCGTAAGTACCTTGGCAGCGTTTCCCAAATTGTGTTGTTGTTCATAGGCATTAAGTAATAAAACGAGAAAAGATCAAAGAAATTTTAAGTGAGAGGACAGTTTGGCAATCAAGTAAACCCAGGAAATGCTGTTAAGCAAAGTTACACTGTTTCCTTAGTGCAGGACTTCTCAGAGCCTTTAAATTGCAAAGACCCAATAAGAATCTCCAAGAGGAAGTATTTTCCCAATTTATTTGATTATATAGCCCAGTTGTTTATTAAGCATCTTACAGGACTGATGTTCCTGTGAACACGTTAGGAAGCGCTGGTCTGGTGAGTTTTGGAAGAAAAAGCTGAGTTGCTCAGGTCCGGTCATTATGACGCACTCACTATTCTGCAGTACCTCCAGAGCCATATCTCTTCTCCATTTATTTCTCCCTAAAACAGGACTTCTCCTTTTTACAAATGTCACAGAATGAAGCTCTAAAGAGTGATTTCCAGCATCCATTCAAGTGAAAAGTTCAGCTCCCAACAGGACCAGGCAACGTCCACAAAGCAAACCAAGGCAGGCCATGGGGCCAAGGCGTTATTGGGCCTTTCAGGATGGAGGGACATGGCTTCCTCTTTCTGCCTGCCAGAAAAGCTTTAAAAGTGCAGGTTAAAAAAAAAAAAAAAGTGCAGGTTACTCCAAAGACCACCAGAAGGCACTGGCATGGGGAGAAAGAGAGCCCATGTCACCTACCCAGAGAGTAAAAGGCCAGCCTATCCAGAGTGGCCCTGCTTAGGCATCTGTCCATGCACTTGTCAAAGGCCAACCAGCCCAAGGAGGGGGAAAGACTTAAATAGAGGATCAGTTTTTTATTTTCATGTAAAATGCACTTGCCCTCGGGTTATAAATGTTATTGCATTTGTGTAGCACTTTACTGCTGCCCTCAGCTGGCAAGCATCACAGGATACCAGTGGCAGTACTTTTATAACCTTTGATCAATAGCTTATTTCTATCGCCTTCAGTCCCAGCTGCCAATCCGTTCTGTATAATGTGGGAGGCAGACTTCGCCACTCTCCAGCTGGACATGTTATGAATGTAAACTGTGAGAGTAACATATGTATGTGCATTGAGTGGGGGACATGGGATTTTTGAACAAGGACTGACAAAAATGGGCCCCTTGTTCTAGGGGACTACCACAAAACTAGGAGTTTTCTCTCTAGCGAGTGCTTCTCTCTCTCTCCCTCTCTCTCTCTCTCAAACCACAAGTTTGGTAGTCTTTGGTGGATCTAGAGAAATGAGACATGATTCTTTTTGTGAGTGTTTTCATCTCACGTATATTTGAGGGTGGTGGTGAAAGGTCATATGGAAAGATGTAAATGTTCCAAGAGAGGGCCACGACTGTCTGGTTCATCACCCCTGTATTCCCAGCCCCTAGTCAGAGCCCAGCACAGAGTAGGTGCTCAGGAAATATTTGTTGACTAAATGAATGAATTCCAGTTTGCAATGGGAGGGGAGGAGGTGAGTCCTGGAACGTTCTCCTGGGGCTGCCTGAGCAAAGAGCAAAGGACAAAGGCTTTCTGTGGCCAGCAGCACCGGGGACCACAAACAGCTACTGCGGGTCTGTTTTATTTAAGGCTTACTGCTAGGCACCATGGGAACCACGGAGAAATAAGGGTAACCAGCTTCTACTGCTCTATTTTTCCACAGAACCAAGTCAACCCCTTAGAGGACATATACCCTGCCTCACCTTCTTCACCCCACTTCGGAAACCAGTTTTAGGACCAAGCCACTCTAGGAGAGGTCTTCAAGCAGGGCCCCAAGGCTCCCCAACATTTTTCACCACTAGGAAAATGACTCCAGCTCACAGTAAGGCAGCCAAGCCTGCCCTTGTCTGAACCTGTGCCCTTGAGACTCAGCCAAACCTCTCCCAGCTTGGTGGAGGGATGTTGAGGTGACATTCTTCTCCCTGCCACTCAGCATCTTTTAAACAATCCTCCTCCACCTCGGGAGAATATGCATGAACTCACTGCCGACTAGGGCCACGGAAGCTGAAAATTCCCTTTCTCCCTGGGAGGCGAATTCATTGCAAGTGAAAAATAGGAATCTGGGATGTGGGCAAGTTGTTCGGAAGTTCTTTTGATTGCCCGTGATAGAAAGATATCCACCGTCAGGCGGAGTTAGTGAATGAGGGACCTCGTTGGAAGGATGAGCGTCTCAGGGGGCTAGATCAGTGGGCTTCAGAAGGACCTGGACTCGAGCCCTGGCAAGGGTTGGGAAGCTGGAGCAGCGGCTTCCCACGTCTCCCTGCTGCCAGCTGCACTTGGGTTTCCTCCTGTGCATGGAGTTCACAGCCTCGGGGGCATGTGGCGGGAGGGGAGCGGGAGGTTGACACAGGCGTTTTTGGCGCCGGACCACACTGCCTGTAGTGCACCATGAATTAATATTTTTAATAAATCCTGTAACTATCTTGTGAACAGATCATTTTTGTGGCACTATATTTTTTGGTGTTAAAAGGATTAATTTGTTTCATATAGACATTAGAAATATACCATCATTTTTGTAACCTTGTTTCTTTATTTCTTAATGTACCAGGAGCCTCAGGAAATAGAAGTGAGCTCTAAGGCCTCAACTAAGAGCTGTGTCCTGCTCTGTGTAGCCACCCCAAGTGGCCAGCCAGGCCCAGGCCAGCTCTCAGGCCCAGTTCTGAATGTCTAGGAGAGGCTGCTCTGCTCCACTTGGGCCAGAGGGTCACCCTGGCACAGTCCACGGTGATACTGCCAGGGCCCCTTAAGGAGGCAGAAGAAAAGGGATCCTTATGGGCTGGACGGAGACACTCCACAATGTGTCAGTGTCCACTGTCCTCTTCCTGGGCTCACCCTGTGCAGATCCCAGGATGTTGGACGTCTCCAGCTGGGAGACAAAAAAACCAAAAAATTTAAATAAATGTCAGGGGTTGTATTTAAAGCCATCAAATCAACCCATCCTGAAGGCGTCTCAGGATCCTAGCTGTCCTCCAAGAGGGCTTGGTCCAAGTTAGTCTTGGTTTGTCCATCCCGCCTCCCCCTCCCACCTTCCTCCTTTCTTTCTTTTGTTTTTTAAGAGTAACAACTATCTTTTAAAAATATTTTTAAACAGGGAAGTATCACCAATAAAATAAAAATCATTCAATCCCACCTCCCCCCCCCACCGGCGCCTGACACCCCTCCCAAGAGATAACTACTGTTAACATTTTGGTGTACAACTTTCCAGGTAATTTTCAATAAAATTAGCTCCACTCTTAAAATAACCCTACTTGGGCTTCCCTGGTGGCGCAGTGGTTGAGAATCTGCCTGCCAATGCAGGGGACACGGGTTCGAGCCCTGGTCTGGGAGGATCCCACATGCCACAGAGCAACTGGGCCCGTGAGCCACAACTACTGAGCCCACGCGTCTGGAGCCTGTGCTCCGCAACGGGAGGAGCCGTGACAGTGAGAGGCCCACGCACCGCGATGAAGAGTGGCCCCTGCTCGCCGCAACTGGAGAAAGCCCTCACACAGAAACAAGACCCAACACAGCCAAAAATAAATTAATTAATTAAAAAAATAAAAATAAATAAAATAAAATAACCGTACTATAACATTGACTTGTATTCTATTTTTAAACTTCGCAATATCTCATATGTTTCTTTTCATATCATTGCAAATTATTCTGGAAACATTTTATTTCCTAAACTGGAATCAATTTTGTTTCTTCTGATGTATAAAATATTCAACCAATACAGAGAAATAAATTCCCTCAGATTCCCACTTCCTAAAGATAATCACTATTCTTAAAAAAGAAATCCTTCAAGTTTTTATTTATATGTATGTATATACATATGTATAAACATACATTTACATAAACAGAATCATAACACATAGTGTTTTGTAACCTGCTTTTTCCTACTTATCACTAGATCATGAATATCTTGCCATGTTAACACATATAGTAATGCATCAACCTTCTTAATGGCTACATAGAATTCCATTCCATTCAATGAATGCTCATAATTTATTTAACTAATCACCTATTGTTGGAAACATTTGAATTATTTCCATTGTTTTTTCTATTCTAAGGCATACTGCACTAAATGTCACTGTATATATATATATATCTTTGTCACAAGTCTGATTATTCCCTTAAAACAATTCCTAAAAGGAAAATTGCTGAGAAAAGTAGGATACATCTTTTAAAATTTGATTCATATTAATAAATGGCTCTGTAGAAAATTGTACCAATTTACATTTCTCCAACAAGTAAGAGATAAGATGATTCTCCACACCATCTCCAGCATTAACCATTATCACTCTTTTTATCTTTGCCAGTATGATGGCCAAAAATGATATTTTATTGTGATTTCAATCTGTAAGTCTGATTATTGGTGAGGTTGAGTGTATTGTTATATCTTTGTCAGTTGAATTTAATTTACAAATTATCTGTTTATGCTTTTTGCCCATTTTATTTTCTTAATGTATTCTCTTTTTTTCTTTCTGGTGAGTAGAGGTTTTTTTAATTAAGTAATCACCTTTATTAAGGCTATTAACCTTGACATCAATGTTGAAATTGTTTTCTCAGTTCATTGTGTCTTGTGCCATAGGATGTTTTTATTTTTATATGTTTATATCCATCCTAGGGAACAGAGAAGTCAAGTAACAGCAGTTTAAACCATTTAAAATATTAACTATTTAATTAACCTGAAATCCAGAGGTAGGTTGTCCCAGAATTGGTTTGATGGTTCAGAGATGTCATCAGTCCCTTTCCATCTTTCAAATTTGCCATCTATAATGTGTTGACAGTGTCTCCCCTTGTAAAATGAGATGGCTACTACACTCCAAATACTACATCCTCACATGCCAATTAGGAAGGAAGAGGATAAGGACAATTTTTTTTTCATCTCTCAGGTCTGTCTTCTCATCGGGAAGGAAAATCTTTCCCAGTGGTCCCCAGCAGATTTTTATTTACATCTCATTGGTAACCAGCGGTGTCTGCCAAAATAGTCAAACCTGTCAATCATTTCCTCCATGACTTGTGGTTTAGCGCCATATTACCAAAGGCTCTGCTCACCCCACAAATTCTTTTAAAATGTGCTCCAGTATTATCTTCTTGAACTTTCAAGGTTTTTGTTTGTTTAATTTTCTTAATATCCACATCTTTAAATTATCTGGAGTTTACTTTGGGGTGTGGTTTGACATAACTTTTATTTTTTCCCCTAAGGATATTCAGTGATACCAATAACTTTTATTAAATAGTAAATACTTTCCCCACCACATTGAAATACCATCTTTGTTATATATGAAATTCCCCTATATTCATGGGCCTATCTCCATTATCTGTCTTTTCCTGCACTGGTACCACGATGTTTCTAATCACTATAGTTTTATAGGTCATTTTTATATCAGTTAGAACAAATTATCCTTTTTTCATTATTTTCTTGGCTATTCTCCATATGTTTATTCTTCTAAATAAACTTTAGAATTAGTTTAACTAGTCCCCTCCCCCTTCCAACAAATGTTCTCTCTTGGCACTTTGGGATTACATTAAAACTACAGATTAATTTTAGAAGACTTCACACCTTTGCTAATGTTTAGTCTTTCCTTTCAGGATCATGGAGTGTGCCTCTCCATTTTTCAAGCCTTCTTTCATGTCCTTTAGCAAGGTTTTATAGTTTCTTTATAAACACCCATTTTCATTAAGTTTATTTGCATTTTATTTTTTACGCCAATTTTGAACAGGATCTTTTATGCCAACAGGAAAGCTAAGGAAGGACCATTCTTGCATTCCTTAAATAAACCCTATTTGTTATGATTATTTTTAAATATTGCTTGATTCCATTTGCTAATATTTTATTTAGCATTTACTCCCAAGAGAGGTTGGGCTATAATATTTTTATCCCTTGAAGGATTTTTATAATAACGTTTGCAACGTTTAAAAATGAATTAGGGAACTTGCAGTCCTTACTTGACTTTAGAACTGCTTTATCCAATACAGTGGCTACTAGCCATGTGGGCAACCGAGCACTTGGAATGTGCTTACTCCAAATGAGGACCTAAATTTCTAATTGAATTTAAATTAACGTACATTTAAAGTTAAAACTGATCCTCAATTCAGTTACTGGAAATTGTTTAAGTATGTTTGGAACAATGTGGGTATGTGACTCTACTTTTCAACTGTAAGTTTCATGAAACCTAAATCTTCAGAGATCAGTATTTCTGATGAAAATTTAGCATCCGAACTGAGATGTGCTGTAAGTATAAAACACACACTAGAGTTCAAAGACGGTGTGAAAAAATAATTTAACATATCCCATTAATAATTTTTATATGTTGAAATGATAATATCTTTGATATATTGGATTAAATAAAATATATTATTAAAATTAATTTTACCTGTTTCTTTTTACTTTTTTATGTGGTTACTAGAAAATTTTTGAGTATACATGAGGCTCATGTTATATTTCTATCAGTCACCACTGCTCTAAATTTTTAAATAATAGCAATTATCTGATCCTTTATAGTTGATAGAACTACACTTTTTGTTTTAATTGAACTGCAGTTGATTTATTAGGACTACACTTTTTTTATATCTACATGTCCTATCAGATGGATGAACTAAATGTGTTTAACCAATCTGTTATTGTTGAATATTTAAGTTATTGCTTCCTTTCTCTCTTTCTTTTTTCTTCCTTTCTTTCAACAATTATAAACAACTTTGTGTTTAACAAGTTGGTTGCTGTATTTTTATGTAGGGGAATGACATGATCGGATTTGCTTTCTGAAAATCACTTTGGTTATATTGTAGAGAATAGGCTGGCCAAGACCAAGCATGGATTCAGCCAGTTAGGAAGCCATTGCACAAGTTCTGGGGAGGTGGGGCATGTGGAGAAGGAAAGAAACGGACACTCTGCAGAGATATTCAGGACAAAGAGCCAATAGGACTTGGGATGAACTGAATACTGGGATCACGGCAAGGAAACCATCAAGAATGAGTCCTTCAGTTCTTGTTGGGCAACCAGAAGTTGGTGAGATAGTCACTGAGTTGGGAATCCTAAAGAAGGTCTCGTTTGGGTGAATAAGCTCTTGAGTTCATGTTAGGAATGGTGAGTTTAACATGTACTTGAGGCATCCAAGTAGAGATGTGGAATACTCTAGATAGATCTAGAGCAACAGGAGAGGAGAGGATGGACATCAAATCTGAGAGTCATTGGTGTATAGATGAAGTTCGAAGGCAGAAATGGCCTGAATGAGATTGTCTGGGGAGAGAACGTCAATTAAGAGATCTGCGTGTTTGGGGGAACCGGGGAGAGGTGACTAAGACCAAACCTTGAGGAACATCAATATTTAAAGCCAGGCGTAGAAGGAGAAGTCAGGGATGGAGACTGAAAGAGCATGACCAGAGGTATAGAGGCAAAGCCAGGGCAGTGTGGTGTGGCTTGTCACAGAAGCCAGGGAAAGGGAGTATTTTAAGGAGAGAGTATCAACAATTGCTGAGAGATTAAGTTAAGATTTTAAAAGTACCTATTGCTCAACCTCACTACTAATCAGAAAATATAAATTAAAACAATAAGATATCACTGTTCAACCACCAGATGGTTAAGATTTTCAAGATTAATAATATTCAGTGTGGGCAAAGATGGGGAAGGGTTACTCTCACATCTTGTTGGTAGAAATGTAATGGTACCAACTTTGGGGGTTGTTTTGACAGCATCTATAAAAATATAAACTGCATACACTCTTTAACCCAGCAATTTCTCTTCTATGCATCTATACTCGGGAAATGCTCACTCATATACAAGAGGTTGTGATTACAATACTGTTCACTGCAGTATCGTTTGTAAAACTGAAAAACTGCTAATAACATAAATGTCATTTGGTAGAAAGAAGACAATGGCATATATTACTGAATACTGGGCAGCAGAGTAAAAGAATAATGTAAATTTATAGACGCTTAAATAGAAAGCCCCCCAAGACAGGTTGAAGTGAAAAGGTAAGTTGTAGAACAATAGATATAGTAAACTCTTATTGGTATACATTTATAAACCTGTATACTTGCGTATTTAGATTTACATGGGTATAAATACATAGACATATGTCTGGAAGACTATCTAGCAAACTGTTAACAATGATTAACCTAAAAAGTGGTTTAGCGTTAGTAAGGATCAGTAAAGGAAGACTCGCTTTTACGCTGTATACTTTGGAATGGTTTGCATTTTTCAAACAAAATTTTATTGGTGAATTGTTTAAGTTTTTATGTTTTAATGCCCATGAAATTCAGGAACATGGGGATTACTGGGGGTGAGTTTAGCCATGTTGTCTCAGGGATAAATGATGAGAGTGAAAGCCGGATTGGAAAGGTTTTCCTCTTTGCTTCTGTGCTCTTATTCTATTACCCCCATTAGATCTATGACAACAGAGCCAGGCTCTGGAAGGGTGGTAGAAAAAATATGAGCTCGGTGATAGAAGCCTCAGATGGAAATTCTGGCACCAATATGTACTAGCGGAGCCTTTTCTTATCTGTTTGTGATTGGGAGTATTCACTGGGTTTTATGAGGATTACATGAGATGATATTATATCACAAACAACATTCAGGTGGTTAATTATATTATTACTACTCTAATCCTGGCGTCCCAAAACTCATTTACTGTCCTGCACCTTGACCTCTTCAAGTCTTATCCCAAACAGCCAAGGCTTGCCCAGGACCTGAGTTCATGTCAGCGAGGCCTCATCTCACCAGCCTGCCCCAGCCAACTGGTAGTGACACCTTGGGGAGCTGTGTTGAGAAGGATGCAGGAAGGGGGAGTCTCACACACACACACACACACACACACACACACACATGCCTCTTGTTTACACAAGGCAGTGAAACAGGCAGAGGCTGCTCTCCACAACCTTTTCCAGGAATTTGGCCCCTTTCTCTTTCTTTCCACTTTTCAGCCATCCTTACTATCAATTGGTTCTATGTAATCTTTTCCGAGGTTTAGCTTCCCTTTAAAAAGGTCTCCCAGGGATATCTGTGTTCATGAAGGGCTTCTTGAAAACAGAAAACCCTTCAAAATCCCCCCAAGTGAATCTTTAACGGTGAACCACTAGCGCAGTGAAAGGTAGTCATTGAAATAATTTTGAGCCCAGAGTTTTATCCCTAACTTTGAAATCACACCTCAAAGGTAGCCTCCTTTTCTGCTCCTTCTAAAGTCAAAAGGACACTAGAGCAGTGTAATGACCCCTATGACAGATCCTCCCAGCCAGCCTGGTCTGGACCCAGGGCCTGCCTGGGTCCCAGGGCAAGTGTGTCCTGAACGTGGTGTGGGAAAGCCCCATGGATGTCAGCTCTCACCTCTGAGACCACCGGCTTCTCACTTTGTTTCTCGCAAACTCCCATCTCTTCCCTACAGGCACTTAACAAACAAGACGATGTATGGGACATAAAAGGCTTGTGTGCGCGTTTAACGATGATGACAGTGATGACAGTTTTTATGGGGGCTGCCTGGGACCAGGGCACAGCACCTGTGCAGGAACTTGAGCCTTTTCCCTCTTTCACATAAAACAGTCCTTCCTCGCACACCCTTCTTTCAAAGATTTCTTAATCTTAAAAATGACTTTCCTAGAAGGATGTCCTTTCATTTTGTCTCTATTGTTAGATTTTTAAAATAACGATTATATGTTATTTTAAAAAAGATTTTTTCCATCGGGGTGGGGGTGGGGTGGGAGGAACAGACACTCTAATAGCTGTCTCTGCCTTCATCCTTTACAGCTGAGTTATTTCCGACTCGCTTGAGTTTACTGGATGACAGCTACATATAGTTTAAAAGTATTTGTCCTCTTATCCGTAGCATTTGGTATGATTAATCCATTGGCATAAAATACAAACAACTTTACCTACATTGTTTGAAAGACTTTAGAGTGAGGAGGTATGAAGAGCCCAGCAAACAAGCCCAAAAGCTGGATAAGAATGGTATTTTGGGCTTCCCTGGTGGCGCAGTGGTTGAGAGTCCGCCTGCCGATGCAGGGGACACGGGTTCGTGCCCCGGTTCGGGAAGATCCCACATGCCGCGGAGCGGCTGGGCCCGTGAGCCATGGCCGCTGAGCCTGTGCGTCCGGAGCCTGTGCTCTGCAACGGGAGAGGTCACAACAGTGAGAGGCCCGCGTACCGCCAAAAAAAACAAAAACAAAAAAGAATGGCATTTTGAGTTTATTTGGAAATGAAGCTATCTCATTCTATTTGTCCTAAATTGCCTTTTCCTTTGTTTATTTTTGTTGGGTTTTTTTTTTTTTACCATCTCTTAGTTTTCTATTGCTACGTGACAAATTATCACAAATTCAGTGGCTTGGACAACATCAGTTTATGATCTCAAAGTTTCTGTGGCTGAGCATGGCTTAGCTGAGTCCTCTGCTCAGGGTCTCTGGGGCTATAGGGCAGGTGGTGGCCAGGGCTGGGGTCTCATCTGAAGCTCAGGGTCCTCCTCCAAGCTGTGTGCTTGTTGGTAGAATTCACTCCCTCACAGCTTGCTTCTTCAAGACCAGCAGGATCTTCTCTGATCTCAGGGAAGGTCTATGTCTTCTTTTAAGGGGTTCAGCTGCTTAGGTCAGTCCCACACAGGAGAATCTCCCATTTGATTAACTCAAAGTCCACTGATTGGGAATTTGAACTACATCAGCAAAAACCTCCTCACCTCTGCCACATGTGTAACCTATCAAAGGAATGGCAGCTGACATATTTACACCCCCACCCACACTCCAGGGGAAGGGATTATACAAAGGTCATTGGAGGTCATTTTAGGATTCTGACTATGACATCCTATTTTTACACTGAGCTATCATAGACAAATGAGAAAAATACAAGTAAGCAAAAAGAAAGATAAATTAAACAATTGGAAATGCTACCACCTAGAGATAACCTCTCTTAGCTTGTTGACTTAGCCCCCTACACGTTTCCCATGTGAATGTATTTGTAAAATGAGATCGTGGCATACATACTGTTCCGTTACTGACTTTTTCTCACCCTAACAATGTTTTGAAACTCTCTTTCTATAGCCACACACAAATATCTATTGCATCCACTCCAAAGGATGTAGTACACTCCATTTTATGAAGCTCCTATAATTTATTTAAGCAGTCCACAATTTGAGGGGGAGATTAAATAAACTTTTTATATTTAAACAGTTTTAGATTTACAGAAAAATTGTGAACTTGGTACAGAGAGACATATACCTCACACCCAACCAAATAACAGTCTCCCCTATTATTAACATCTTACGTTAATACGGTACATTTGTTAAAATTAATGAATGTACATTGATACATCATTATTAACTAAAATCCACATTTTATTCAAATGTCCTTGTTTTACCTAATGTCCTTTTTCTGTTCCAGGATCCCATACAGGATCCCACATTACATTCCGTTGTCATGGCTATTTGGGCTCCTCTTGACTGTGACAGTTTCTCAGACTTTCTTTGTTTTTGATGACCTTGACAGTCTCGAGAAATACTAGCCAGGTCTTTTGTAGAATGCTTCTCAATTGGGATATTTGTCGATGTTTTTCTCATGATTAGACAGGGGCTATGTTTTGGGGAAGAAGGCCACAGAGGTAACTGCCATTTTCAGCACATCCCATCAAGGGTGCATCCTATCAACATGACTTATCATCGGTGATGTTGACCTTGATCACCTGGGTGGTGTACTGTTTGTCATGTTTCTCCTCTGTCAAGTTACTCCCTTCCCCCCCCTTTTCCACACTGTACTTTTTGGAAAAAAGTCACTATGTGAAGCCCACACTCTGGAGTGAGGAGTTAATCCCCCTCTTTGTGGGCAGGGTATCTACATAAGTCGTTTGAAATTCTTCTGCATGGCAGATATGTCTCTTCTCCTTCACTTTTTTTTTTTCCAATCATCAATATCAGCATGGACTCATGGGTACTTATTTTATACTTTGGGTTATAATCCAATATTACTTTGTTTTGTTCCTCAAATTGTTCCACTTTCAGCCATTGGGAGCTCTTTCATTTGGCTCCTGCATTTCTTTGACATTCATCACTGTGGGTTTAGTCTTTGTTTCCCTGAGCACTTCCTTACTTTCTGGCACTACAAGATGCTACAGGTTTATCTTGTATTAATATTTTTCTTGCCCCACTCCAAGAATCAGCAGTCTACTATTTTTTGACACTTGGATCACTTCCAGTTTTTTCTTTTTTGTTTTTTGTATTTCTAAACAAGACTGCGATGAACATCCTTGAGAATATATAAATAGGTATATTTATCTGATATTTCGTTTGAGTTATAAAAGGGCAGAAGCTGGAACTTAGACAAGACTGGTGAAAGGATTTAGACCAAACCTTCCTCTGTGTAGCCACTTTGAAAAATAGTTTGACAGTTTCTATAAAATTAAATATACACTTTCCATATCACTGACAATTCCAGTCCTAGATATTTACGCAAGAGAAATAAAAACATGTCCACCAAAACACTAATACTAAATAGTCATAGCAGCTTTATTTGTAAAAGCCAAAAACAGGGACAGTCTAAATGTCCATCAACAGGTGAATGTATAAACAAACTGAGGTCTATCCAGACAATGGAATACAACTCAGCAATGAAAATAAATAAACCATTGCTCTGTATAACAACACTTTCCAGAAATATCATAAAAATATGTCGAGTGAAAGAAGACACAAAAGAGTACCTTCAATATGATTCCATCTGTATGGAATTCTAGAACAGGTAAAACTATAGGAACAGAAAACAAACCAGTGCCTGGGATGGGGGAGGCTGACTGAAAAGGGCTCAAGGGAACTTTTGGGGGTGATGGGAATGTTCTATGTAGTAGTGGTTACACAAGTTTATACAGTTTTAAGGCACTTAAAATGGGTGCATTTTTTGGTATGTAAATCATACTTTGATAAAGTTGATTAAAAGAAAACAACAACAAAACTGAGCCCAGATTGCAGAAAAGGAACCCAGAGGAGAGGGCAGTAGGCAAGGAGGCTTTCTCAGGGAAGGGGGTAGGGCCTCTTCTGTCTCTCTCACCCACCCTTCGTCACTGAGAGATGCTCATCCTGGTTCTTTTTTTTAAAAAAATTAATTTATTTATTTTATTTGTTTATTTTTGGCTGTGTTGGGTCTTCGTTGCGACTAGCGGGTTTTCTCTAGTTGCGGTGAGCGGGTCCTACTCTTCATTGCGGTGCGCGGGCTTCTCATTGTGGTGGCTTCTCTTGTTGTGGAGCACAGGCTGTAGGCGCACGGGCTTCAGCAGTTGTGGCTTGCGGGCTCTAGAGCGCAGACTCAGTAGTTGTGGCGCGCACGGGCTTAGCTTCTCCACAGCATGTGGGATCTCCCCAGACCAGGGCTCGAACCCGTGTCCCCTGCCTTGGCAGGCGGATTCTTAACCACTGTGCCACCAAGGAAGCCCTCATTCTGATTCTGAAATGTGCCTCTCCCCACTCCTCAGGGATCCCTCATGCTGAATCAGGGCCTGGGCTTGGAGAGAAGGCAGGTTGTAGACACATAGAGTGGACCCACCATACCCAGCAGCCCTGAGGCTGGAGGTGCTTTGTGACACGTCTGTTTGTTGGGGTGCAGGGAAAGGGCTAGAACACATTGGGGCTTAGACAACTTTGCTTCAGGACACTCCCAAACAGAACTTGATGAAAGTGGGGCTGCCTCAGTGCCTGTGCAAATGGGCAGAGGTCTGCAGGCCTAAAATTGCCTCACCAATGGGTGAGCCCCGAGTCACCCAGCAGCGGTGTGATACCTCTAAGAGGAGGCAGCATTTGGGGCCAGGGAGGACAGCAGGCGCAGTGACACAACAGGAGACCAGGGTTTGTGGACTCTGGTCTCAAGGGACATGCCTGGGTGTCCCCCTCCACTCACTGACAGAGGTGGTGAGTGATGACCAGGGCCAGGACTTACGGAAACTTCAAGGGGAACTTTGGCTGTGTGGAAGAGCGAGACATTTGTGAAAGACTAGATCTGCTGTCAGTCAAGCAGAGTTTGAGATCTGAGGGATTTATGTAACGTAAGCTCATTCATTCCTTCGTGAACGTTTGTTGAGGGCCTTCAATGAGTTAGATGCTGATTTAGTCACTGGGGATAAAGCAGGGGCAAAGCAGAAAAGTCCCTGCTATCATGGGACTCACCTTCTCTGACAGTTACATCCTGTCATTTCAGCTGGAGGGAGTGCTTTGAAGAAGACAAGGAAGGGTGAAGGACGGGGGAACCACCTCAGGTTGGGTGGGCAGGGCCCCTCTGAGGAGGGAACACTGGAGCATAGTCCTTTGGACCAATGGGCTGGAGAAGCCTGGAACATACTAGCTACCAGATAAATTCTTAGCAGGGCAATTTCTGGGTCAAAGAGCATAAACATTCTAAGGCTTAAATTCTTCTCCAGAAAGTTTCCTAGGTTGCCTTTTTAAAGAAAGGGGGAAACACTATGTGTTTTAGGAGTGCTTCAGAGTTTTTTAAACGTGTGTGTGTGTGTTTGTGTGTATGTGTGTGCGATGTCTCCTTTTCCAAATGCCACCCCAGAAGGGATGGTTCAAGTCAGTTCAAGTCTGTCAGACCTAAGATCTTAGGAGCTAAACATCCTAGTAGTTGAAATGGCAGTCAGAAAGGCCTCCATGTGTATCTCAGCTCTAGCACTGACCAGCTCTGGTGTGACTTTGGACAACTTTTGCCGCAAGTTGTGTAAGCCTCAGTTTTCTCATCTGTAAAATGGGCCTTCTAATAATGCTTAGCTCCAAGGGTTATGTGAGGGTCAGACAAGACAACATAAATGAGGTGCTTTGCAGAGTACCCAGCACACAGCAGGTGTTCGTGATTCTTTCTCTGCAAGGGCTCCAGTGCAGTCTCCTAGCCCAGGGCACTATGCTCCCACAGGACATAGACAGGGTGTAGGCCTGCTCTGTGCCTGCTTCCAGACACCAGATCAATTGTTGTCCACTAAGATTTTCCTATCTGGCCAATGTTCCCCACCCAGGTATGAGTTGACCTGACTTTAAAAGATCCTAGATGATGAGCGTGTTTGTGTGTATCTGTGTATTGTGTGATTTTTTTCTCCTAGGAAGGAACAAGGATTTTTCCACACTCCCCTAAGCGAAACCAGATGAGCAGAGTTAGCTCAAACTTCTCAAAAACAATTCACCTCTGCACTTAGACCAGATATGGAATGTTTCGACCCCAAAGTATACTTGTTGGTGTGTGTGTCTGAAAAACCACAAGTGATTCGGAAGAGGGTCAGAGTGAAATCATCGTGAGCCCAAACCCCCTTCAGCTACAGACGGACGTGGCAAGTTTTGACTGTTTGCTTGTGTCTTAAAAAACAAACAAGAAAACAAACAAAAAACTCAAATGCAAATACAGCCGTTATTTTACCTGGAACTTGGACATGAAACGTTCTGCCTCTGCTCTCTTCACATACTTTATATTGTGCACATCAGCTTCTCACATTTGCTCTCCAATCGTCCACCAGGTCCCCGGACTCAGCAATCACACCTCAGCAGCTCTTTAAACTTAACACGGAAAAACGCGCTGCTCTGTCACCCTCCGCCTACCCCCTCCCCACCTCAGGGCAAGGTGTCCACAGCAAGGATAGGCGCATCTGGAAAGCCCTTCTCAGTTGTCAGTGAGGGCAAGAGTTCCCAAATGCTGATCTGTGAGCCAAGTTTCCACCCATCCCTAGTGAGATAAGATAAATAAGAACAATGCAGAGAGGTTTTCATAAGCTAAATGTATTCCATTTTTAATTCTTAAATGATGTCCTCTTTATTTTTTGTTTTCAAATATTCTTTTATGAAATTTAGTGACAAGAGATGGAGATCAGTTGTGTTGTTTTTTTTTTTTTTATACTGTTCTTTCTTGGCAAAAGAAAAAGTTGGCCAACTTCATGCTCATCAAAATGTATTTTGAGATTTTCCTAGTCTACAAACCCCTGAAGTCTGGGAATCACCTGGAGAAGGAACCAAGTGCACGGACAGAAAAAAAATGCATATAAACTGAGTACCTGCCCCGTGCTGTGCTCATGAGTCATTTCATCTCATCCTTACAGCAGCACTGAGGAGCGGGTGATAGTATTTCCATTTGATGGATCAGGAAAGCAAGGCTTTTGGCGGTTAAGGGACTTGCCGAAGGTCACTCGGCTAGGAAGGGGGAGAGGGAAGGCTGGGATTTGAACCCAGGCTGCATAAAACTAGATCCGGAGTCCCCTCCTCCACCTCATGTCTATTCCAGAATTCCCAACACAATCGGGGATTCAGAAAAGCATCTAGAGTTGAAGTAGGTGTAGGGCCTTATTCAGCAGCAACACTGAGTAAATACATTCACAGATCAGGAACAACCCTTCCACCCACAAATGAGAGAGAGAAAGGGAGAGGGAGGTGAACTATGCTATTCCGTAGTGGATGCACTTTCAATAAACACAGTGGGTGAAATTATGAAAGTGTTAAGTGCTGAGCCATCAGCAACAAGCTGGTTCATAACGCGAAGGGGCAGGGGCGGGGCCTGAGCGCATGAGCTGCCCAATGCTGAGAACAGGAACTGGACACGGACGCAGCTGCCCCGTGGCCAGACAAATGCAGAGAAACGGACAGCTCAGGGAAAAACAAGAGTGATTAAGGGATGGAAGAATCCATGAGTAAAGATGAAGAAATAATTATGCACAGCTTGGCTAACTCATAAATCAAGGACGTTCATTCCAGCTACGAACACCAGCCAGGTGAAAAGAATCAAAGAAAGATGGGCTATTTAATGTACATTTAAAAGTGAAACAATGGCTAGAATTCAGAAAGAGCTAGAAGCTGAAAGTCAGGGACACGTGGACTCACTGTGAAAAATCACCTCGGTGGTGGGGTGGGAGAGGGAAGCAGCCAGAACCCCAGGGGGGTTGAGACACCAAGGAGATTGGACAAAGCATCAGATAAGGCACAGTAGGGAGCAGCGCCCCTCTGGGCTGAGACGTGACCTCAGTCTTTTCCCTGCCTTCCACTTACAGCTTCCACACCTCTCTCCCCCTCCTCCCCTTCACCTCAGGAAGATAGGATGGCAATTTGAGGAGGGAAATGGTGTCAACAAATATCGCAAGGTGTCATAACAGCAGCCCACCACTCGGTTTGATTTGGGACCATGACAGAGGAGCATTAATTATCCCCCAAGAAACCAGTCCCACAGCAGAACGACCCTGAGGGCAGAGAAGCCCCTCAAGGCCTCTCCCCTGGAGCCTGCAGGGATCGGGCGACCAGGTTCATTTACCCAGAACCAGCTGTCGCAGGATTTACTGCCAGCACACGAGGGGTTCCCCAACACTGCAGACAGAGGAAGGTGACATTTGGGCAGAGTTTGGGCTTCGTCAGCCGCTGGAATCACCTTCTGCCTCCAAGTGCCTTAGGAGCGCCTGGGCCCTGTTGCCCAGAAAAAGATGGAAGACCAGGGATCCGGTCTCCTTTCCACTGCGATAAAACCATTTGGCCCAACCTGTGAAGAATGAGTTCTTGTCCCGAAACGCCTCACTGAGGAAAAGGGGGCAGGCAGGACAGGAAGCCAAAGGGTCAAATGTGGGTTTGGGAAGAGGCTAGTACTTAAGAGATGTGGAGGGAGCAGGTGAAGGGTGGTGCCTTCTTGAGAACGCACTGAACACCAAGGAAAAGACAAAAAGCAATGGAGAGATGGAAAAACAGAGAAACCTAGTCGAGGTTGTATTATAAGCCCTCTGGGACCTAATTCCCCCCATTTCTTACATTGTCATGCATATTATTGGCCCTCCACAAAGGTTTGTCATCAACAGTGCAATTAAATAAACATAAGAACAATGCAAAGAATGGAAAGACACAGTGAGCAATGGGACACGGGGGCAAGCTAGGAGCTAAATAAGGCCCATGGCATAAATTACAAGCTTACTGAGGGCAGGGGAATCTGTCTACAAATTCTGCAGTATTTTCTCCTCCACAGCATTTAAGGGATAAATGATACCAGTTACAAAGTCAAGCGTTTTAAAATAGTGACAACCCCCAAGAGGTGAATTTCAGTCCTTTTTCAATTTCTCTCCTCGGTCTCTTAGTGATTTTTTTTCCCTCATAAAACGAGCACTCCAAGTTTTTAGTCTGATATGCTTCTCAGAACAGCCTGTTGGCTCTAAATAAGCTAAAGAGAAGTAATATAATAACCCTGGTTTGGAACATCAGGTCCAGCCATCGATTATGTGGCCAAGTGGCCTGGCTAGAGAGTGCTGGACCCTGGGCTCTCCATCTCGGGAGCCATCTTTTCGTGCTTACATCCATTCACCAAACCAGGAGCCAGCAAGCATCAGTGGTGGGCAAGCCACGGTGCTGGCCTTTGGGGAAGAAACCAAAATACACAGGACACTAGAAATGCAGGTCATCGAGGACAGGAAAGGCGTACTATTCATTTTATTTTTTTTTGTCCCTCAGTATCTACCACTGGGAAGAAGGACACTGCAAGCCACCATGAGTCATTTACTACTTAGTATAGATGAAGGCTCAGAATGATGTTAGTGTAAGGGTTTTTGAGAGATAGAGACAGAGACAGAGAGAAAGAGAGAGAGAGAAAAATGGAGAGAGGAGGAGGGCGTGGGTCCATAGAATGAGGGAGCACAAGCCAGAGTGAGGAGGGGAGGGCCAGACTGGGAAGACTAGAGGAAGCAAGACAAGTCATATAACTGCGTTAATTAATTAAACACACACAAGACAAAACTTCCTTACAAGTCACCTTACTGGAATCAAAGACAAAAGATACAAGCCCAGACCCTTGGGGTGTGATTGTGTGCATGTGATCACACAGGATACAGAAAAATGTGAACAAACATCTATAAAACAATGTGACAATTGTTACAATAAAGTTAAAGAAAGGGATAATGGATGAAATTTTAAAATGAACTGTGGGTTCGAAGACGTATTTGTATCCACGATAAATATCCTGATTGTGACGACTGTACTGTAACCCCTGTAAGAGAATATCCTGATCTTAGGAAATATACACTGAAGTATTTCAGGGTTTAAAAGAAAGTGGGTTTTGTTGTTGTTGTTGTTGTTTCCAATAGGCACGTGTATACAATATCTGAAGAGCACACAGGATGAAAGAATGACTCCAAGGGGAGAGGAAGGGAAGGAGGAGAGTAGGGAGGGGCTTCACTGAGGATTTGACCTTTGAGTACAAGGGAAAAGACAGAGAAGGAGTTCATTTGGAGAAGAGGGGTTGGAGAGAGGGCAGGCTAGGAAAAGGTCATGGGCAAAGGTGTGGCATGAAAGCACGGAGGACATGCCCTCCTGGAAACCTTAAAGAGCGAAGCCTACCTAGAGTTTCCAATCTGTGAGGAAGGATGTGGATGAACACAGATGGACAAGACTCTTTGGGTCAGTGAAGGGCAGGCTCTGCAGTTGGAAAGTCAAAAGCAATTCCTCAGTAGACACAATTCTCATCTACAAAATAACCACTGTCTGTGTTGTGAGACAGAGCCTATGCCTGTAATGAGTGCAAAAAAGCTCGACTATTTTGAAAAAAAAAAAAAAAAAAAAAATTAAATCAGGGTCACCTCAGCCAGGAAGCACTCAGAATTGGGTTGGGTAAACTCAGTTTCCCAAACATTTATGAGCAACTTCTGCGTGCACACACTGTGCTGGACCCTGGGGATACAAAGACGGAAAACATATGGTCCCCGCCTTCAAAGTAGATCACAGGCTGGTAATCAAGAAGAGCTTCTTAGACAAAGTGAGTTTTGAGTAGTAGAGCAGGAATGTGGATTGACAATCAGCCAGACCTCCAAGGGTTTGGCTTCTTCAGGCCTGCCACTGACCTCCAGGGGCGTGTTTGGTCTCTACTGTGGCTGGTACCCAGGCATCAATGCATTGATGTTAGGAGAGAAAGCCAGAATGGGAAGGCTATTTAGTAGCCAGCAGTGGTAGGAAGGGCCTTCTAAATTGGAGATAATTGACCTGTGCTTAGCTACAGTGACAAATCTGTTGGAGGAATATAAAGAAATTAAATTGGTCAAGAAAATTAGAGGCCAATCTCATTTCTTCACCTAGATGCAAAAATCCTAGAAATTGAATTCAGCAGTGTATAAAAAAGATAATGTATTGTGGTCAAGTTAGGTTGATCCTAGGAATACAAGAGTGATTTAACATTAGAAAAGCTATTAATATAATTCACCATATTAATGGATAAAGGAGAAAACCCATATGGTTATCAAAACAAGTGTAGAAAAAAATATTTGCTAAAATTTACCACCAATTCATAATGAAATGTCCTACCTGATAAAGAGCTTTTATCAAATAATTACAGCAAACATCATTCTTCAAGGTGAAAGATTTGAAGCATTGCTTTAAAATCAGGAACAAGACAAAAATGTCCACATCAACTCTTCTTTCCAGCATTGTACTTGAAGTCCTATCCAGTGCAATAATAAAAAAGAAATAAAATGTATAAGTTTTGGAAAGGAAGAAATAAGACTGATATCTTTATAGACAATATAATTGCTTATTTAGAAAACACAACAGACTAGAAATTGCTGGAATTAATTTTTAAAAGTTTAACAAGGTGGGTGAATAATATAAATTGACTGCATTTCTACCCTCCACCAATAAACAGAAAGCTTAATTTTAAAAGATGTCAGTTATTATAGCAACCAAAATTAAGGTACTTAGGAATAAACATGATGTAAGGTGTGGAAGACCTTTAAAAAGAAAAAAATTTACTTTATTGAAAGACATTACATAAGACAAGTAAATGGAGAGATGAGCCACATTCATAGATAAAAAGTCATAATATGAAAATAACATCAACACTCTTCAAATTGATCTATAGAGTCAACTCAACTCAAGTCCTTATCTCAAGAGGGCTTTTTAAGTAATTTGACAAACTAATTCTAAAATTTATATGGAAGGGAAGAGTCCTAAAAGAAGCCAAGACATTCCTGGAAAAAAGAATAAGGTGGGCTTCCCTGGTGGTGCAGTGGTTGAGGGTCTGCCTGCCAATGCAGGGGACACGGGTTCGAGCCCTGGTCTGGGAGGATCCCACATGCCGCGGAGCAATTGGGCCCGTGAGCCACAACTGCTGAGCCTGCGCGTCTGGAGCTTGTGCTTTGCAACAAGAGAGGCTGCAACAGTGGAGGGCCCACACACCGCGATGAAGAGTGGCCCCCGCTTGCCGCAACTAGAGAAAGCCCTCGCACAGAAACGAAGACCCAACACAGCCAAAAATAATTAATTAATTAATAAAACAGTTCTTTAAAAAAAAAAGAATAAGATGTAAGGACTTTCTCTACTATATATAAAACATACTACAAAGCCCTAGTAAGTAATATAGTGTGATATACGTACAGGGACAGATAAATTGACCAATGGAATTGAATAGAATGCCCCAAAGCAGAACTACACATATATGGAATCCAGATTTATGACAGAGATGGTACAGCAGACCACCAGAGAAAGGAGAGATTATCCAGTATATGGTGCACAATTTGTAATTTACATGGGGGAAAAAAAGATGGATTCCTATCTCACACCATATCCAAAAGTAAATTCTGCGTGAATTAAAAGCAAAATGTAGGGACTTCCCTGGTGGTCCAAGACTCCACGCTCCCAGTGCAGAGGGCCTGGGTTTGATACCTGGTCAGGGAACTAGATCCCATATGCATGCTGCAACTAAGAGTTCCCATGCCGCAGCTAAGAAGTCCACATGCTGCAACTAAAACAGAAGATCCTGCGTGCCGCAACTAAGACCCAGCACAGACAAAATAAATAAATAAATTTTTAAAAAGTCTTTAAAAAAGAGCAAAATGTACAAGGCAACACTTTAAAATTTTTAGAAGAAAATATAGAACAATTTATCATATCAGGAGAGAGAAGGATTTCTTATACAAGGTACAAAGTGTACCAACCACAAAATAAAAGATTGATATATTAGACTATATTAAAAATAAGAATGTCTTTCATCAGACTGTATCTTAAAGAAAGTGAGAAGGCAAGCCACAAAGTGGGAGAAGATATCTGTAATGCATATAACTGACAAATGAATATACATAAGAAAATTTTCCTATAGCTGTCTGCACGTTCATTTCCTGGTCTCCTTCAGAACCTTGCTCAAATGTCATGTTTTTCATAAAACCTTCCCTGTCCCCTGTTTAAAAAATTGCAAGCTCACCACCACTCCCTGCCTATTGCCCTTTCCTGCCTTATTTTTAGCTATAACATTTATCATTACCATACATACTATACATGTAACTAAATGATTTGATTGCCTTCCACCCCTCTCCTCAGTAGACTATAAACTCCTAAATGAGACAAGGAATTTTGATCTATTTTGTTCACTGCCTCATTCCCAGCATACAGAAGAGTGCCTGGCACATAGCAGGTACTCAATAAATATTTGTTGGCTAAAACTCCTACCAATCAATAATAATAATACCAACAACTCAATAGAAAAAAAAATGAGCAAAAGACTTAAACAGGAATTTCAATAAGAAAAAACACAACTTGTCAATAAACATATAAAAAGATGCTCGAATTTCTTAATAATCAGGGAAATGCAAATTAAGACCAAAATGAGATAGTATTTTATACTTACCAGATTGGAAAACATTAAGAATTCTGACAATACTGAGCGCATTGGCAAGGATGAGGCACACAGGAAACTCTTAATACACCTGCTGGTGGGAGTGGAAATTATTTCCCTCTTTAGAAAACAATTTGCGATTATCTTGTAAAGGTGAGCATGTGTGTAGCCTGTATGTCAATTTATCTGTTCTTAGGTTTATACTCTGGAACATTGCCACTCAAAGTACAGTCCACAGACTTGTGCCAGTATGTGAAGGAATGATCTGATACAAGCCAGCCACCTTGAGACAAGTACAGAAATTGACAGTAAGGATTAAGAAAATTTGATAGCAACTTGACACTGCCATTCTATATTTATTTTTAATTTTTTAGACTTTTTTATCATGGTAAAATATACATAACATAAAATTTGACCATTTTAATCATTTTTAAGTGTACAGTTCAGTGGCATTAAAAGTACATTCACACTTTTGTGCAACCATCACCACCATCCATATCTAGAACTTTTTTTTTCATCTTTCCAAACCAAAATTCCATACCCACTAAACAATAACTCCCTATTCCTCCTGCACCCCCAACTCCTGGCAACCATTTTTTCTGGCTCTATGAATTTGACTACTCTCGGTATCTCATACGAGTGGAATATCATACAGTATTTGTCCTTTTGTGACTGCCCTATTTCTCTTTAGCATAACGTCCTCAAGTTTCACCCACATTGTAGCATGTGTCAGAAATGCTTTCCTTTTTAAGGCTGAATAATATTCCATTGAATCTATATACCACCTTCTGTTTATCATTCATCCATTGATGGACACCTGGGTTACTTCTGCCCTTTGTCTATTGTGAATAATTGCCCTACTATATTTATTGAAATATAATTTATGCCTGTTGAATATAACAATTAAAACTGGGCTTTCTGTTTGTATGTCTTTGAATTTTTAATAATCTCATTTTCCAAGTAATTCACTTTTATGGTATTTTACAAAAATAATCTGTGACAGATTGGAAATTTTTCTAAATCTACCCACAGATAGCTCAAGAAGCACAACCCTGGAGCAAGGGTTTCCAAACTTTTCTAACACCCATGAAAAGAAAAACTTCACATCACAGCCCAGGACACATAAACATAACTGAAACAAAAGTTTCACAAAACAATACTTAACCATTTCCACAGGAAATGCACTAAGGTAGTTATTGCTCTGTTTTATATTTTTTTGCGGTACATGGGCCTCTCACTGTTGTGGCCTCTCCCATTGCGGAGCACAGGCTCCGGACACGCAGGCTCAGCGGCCATGGCTCACGGGCCTAGCCGCTCCATGGCATGTGGGATCTTCCCGGACCGGGGCACGAACCCATGTCCCCTACATCGGCAGGCGGACTCTCAACCACTGCGCCACCACAGAAGCCCCATATTTTTTAAAAAATCCTGGTTGAATCTATTAAATTCATTTCACAGGCCACTACAAATCATGAATCCCAGTAGGAAAGCCAGTGCTCTTGAGAAATTCTTGCACATGTGTGTCAGGAGCCATGTAAGAGAATATTCCCAGTAGCATTTATTGGTGTAAAAAAAAAAAAAGGAAAACAACCCAAACATCCATCAATAGGAAGCTAAATGAATAAATTGTGATATATTCACCTAATACAATATTACTGGGGCTCAATCAATGTTTATTGAATGAATTAATAAACAGCTGTGAAAATGAAGTACAGCCACGTGGAGCAGTTTGGATGAATCTTAGAAATACAATGTGGACAAAGCAAGTCACAGTTGATTCTATACTGAACAAAACTATTTTTAAAAAGCTAAAAAAGGGCTTCCCTGGTGGCGCAGTGGTTGAGAATCTGCCTGCCAATGCAGGGGACACGGGTTCGAGCCCTGGTCTGGGAAGATCCCACATGCCGCAGAGCAACTGGGCCCGTGAGCCACAATTACTGAGCCTGCGCGTCTGGAGCCTGTGCTCCGCAACAACAGAGGCCGCGATAGTGAGAGGCCTGCGCACCGCGATGAAGAGTGGCCCCCGCTTGCCACAACTAGAGAAGGCCCATGCACAGAAACGAAGACCCAACACAGCCATAAATAAATAAATAAATACATTAAAAAAAAAAAAAAGCGAGCAAAAGTAAACACTATATCGTTTAGGGATCCATGCATGTGATAGGACTACCCTAAAAATCAAAGGAACAATAAACACAAAATTCAGGACAGAAGTTACCCCTGGGGAGTAGGGAGAGGGTTGGATCAGGGAGCTCACAGTAGCTTAACAGAATTGGAAATGTTATTAAGTCGGGTGGTTTACAAATGTTCATTATTATGCTTTGTACTTAGATATACATTGTATATATTCTTTTATCTATCAAACGTTTTTTAAAAGATAGAAATGAAGCTGATGAAATTGGAGGACAGAGAATTCTAGCCACAGTGCGCAAGCCATTGATATTTAAAAATATCAGTAAAATAGGGCCCCCTGATCTTCTTCCAAGAGTGTGAAAAAAATAGCTGATAAGCTTTTTTTCAGACTGAAAAGAAGGGTATCCAGACAAGGTGTTGAATTGGCTATCATTTCCCATTATAGAATAACTGCTCCAGTTTCCTTACATCCATCCACCAAACTCCCACCCCCTAACTGTTGCCAACAACCATGGAATGTTCTTCTGCATCCCTGACTGTTGGTTGCTCTTAGAATTCTGGGTTAGGGGTCTTGGGGAGGCAACAGAAGAAGACTACAGCCCCTCAAGGGTAGGGGCCAAGCTTTATTCATCTTCATGTTTATAATTTTCAGCCCAGTGCCTGTGCAGAATGGATAGTTCTCTCCTGTACAACTGAGTGAAGCACCGAATGAAAGAATAAATGACTATTGCAATTAAGCTAAGGATGCTATACCATTTCTGTCACTGCTGATAACATGAGATTATTTCGGCCTGCTCTGACTCATGATCTAACCTGAGACATGGTAATGGGCATGGCTTCCCCAAAGGTATTTATGAATTAAAGATCTGAGGGAGAAGGTAAGATGAGGTCACAGGATAAAAGTGGGGAAGCAGTCGCCTTTAAAATAAAAATGGGAAATCTTGGGAATTTTTAAAGCCCAGTTGGGCATATCGGTAAGTTGGTGATTATCTTTTTTATCCCCACTTTAATTTTTATCATGGTTAATCCCAAAGTGTCATGAGCAGAGCACAGTGGTTAACATAACGGAATGTGGAGGCATTGTCTGGGTTTGAATCCAGATTCCTCCACTTACTGGGTAAGCTTGGGCAAATTACTTAACCTCCCTGTACCTCAGTTTTATCATCTGTAAATGGAGATAATAATAGCACCAACACAGAATTGTAATGACAACAAATGATTCAGTGAGTATATAGTCATAAAGAGAACAGCGCCTAGCACACAGCGAGCACCCTATCAGTGTTGTTAGATAAAATCTTCACCTAGATCGACAAATACACTCGTGTGCCCACGTGCCTCCTGTACTCTTAGGGTTAGTTGCCGTGTGGGTACTCAGACTTTTACTGTGACAAAACAATTTCTGTGGCCTTTTCCGTGGAAAGCCCTTGAGAGGTTTCATCTTTATGGAGCTTTGCTATAGGACCCTTTGCTTAATTAGCATCCTTGAAGTCCTGTTGTTGATACCTTCTAAGATTGTCTTTAATATATACATAGATTCCTGACATGCTACCTTCATAATGCCTGTCCCACCATTCTTTCTTTTCCCTTCTCTCTCTCTTTCTCTCTGCTTCCTCTGCCCTCTTGGACTGTTGGCAACAGCCTCGTAACAGATTTCCATTCCTCTAGTCTTTGTTTCTGCCAGTTCATCCTTGGCCCCAGGGACACATTAAATCTTCCTCAGACAACCGTTTGCACACATCATTCTCACCCACCCCCTCTGCTCAGAGCCCTCCACTCCTTTGCCACCGTGTACAAATTCCTTAGCTTGACTATCAAGACCTCTAGTGCGAATTTAGCCTTGCTCTCCCACTTTATCTTTCTCTATCTGCCTTTACAAACTTTTTTTTTTTTTGCAACCAAATTAGCCTGTTAGCTGCTCTATACCGGTCATGCCTACACCCACCCAGGCAACACCATTTCTTCCACTCCCAAGCCTGGAATGCTCTTCTCGTGACTTCAGAACCTGGGGAAGACACTCTAAGAGGTGATAGAAGGGCATCAAAATGGAGATGGGGGAATATCAAAAGCAAATTTTATGTTTCTAACTTGTTCCCTGACTTGGCCGTGATCCCAGGAATGGGAGAAGGATTCTCTCCCTCTTCCTCCTTCAAAAAAGGCACAGAGCATGGAGGTTAAGGGCATGGGCTCTGGCTCTGTTATTTCCTGGCTGTGCCTCAGTTTTGCTCATCTGTAAAAGGAGGCTAGAAACAGCACCCTCTGGAGTGGATGTGGTGATGAGCCACACAGGTCCCCCTTCAAGGCCGAGATACGTATTCTCCCAGCTGTGAGAGTGTTGGCTGCCGACTGCTCACACTGAGTCCCTTCCAGGAATTGCCCTTAATCAAAGGAAGCTGTACCACCCAAGATGATGCCCTCTCTCTGGGGCAGCCTGCAACCAGTGAGGGGTCAACAGTGGGTACAGAAGCCTGGCCTCTTTGCCTTAACTGGACAACTCTAAAGGGCCATTCCAGCTTCTGATCTCCCCATAAAGTTCACTGAGGCCTCTGTTGTGACTGCACCAGAGCCCAGCTTCTCTCTCTGCCCAATCCAGCTTCCTTTCCTTCCCCTCACAGGTGTTGTTCCCAAAACTACTCCTCAATAGACTACACGCATGCAAATATCTACTTCAGAGTCTGTTTCCCAGGAAACCTGACCTACAATGGTTGGTCTAAGAAAGCAGTCCCAAAAATGAGACTTTGGAAGAGGATCACTTGCTGGCTGACTGGCTCTGAGGACCTCATGACTAATGGTAGGTCAACAGTGAGAGCACCGGGCATGTGGTTAGGGTGCAACTGCTAAAATTTTCACTGGTGATGACCTGGGATGGGACACAGTTGGACATTAATGCACTGGGGGTGCAGCTTATCAAGTGTTTGAGAGCTTCTGGTAAGAACTATTTGTAAAGACTGTAGAATGAGATGGCTGTTGCTGGGGGTTAGGGGAGGGGCAGTGGATTGATTCACTGAAGAAAGACAACGAAAGGCCCAGAATGATTAATCACCAATATAAGGCAAAGTGTAAAAGCTTGAGGGTAGCCTATATAAGGTAGCATATAAAGAGACTCTTAGCTCCTGTACCAGAGGGCAGAGGATCAGGCCCAGAACTTAATTATAAGAAGATTGAATTCTCAACACTAGCAGAGCTGATTGGAAAGATCTGGGGATCTGATTGGAAAGAATGGGACCCTGAGACTCTCATGAGGCTGAAAACCAAGATATTGGTCAGGGTTGCAGTCATCCTGAGGTTCAGCTAAGACTGGAGCATCTGCTTCCAAGATCACTCTCACGGCTTTGGCAGGCCCTAGAAGATCCTTTTCTAAGCTCATTCCTGCAATTGCAGGTGGGCCTTGGGACCTCGCCATGTATCCTGAGTGTCCTTACAACACAGCAGCTGGTGATCGGAGACAGAGACAGAGAGAGAACCAGAGGGTCTCCCGAGACAGAACCTACAGCCTTTTTGGATGCTAATCTCGGAAGGGCCATCCCATCATATCTGCCATTTTCTATGCATCAGAAGCAAGCCACAGGGTCTGCTCCATACACCAGCAGAGGAGAGTGCACAAGGGGGTGAGTGCTGGGGGCGGGGATCATTTGGGGACCATCTTTGAGTCTGCTTCCCACAACCTAGCAGGCCTTTTCAGGTGCTAGAGACAACATGTTCTACACTCGAGGACATTGCTCTGACCCATTTACTTAGTGACAAGGAAGACTGTCAGCTTTCAGTGGGGCCCCGAGCACGAAAGGGCTCTGCAGCAGGTGCAGGCTGTGGTGCAATTGCCTCTGTGGTATTCAAGGCATCTATGGCGGGACAAGACACTGTGCGGAGCTTGCGGCAAGCCCCAAGAAGAATCACAACCTAGCCCCCTGGGGTTCCGGAACAAGGCCATGCCATCTGTAACAGAGAATTGTATATCCCATTCAGAAACCTGCAACCACTATTCTGTTGAGCCCTGGGAGACGCAGAGCATCTGATTATGGGACATTAAGTGATCTTGCATCCAGAGCTGCCCATCACAAGATGGGTTCTGTCAGGTCCACTTAGTCATACAGTCACATGGGCTCTGAGCTCTCCGTCTTCAGATACAAGTGGTATATCCAGACACTATGTCCACAGCAGAGGAGGTGTGTGGTGGGTATCAGGACCAGTGAAGAAGCAGCAAGTGGGGAGAGGGCACCTGGGAGAAAAGTCTCTGTTCTCTGTATGTTGAGGGTGGCAGCAATGAATCTCCCTTTCATCTACCAGCACCACTCCCCGTTCCATCATAATTGTCTAATAACTTTGACATTCATCTAAAATATGAGAATTGGGGCCTCAGAGTGACACTGAAGCGCAGCTTTCACAAAACTTGCTTAGCAAAGCAAAAGGTGTTTCCCAAGTTGGATCTCATTCTTCCTGCTTGGACAACTCCTGCAGCTGTGTAAAGACACCCTGAGTCTCCTTGTTCTCTCCTTCTCCAGTCCTTGAGGGGTACCCCAAAGCCCCATTCCACCCACATCCTCCTCAACCTGACCCTTCATTTTCTTAAGAGCCTTACCAGGTCCCACATCTATCCAGGTTGTGAGGTCCCAAGAAAGAAGGCAGCAGGCCGGCACACACTGACCCACTGACCAAGAAGAGCACCACAGTCTACTCACTCACCCCAGCTCATCTTGACAGAAAAGGGCTCCAGTCTTGCTGAAGGAGGCTAGCTTTCCCATGATTCTTCCCTGCTCCAGGCAGGAGTCTTTGGTTGCAAGCAACAGAAACAAACTTTGGCTAACTTAAGCAAGGGGATGTATTGGGAGGGTGGGGCCAGTTCACAGAATCAAGAGACAGCTGAGAATGAGGCTGAAAGAGCTGGGAACAATGACAGCCACGACATCCTGGAATAGGAGCTAATCAACCGTCTTGTTAGGGCTGCTTCTTGCACAATGTTACACTGTCCTTCTGCCATTTTGGTTAAGATCCCAAGTCCTTGAATCTGACCGGCTTGGCTTGAGTAAAATGCCCTCTCCTTTGCCACCTGGGTTGACAATGCAACTGAGACTGGAGCAGAAGCAATTGCCCAAAACAGAAATTGGGGCTCTTATCAAAAGAAGGGAGCAGGGCTTCCCTGGTGGCGCAGTGGTTGAGAGTCCGCCTGCCAATGCGGGGGACACGGGTTTGTGCCCCGGTCCGGGAAGATCCCACATGCCGCGGAGCAGCTAGACCCGTGAGCCATGGCCGCTGAACCTGCGCATCCGGAGCCTGTGCTCCGCAACGGGAGAGGCCACAACAGTGAGGGGCCCACGTACCACAAAAAAAAAAAAAAGGAAAAGAAGGGAGCAGAATGTTGGGCAACCAAAAACTACATGCATTCAAAACACCACCAGTCTCTCCCCACTTGCACAATTTATTTGTCTACCAAGATTCCGAGTGCTGTGTATGAAAAGTTGGCAGAAGTGTAAACTAAACCTCATGATAGGCAGGATTGAAATCAGTGGAAGGAAGCTCAGTTTCAGGAGAATTTGGGCTTTTTGGATCAGAAGACCCATATTCTAGTCCCAGCACTGCTACTAATTGTGACCTCTGTTTCTTCATCTAAGCAATGGGGTAGGCAGTGATCTCTCCAGCAGGTCATTGTAAGCATCAAAATAGATAGTGCGGCTTCCCTGGTGGCACGGCACAATGGTTAAGAATCTGCCTGCCAACCCAGGAGACATGGGTTTGAGCCCTGGTCCAGGAAGGTCCCACATGCCACAGAGCAACTAAGCCTGTGCGCCACAGCTACTGAATCCCGCATGCCCTAGAGCCCATGCTCTGCAACAAGAGAAGCCAACGCGATAATATGCACATGCACCACAACAAAGAGTAGCCCCGACTCGCTGCAACTAGAGAAAGCCGGCACGCAGCAACGAAGACCCAACGCAGCCAATAATAAATAAATAAATAAATTTATTTTTTAAAAAATGATAGCGTGCTGGAAGGCACTTCGAAGGCTGTTAAACATGCAAACTTGAGGGACTGTCATTGGTCGCTTGGGTTTTTCTAATTTACTTTGCAGATCACGTCATATTGACTACTTAACCTGAGATTGCATTTGGACAGAAGCAGTGCAGTTCTGACCTTAGCTGGCAGACAGGCTGCAGTGAAGCGAGAGGAAGGAGAGAGCTCTGCAGGTAATGCAGTGGGCAGTCTTATTTCAGCCTATTTTGCAATGCAATGATCTTGAGGAAATATCAGGATGCAGTTCATAGAGAGTTCTTACTAACTCAGAAAAATCAACTCCAGCGAGAGTCAAGAAATAGAAAACTGCTAGAGTGTAGGAAATAGCCATTTGCAAGAACACATCAGATATTCAATATTCAACACAGTGGCAATGTAGCATATGCGTTCAGAACACGAGATTTGAGTCATGAAGACCTGAGTTTGAACTCTAGTCCCATCCCTTGCCTCATCTATGTGAATACAGTAATAATCCATTAAACAAATATTTATTGAGGACTTATTATATGCCAGGTATTATTTTAGGCACTGATGATATAATGGTGAACAATATAGATGACAAACCCCTGCTGCCCTCGTGGCCTTTACTTTCCAGTGGGAGAAGAAAGTAAATAAAGAACCAAAAAAGGTAAAATATATGGTATATCAGGTAGTAATAAATGCTATGGAAAAAATAAAGCAGAGAAGGAAGCCATTGGGGTGACTGGGGAAGAGTTACTACAATCTATAGCGTGATTAGGTGACAACCCAGTGGTGACACTTGATGTGATGGTGACATTTGAACCAAGAGTTGAGAGAAGCAAAGGACTGTGCTAGGCAGGTGTCTGGGGGAAGATTATTCCAAGCAGAGGGAACAGCAAGTGCAAAGGTCTGGTGGTGAGAGCACACATGGAAAGTTCAAGGAACAACAAGGCAGCCAGGATGGCTGGAGGAGACCTTACAGCTGCAGAGAAGATGGAGATTAGGGCAGAGTGTTGAAGACAGGGCAGATGCCTAGGACTGGTAGGTACAGTACTTTGGCTTTTACTCTGAAGGAAATGGGGAGCCACTGAAGGGTTTTGAACAGGAAAGTAACATATTCTAGTGTACATTTTAAAGTCTCATTTGAGCTGTTATGTTTAAGTGAGGGCAGAAGAGGGAAACCAGTTAGGAGGCTATAGCAAAAATCCAGGTGAGACTTCTAGTTTCTGGTCCAGCTGTAAGGAGCTTGGGAGTTATCACTTTGTCCTAACAACAAGTAAAAGGCTGAAAAACTGAAAACACAGTTTAGATTCATCAGAGAAGTGAGGTCTCAAGGCAAACTGCTGCCCCCATAAATTTGGACAGCCAGCCAGGCCGATACATAGAATCACCACTTAGAGCAGAGACCACGAGCAGAAACATCTGTGGGAAGCAGTGCCCGGGCAGGAAAACCTGCACTGTAACTGACAAACTTCCTGAGGCTCAGTGAGCACAAGTCTGAGAGTTAAAAACTCCAGAAGACCCAGTCATGGAGAGGTGCCCACACTTTTGTGAGTTTTACCTCCAGGGACTCAACCGTGTTCTCATGTTGAATAGTGGAGGAAAACCCCTCCAGCTTCTGGCTTGGGTAAAAGAAAAGGAACCATTCTGAAATATACCAGAGCATTCCGTTCTTCCTAACAAGGCTTGCCCTCAAGAGAAACTATTTTACAAGAGTCTAAACTATTGGGCAGTTTCCACAGTATAATCCACATGGAGAAAGGGAAATACCCAGCTCCAGCCCTCGCTCCTCATCCTCTCCCATCTAAGCTGGGGGTGGGGTGTGGGGGGAGAGGCTGAGAAGTACTTGTGAAATTCACAGTCCAGGGCTACAGACTCACTGTAAGACTGCAACCTCATCAAGGGACTACAGAATGCTTTCTTCCCCCAATACCTTACCCTACATTACTAAAGGCCTATTTACTGCAGTTCCTTTTACCCAGTATAGCATGTCCTCCTAATAAGAAAAAATTATAAGGCATATCAAAAGGCAAAAAAACACTTGTCTTGAAGAGACAGAACACACATCAAAACCGGACTCAGAGATGGCAGAGATGATGGAATTATCACACTGGGAATTCAAGACAACTATGATCAATATGCTATGGATTCTAATGGATGAAGTAGACAGCATGCAAGAACAGATGGGTAATGTAAACAGAGAGATGGGAGTTATAAGAATGAATCAAGGGACTTCCCTGGTGGTGCAGTGGTTTAGAATCCGCCTGCCAGTGCAGGGGACATGGATTCGATCCCTGGTCCAGGAAGATCTCACGTGCCACGGAGCAACTAAGCCCGTGTGCCACAGCTACTGAGCCCACGTACCACAACTATGAAGCCCACAAGCCTAGATCCCATGCTCCCCGAAAAGAGAAGCCACCGCAATGAGAAGCCCACGCACAACAAAGAGTAGCCCCATCTCACCACAACTAGAGAAAGCCCACGCACAGCAACAAAGACCCAATGCAGCCAAAAATAAATAAATAAAAAGAATGACTCAAAAAGAAATGCCAGAGATCAAAAACACAGTAACAGAAATGAAGAATGCCATTGATGGGCTCATTAATAGACTGCACATGGCTGAGGAAAGAGTCACTGAGCCTGTGGCTATCTCAATAGAAACTTCCAAAATTGAAAAGTAAAGAGAAAAAAGACTGAAAAAAAAAAAAAAAACAAAACAAAAACAGAACAGAATACCCAAGAATACCAAGAACTGTGGGACAACTACAAAAGGTATAACATACACTTAATGGGAATACCAGAAGGAGAAAAAAAGAGAGAAAGAAACAGAAAAAATATCTGAAGCATAAGTGACCGAAAATTTCCCCGAATTAATGTCAGACACCAAACCACAGATCCAAGAAGTTCAGAGGACACCAAGCAGGATAAATGTGCCCCACCTCCAAAAAAACACTATACCTAGACATATATTCAAAATGCAGAAAATCAAAGATAAAGGAAAAAATCTTAAAAGAAGCCAGAACAAAAAATTACCTTATCATAGAGGAGCAAAGATAAGAAATACATCTGACTTCTCTTAAGAAACCATACAAGTAAGTAGAGAGCAGGGTGAAATATTTAAAGTGCTGGGAGAAAAAAACCACCAACGTCGAATTCTGTCCCCTGTGAAATTAGCCTTCAAAAGTGAAGAAATAAAGACTTTCTCAGACAAACAAAAAATGAGGGAGTTTGTTGCTAGTAGACTTGCCTTGAAAGAAATGCTAAAAGTTCTTTAGAGAGAAGGAAAATTATATAGGTCAAAAACTTTCATTTACATAAAGAAAGGAAGAGCAACGGAGAAGGAATAAGTGAAGGTACAATAAAACCTTTTACTTTTATTATTCTTAATTGAGCTAACAGAGAACTGTTCAAAATAATAATAGTAACCATGTATTCAATATGTGTGTGCGTCTGTGTGTGTGTGCACATGCTTACTTATAAGTGAAAGGAATGATAGCAATGATACAAGGGACAGGAAGGAGGAAATAGGATTATTTTGTTATTATAAGGTACTTGCACTACCCATGAAGTAGTATAGTGTTATTTGAAAGTGGAATTGGATTAGCTGTAAATATATATTGCAAACTCTGGTGTAATGACTAAAAAGAATAAAAAAGGAATTATATCTGATATGTTAAGAAAGGAGAAAAAATGGAATCACATAAAATGCTCAGTTAAAACCACAAAAGGAAGAAAAGGAGTAGAAGACAAAAACAGGAATAAAGAACAAGGGCAATGAATAGCAAACGGTAACAAATATGGTAGTTATTAATCCGACTATACCAATAACCACTTTAGAATTTAAACATCAGTGGTCTAAATAAACCAATTAAAAAACAGAGATTGTCAGAGTGGATCAACAAAACAAGACCCAACTCCAGGTTGTCTACAAGAAACCTACTTTAAATAGACAAACATAGAGTAAAGTAAATGGATGGAGCAAGATATACCATGTTAACACTAATCAAAAGAAAGCAGGAGTAGCTGTATTAATTCAGACAGAAAAGACTTCAGAGCAAGGAAAGTTATCAGAGATAAAGAGGAGTATTACATAATGATAAAGAGGTCAATTCTCCAGGAAGACATATCAATCCTTAATGTATAGGCTCCTAACAATAGAGTGTCAAAACATGAGAAGCAGAAAGTGACAGAACTGCAAGGAGAAAAAGATGAACCCACTATTACAGTTGGAGACTCCAACACCCCTCTATCAGAAATAAACAGATCCAGCAGGTAGAGAATCAGTAAGGACATAGTTGAATTCAATAGGACCATCAATCAACCAGATATAATTTACGTCTACAGGCTGCTTCATCCAACAACAGCAGAATGCATATTCTTCTCAAGTCCACATGGAACATTCACCAAGATGGACCACATTCTGGGCCATAAAACACACATTAAATTTAAAAGAATAGAAGTCATACAATGTCTGCTCTTAGACCACAACAGAATTAAACTAGAAATCAATAACAGAAAGATAACTGGACAAGCCCCAAATACTTGGAGATTAAACAACACACTTCTAAATAACACATAAGTCAAAGGAGAAATTTCAAGAAAAAATTTTAAATATTTTACTAAATAAAAATGAAAACACAACTTATTAAAATGTGTGGGATACAGCAAAAGCAGTGATTAGAAGGAAATTGATAGCATTGAATGTGTATATTACAAAAAGAAAAATCTAAAAGTCAGTCATCTGAACATTCACCTTAGGAAACTAGAAAGAGAAGAGAAATTAAATCCAAAGTAAGCAGAAGAAAAAAAAAAGCTATAAAAATTAGAGCAGAAATCAATGCAATTGAAATAGGTAATCAATAGAAAAAAACCCCAACAAAACCAAAAGTTGGTTCTTTGAAAAGATACATAAAATTGATAAGCCTTTACTGGGCTAAGTAAAAAAGAAAGAGGACATAAATTACTAATGTCAGAAATGAAAGAGGGGTTCCCTGGTGGCACAGTGGTTAAGAATCTGCCTACCAAGGCAGGGGACACAGGTTCGATCCCTGGTCCAGGAAGATCCCACATGCCACAGACCAACTAAGCCCATGCTCCACAACTACTGAGCCTGTGCTCTAGAGCCCGCGAGCCACAACTACTGAGCCTGCATGCCACAACTACTGAAGCCTGCGTGCCTAGAGCCCGTGCTCCGCAACAAGAGAAGCCACCGCAATGAGAAGCCCATGCACCACAACAAAGAGTAGCCCCCGCTCGCTGCAACTAGAGAAAGCCCGCACGCAGTAACAAAGACCCAACGCAGCAAAAAATAGAAAATAATTAATTAATTTTTTTTAAAATTAATTAATTTTTTTAAAAAAAGAAATGAAAGAGACAACATTACTACAGATCCCATGGACATTAAGAGAATAATCAAGGAATAGCATGAACAACTCTATGCCCACAAATTTGATAACCTAGATGAAATGACCCAGTTATTTAAAAGACACAGTCTGCCAAAAGTCATACAAGAAGAAATAGATGATCTGAATAGGCCTATGTAAATTAGAGAAATTGAATCTATAATTAATAATCCTCCAAAACAGAAAGCACTAGGCCCAGATGGGTTCACTGGTGAATTCTACTAAAAATTTAAGGAAGAAATTATACTAATTCTGCACAGTCTCTTTCAGAGTATAGAAGCAGAGGGAGTACTTCCTAACTCATTCTTTGAGGCTAGCATTACCAGTACCCTAATATCAAAACCAGACAAAGACATTATAAGAAAACTACAGACCAGTATCTCTCATGAACATAGGTGCAAAAATCCTCAACAAAATATTAGCAAAGCTAATCCAACAATGTATAGAAAGAATTATACACCATGACCAAAAGGGATTCACCCCAAGTTTGGGAGGGTGGTTCAACATTTGAAAATCAATTAATGTAATCCATCACATCAAGCCAAAGAAGAAAAATCCATACCAGTAGATGAGGAAAAAGTATTTGACACAATGAAACACTCATTCATGATAAAAACTCTCAGCAAACTAGAAATAGAGGGGAATTTCCTCAATTTGGTAAAGAACATCTGCAAAAAATTACAGTTAATATTATACGTAAACGGTAAGAAACTGGAAGCTTTCCCACTAAGATCAGGAAAAAGGCAAGGATATCCCTTCTCACCATTCCTTCTCAACATCATCTTGGAAGTCCTAACTAATGCAATAAGACAAGAAAAGGAAATAAAAGGTACACAGATTGGGAAGGAAGAAATAAAACTCTCTTTGTTCATATATGACATGATTGTCTATAAAGAGAATCGGAAAGATTCAACAAAAAAACTCCTGGAACTAATAAGGGATTATAGCAAGTTTGCAGGATACAAGGTTAGTATACAAAAGTCAATCGCTTTCCAATATACTAGCAATGAACAAGCAGAATTTGAAATTAAAAATACAATACCATTGGGACTTCCCTGGTGGTCCAGTGGTTAAGAATTCACCTTCCAATGCAGGGGACACGGGTTCAATCCCTGGTCAGGGAACTAAGATCCCACATGCCACAGGGCAGCTAAGCCCATGCACCACAACTGCTGAGCCCACACACTCTGGAGCCTGCACACCACAACTAGAAAGAAGCCCACCTGACACAATGAAAGATCCCACATGCCGCAGCGAAGATCCTGCGTGCCATAACTGAGACCCAACACAGCCAAATAAAAATAAATAAATAAATACAGTACCATTTATGTTAGCACCACACAAAATGAAATAATTAGGTATAAATCTAACATAATATGTACAAGATTTATATGAGGTACATATATGAGAACCAAATCGAGAGCCAAGAAATAGACCAACATAAATGTAGTCAACTGATCTTTGACAAAGGAGCAAAGGCAATACAATGGAGAAAAGATAGTCTTTTCAACAAATGATGCTGGTACAACTGGATATCCACATGCAAAAAAAAAAAATCTAGACACAGACCTTACACCTTTCACAAAGATAATCTCAAAATGGATCATAAGTAGCTAAGGACACTTGAAAGAATGAATCATAGATCTAAATGTAAAAGGTGCAAAACTATAAAACTCCTAGAAGATAACAAAGGAGAAAACCTTGATAATCTTGGCTTTGGCAATGATTTTTTAGATACAACACCAAAGGCATGATCAGGAAAGAAATAATTGATTAGCTAGACTTCATTAAAATCAAAAGCTTCTGCTCTGTGAAAGACACTGTGAAGAGAATGAGAAGACAAGTCACACACTGGGAGAAAATATTTGCAAAACATGTATCTGATAAAGACTGTTATCCAAAATACACAAAGAGCTCGTAAAACTCAACAATAAGAAGATGAACAACCAGATTAAAAAACAGACCAAAGACTTTGACAGACTTCTCCCCAAAGAAGATATATATGAAGGGCAATGACCACATGAAAAAAATATCCACATTATATGTCATTACAGAAATGCAAGGGCTTCCCTGGTGGCACAGTGGTTAAGAATCCACCTGCCAATGCAGGGGACACGGGTTCGAGCCCTGGTCCGGGAAGATCCCACATGCCATGGAGCAACTAAGCCCGTGCACCACAACTACTGAGCCTGCGCTCTAGAGCCCATGAGCCACAACTACTGAGCCCACATGCCACAACTACTGAAGCCAGCATGCCTAGAGCCGTGCTCCACAACAAGAGAAGCCACCACAGTGAGAAGCCTGCGCACTGCAACAAAAAGTAGCCCCCTCTCGCCGCAACTAGAGAAAGCCTGTGCGTGGCAACAAAGACCCAACGCAGCCAAAAACAAATTAATTAAATAAATAAAGAAAAGAAATGCAAATTAAAACAACAATAAGATTCCACTGCACATCTATTAGAATGGCCAAAACCCAGAATACTGACAACAGCAAATGCTGCTGAGGATATGGAGCAACTGGAACTCCCATTCATTGCTGGTGGGAATGCAAAATGGTTCAGCCACTTTGGAAGACAGTTTGGCAGTTTCTTAAAAAGCTAAACATACTCTTAACATATGGTCCAACAGTCATGGTCCTTGGTATTTACCCAAAGGAGTTGAAAACGTTCACACAAAAACCTGCACACAGATGTTTAGAGCAGCTTTATCCAAAATTGCCAAAACTTGGAAACAACCAAGATGCTCTTCAGTAGGTGAGTGGATGAACTGTGATACATTCAGACAATGGAATATTATTTAGCACTAAAAAGAAATGATCCATCAAGCCATGAAAAGACATGGAGGAACTTTAAGTGCATATTACTAAGTGAGAGAAGCCAATGTGAAAAGGCTACATACTATATGAATCCAACTATATGACATTCTGGAAAAGGCAAAACTATGGAGAAAACAAAATGATCAGTGATTGCCAGGAGTTGGAGGAGGAAGGGATGAATAGGCAGAGCACAGAGGATTTTTTTTAGGGCAGTGAAATTATTCTGTATGATATTCTAATGGCATACATGTCGTTATACATTTGTCAAAATCCACAGAACATACACCACCAAGAGTGAACTCTAATATAGACTATGGATTTGGGGTGATAATGATGTATCAGTGTAGGTTCACTGATTGTCACAAATGTACCTGTCTGGTGAGGGATGTTAATAATGTGGGAGGCTAGGGGCAGGCAGAGGGTATAGGGGACACCTCTGAACCTTCCACTCAATTTTGCTGTGAATGTAAAAATGCTCTAAAAAATCAAGTCTATTTTTTTTTTTAATTCAGGTAAGAATCAAGGGTGGTTTGGCAAAAGTAGTAGCTGTGGAGGTACGGAGAAGTAGTTGGATTATGGATTTATCTTGAAAGAAGAGCCAACAGAATTGCCAGTGGATTGGTTGTGGAGTATGAGGGCAAGTGAAGATTCAGCCTATAGCCTAGACAAGACGACATATGACAATGACTTCACATAGTGCCAAGCACATATTAAATATTTAGCAAATACCAAAATCCCATAAAATTTCAGAAGAGATGATGGTCCTCAGCAAGGTAATATCTTAGTTAGATAATTTGTGGAGGTGGGGTTCGGGACACACAAGGAAATTGAAAGAAGAGGATGGCTAAGCTCTAGTCAACTCTAATAACTCCTCTTTTATATATAAGCAATATTTTTTTTGTCGTCAGTAGCTCAGTTCTGGAAATAGGAGATAATAGAGTAGGAACAGAGAAAAACAAGAATGATTCACCCCAGGACCAGTACATAGTAATAACTCCAAAATAAATAAGTAACAGGGACATAATGTACATTACAGCACAGGAAACATAGTCAATAATATTGTAATAACTTTGTATGGTGCGAATCTATAAAAATATCAAATCACTATGTTGTACACCTGAAACTAATATAATATTGTAAGACAACTACACTTCAGTTTAAAAAAAGAAAGAAAAATAATGCCAGCCTTTAAAAAATGATAATAACTCCAGAGGTAACACTTATTAGTAATCACAGTGGCAATATTAGCTAGACAGGTGGAATGTTAGTTTTTGAAGGCCTGTGCTAAGCCACCCTCTTCATTGCAGTGCTTTTAGCATGAGGTAAATGAGGAGTCATTTGTGTTAAGGTGTGGGGAAAAAAAAAACAAAAGGATTAGTTCTTTAAACACTGATTGTCAATTCCCAAAGGATACACTCTACTTTAGTTGGAACATTCCTATCATTTTTTGAGCCCTTACTATACATTAGGCACGTGTATTTCTCTAGTGTTGAAATCAGCCTAGCTGATTTCAAGGTAGATATTATTGTGTCCATTTTACAGATGGGAAAAGTAAGGCTCATATAAGGGGATCACTAGCTAAAGAGCCGTGAACCTGGGTTCAAACCCAAGCCTATGCATCTCCAAAGCTCATGCACATACCACACTGCCTCACTTTTGTTTTGTTAACAATAACCAACCTTCACTGAGCACTTACCTCAGGCCAGGCCCTGGTGTTTTACAATTATTAATATGAACTACTATTATCCCCATTTTACAGATGGAGAAACTGAGGCCTAGAGAAGTTAAGAAGCTTACTGTAGACATTTCAGCTGGTAAGTCAGGACCCAGGCACTGTAGTTCTAGATTGTAGGGTCCATACTCTTACGGGTTTTTTTGTTTGTTTGTTTGTTTTGTTTTGTTTTGTTTTGCAGTACGCGGGCCTCTCACTCTCTCTCCCGTTGCGGAGCACAGGCTCCGGACGCGCAGGCTCAGCGGCCATGGCTCACAGGCCTAGCCGCTCCGCGGCACGTGGGATCTTCCCGGACCAGGGCACGAATCCGTGTCCCCTGCATCGGCAGGCAGACTCTCAACCACTGCGCCACCAGGGAAGCCCCTACTCTTACGTTTTTTTAAAAAGTTATTTTAAGAAATATAATAGTAATGTATACTCATGGTAACAATTTTAGAAAATTCACCCAAAAAATGAAAAAATCACCTATAATCCTACCATTCTGAGATAACCATGATTATCATTTTGGTGGATAACATTTTAAGCTTTTTCCTACACACACACAAACATTTTTTAAAAAAAATAAGATCATATTACATTTGTCTTTAATCTATCCTTCATTTATTCACTTAATAATATGTTGTCAACATCTTTCTGTTTTAAATATTTTCTACAATGGTGCTTTTTTTACTCTCTTGGGTCATGCACCTATTTAAGAATCCATAAGAATTCTCCCTTTCACCCAAAATGTGCACACACACACACACACACACACACACACAAAATTTTGCATATAATTTCAGACTCCCTGAACCATGGATCCTGGGACCTCCAGTTCTACAATATTATTTCTTTTTTTTAATTGAAGTATAGTTGATTTATAATGTTGTGTTAATTTCTGCTGTACAGCAAAATGACTCAGTTATATATATATATATATATATATATATATATACACATTCTTTTTTATATTCTTTTCCATTATGGTTTATCCCAGGATACAACATTATTTCTAATGCCTGAACAATATTCCATGATGGACGGATGCCCTATAAGTTACTGAACCAACCTAAGTCAGTCCCCTATGACTGGACATTTAGATTATTTCCAATTTTCCACTATTCTAAACAATATTGCAATGACTGTTCCTATGGATAAATCTTTGAGTACAGCCCTAGTTATTGCCTTGGGATCAATTCCAAGAGTACGATCACTTTTAAGCCTTTTGATAGTATTTCCAAATTGCCCTCCAGAAAGGTTGTATCTATTTACACTCCCGCCAGCAGCTTCTAAGAGGGCCCATTTTCCCCACATCATTGCTCACATCTGGTCTTATAAAACACTATATTCTGTACCTTTTTAACCCTGGCTCAGAACTTTTCTTTCTCCTCTTGCTGTCTTGAAAGCAGCAATTTCTGGCTCAAGGAACTGGAAACAGCAGTCTTTGGGGAAGACTCCAGGTTGGGAATTGCTGTCTTTCCCTGCTTCAACAAAACCACAAAGGCTGTGGTTTCCTAGATTTAGCAGAAGACCCTTCTTTTCTTTGGTAGAAAAAGCGTCACTGGGTGAGAAGAAACAAACAGGCTAACCTTTTTTTTTTTTTAAATCTTGGTTGATTTTTAAACATTTATATTATGAAATGTTTGTCCCCAAGGGAACCAGGAGGGCTCCTTTTAGTAGATCTTAAAATTCATAGACAAGTAATTCTCCTTCTCTCCCACTTTAGACAGCCAAATCTGGCTTCTGATGTATAAAATTTACTAGAAAAAAAAACAAAAAAAACTTAAGTTTGGCTCAAGAACTCCACAAGAATGGTTATAATGAGAAATCTCTTGCATATAGTAGGCACTCAATAAATATTTGTTGAATCGCACCAGAAGACTGAGACACGCACCCTGGAGTAATAGGGAATTTCGTGTACGTGTTTAACTACTAAAGCTTTCATTAACTGTGGCAGTGTTAAATACAGCCGGTACTAATGAGGGGGAGTGGTGACCTGAATACACCAAAACAGAGGGAAATCCCAGATCAACTCTATTTAGTCTTGAAACACAGTCCATCATTTTTTTTTCCTCTAACAAATGTACCTTTCCAATTCTGTTTGGCTTAGGCGAATATTACAATAAGCTTATCCTCCATTAGCCACAGAGAGACCATGCTGGGACAGGCAGTCGTCAAGCTAGATTTAAGTACTGCAAAAAAATTTTGACATATTAGATGATATAAAGGAATTATTGTTAATTGTTTTAACTATGATATCAATATTATGTTAGCTATGGAGGGATATGTTCCTTTTTTAAAAAAGATGCACCCTGGAATTGACAAATAAATAAGTTACCAAAGACCATCTGCAAAAGGGATAATAAAGATTTGACTATATTAAAACAATAACTACTTTTTACTGGAAGTTTTTTGTGGAAGCCAGTTCACTTATATTCACTTGAATCCTTATAATAAACCTCTGCAAGGCAGGTATCATTATCCCCATTTTATAGGTGAATAAACTGAGGCTCAGAAGCAGTAGTGACTATCCAAAGTTTCTGCCCTGATTCTGCTTCAGGGAACTCCCCTCCCTCACTGATGAAACTGACAGCCAATGTACCCTACCCTCCTGCCCAGAGGTGAGGGACACAGGGCTCTCCTGTAATCCTCGGCCTGCATGGAGTAATGCTCAGGCCAGCGCTGCTGGGCACTCTGAAGAGGTCAGCCATTGGCCCTTTCCGAGGTCAGGGGCTGGGGCTTTTCTGTCCATTCTGTGACCCCTCCCTGCTCATGGCAGCCCGAGTTGGTTTCTATCGTACACAACTAAAGGATGATGACTATCAGAGAAATCTTATCTGACTTGCCCCAGACTGCCCAGCTAGGAAATGGCAGAGCAAGGATTTGAACCCAGGGCTGTCTGATGTCAAAGCCTCATGCCACTTCTCAAAGGGCATGCATAAGGGGTCAAGTTCATGTGCCTTCCAAGTCCCAACTTTCACTTTCCCCGCCATCTTCTTCTTCCCTGTAAAATTCTTACACACTTACTTCCATGTCTCTCTACCTACAGGGTGTGGCCATACATCACTGCACTAATGTAACTACACCTCCACATGGTGAACCCAGTGTTTAATTCAGTGACTAACCCATATTCCCCTAGACTAGAAAGCTGTTACTGGTACTCACAGCACTCTTTGTAACTAGAACAGCACTGAAGGGGAGGCATGGATGGGTTGTCTGGTCCAAGCTCCTGCCTCAAAGAAATGCTGCCGAAAACCAACAGCATTCAGTCACGTGACAGGAGTCACTTTTACCATCACAATTATCACAAGTCAACCTTAAGTAGCACCATGTGCTATTCTAATACAGAATGTGTAAGCCCTGAAAAGACAGCCTCGAAGAGAGTGCCTCAGGGCCTGAGGGTAGTGGGAAGACTGCAGCCTCTGCAGTCAGAGGTTCGCATCTTGTACCAGGTGTGTGACCTTGGACTTACCTTCCCTGAGCCTCAGTTTCCTCATCTATAAAATGGGGATAATAATAATAGTGCCAGCCTCACAGGTTCTTGAGATGCTGTATCAGATGACAAAGTTAAACTGCCTGATACACTGTAGGAGCCAACAATGTCAGTGCTTCCCTTCCTAAAGAATTTAGGACAGTTGATCTCTTATTCCTATTTTTAAAGATCTCCAAGGAAGGAGAAACCATAGCATCCCTTGGTAGCTACTGTCTGTGTTTCACAACCCACTTAGATGATGTGTGAATATAGCACAGAGGCCCACATCCAAGGAGGCTGGCGGAGGCTGGGAGGCATGCCAAGCAGCCTGCTGGACCGTTACCATCCTATCCCTTCCCCCTACCATTGCCTCCTAAATATATATATTAGCTTAGCCATCCTTCATAGGCAGACCTCCTTTTGGAAACCTCTCTGATAATCCCCTGGTTTGAAATGTTTTTGGTCTTCTAACTGCTATAACACCTGATGGCTGTAAATTCTTCAGGCATTTACCAAAAACAGGCTGGAACTATAACTAACTAATTCCTTCATTGGTTAATTCAATAAATATATTGAATGCCTTCTACACTGCCAGACAGTGTCCTAGGCACTGGGCACACAGAAATAAACAAAACAAATGTGGTCCCTGCTTTCATAAAGCTCACATTCTAGAAGAAGGCAGGGGGACAGAAAATAAATGTAGAGTGTATCAGTTGATCAAAGGTGCAATGGAGGGAATTCCCTGGCTGTCCAGTGGTTAGGACTCTGCGCTTCCACTGCAGGGGGTACATGGTTCGATCCCTGGCTGGGGAACTAAGATCCCGCATGCCACGTGGTGTGCCAAAAAGAAAAAAAAAAAAAAGTGCAGTGGAGAAAATTAGAACAGAGTTGGGGTGTAGCTATTCTAAACAGGAGGAATGCCAACACCTGAGACCTGCCTGCCTCACACCAGCTCCCTCTCATTCCCTGTGCCCCATGCAGCCTTTCTCTCAGCTTGTCCAATTCACCACATTCCTTCCAGCCCCAGGAGCTTTGCACGATCCTTTTGTCTGGAACACTTGTCTCTCCTTACCTCCTCCTAGTTAACTCCCTGTTTTTGATGAAGTGACTCACTGGAAGGGAGTGAGGGGACTACTTATATGTTCTTGGCTTCTCTGGGAAACTAGAAGCTCCTGGAGAGTAAGAGGAGGCAGTGGAGAGCAGTGGTTAGAGAGGCACTTCTGGAGTCGGGCTAACCTGCTTCAAATCCTGGCCACCCACCACACCCTAGTTGTGTGACAAGTTCCTAACTTCCCCAAGTCTCAGTCTCTTCTGGAAAATTGCAAAAGAACAATATTTATCTCATAGGAATATTGTGGAGATTCAGTGACAGCATGAACGTACAATGTTGGGCACCAAAGGCAGATTTACCCTGAAGCTAATGGAACTTCAGGAGCTCCCCTCAGCAAGGCGTTTACGTGGTCACCTGCTTCTGTAAAATATGTTAACAACCATCAGTTAAGACTGCTGTCTCTTCCCACTTTGACTCCCTTCTGTCATACTTCTCTTCCTGTCAAATGGCCCCGGAGAGGACACAGTCCTTTTGTCTTCAGAGTTTCGATGGAGAACTCAACCACTGCACCCCAAGAGGACAGGAGATTGCCCTTCCCGGAAAGTGACTGGGTTCACCATCTGAGGATCCCTCCAGAGAGCTAAGGGCTCTGGGCAGGTGCTGGGGAGCCCCACCCAGAGCTGCCCCCCACACCTGGAGGAGGAGGAGGCTTTGGGGAGCAGGACAACACACCTCCCAAGGGATCTCCAGCTCCAAGCCTCTGTACTCAGAGCTCAGGGCACTCTGGGATCTTCCTGAGTCATCACTGAGAGCCAGCCCCAGGGTCAGGCAGTTCTTATATTTAAGCTGAAAAGCTCTTGAAATCTACAACCAGCTTGGGAATGAGTTGTTTCCTCCTCCTAAGGGTTGAAAACAGCTCATGACCATCTTCCAAAGGAAAACCTTCTCCCTACTTAAAAGCAGTTATAAAATCACATCTCAGCCTTTTATTTCCCAGTGAAATGATGCCAATTACTAATACCAAAGGGAACGAACGTGACTCATTGATGTTCTCAGTTCTGACAGCTGATTGCCATAAATTCCCAGGTCCCTAGAGTTCACTCCACCTTCTCCTTTCTGACTGGTCTCCACAGTCATCGCCCAGAAAGTTACCCTTTCTTCTTGCTTTTCTCCAGGAGACTTCTGGAAGGACCCCTTAACGCCCACTGGTCTATTTACAAGATCTCACTAAGTCCCTTTGCCCATCTCCTGGCCAAACTGAGAAAAGGACTTGATTTCAGTGTCCTTGTATGCATTTGTGCATGTACAGGCACGTTTATGCCTAGTATCTATTAAACAGATGATCTCTGTTCATCCTCACCTGCCCCCGGTACTACACACTGTCCACTCCTGCCTTCCCCAGGGCTGTCTCCCAGTCATAAATTCGGTGGGTTCATCATCATTCAAAGTACACAACAGCGGGCTTCCCTGGTGGCGCAGTGGTTGAGAGTCCGCCTGCCGATGCGGGGGACGCGGGTTCGTGCCCCGGTCCGGGAGGGTCCCACGCGCTACGGAGCGGCTGGGCCCGTGAGCCATGGCCGCTGAGCCTGCACATCCGGAGCCTGTGCTCCGCGGCGGGAGGGGCCGTGGCGGTGAGAGGCCCGTGTACCACAAAAAACAAAAACAAAGTACACAATAGCAACAGACAGAAGCATATTAGCCTGGGATACCTCGCTGAAGGGACATTCTGCTCAGAAGGAAATGACCCCTCGATCCCTTGACTCCCAAGAGGCTCAGGCCTCATCCTTCCCTCTGCTTTCCTGCCCATCCCTAAAATGAGAGGAAGACTCTGGACTCACAGGAACACTTGCTTTTTTTGAGGGGAGGAGGGAGAATAAATTTGGTTGACTTTGAAAATTGTCATAATGTACTGAACTCGTGGCCCAACAACGTCAGGACACATGTCACTCTAAAAGTGTGATCATGCTTTGGTGAGGACGGGGCTGGCTGGGGGGAATTACCGCTTACAGTAATAATTTATTATCACTTACAGTAATAATTTTCTCCTAGCTTTCTGAAACAGTCTCAATGGCTGGGCATATTTTTTCTTAATTGAGGCAGTTTGTTAAATGTGGAATTCAATGTGATCGGAATGTACAGCTTTCTGGATACTCTAAAAAAAGAAGGTGAGGGGGGGAGTCCTTTGTCAGACCATGTGCCCTGATTTGGGATTCAGAAAACATGATCCCTGTAACAGGAGAACTCTGTATCCTCAAGTCCGGGAGCTTTTATTGATGGATTCAAGAAGCTGAGGCTAGGGTAGAGGACGTGAAAATACTTTGGAAAAGACCTTTTACGATACAGATGCAAGCGTTTATCATCATCATATCATCATTATTAGCAATAATAAGTGGCTCGGCGGGGGGGGGGATCTTTTCAAATGCAAATCTAATCACATCGTGCCTTTCATCCAAGGCCTCCCACTGCTCTTAGGACAGAAGCCAGAGCAGTATCACAGCCCTCCAGGCCCTGCGTGGCCTGGTCCCCTGCCCGCCGCACACCCGCTCCCTCTCATTCCCTGTGCCCCCAAGCAGGCCTTCTCTCAGCTTAAATTCACCACACTCCTTCCAGCTCCAGGACCTTTGCATACTCCTTCTGTCTAGAACTTTTATCCCTCCCTCCCTCACCTGATTAACCCTCTCTTTTTGTCCCAATATCAGTGTAAGCACACTTTCTCAAAGAAGCTTTGTCCACCTCTCCTGACTGGGTGAATCCTTCCCTTCTACAATCTCATAGAATCGTGTAAAGCCATCCATCCGTTCATTAATTCATACTTATTGAGTGCCTACTATGGGTCAGATGGTATTCTGTAGGCTGGAAATGTAGTGGCGAACAAAAGAAGGCCCTGGGTTGCTTCCATTCTAACAGAAGAAGAGACAATAATCAAATAAACACATACATGTGTAATAGAATGCTAGGCAGTGATCAGTGCTATGAGGAAAATTAAGCTGGGTTAGGATTGGTGTGGCATCAGGGGTAGGGGTAATGGTTTCCAAAAGGGTAGCAGAGAAAGCCTTTTTGAGCAGATGACATTTAAACAGAGACCCCAGTGAAATGAGGGAGCAAACCATGCAAAGGTGTGTGGAAAGACGACTCCAGACAGAAGGAACAGCAAGTGCAAAGGCCCTGGGGCAGGAATGAACTTGGTAAGCCCAAAGAACAGCAGAAGGCCAGGGTGGCTAGGGTTGAGACAGCAAATTGGGAAAGTACTAAATGAGGCTGGAGGGCATGCAGACAAGTCTTTTGAGGAATTTTGCTCAAAACGAGGAGCAGAGAAATAGGGAAGGAGCCAGGGGAGCACATGAGCTCTGTGGAGGGTGTTTCCGGTTTGTTTTTTATTTGTGTTAAGATGGGAAGTATTACAGCATATTTGTATGCTGAAAGGAAGGCTCCAGGAGCTAGGGCAACAATGGCGATTCATGAGAGAGGAGATAATTGCAGCCAGTCCTTGAGCAGGTGAGGAAGAATGTGGTCCAGGGCCCAGGTGGAGAGCTTGGCATTACACAGGCACAGGGATGATTTGTAATTTGCAACAGAAGAGAGGACAGAGCAAACATGTATGGATGCTGGAGGTTGGTAAGTTTGTGGTGGGGAATGAGCATTCTGATGGCCTGTTTTCCCCATGAATAGGAAGATGCCAGCAAGAGAAGGGCAGTGAAGCTGGAGAAAAGAGGAGAAGGGACAAAGAGGCATCTTGGAGAGTGGCAGAGTGACTGGGCACTGCAACAGGATCGCTGGGCAGTGCGGAGGCAGTCCACTGATTTGCAGACTTAAATGTAAAATGAAACCTGTCCTGGCTGTTGTGGGTGTTTTCTCCAGCCACGTTCCCGTGCCCAAATGCAGGTGCAAAGGAGGTGCTCTGTTGGGTTTACCCAGGGTGGGGGTTTTGGCAGGTGGAAACAGCAGAGCAAGGATGTTATGGAGCAACCATAATACTAGGCCATGGAGTCCAGGTTGGGTGAGGAGGACAGGGAGGGCCTGGGTCAGGACTGGTAAGGACAGTGAAAAAAGTGGTCGAGGCATTGGAGATCTCAGCAGGATCAGAGAATTGTGGGAATGGGAGTCCCAGGATAACTGAGCTGGGGTGATGTGTGGTGATGATCTGACTAGGATGGTTAGAACGGAAACTCCAGAAGGACTGTGGTTGTGGCCAGGTCTGTGTTTGACTCTGTGGCTGAGGTAGACGACGGGGATTGTGGCACTGAGGCATCAAGAAACAAGAGGCAGGGCTTCCCTGGTGGCGCAGTGGTTGAGAGTCCGCCTGCCGATGCAGGGGACACGGGTTCGTGCCCCGGTCCGGGAGGATCCCACATGCCGCGGAGCGGCTGGGCCCGTGAGCCGTGGCCGCTGAGCCTGCGCGTCCGGAGCCTGTGCTCCGCAATGGGAGAGGCCACAGCAGTGAGAGGCCCGCGTACCGCAAAAAAAAAAAGAAAAGAAACGAGAGGCAGGGGGATGCATGGTCGTCTATGTGGATCTTACAGTCACCGTGGACAATGGCAGGAGGAGAGGTACAGAGGAAGTCAGGGAGCCAGGTGGCCAAATTGTCAATAACCACACGAGCAGGAGGTAGGTAGAGAGAACAAGACATGGTCTCATGACAGGGGCTCATATTTTTCAAGTTTATATGATTATTCGATTGATGTCGATTTCACCCTCTACACTGTACTCTCCGTTAAGGGTAGGGGTCATGTCTATTTGTGTCCACCATGTTATCTTCAGCTTCTAGCTCAATGCCTGGCACATAATAGGTACTCAGTAAAAACTTCTAGAATAAATGAACAAATACTGTTCTCTGGGATTGGAGAAAGAGAGGATGGGAGGCATTGATCCAATATAATTTGTTCTTTTCTCTTCCCATTGAAGTCTTCACTGCAGTCCTAATTTTCAGAAATTTCAGTCAATGGTCACTCAACATTTATGAAATCCCTGTTAGGTGCCAGGTGCTGTGCTACGTGCTTCAGAGAAAAAGAAGACGTGATTGCAGCTCTTGGATAGGTTAAAGTATATCCTTCTAGGCAGACTCATGAATAAATAACTTTGATACAATGTGGATAGAGTAATGACAGAGGTCTGAGCCAAATGCTCCAAAAGCCCTGAATCTGACTGCCAGGGGAAGAGGGGACGGCTGTGGGTTCAGATAACATCAAGAGAATGAAGATGGTCAGCAAACAAGACAAATGGAAGTCAGGTGAAGGACCAGTTTTTCCAAAGGTATCAGAGATGGGAAAGGAAAAGCTTGGCAAATTGAGACGTCTGATGAAGCTAGAAATTAAGCTAAAAATGTCACCTGACCTTTATATTTACGGTCAATTGGTTTGCAGTGAGCGTGCTAAAATAATTCAATGAGAAAAGAATAGTATTTCTAATGAATGGTGCTGGGACAACTGAATATCCACATGGAAAAGGATGTAGTTGGACTCCCACCTCCCACCACATACAAAAAGTAATTCAAATTGGATCAAACACCTAAATGTAAGTGTTAAAACTATGAAACTCTCAGAAGAAAACCTAGGTGTAAATCTTCATGACCTTGGACTGGGCCAGGAAGTCTAAAATCCTAAATAATAAATTAGCTATGTCACCAAAAGCACAAAACAAAAGAAAAAATAGATAAATTGGACTTCATCAAATTTAAACTTTTATGCTTCAAAGGAAACCATCAAGAAAGTAAACAAACAACCCACAGAATGGGAGAAAGTATTTGCAAATTATATGTCTGATAAGGAACTAGTGTCTAGAATATACAAAGAATATTTACAACTCAACAGTGAGAAGACAAATGACCTAATTTTTAAATGGGCAAAAGATTTAAATAGATATTTCTCCAAAGACTATATACTAACAGGATAGAAAGCTCAGAGATAATAGGATAGAAAGCCCAGAGATAAACCCACACACCTATGGTCACCTTATCTTTGATAAAGGAAGCAAGAATATACAGTGGAGAAAAGACAGCCTCTTCAATAAGTGGTGCTGGGAAAACTGGACAGGTACATGTAAAAGTATGAGATTAGAACACTCCCTACCACCATACACAAAAATAAGCTCAAAATGGATTAAAGACCTAAATGTAAGGCCAGAAACTATCAAACTCTTAGAGGAAAACATAGGCAGAACACTCTATGACGTAAATCACAGCAAGATCCTTCTTGACCCACCTCCTAAAGAAATGGAAATAGAAACAAAAATAAACAAATGGGACCTAATGAAACTTAAAAGGTTTTGCACAGCAAAGGAAACCATAAACAAGACCAAAAGACAACCGTCAGAATGGGAGAAAATATTTGCAAATGAAGCAACTGACAAAGGATTAATCTCCAAAATTTACAAGCAGCTCATGCAGCTCAATAACAAAAAAACAAACAACCCAATCCGAAAATGGGCAGAAGACCTAAACAGACATTTTTCCAAAGAAGATATACAGATTGCCAACAAACACATGAAAGAATGCTCAACATCATTAATCATTAGAGAAATGCAAATCAAAACTACAACGAGATATCATCTCACACCGGTCAGAATGGCCATCATCAAAAGATCTACAAACAATAAATGCTGGAGAGGGCGTGGAGAAAAGGGAACACTCTTGCACTGCTGGTGGGAATGTGAATTGATACAGCCACTATGGAGAACAGTATGGAGGTTCCTTAAAAAACTACAAATAGAAATACCATATGATCCAGCAATCCCACTACTGGGCATATACCCTGAGAAAACCATAATTCAAAAAGTCATGTACCAAAATGTTCATTGCAGCTCTATTTACAATAGCCTGGAGATGGAAACAACCTAACTGTCCATCATCAGATGAATGGATAAAGAAGATGTGGCACATATATACAATGGAATATTACTCAGCCATAAAAAGAAACGAAACTGAGTTATTTGTAGTGAGGTGGATGGACCCAGAGTCTGTCATACAGAGTGAAGTAAGTCAGAAGGAGAAAAACAAATACCGTATGCTAACACATATATATGGAATTTAAGAAAAAAAAAAAAAAGGTCATGAAGAACCTAGGGGTAAGACGGGAATAAAGACACAGACTTACTAGAGAATGGACTTGAGGATATGGGGAGGAGGAAGGATAAGCTGTGACAAAGTGAGAGAGTGGCATGGACATGTATACATTACCAAACATAAAATAGATAGCTAGTGGGAAGCAGCCGCATAGCACAGGGAGATCAGCTCAGTGCTTTGTGACCACCTAGAGGGGTGGGATAGGGAGGGTGGGAGGGAGGGAGACACAAGAGGGAAGAGATATGGGAACATATGTGTATGTATAACTGATTCACTTTGTTATAAAGCAGAAACTAACACACCATTGTAAAGCAATTATACTCCAATAAAGATGTTTAAAAAAAAAGAATATATACTAATGGCCAGTAAGCACATGAAAAGATGCCCAACATCATTAGTCATTAAAGAAATAAATGCAAATCAAAACACAATGATGGGGGCTTCCCTGGTGGCGCAGTGGTTGAGAGTCCGCCTGCCGATGCAGGGGACACGGGTTCGTGCCCCAGTCCGGGAAGATCCCACATGCCGCGGAGCGGCGGGGGCCCGTGAGCCATGGCCAATGAGCCTGCGCGTCCGGAGCCTGTGCTCCGCAACGGGAGAGACCACAACAGTGAGAGGTCCGCGTACCGCCAAAAAAAAAAAAAAAAAAAAAACCACAATGATGGGACTTCGCTGGTGGTGCAGTGGTTAAGACTCTGCACTCCCAGTGCAGGTGGCCTAGGTTCGATCCCTGGTCAGGGAACTAGATCCCACATGCATGCTGCAACTAAGAGTTCTCATGCCACAACTAAGGAGCCCGCCTGCTGCAACTAAGAGCCAGCACAACCAAATTAATTAATTTATTTATTTAAAAAAAACAATGAGTTGCCACCTTATACCCACTAGGATGGCTATAATAAAAAAGGCAGATGTTAACAAGTGTTGGCGAGGATGTGGAGAAATTGAAACCCTCATACATTGCCGGTAGGAATGTAAAACGGTGTAGGTGTTTTGGAAAATAGTCCCTCAAAAAGTTAAACATTGAGTTACCATACGACCTGGCAATTCCATTCCTATATGAGAAAGAGAACTGAAAACCAATGTCCACACAAAAACTTGTACATGAATGTTCAAAGCAGCATGAATCACAACAGCCAAAAAGTGAAAACAACTCAAACGCCCATCAATCGATAAATGTATAGACAAAATGTGGTACAGCCATACAACGGATACTCTTTGGCAGTAAGAAAGAATGAAGCACTGATATAAGCCACAACGTGGATGAATCCCGAAACATTATGCTAAGTGAGAGAACCAGACACAGAAGGCCACATAGTGTATGATTCTATTTGTACGAAATGCCCAGAATAAATGGGGTGATGAAATATTCTGGAATTAGCTAGTGGTGATGGCTGCACAACTTTGTGAGTGTAGGAAAACCCGCTGAGTTGTGGGTACAGAGAGGGTAGATTTTATGGTGTGAATTACAGCTCAATTTTTTAAAATGTCATGTGGTGCCCCTGTAGCATGAAGGCCACGCTAAGGGGTGTGAATTAAATCCTGTGGGCAATGAAGAGTTCCTTAATATTGTGTGTGTGTGTGTGTGTGTGTGTGTGTGTGTATGTACCTATGCACACAAATGTTCATTCTTTTTCCACTACAGGTGGAAAATCAGGAAGGTGAAATCAACAAAAAAATCCCACATGGTGCTGTCACCTAGAAGCAATTGGGATGAAAGTTTGTTGTATTTCATTATTGCTCTTATTCGTGTTTGTATCAAGATTATGTTTTATGTACAATTTGGTATGCTGCTTTTTTTGTCAGTTACCATAAACTTATTCTAAGCATTACTTAAAAATAAATTTCTTATCTAATTATAATAGTTATTTATGGTAGAAAGTTTGGAAAATATAGAAAATTATAAAGAAGAAAATTAAAATCATCCATAATCCCACCAGTTAGAAGTAATCATTACTAATATTCTAGTGTATCTTATTTTGTCTTATTTTTCTATGAGTAAATGTCTTTTTTTGTGTGTGTGGCCCTGCTGTGTGGCATGCAGGATCCCAGTTCCCTGACCAGGGATCAAGCCCACGCCCCCTGCATGGGAGCATGGCATCTTAAACACTGGACCACCAGGGGAGTCCTCTATGAGTAAATGTCATTTTTAATGGCTGTATAATAGGCCATCCAGTATCATAGATTACTTCCATTGTAATATAGTTAAGTTATTTCCCATTTTTCTTTATACAAATAATGATGTAATAAATAGCTTTGTGCATGAAACTTTTTCATAGCTGGGGTTATTTCCTTAGCTTCTCAGAAATGGAATCACTGGGTCAAAGACAAGATATTTAAGCTCTTATGTTGTATTCTTATACAGCATTCTAAAATGATTCGACAAATTGCATTTCTATTAGCAATAAATGAGATTGCCTGTTTCACAGCATCCTCACCAGCACTGAGGATTACACTTTTAAAAATTCTCCTTGCTGTTTTTATTTTTATTCTAGTAGAGGTTTCATCAGAAAGAAAGTAGCATACTCAGGTTTGTGTTTTAGATGATAAAGAGGCTGGGCTGAAGAGAGGTGAGAGAGTGCAGACCAATGAGGAAAATATTGCACTAGCGAAAAGAAGAAACAACACAGCCAGGCAGTGAAGGTGGGTGGGTTTAGAAGACTTTTAAGATTAGAAAGACATTTCTAAGAAAGGATGGGTTGGATTTGTGACTGGTGTGAAACTGGCAGGAAAGAAGCAAGAAGTGTCAAGTTTGACTCCAAAGTGGAGGCTGAATGGAGGGTGATAGTATTAGGCAAGACAGGGAAAAGGGAAGGAGCAGGTTTAGAAGGAAAAACAAAGCTTCCTGTTTGCAACACGTTACTTGGGGTGCCTTCCAGGGTTCCAGGTGGAGATGTCAACACACCCATTAACAACATGAGTCTGGAGCTTGGAGGAGAGAACGACACTGGGATAAAAGCTGGGAAATGTATGTAAGTGGTAATGCGTGAGATCACTGGAGGATGAAGAATAAATTCTAAGGAAAACCTACATTTGCAAGGCAGAAGAGGAGTGAGTGAAGGAGAAAGGCCTGCTTAGGGGCCAGTTGGGGAACCAACAGACGCTGGTGCCAAATACCAGGGGGCTCAAGGGGGAGAAGGGCCAACAACGTCAAATGCCTCCAGTGCTACAAGGGTCGGAGAATGAAGACTCCCACGGAGGGTCTTAGAGAGGAGAGGCTGAGGAGGAGGTCCAAGGCGGAGACCCAATCAGGGGCTGCAGAGTTATCTTGCAGGCAGTTTGGGGGTGTTGGGAAGGTGTGAGAGAGGGCTCTAGCCTCAATGGGAAGTCATTCTCCTCAAGTTTTCCTCTCTCCTTCCACGGCGGCGAGAGCTAGTCCGTGACCCCACTCTTGACTGCTCACCTGAGGGTACACATGTGATGCAACCAAGGCTGAGGACGAAGCCCGGAGGCCGGCTCTCGGTCCAGCTCTGCTGTCATCTCCGCAGCTGACTTGTGCTCAACCCTTGATCTCCTCACCTGCAACATGAAGGAGTGGGTGAGTAAAAGGGTGCCTGAAGCAGGCCTCCACTCAGTGTTGGTCCGCACCCACGGATTCACAGGACTGCAGTGAAATGATTTATGAATTGCCAAAGTGCAGGAATAAGTGGCCTAGATATTTTGTAGGGCTCTCACCTCTAAAATCCTAAAATCCCAGCTCTCTGAAGATAGTCCTAAGAAGGACACTCTAAAGAAGGAAATATAATGGTGCAGCTCAGCCAGGGTTGGATGGAACACGCATCACGGTTCCGCCCCCTCCCCCTCCCCCAAGCACAAGTGCTTTGATTTGGGGTCTTTGCCCCATGATGCCGCGTTCCCAGCCTCTCTTTATCCCACAGTCTTCTGTGTGTTCTGCGGGTCACGGCCCCCAGCACTGCTGTGTCTGCCCAGCGGCCAGGCTCGATGCCAGGCTCATACACACAGTAGATGAATTCCCATCTTATCTGTGAGGAAACTAACCCATCCCCATCCTTAAACTCCTCGAGGACGGATATGTGTATCCCCAATATCTAACAAAAGTCCTGGTGGGTGCTCAGGGAATGTGTGAGATTTGTTATTTTCCTAACACTGCTTGGCTTATATGCGGCAGAAACTAAATTTGAACCCATAATCCTTTCACTCAACCCATTACTCTCTCTCCCCACGGTCACTACAGAATTGTGGGACATCCATCACCAGTAGGGATTTGCAAGCAGGACAACCTCCAGGCCTCACACTCAGGGAGCAGTGTAAGCACGAGCCAGGTCCTGCCTCTGGCCATGATTTTCTTCTGTTCACACTGGCTGTTGATGAAGGGGTAAATCTGAACTGTCTATACATGGGATACAGTCTTTAGACTTCATCTTTATTTTTCTCAATATCATGATCGCTCCTAGTTTAAGAAGTCAAATTGTGCTAAATACACTTTTAACAAAAAACAGCTCCTTTTAGTCCCAGAGGCAACCACCATCACTCTTCTGCACATTTCTTTCTGGTATTAACCTTCATATGTCTAAAGAACAAGCATAGAGGCTATGTCTCGATTTGTGTGTTTCTCCGTCATCCCTTGGCCAGCATGATGAGTGAGGTCTTCTAAAGCATGACCTGTTCCCCTCTTCTGCTCAATGTAGCTACAACTCTTGCTTAAGTTAACACCTAATGTTTGCTTTATTATGATATTTATTCACTTGAACTAGCGTACCAAGATATGCTTCTTTTCTCGGACAAATTTTTGTTTACCCTGAAATTGGTAATTAGCTCTTTTTTTTTTCTTTCTCATTTGCTTAGTATTCTGGATATCTAACAATGACTCTTCTTACACCTTCTACCAGCCTTTTAACATTTCCAGGCACCAAGCAATCAGGTCACCTCCCCCTTCTCTTTTTTCTCGCAGACCTCCCTCCTGGAACCTTCTGTTTTTCTCCTTCCCTTTGGACTGGTTGTTTCCATTTCCCATCATCCCGGAAGCTTCCTTTGCCACTGTCCTGATATGGACCCCCTGAACCCTATGTCACCCTCTTTCTTGGTTTATTCCAAGAAAGATAAGCCTACATATCTAAAATGTCTGTACTTCCCCTTGACACTTAATTGATCATTGAACTCAATACAGAATTATAGGCTGGAATCACTTTTCCTCAGGATTTTGATACGTTGCTCTATTCTCTTCTAGCTTCTGATGTTTTTATTGAGCCGTTTGAGGCCATTCTGATTTGCTGATCCTTTGTAAAAACCCACTTTTTTGGGTCTCTCAGGAAGCTTTTAGGATCTTTTCTTTACCTCTGAGGTTCTGAAGTTTCACCGAGATGTGCTCTAGTGGAGTCTTCTGCCCATTGTGTTTGGCACTTGGCGGACCCTGCCAAACTGGAAATGTATGTCTTTCGGCTCTGGGGAGATTTTTTTCATATTACTTATTCCTGTTCTTTCTTTCTGAAATTAGGCAGAATGAGGAGGTGGAGAGTAATGGGAGATGCTGTTTTGGACAGAGTGGCCAGGGGAAGTCTCTCTGATGAACTGACATTTGAGCAGAAATTGGGATGAGTGTCTTCTCGTCTATCGGGGGAAAACTATTATACTTTTCTTTTGTTCCTTGCATTGTCTCTTTTTCTTTTCAGTTTCTTTTGTCCACCTTTTTTAGTCTCTCTCTCCTGTCGGGAGGCTTTCCTCACATGTCTGGTGATCTTTGGCTGCGCGGTCACATTGAGAAGGAGACACTAAAAGCTGATGGGCAGCTGCCAGTGTGACTTGGCTTGTCAATGGTGGCAGTCACTGTTAGGTGACCAGGAGGCACATTGACTTTTTCATTGGGGAGCTCCTTCCTCTGGGATTGCTTAGTCTTTCCAGAGGAGAATCTTCCGGTCTCCTGCCTGGAGGTGGTGAAGGAGGGTGGAAGTGTCAGGGGAAGGCAAAGTCACCAATCAGTCATCCAGGCTTTCACTTAATTGCCCTCACTCCACCTTCAGTGATTCCGTGGAATTCCTGGGCCTTTCTGGGATTCTGCAGGGCAAGCGTTTTGTATTCTCGTGAGCATCTCCCGCTGCAGGCTCTGCAATGTCTGCTCCTTCCCTCCCTCTCCTGTCCACTGGTGCCCCCCTTTGCCCTTGCCCTTCGTCCTTATCACTTCGATGGGATTTAAAAACAGCATGCACGTAAACACGCTTTCAACCTACTATGTTTAACCAGGACAGATGGATACTCTATGAAACAAATTCTAGCAAAGAGATCACACTAAGAATAATTTTTTAAAGAAAACCCTTGCAGGGGATCCCTCCCATAGCGAGACCGCTGTACTTGACAGTCATGGACTTTTCTGGGTGAAGTGACTTCAGACATTATCTATTCTCACCACCTCATTTTACAGATATAGAAAACGAAACCCAGGCAAAGTCTTGCCCAGAGTCACAGCAGAGAGATGTAAGGAGTCCCTGTATTTTCCACTTATAATCCAATGCCTTTCCCACTGCCATTCAGCCTTCCCAGAAAAGCCCCTCAGGCAGTGGAAAGATTTTCCTCCTGATGGGGTTTCCAAAGCAAATGCCTTTTTGCCTCCTGGGCCATTCTGACCCTGATCAGTCCCATCTGGAGAAGAACCGTGACAGTGAACTAGACATTGTTTCTCAGCAAGACCAGGAGGCTTCCTGGCATTTAAACAGAGATCATTTCTTAAAGGACAGAGTCAAGATAACAAATCCACCTTAAAATAAACCTCAAGTCAGACCACCAATTAACACCTAAATGTATTTAAGCGGAAATAAGTTTAATTGTCCTAATTAATTTTTCACCAATTTTCACATGTCACATTCTACACTGGCTTGGCAAGGAAAGTAATTGGATCCCTTTATAAGCATTTTCCACTTCCTGATTTGCTAAGTAGTTCAATGCTGTTGTCTACAGAAAATATGCATCACTCCAAACTGGTCACACTGCAACTTTATGACGTTCATAACGTATTGGGGGAGGGGTGGGGGGAGCAGCTGCAAAGATGAGAACGACAAGATACTGTATCCAGCAGAAAAGGTGCCCTTGGTAGGCAGCTTCTAACATGGTCCCCAATGATCCCTTCCTCGTGGCTTTCACACCCTTGTGAAGTCGCCTCCCCTAGAGTGTAGACTGACCTAGTGACTCACTTCTAAGGAGTAGAATATGCCAGAATTGATGCAATGTCACTTCTGAGATTAGGTTATAAAGAATTCCATCTTAGTTGCTTTTCCTCACTTTTCCTCTTCTTCTCCTTCTCCTCTCTCTCTCTCTCTCTCTCTCTCTCTCGGATCCCTCAATCTGGGTAAAGCTATGTCATGAGCATCCCTATAGAGAAGACCTGAGGCCTCCTGCCAAAAGCCACATGAGTGAGCTTGGAAATGGAACCTCCAGCCCCCGTCAAGCTTTCAGACCTTGAGGTCCCAGCCAACAGCTTGAGAGCAACCTCATGAGAGACCCTGAGCCAGACCACCAGCTACGCCACTCCCAGGTTCCAGACTGTCAGCAATTGTGTGAGATAAATATTTACTATTTTAAGCTGCTAAGTTTGGGGATAATTTATTTTACAGTAATAGTGGGGGAGCTACGTATGAGTTCTGACTTTTCTACTTCCTTGCAGAAGCTTCTTGTGTTTGTCCCTGAACTTCTCTTAATTATGCCTGTTTCCTCATCAGTAAAAGGGGGATAAAGGCCTTACCTACTGCACAGAGTTGCTGTGGAGTTCAAGGACAAGGAAACTAATTTTAAATGATCGTGAGGCATTAGGCATTTTTATCTAGGCTATCTCATTTAATTTCTTCCAAATGGAAAAAAAACACATGTGAAACATAACCAGTAAATTAGAACACCATGCTAGTATTATTAGAGCCAATTCATTTTATGAGTTATTAAAACATTGTTTTTAGCAAACATCAATCTTGGACCAACCTTAAGTAAACCATATGCCTTTTAGAACTGATGGGTTTTAATTAGTTTCTTAATTAGCATGTGAGAAGTTTGTAAACCTGTTAGTTTTGCTATCAAAACCAGAAGAACAAGCTTTATATATTTCCCATGGGAGGTGCTCTTCAGGGCCAAGGCTGAAGCCCACGGGCCCCTCGAGTTAATATGGCCCAAGCACAGCTCTCTTCCACAACCCCCTCTCCTGTTCGCCAACCTGGAAACCAAGTCATCCACCCAGAATCCTCCCCTTCCACTCCTCACCCCACGTCTTGTCACCAGATCCTGCAATTCTAATTCAGAAACATTCTTCCCTTCCACCCCCATGCCACTGTTTTAATTCAGATAAATCTCATCCACATTTAATCATTAATATAATATTATATACAATTATAATATACATTAATATAGTGTTCTTTAATTATATTATTATGATAATAAATATTAATAAATCATATTTATTGACAGTGCATTATGTTTCAGAAATTGGGCTCTGTGCTGGTGATCAGACTTACAAAGGCCCACCCCCGCTCTCCCCTCCCCTGTCTTCCTGGAGCTAACAGGCGGCTTCATTCAGCTTTGCAAGGGCTAAACTAGATTAAAGGTTAAGAGTAGGCTGCCTCAGTCTAAATCTTAGCTTTTCCACTTACTGTGTGCCCTTAGACAAGTTACTTAACCTCTCTGCGCTTGTTTTCTCACCTGGAAAACAAGGATAACAATAGCAAGAATTAAGAGAATTAAAATATTTGAAATGCTTAGAACAGAGCCTGGCAATCAAAAAATGTTAACTATTGTTATTTTTGGTCCATGTCATATTTTCTCCAACACCAGCTCCCTGAAGGCCAAACCGTCCTCTCTCGAGCAGTCTGGCTCTTCTTCCTAAGGAACCGTTTAACCATGCCATTCCCTAGCAAACATCGGGAACATGGGCCTTAGCATGGCCCACCTCTTCGGCTTACCCTCCACTTCTCCCCAACCCCAGCCCCAACTCCCACACTCCTGCTCCACTGAATGTCTCACCATCCCCAAAACACACCACTCTCAGCCTAACTTTGCGTCTTTGTGCCAAGATATAGGGGAGAGAAGACAGCTTAGTCAAGCAGCGGCAAAACACAGCACCCAAGATGGCGACTGGACGCTCCCACTTCTCTTTCAAGCTCTGTTAGGAAAAGACCAAAGCGGGTTGGAACTTAAGTACTTCTTTATGTCAGGGGGTAGCACAGGCCTTAAAATGGCCAGGGATTACCTTCTTTCGGAGCACAGGACTGCCTCTGCTATCATCAGAGAAAAGAAAAGAAAGGAAGAAAGGGGGCTTCCCTGGTGGCACAGCGGTGGAGAGTCCACCTGCCGATGCAGGGGACACGGGTTCGCGCCCCCTTCCGCGAGGATCCCATATGCCGCGGAGCGGCTGGGCCCGTGAGCCATGGCCGCTGAGCCTGCGCGTCTGGAGCCTGTGCTCCGCAACGGGAGAGGCCACAGCGGTGAGAGGCTCGCGTACCGCAAAAAAAAAAAAAAAAAAAAAAGGAGATTGGATTTTAGAGTAAGTGAGACCTGTGTCTAAATCCTGGCTCTACCTCTAGCTAAACAAGCCCAGTACCCTCAGATTCTTTGGCTGGAAAGTAAGAATCATAACACTACCTTTGCAGTGTTGATGTGAGGGTTAAATGAGAAAACGTGAAAGTAGCCAGCACATCCCAGGCTCTAGATTAAATGCTACTTTCCCTTTTTCTCCTTCCTGTTCTCTGTGTCTGTGAAGGTCTCCCTGCTTCCCCTACCCTGTGTTCCTGGTGAACTCCCACTCAATCAAGTCTCAGCTCAGTGTGACCCTCCCAGAGAAGCCTTTCCCGGCTTTCTCAGGCAGAGCTCGTGGCTCCTGCCACTGTCTCCTGCCGAACTGGAAACTCCTTCACAGCAGGAATCACTACCTCTAAACACTTTGGATCCTCAGAGCCTGGCATCATTCAAAAAATAAATGTCAGGGGCTTCCCTGGTGGCGCAGTGGTTGAGAGTCCGCCTGCCGATACAGGGGACGCGGGTTCGTGCCCTGGTCCGGGAGGATCCCACATGCCGCGAAGCGGCTGGCCCGTGAGCCGTGGCCGCTGAGCCTGCGCGTCCGGAGCCTGTGCTCTGCGGCTGGAGAGGCCACGGCAGTGAGAGGCCCGCGTACCGCAAAAAAAAAAAAAAAAAAAAAAAGTCAGGTAGTGTTTTATGATTTCCTTGTGAAAATGAAGGATTCTTAGGTGTTTAAAATATTTGCATTACAGTACCATTTGTAATAGAGAAAACTGGGAAGTAGCATTCATGTCTAATAATTAGAGGTTAAGTAAATTATGGTTCCTCCTTAAAATGTGGTGGTATGCTGCCATTATAATCATCTTGTAGAAATGTGCTGTTGACATTGAAAAAAAAATGTTCTCAATATATACTGTGAGGGAAAGAAGCAGTTTTCAAAACAGTACTATGTACAGAATGATCCCGTTTTGTGATAAAAATATAAATGTTTATGTATGCATAAAAAAGGTCTGGAAGGACCCAGTGGTTGTCTCTGGGTGGGTGGAATTTGCATGTTTCTTTTCCTTCCTTATGCTTGTATGTATTTTGTGATTTTTCTATAATGAGCATAAATTACTTTTGTAGTAAGAAAAAAAAATTTTTTAACTACCAAAAATTGTTTTTCTGATTGTAATGCATTTTCATTGTAGAAAATTTGGAAAGTCTGAAAACTATAAAAAAGAAAAGCTAATTATGCACGTTTTTCTACCGAGAGTCTGTTAACATTCTAGTATATTTCTTTCTAGTTTTTTTTTTAATGCATGTATGAATTTTTTTTAACTTGAGATCTAACTGATGTATAGTTTAATATCCTGCAATTTTTTATTACATTGTGAACATTTTCAAAAAATTATTACAAATTCTAAATATCAGATGTCTTACAAAAGGTTAGAATAATCAGCTATCCTAGGGAAAAAAATAGGAGAACTAAAGAGAGGGTTAATGGCCTCCCATGTACAGCATAACGCATTTTAAAGACTTTCCCAGGCCCTAGAGAGGCCTTGTATTGTATAAAATACCTAAAATATTCCATATTAACAATTTTACCTGTAAAATTTTTGAAAGGGTTTTTAATACTTTTGCTACTGAATTTGGCTAAACATACTCATTTAATTTACAACTGGTGAACAACTCAATTTACAATTGGCAATAATTTCTCAGTAACTATCGTGCATATTGGGGAACTCTTACAAAGTGAGTAAAATCCAACCTATAAATTGTTTTCAAATATAAAGAAACACTAAATTTTAACAATTAATGATGTGAACACAATGTTACATTTTGTAGATTTTTAATGAAACACTTCTTGATTTTACAGTTTCCTTTTCCTATTTTGGTGCCAATAACTTTTTTCAGATCTCAAACTTTTCCCCAGGCCCTTGAAAAGTCCCTACGCCTTGGGCTCCGTGTCCACCCTGCCTCACAGAGGAAAACATCCTGCTTGAGACCCTTTGGCTGCTGGGCAGTCATGGCAGACAGATATCAGAAACTTCCAGCAAGGGTAGAAGTCACTGCAAAGGCCAGCAATGGGAGAGGCCAATCTATGCAGCAGAGTCGTTTTTTCTGTGCCGACCTCCAAATACAAAGTGGGAAGGTTTGGACAGGGGATTCCTGCACAGTAAGTTTTTGTTTCTCAAGAACAGCAGGTAAATTGGGGAGAAGGAGGGGGGCAAGGAGGAAGAGGTAGAAAAGGAAGAACAGGAAGGAGAGAGAAGGAAGGAAAGAGGGAGAGCAGGGAAGAAGGCAGGTTACCATTCATTAATTGCTTGGTTACTGGTCTGCACTGAGCTGAGCGCTCTACATACTGCATTTCATTCAATACTCATACAACCCTGGGAGATAGCAACTCTAGTCACTCTCATTTTACAGTTAAAGCTCCTGAGGCTCAGAGAGGTTAAGTCATTGGCCCAAGGTCACACAGCTAGAAAGTGACAGAGCTGGTGGTCCAAGACTGTTCAACTCCATAGCCTGTACATTAACCCTTATACCACTCGGCCTCCCCAAACACACCTGCCCTATCTGGCCCTCCTCCTAGTTCCAGAAGGACAGAAATTAAAGCTAGAAGAGCCACATGAGATCAGCTCACCCTTCCCGTCTCTACCTTTACCAGAGCACTGCTCACAAGGAAAGTCTTGTTCCCTCACTCTGCTGAGCCAAGTCCTCCCCGAGGGGCACCGTGCCTGGCCCAGAAAATGTGCTCAGGACATGTTGGCTGAATTAATGAATTAAATAAATCTCTCATTTTGCTGAGAAGGAAGTCCAGAGAAGGAAATGTGGGGACCACACAACAGGGGTAATTTGCCTGCGGTCATCCAACAAGATAGGGATAACAGATTTGGGATTAGAATCACTGCCAGTGCTTCTTGCACTGCTTTACCTGAATTTGTGTGGGGTTTTCCACTTTGTATGATCTCATTTCATTCTCACAGCAACCATGTGATTACTATCATATGTCATCAGATCTAAGATCATCAATAGGACACACTACTATTTTATGTAACAATAAGAAAATTTAAAAAAAAACAGCACTGCCAAGTATCCTTGAGAGATACCATCAACTGTAAGATGCATCCCTAGAATATGAAAAATGTGTGATGTTATCCACATTTTATAGATGTGGAAACGGAGGCTCAGCGGCATAAAGTGGCATGTCATGGTCACGCAGCTATTAAGGGTCAGACGTGTATGATTCAAACTAGTCCTGGGCTCTCTCTACAATTGTACCTCAAGGCACAATGATTTGATGGTTGGTTTTTTGGTTTGGTTTGGTTTGGTTTGTTTCTGCCATTTAAATGAGAATCTTACTTAGCTGGTGACACAGATACCTCCCCACCAGATTATAAGAGCCGTTTTTCCAGCGCCTAGCACCGTGGCTGGCCCAGAGCCAGCCCTCAAAACTTATCTAAGAGGTGGAGTGGAGGCCACACTATGAGGCACCTCAGAAGTCCAGAGAACACAGGCCTGAGTTAGAAGTCCACGAACTGCTGCCATTGCTGTGCTGCCGACACCAGGTGAGGTAAAAGGCAGGTGCAGAGTGGGGGTAGGGGCTGCGGAAGAAGGCCCTTTACTTAGAATGAGTCCTGAGGCGGACAGACCTGGTCAGAGTGCCAGCTTTACCAGCCACCAGCTGTGGGACCTTGGGCAAGTTATTTAATCTCTCTGAGTCTCTGTTTCCTTGTCGATAAAATGGGAATAATGCCATATTACCTATATTGTGGGATGGTGTGAAAATTAAATGACAAAATACACATAAAGAGTTTAGCACAGGGGCTGGCACGTGCCAAACACTCAACTGATCACAGCAAAAGCCATGTACACGAAGGAATGTCTGTCTTACATCATCTCAAACAAAACCAAGTTGGCTGGTCATTGGGAGATTGCATTGGGAACCCTCAGCCTCAGACTGGCCATATAAACAGGCAGCCTTGCCCTGGAAGATCTCCCACCAGTTTTTTAAAGATCAAATACCCAAAATAAGAAATGAGAGTTGGGAAACCACTACAGGTACCAAACTAATTAATAAAATCATAAGCATTTACCTTGGTCAGCCTAAGCCAAAATGTTGAAAGCCCTGAGTTGAATAGATAATTTTCTAGGAAATAGAAAATATTACAACTAATTTAGAAGAGCTTTAAAATGTATACTCCAAAAAACCTGAAACATACTAAATACCACAGAATAAATTGAGGATGTTTTCAAAGAACGATACCCCAAAAAAGTGTCAAGTCCACACAGTTTCATGGGTGAATTCTACCTGCTATTTAAATTGTTCCAGAGCAAAGAGAAAGCAAGAAAACTTCCAAATTCTTTTTATGAAAGCTAGCATAACACTGTGAAACCTGACAGAAAGAACACAGTAAAAGAAAGACTCAGAAAGAGACACTGACAGCTGCCTCTCTGCAAAGTCTGTACCTAGAAGCATTTCCTGTAGGGTCAGGAGCAAAGTAAAGATTTCCACTAACACCATCATTATTAACTCTGTTCTAGAAGTGCTGGCCCATACAATTAGAAAACAGAGAGAAGTAAGAAGTATAAAAACAGGAAAGGAGAAAGCAAAATTATCATTATTTTTAGATGATATGACTGTATATCTAGAAAACATAACTTGGGCATTATCAATAAAATCATTCAATAACGATAAAATAAGATGACTGGTTATATGGCTGATATACAAAAGTGAGTAGCTTTCTTACATGCAATCAGCAACCAGTTAGAAAATATAAGAAAAGATTCCATTCATATGAGCAACAAAAAAAACCACAACTATTTTAAATGTGCTAAATCTATAAGAAGAATGCTTTAGAATGCTACTGTAGGACTTAATAGTCTGAATAAATGTAAAGACATATCCTGTTTTTGAATAGGAAGATGCACTGTTGTAAAGATGTCAGTTCTCACAAATCATTCATATTTACATTGATTCCAATTTTTAAAACATACTGAAAGAGTTGCTTTTGGAACAACATGAGCTGATTCTAAAGTTCACATGAAAAAAAATAAGCATGCAAGAATAGGCCGGGGGGGCGGGGGGGGTGCGGGAAGTGAGGATAGACTCTTTGCCAAACATTAAAACATAATGTAGTTTTTTTAGGTATGACACTAAAACAACAAACAACGAAAGGGAAAGATAGATAAATTGGACCTCATCAAAATTAAAAACTTTTGTGCTTCAAAGGACACCATTAAGAAAATAAAAATACAACTCACAGAATGGGAGAAAATATTGGCAAATCATATATCTGATAAGAGACAGAATATATAAAGAGCTCTTACAACTCAATAAAAAAGATAACCAAATTTTTTAATGGGCGAAGAATTTAAATAGAAATGTATCTAAACAAGATATACAATGTTTAATAGGCACAGGAAAAGTTGTCCTACACTATTAGTCATTAGGGAAATGCAGATCAAAACCACAATCAGATACCACTTCACACTCACAAGGATAGCTAAGATCAAAAAGACAAACATTAACAAGTGTTGGTGAGGATGTGGAGAAATTGGAACCCACATACAGTGCTGTTAAGAATGTAAAATAATGCAGCCACTCTGGAAAACATTCTGGCAGTTCTTCACAATGTTAAACATAGAGTTACCATGTGACCCAGCAATTCCACTCCTCTATATATGCCCAGGAGAATTGAAAACATACATCTACACAAAAACTTGTACACAAATGTTCATAGCAGCCTTATTTATAAGAGCCAAAAGTGGAAACAATCCAAATGTACATCAATTGATAAATGGATAAATAGAATGTGGTAGAGCCATACAATGGAATATTATATGCCAATAAAAAAGAAATGAAGGAGACTTCCCTGGCGGTCCAGTGGTTGGGACTTCGCCTTCCAATACAGGGGGTGAGGGTTTGATCCCTCATCAGGGAGCTAGGACCCCGCATGCCTCATGGCCAAAAAATCAAAAACATAAAGCAGGCTTCCCTGGTGGCGCAGTGGTTGAGAGTCCGCCTGCCAATGCAGGGGACACGGGTTCGTGCCCCGGTCCGGGAGGATCCCACATGCCGCGGAACGGCTGGGCCTGTGCGCCATGGCCGCTGAGACTGCGCATCCGGAGCCTGTGCTCCGCAATGGGAGAAGCCACAACAGTGAGAGGCCCGCCTATCGCAAAAAAAAAAAAAAAAAAAACAGAAGCAATATTGTAGCAAGTTCAATAAAGGCTTTGAAAATGGTCCACATCAAAAAAAAAAGGAATGAAGTACTGATACATGCCTCAACATGAATGAACCTTGAAAACATTATGCTAAGTGCAAGAAGTCAATCATAAAATGCCACATACCAGATAATTCTATTTATATGAAATGTCCAGAATAGACAAATCCATAGAAACCAAAAGAAGATTAGTGATTGCCAGGAGCTAGGGGCAGGAAGGAGTAGAGAGTGACTGCTAATGAGTACAAGGTTTCATTGTGGGGGGATGAAAATGTTGTGAGATTAGAGAGCAGTGTTGGCTACACAACTCGGTGAATATACTAAAAACACTGAATGGTATAATTAAAGGGGTGAATTATATCCCAGTAAATCTGTAATTTAAAAAATAGTGGAAGGGGCTTCCCTGGTGGCGCAGTGGTTAAGAATCCGCCTGCCAATGCAGGGGACACAGGTTCAAGCCCTGGTCTGGGAAGACCCCACATGCCGCAGAGCAACTAAGCCTGTGTGCCACAACTACTGAGCCTGCGCCCTGGAGCCTTTGACCCACAACTACTGAAGCCCGTGTGCCTAGAGCCCGTGCTCTGCAACAAGAGAAGCCACCGCAGTGAGAAACCCTCGCACCGCAACGAAGTGGCCCCCACTCGCCGCAACTAGAGAAAGCCTGCACACAGCAACGAAGACCCAACGCAGCCAAAAATAAATTTTAAAAATAAAATTAATTAATTAATTTTAAAAATAGTGGAAAACTTTGATAAGCAAAACAGCTCAAAAGACTAGAAAAGATACAATTACCCACTAGAATTTAGTATATAATCAAGGTGGTATTTCCAATAAGAGGAAAGATGGATTCTTCTGAAAATTACACTGGAACAACATTCCTTGATGGGTTAACAATGCGGGGGGGCGGGCGCTGCAGGGAGGGCAGCACTTGGAACCTTACCTTGCTCCTTTCAACTAAGTATACCCAGATGTATCCAAGACTTAAATGTAAAAATTAAAACCATAAAAACATGAGAATTAATCAGGAGAATTTTTTAAAATCTCAAAGTGGGAAAGTCAAGACACAAACCACAAAGGCCTCAAAAGAAAACAAAAGGTATAAATTTGCTTTATCGGGCTTCCCTGGTGGTGCAGTGGTTGAGAGTCCGCCTGCCGATGCAGGGGACACGGCTTCGTACCCCAGTCCGGGAAGATCCCACATGCCGCGGAGCAGCTGGGCCCGTGAGCCATGGCCGCTGAGCCTGCGCGTCCGGAGCCTGTTGCTCCGCAATGGGAGAGGCCACAACAGTGAGAGGCCCGCGTACCCCCAAAAAAAAAAAAAAAAAATTTGCTTTATGAATATTTTAAATTTCAACATGGAAAAAATCAAAAGACATAATAAACTGGACAAAATATTTATAAAAATATAAAACAAATTTCCAATTTCCTTGTTATATAAAAAGATTGTATGTATCACTCACTTAAAAAAAAAAGCATGACAGGGCGAGAGAGAGGCATGGACATATATACACTAACAAACGTAAGGTAGATAGCTAGTGGGAAGCAGCCGCATAGCACAGGGATATCCGCTCGGTGCTTTGTGACCGCCTGGAGGGGTGGGATAGGGAGGGTGGGAGGGAGGGAGACGCAAGAGGGAAGAGATATGGGAACATATGTATAGGTATAACTGATTCACTTTGTTATAAAGCAGAAACTAACACACCATTGTAAAGCAATTATACTCCAATAAAGATGTTAAAAAAAAAAAAGCAAGCCACTAGAAGGATAAACATGAGCAGACCATTGCCAAAAATTAAAATATAAATATAAAAAGATGTCAAATTTCACTCTTCATTAAAGAAATGTACATTAAAACAATGACTAGATACCACTGTCATCTATCAGGTTAGCCAAGATGAAGAAGTTTGCTAAAATACTGCGTATTCAAAGGTGTGAAAAGATTGGCACAGTTGAAAAACTTATGTCCACACAAAAACCTGCACATGGATGTTTATAGCAGCTTTATTCAGAATTGCCAGGTCTTGGAAGCAACCAAGATGTCCTTCACTAGGTGATGGCTATATAAAATGTGGTACCTCCATACAGTGGACTGTTATTTAGCGATTAAAAAAAAAAAAAAAAGAGCTATCAATCCACAAAAAGACATGAAGGGATCTTAAATGTACATGGCTAGGTGAGAGAAGCCAATCTGAAAAGGTTACATATTATATGATTCAAACTATATGACATTCTGGAAAAGGCAAAACTATGGAGACAATAAAAATATCAGTCTTTGCTAGGAGTTTGGGGTGGGAAAGAGAGAGGGATGAATAAGCGGAACAGAGAGGATTTTTAGGGCTGTGAAACTATCGTGTATGACACTATAATTGTGGGTACATGTCATTATACATTTGTCAAAACCCATAGAACGTAGGATGCCAAGAGTGAATCCTAGTGTAAACTAGGAATTTCAGTTAATAATAATGTATCAAAATCGGTTCATCAATTGTAACAAAGTACCACAGTAATATAGCATGTGTATAAGAGGGGGAACTATGGGAAGGAGGTATATGAGAACTGTACTTTCTGATCAATTTTTCTGTAAACCTAAAACTGCTCTAAAATAAAAAAGGCAACTAATTTTTTTAATTGCACTGGTACATTAGTGGTAGGTGTGCAAATTGGTACAATCCCTTTAGAGTAAAATTTGACAATACCTTCCAAAAATTTTTAAATGCATGCCCTTTCACACAGACACTGCTTCTCAGACTTGATCTCACAGGTAGGAAGTGACATTTATACAAGGACATTCATTAGTTCTGTTTGTAAAAGACAGGCAATAACTTTGTGGTAAGCAGAATAATGCCCCCCCAAATGTCCACATCATAATCCCCAGAACCTGTGAATATGCATGGCAAAGGGGAATTAAAGTTGCAGATGGAATTAAGATTGCTAAACAGCTGACCTCAAAATAGGGAGATTATCCTGGATTATCCGGGTGGGCTCAATGCAATCATAAGAGTCCTTAAAAGTGAAAGAGGGAAGCATAAAAGGACAGTCAGAATAATGGGACTTGAGAAAAACTCTACCAATGGTTGATGGCTTTGAAGATGAAGGAAGGGGACACAGCCAAGGAATGCAGGTCTAGAAGTGTCTAGACACGTCTGGAAGCTAGAATGGACAAGGAAACAGATTCTCACCTAGAGTCTCCAAAGGGAAGGAAATCCTGCCAACACTTTGATATTAGCCCAGCAAGACTCATTTCAGACTTCTGATGTACAAAACTGTAAGATAATAGATTTGTGCTGTTGTTAAGCCACTAAATTGGTGGTAATAAATAAATAAAACTAACACAGGCTAAATGTCTACCTGTAGAGGACTGGCTGAATAAATGAAGTGTAATACTATGTAGCCTTAAAAAGAATGAGGTAGCCCTATATATACTGATAGTGAATTAGTTTCAAGATACATTGTTTAGGACTTCTCTGGTGGTCCAGTGGTTAAGACTCCTCATTTCCAATGCCGGGGACACGGGTTCAATCCCTGGTCAGGGAAGTTCCACGTAGTAGTGCGGCCAAAAAAAATACATTGCTTAGTTAAAAAAAACAAAAGGCAAAGTTCAAAATCCAGGTAGATCCTTATATGCGCATAGACTATCTCTGGAAAGATACATCAGAACCTGATAATATTTATTGCCACCAGGGGAGGAGAAATGGGCAATAAGAGGTTGAAATAAGGGAATTCCCTGGTGGTCCAGTGGCTAGGACTCTGTGCTTCCACTGCAGGGGGCATGGGTTTCATCCCTCGTCAGGGAACTAAGATCCTGCAAGCTGAGCAGCCAAAAAAAAAAAAAAGGAAAAGAAAAGAAAAAAAAAAAGAGGTTTCAATGAGACACTCACTTTTCACCGAATCCTCTTTTGTGATGTTGTAGTTTTTGTTCTCTGGTGGTTTGTTTGTTTAAATCATGTACAAGTATTAGCTTAAGAATAAAGAGGGGAAAACTTTTTTAAGAAAAGGGAGAGAACTCTGCTCAGTCATAAATGAGTTTGTAGTGTTTTCATCTTTCTCATGAGCAGTGATTGAATCCCTTCCACAAGTGGCACACTGTCACCTGCCTTTTCTTGTTTAATCTCCCTAACAACCCTGACAAGTTGGTGTATTATTATCCCTACCCCTAGTTGGGGTGCTGAGGCTCAGAGACCAAATTGCACGGCTGGTAAGTTTGCAGCTGGATTTTAAAGCCTGCTCTTCTGGCTCCAGGGCTGTCTCCTCAAACCACCGCACAGTTGTCGCTGGTTCTAACAGCCGCGGTAGGGGCCAGCTCAGCCCTCGGATGCTACCACGCAGAGCTGTCAGACAAGGATCTCAGCCGTCTCCATTGTTTTCTTTCAGGTCCCTTTCCCAGATCTCTGAGTTGAGGAGAAGGTCAGCCTCCAGAGGGGCCCTGCCTACGCTGCTTTCTGGGTTCAGCCCACCTTCTCCTGTTACATCTCTCAGCAAAGTTCCTCTGAGCCTTCTGGGGAGAGGCCGCTGCCCACGGTCACCGTGGGTCTAATTGTTCTCGCTGGTGGGCTCACGTTGCAGTGGGCCCAGTGCAGTCACCTGCTTTCCTCATGTGGCGATGAAACCCTAGAGATGACGGGCCTCAGAGTAGCACTACATCTTGATCAAATAAGGCTGCCCTGAGATTTCTCATTCCTGCGAGCCTGGGGCTGGAGATGAAGGGGGGTTCCCCGTGTCTGTCCACAACTTACAACTCTGGACCAGCAATCTGCCTTCCCGGGCCTCACTTTCTGGTAAAATGGAGATCAGATTCCCGAGCTGCTTGGACAGATGTTGCTGGGCCATTTACCTCTTGGGAGTGCTGTTTAAATACAGCCAAACTGCCTTTCATGTTGAGGATCTCAAAGCATTTTAAAATGAGTAATTAATGAAGTTCAACCTCCAGAAAAAGCAAGAATTATTATCTTCATTTTATAAATAGATCAAAGGTCACACAATCAATGGCAGATGCAGGAAACAGATGTAAGAATTCTGCTTTTGTCCCTGGCTGCAACCACTAAATCCCACTTCTGGTATCACTGACAGACCTTTTTTCTGCTCTCTGACTTCTGGCCAAAGATGTGGAATTGGCCTTTATATGTTTCCACTTAAAGGTTTGAATTCTATGTATGGTTCATATGCCTTTGATATGTCTGGAATTTATAAAAGAAAGGGAGAAGAATGATATTTGATGCTTTTCAGAGATCGTGTTGGGACTGAGCCTTATATAGTGGGTCAAATGCCAATAAAGGGAGGGGAAAAAAAACGCTCACCAGATCTTCAGGAAGTTCAGTTTTATTCTCTCTCTGAAAGAGCTCTACTGTTAAAATTAAATAGAGTGTATCTTTAGTCACCAAAATGATTGTTCTGGGGATAATGAAAAGTCACCACTTATTGAGCGCTAACTCTGTGCTAAGCACTGCTCCACTTCCTCGAATACATTGTATCGTGTGATTCTCATAAACAGCTGAGGTTTTCATATTCCCTCATTTTACAGATCATATAACTGGGCTTAGGGATAGAAGATGGGTTAAGGAGAAAGGAAAGAAGAGAAAGAGAAAGCTCAAAGGAGATTAAGCAAAACTGACTGGATATGTATTCTGTGCCAGAGGTGTTATGTTGTGATAGATACAAAGATGGAGACATGAAAAATGAATAAAATAGCTCCAGATTCCTGCTCTCAAGGAGTTTACAGACTTGTGGGTCACTGAGGATGAGGGATGAAGTGATAAGCATGTAAAAAGACAAATAATGTCAATACACCTCAGTACAGAAATATTTACTCTTAAGTCCCGGTATGTGTTAGATACTACATGCCTTGTGGAGGTTGGTCCCTCTTCTCATAGAGCTTATAGTCTAGTGGGAAAATCAGTCACACAGATTTAAAACTGCGCTTGAGTGGAGTAGAAGATACCAGATGGGCTACAGCCTGACAAAGAATTAGTACCCAGAATATATAAAGGACTCCTACACATAATAAGAGATAATCCAATAGAAGCACTGTCAAATAAACCAAGAGACAATTTTAAAAAGATGAAAGGCAAATAACCAGTAAACACATGAAAGTATGCTCAGTCTCTCTTGTAAACAGGGAATTGCAAATTAAAACACTGGAATACCATTTCACACCCACCAGCTTGGCAAAAGTTTTAAAGCCTGACATTACCAAGTGTTGTTGAGGAAGCCAAGCATGGGAACTCATATATTGCTATCGAAGTGTAAACTGGTACAACCGCTTTGAAAAACTGTTCAGCCATGCCCAGTAAAGCTGCCAATTTACACGACCTGAGGCCAGCGATTCCACACCCAAGAATCTTCCTGGGTGGCTCACTTTCACACAAAGGGATGGGTATAAAAAATATTAATTGTAGCATTGTTTCTAACGAAAAAAAAATTGAAAATAAGCTGAATGTTCTCCAGAAGGAGATGGGTAAAGTGTGTTGAACTCATCCAATGGGACCCGAATCAGCAGTGAAAACGTATGATCTAGAACTACATGCGTGGCTACATTTCATAGTCATAATGCTGAGTGAAAAAAACTAGTTACACAATGATATATCCAGTAAATGCCATTTCTTCAAAGTTTACAAACATGCCAAACAATTCTATGAAGTGTTTATAGGCACAAACATATGTAGTAAAAAAATACAAAAGCATAAATGAGAACGATAAACCCCAAATGCAAGAGATCAGGTACCTTAGGGGAGGGACAGAAATGAGTTCAGAGGACTCTACCTAGATCTGTGAAGTTTTATGTCCTTAAAAAAAGATTTGAAGAAAATACGGCAAATGTTAAGCTTTGGCAAGGGGGGGGTGCCAGGGAAGGGGTACAGAATAAACAGGTGTTAAGAATATTATTCTCTGTAGGTGTTTTTGTATGCTTTGATCCATCAAAGGAGAATTCAGCTGAATTGGGGGTGGGTGGGGGAGGGTCAGGGGAGGAAGTCTGAGGAAATGATGCTTACTTAGGATGAGAGCCAAAAGTTGAGTAGCTGAGAAAGGGCAGAAAGGTACAGACAGAGAGAACAGGCTGTACCAAGCCACTGGCATGGTAAGGTGAACACAGAGGCTGAGAACTGAGACCCTCACTGTGGCCAGAGCCAGGGAGGAAGAGGCTGGAGTTGTGGGTGAAGGTGGGGGGCAGTGTACAGACCAGGCAGGGCCTCAGAGGCCATCCTGAAAGATCAGGCCTTTATGCCAAATACAACTAAAGCAGCAGGGATAGAAAGTTTGGGGGTCCAGAGACACTTCACTCAGCCAGATAGCAGAACAGGGAAGGCAGTCTTGAAGATGTGACTCACATCTTGAGCTTTGGGGAATGAGTAAGAGGAAGCCAGCTGGGGCAGGAGGGGGAGTGGGGAGTAAATTCCCTTGATAGGGCCCAACAGCAGTAAAGATACGGAAGACCTTGAATCGTGTGGTCCCAGCATGGTGCAACACCCAGGGCTAGCTCTGAAAGGTATCAGATAGAAAATGGCAGAGGACGGTGTCCATGAAGACAGAGAGGGCTTGGGGTCCCAGGCTGGGCAGCCTTAAGCAGAGAAAGGCATGGCCAGGCATGACTGCAGGTAATCGCTCTGGCGGTGTGTGGAGGATGGATTTGAAGGAGGCGGGAGCGCAGCAGGGAGATCCTTGAGGGGAATATGTTAATAGCCAATGGGAGAGGGCCCCCTAAACCAGGCTGGCTGGAATCAGAATGAAGAAATGGAGAGTGCCTGGAGAGGTGTTTAGAGGGGCGAGGCGTCTAGGATGATGGTCCTGCCATCACTGAGATGGACCAGACGCGGCGAGTTGGAGATGCGTGCACGGCAAGCCAAGTGGAACTGTCCGGCCAGGCCAGCGAAGAGATGGGCGCGCCGAGGGCTGCAGATGGAGCCTGGAGTGGGAGGCGCCTCCTGTGGGTGGTTAATAACCACTCACAGCAAATGAGTTGGTCCAGAAGGAAGGTGGAGGAAGAAACTGAGCGTGTCGCTGGGGACGAGAAGGAATAAGATTGGGGCGGGTGTGGGTAAGAGAGGACAGGAGAGGAAAGACCACGCAGACACTAAGCGTCTGCCAGGAGGTCAGCCCCGCACGGGGCTGGGCGGGCTCGGGGCGTGGGGGCTGCAGGCGGAGCCCCGGCGCGCCCAGCGCCCGCAGGCGCGGGAGAGGCAACCCCGGCCAGGGCCTTCCCGCAGCTCCTCGGGCTGCCTCGGCCGCAGCCGCCAGGGGCAGCAGGGCACTCGCGCGGCCGGGCCACCACGGCCATCCCAGTCACCCCAGGCTCCCGCGTGTCCAGGCCGCGCCTCCCCCCCGCCCGCGGACCTGGCGACGTCACTGCGGCTCTGACGCGCGCTAATGGAGGCACGGGCGGAGGCGGCGTGGCGCAGGCACCCGCCCGGGAGGTCCTGGTCCTTGCAGCCCGCGGCCGCGTTCTTGGCCCTCCTCCAGGGGAACCTCGATTTTCCAAACTCGGGAAGGCCGGCTGTCCTTCGGCTACTGATTAGGACGCGAGCGCCTGGTAAAAGATTTTAACAATGCCCGGAAAGAAATAGCCGGACCCAGGAAAGACTAATAATAGCCGCCAGCTAGAGTTCTGCTCGTGCGCTCAGCGGTCTTAAGAACAATAATAACGACAACCACAATAGCCACCATTTATTGAGCGCTTACTCTGTGCCAGGCACTGTGTTCAGCGCTTTGCAGGCAACAACCCTCGGAGGTAAGTACCTTTATTATCCCTATTTTGAAGGGAACCGGGGCACAGAGAGGTTAAGTAACTTGCCCCAGGCACACAGCTAGCTGAAGTCAGTGCCAGAATTCCAACCCAGGCTGTCTGATCCCACGTAATCGTCATGTCAACCCACTAAAGTCGGGATCATTTTCTCCATCTTAAAGATGAGGAAATTAAGGCTCATGGAAATTTAAGTACCTGGCCCAAGGTCACCTAGCTGGAAAATGGATGAGGCAGAAAGCGAACCCAGGGCTCCTCTCTGTCCGCAGAACCCGTGGTCTTGGCCAAAGGCGATCCGACAGCCCAGCAGGCTTTGGCCCCGGGTCCCAGAGGCGCAGCCTCTGCGGGTTTTGGGTGGGTTCCCGCGGCCTCCGATCCCGGATGAATTGGATGTTTCCGAGCATCGTCTCTGCTCAGCCCACAGGCGTCAGATAGGGACGCTTGTCCCGAAATCCGGTCGGGGACCGGGCCACGAGGTCCTCTGAAGGGATGGAGCGGGGACGGAGGCAGCGAGAGGGATCCCGGGTCCCACCTGCAGAACTGCCGGGCGGGCGGCTTGCCCCGCGCGGCCGGCAGAGGGCGCTGCCGCATGCGCCTCGGGTCCCACGGTTACCAGACCCCGGGGTGGGCGGGCCTCGGCCTGCAGGAGCTAGACTCAGAACCCCAAAGCGGGTAGCTGGCAACCCATATGGCCCCTCGCCTTAGCCCTGGGCCTGCTTTTCCTGACCACTCTTCCCCATCTTCTGTGCTCCTACCACCCAACCATCGGCCTTCAGTGTTTCCCCTGTCCCTGCACTGCTGGTTTGGTCACCTCTTGAGAGGCAAGAACACTGATCCCATCCCATTAAAAGGCCCAGGTGTTTACAAGTCAACTCAGCCTTGTCTCCCCTTCTGATAGACCCTTTGGTGATGCAAAAATTGATAAAAATCATCCATGGGAACAGATGACTAACTTTCTTTCCTTCTCCAGAATAGGAGAGGATTGGTTAAGGAAGGAGCAAAGAGATAAAAGGATCTTTTTTAAATAATAGCTACAGTGTATTAAGCGCTTGTTTTGTGCTGAGTCTTCTCTGTGCCTTGACTCCTTAATCCTCATTACAGCCCTGAGAGGTGTGCATCATTATTCTCATTTGACAGGTAAGGTCACAAGACTGGTAAGTAGCAATGCTGGGAATCTACCAGGAGTATCTGACTTTAAAGTGATGTTCCCATCACCCATCATGCAGAATGTACAAGGTGATACAGCTGAACAAAAGAGGTAAGATACAAACCATGCAAAAACAAACCAAAATCTATTCTAAGACTGCTCAAAAATACCACATGTGTAGCAAAGGCTTCAATAGCTTTCTGAGACCCAGTCTGAGACTCAATTGTCTAAAATAGGAAAACAAATCCTCAAGGTGCAACCAGAGGAGAATAGGAATGAGGCGTTCAGCTTTCCCTTGGAAGAGCATCTGGAGAGGCCCACTCACTTTCTATGTCTGGGCTCTGAGGAAATAAAGGTGGTTCTAGGAAAATCTGAAAAGTATGAGAGGGAAAAAAAAAATCCCTTCTGTGGTTTTTACTTTAACCAAGACTCATTTTGCTATTTGTGTTTTATTTTTAAACTAATGTGGCTCTCTCCACCCTTTAAATTGGCACATAAATAGCAAAAACAGAAGGAAGGCCAGCTACAAACTTCAAATGTGGTGGGTTTCTCAGGGAGGAGGTACCTGACTTGAAGTGAAAATGAGGATTAAATGAGGTGCCTTAAACATTTCAAAGACAGACTTTCCACAAGGAATTTAGATCATAAGCCTTTAGAACAGAAGTTTTGTCTGAGTTTAGGCTGGGTATAGTGTTGAGAATTTATGAGTGCCCCCAGAATGTGGAAAACGAATCACATTTTTAGTGTCTGTCTCCATCATCTAGTCATCTGGGCCACCACTTTGCTTATGGCTTTAAAGGATGGCTTCTGGGGGATTTTCCTGTCCTCTGGATCTCAGTCACACACCCTCCCTCAGACCCCTTACTTTTCCAGAAGTTTGCTCCGGGAATTCTGTTGAGGTGAAGCAATGATCGATGATGTCGCTAGGCTTGGTTGAAGAGATTGACTGGCCAGCTCTGGAACCACTAACTGGAGGTTTTCCAAACTGGGAAACCAAAGCAGAAGGAACTTCTTGAGACTTGTCACTTAACAGTTGTGACTCTCTCACCATACGTCTTTGAACTACAAGGATTCCCCTCTTACCCAACACCAGACAGTCCTGAACATCCCAGGCTGCTTCTTGCAAAATTCTTAGACCTCTTTGACCTTTCCTTTCTCTGCTGCTTCCCTCATTCTTTCAGTGCATTCATTCTACAAACATGTATTGAGGGCCCACGATGTGTAGATCCTAGCAGTACAGCAGAGAACCTAACATGAGCTCAGAAGATTACTTTCTCCCATTCCCACCTAGCTTCTGACCTCCTGGCTCCAACTTCTATGCCTGGAGAGGCCCCATAATAGTAAATGACTTGCTTCTCCAGGTGAGGACTGTTGCTTAGACATATCTGACATTCTGTCAGCTTCTGGCAGCTCCCTGAGATCACACTCTGTGACCACAGACGCCACTGTGGTGACACCTATTTGGTTGAAGGTTTGGGTCCTGATATAACTTCAGAAGCAGGGCTCAGAAATGCTCCAGCTCCAGCACTGGCCCATGCTCCTTCCTTTTCTAGTAGTCATTCCTTCCGTTTATAAGATCACTATTGACCAAAATAGCTCAGGCCATATTTATGAAGCATCTACTATGGTGAAAAATCCCATAGTTCCATAATACCCCACTGTCCAAAGGAAAATGTTGGCTTAAACAAACAACAGTGACTATCTGGCAAAAGGGTGTGTGGGATAATGCTTATGAGTCTTTTCGGTCATTTTTCTATTGAATCTTGGGACTGAGTGATTCATAATAATGAGGGCAAGGAAGAACACTAGGCCTGTTTTAGCTTTCAAGATTATTCAAATGGAATAGATTTCCACCATCAACACCCTAGCAAAGACAGAATGCATAAGGTAAATTGCCGGTTTTTGTCTTTTTGGAAAATCCATTAATACTGAATGATCTTGGTTTTAAACCATTCCCCCACTCCCCCCCCCCCAAAAAAAAGTGAGAGAGAGGACTGAACTGTAGGATTCAGATTACATCCTTGGAAATCCCTTTAGAAAGTAGATTCTAAATCAGTACTCATTCTTCTTGAACATCCCACCCCCAAGACTGGCCCACCCCTTCTAGATACAGTATTATTTTCTCTCCCCTTGAGGAAGGAGTGAGTGGCTCAGAGACCAGAAGACTGAGGGAGAGTAAGGAAGACTTTTCCATTACCTGAGTTGCAGAGCTGTTTGGGTCTAGAGAACCTGTATATGTGTGCTGTGTCTGCACTGAGTTCATGACTGTGCATCCTCTGTCTGGCTAATGTCCAAAGTCTTCATAACATGGGGACTGAGATGTCCCAAAAGAAGGCCTATCTGTGAAGGAGGACATGTCCACCCACCAAGAAGTTTTTGATGGTCAGTGTCTGCGTGTTCGGCTGCTGGATGAAGAGATTTGGAAACCACTAAACATTCCTACTGGGATCTTTCCAAGTCCTTTTGGGAATCGGCAACAGCGCTTATCCGGGGAAATTAGTTTTGCACTTTCACAGAGTGAGAAATTCCTCGGGGGCATTCTTGTTCTTGGGAAGAGGAATCAAACCCTGCTCACTCCTTCAGGGCCCTGGCTCTTAGTAAAGCACAGCGAATCCCAGTTCGGTTGGTCCAGCCTGGGGCCTTGGGGTGGGAGCAGATGCAGCAGCGGAGTTCAGCGAATTTCACCTGTGGCTAAGTCCCTACCCCCGACTGGCGCAAGCGTGAGATTTCAGTGGATCGTGTTACCAGCGTGTAAACACCTTGAGTGGCCGCCAACGCTCCCAAGCGACCACAGAAGATCTCAAACCTTTCCTATCTTCCTAGAAACCCTGGCGGCCCGGCCGGCTGCTTGCTGTCTGATGCAACAGTTTGCAACGCTGTTCTGGGAGCCGAGCCGGCCGCGGGGCGCTGGGCGTCCTGCCGATGCGCCTGCGCGGGCTGCGGCCCGTCCTGCCGGGAGGGGGAGAAGCTTTTCACCAGATGTGCTGGGGGCGGGGCGGGCAGGGAGACCTTTGGCAGCTCGCGCCGGCGATCTGAGCTTAATTAAACTTCTCCCGAGGCATTGGCTGACTTATTGACCCAGTGATCCAAAAAAATCAGAGAGGCCCGAATCGCCCTAAACGCGACAGGAGAGCGAAGTTGGGGAGTTGGCTTTCGGTTTCCAGAGCTCGGCCTCTCTTCCCCGAGCCCCCCAAGTCCGCAATGCTTTCGGGGTTCCAAAGCTCACTAGGGCGTCAGGTCTCGCTTGTCTGGGCCCTTCTACTGAATTCTTAAAGAGGGAAGAAGAGTGGTTACAGAGGAGAAAAGAGGCAAAATTTTGATAGCATCTAGATCAGTATCTTTCCTCCTTCATTTCTCCACCCATGTGCCTTAGAAGGTTTTATAAGCAAAAAGGAACATGGCATTGCAGATTTTTTTCCAAATTTTTGAGCCATTTAGGTATTGCCTGCATGATTTTCTTCCATACTCACATCCCTCCTATATTATATATTTTAAGTTGACTTTTATTTTATTAACTTTCCTTATTTTTAAAATTAACTTTCAATCGATTCCCTTTTTCTACATAGCCTTGCCTGAAGCAACAACATTAGTGAAACCACAGCTCTGATGTGCTAGTCATATATTTTAATACACTTGGAAATAAACTCACAACTAGTCAAATTAAAAAAGTATGTGTTAGCTAAAATGTGTCTTGTCTACTACATTTGAAGAAAAACTCCAGAGGTAATAACAAGAGCTAACATATGCTGAGTGGTTGCCACTGTCCCAGGCACTGTTCTAAGATTCTAAGTCCTTAGGACACCTTAGAAGGTGGGTGTTGTTTACATTTTACAGAGGAGAAAAGTGAGCCACAGAGAGGTTAGGGAACTTGCTTAAGGTCACAGAGCCAGGATGCAAACTCTACTAGCCTCGCTCTAGACCTATACTGCTGGCCTAAAAAGAGGCTAAGTTACCGCCGAGATCCCCCAGGTGGTTAGCATACTCCAGATTTGAACCCAAGTCTGACTGACTGCAGAACTGAGCTTTTAACTAACGTGTGGGACTCTTTTGCCTATATTCCCAAATCTCACCTCACACAGCCTTCTCTCTGTCCACTTCCTTTGGAATCCAAAATGCGCTTCCAGGTCTTTCTCTCCTTATTCCCCCGCCCCCTGGGTGGGACAAAGTTTCTCTTTTCTAGTGTTTTCTTCTCTTCTCTGAATTAAAGTAACCCATAAATCTCTAATTTCCTTGGGAATCCCTACTTTGAAGGTCCTGTCTCCTCTCCTCCACTGACCATGGAACTGCTTAGAAATTCCAGCGTTGAAACTACATTTCCCAGACTGCCATGCTCGCCTGGAAAGAGAACAAAAATCCTGTGCCAAACCATGTGGCTCCTATTTGGGGGTCGGAAAATCTGGTCACTAGCTAGGACAAAGATTGGTATGCCCATAGACTAATTCATCTGGCCCCAGGCAGACATGAATTTCCCAGGCCTCAATGATTGGGGGTAGGGGTGAGTTATTTCAGCAAACAAAACCCTCAATTAGGGGTTTAAATGAAGACTTGGCATAAGACTTCTAAAAGATGGCTGACCCCTGCCCCGTAAATATATTTTTTTTTCTGCAGCAGCCCTTGCCGCCACTCCTTCCCTCTCTTCCCTTCCTTTTCCTTCCCCTTCTTCCAGACTCTTCTCTTAATTGTACCATCCTGCCACTCCCTTGTCCCCATCCCCACCCCCAAGCCCACACCCACTCTTTAACTGTTTAGTATAAAATCCAGCCCACCAGACTGAGGTTTTCTTCGACCCAAATGTTATTTTCAGAAGGAGCCATTGAGGTTGGGGTGTAATTGCAGCGTTGGGCCTCTGCAAGCCAAGCTGAAAATAATCAGCGAGGCAGATGGGGTGGGAAGAGTGTGCGGTGGCCACTTCCACCAAAGAGCAAGAGGAACCCAAGTGGGGTGAGTCAGAGAGAGGCGAGTGCCAGGCTGGGCCTCCTGGGCTTACAGCCGGGAGTTAAGTTAAGGAGAAACTGCCCGAGGTGTTGGGCCTTTGACTGAGACCAATCCAAGGTGGTTCCTGGCTGCACATCACAAGTCCATATTTCTTGTGACAGCTACTAAGCTTCTCTTGCTCGTCCTCAGCTGGCCCATAGAAGCCAGTACTCCAAATGGGCGCTTGGCCATCCAGTTGGCTCACCCATCTCTAGAGCAGGGTTTCTCAACTTGGGCACTACTGGCATGTCGGCTTGGATACTCCTTTTGTTGTGGGGAGCTATCTTGTGCGTTGTGTAGGATGTTTAGCAACATCCCTGGCCTCTACCCACTGGACGCAGTAGCATACACACACACTTACACAAGTCAGGACTACCCGAAATGCCTCCAGACACGCCAAATGTCTTTGTCTGAGAGAATCACCCCTGGTTGAAAACCACTGGTCTAGAGTGATCCAGGCCCACTAAAGGGTCACGTCACCTGTCCCCATGGTGGCCTCATTGCTTTGCATTACATCTGAATGAGCCCTGATAGAAACTATTGGCCAATTCCTAGTTCCACTGACAACTGTTGAATACCTCAAACCCAGCACAAGTGCCCTGGCACTGGACAAGGTGTTGAGGATGAAGCCGCAAGCAAGACAGATGTGGTCCCTCATGGAAGTGACTGAGTGATTAAACAAGCCTGAGTTAGAGGCTTGTAAAGAAAAGCCCTGGGGTACTACAAGAAAATCGAAGAGGGTTTCTCACCTAAGTTGGAGGAGGTTGTCAAGAAAGGCTCTTAGAGGAAATGAGGAATTAGCCAGCTAGAGATCTGAGGGTGAGGCAGTGTTCCGTGGAGTAGGCACAGAGTGTTCAGAAGCGCTGAGTTAAGAGAGAACGTCATACTTTCAAGGGACCCAGAGAAGTCTGTCATGGACCAGGCTGAGGACAGTGGGTAGTTGTTTTCTCCTCTCACCCCCAAAACTTGCTTTCCTTGTACTCCTTCTCCAGATTTCTAGCACAAGTAAATAAACTTAGGATCATATTTAACTCCCCCCTCTGCCTTGTCGTTGCTCAACCCCCCTCAGTCACCCGGTTACCAAGTTCTGTCAGTTCTGCCACCAAAATCTCTCTGCAGACTATCTCCTTGTCTCCTTTCCCACCACCACAGCCCTGATGCAGGCTCTCTTCATTACTCAGCCGAATTTGTGAAATAGCTTCCTAACGAGTCATCCTCCAGTCTCTACCTCAGAGAAAGACACAGATCTGCCCATGTCTCTGCTGGCTTAGAAACCCTGCATGGCTTCCAGAGGCTTGTCAGACGGGCTTCTGCCTCCCGCCCCTGGCTCTCAGGTGCCCTTTGTTAACTGCTCCCAAGATCACTCCCGCCCTCCCACTCCCTAGCCACACCAGACCACTAGCCACACCCTGTAGGCCTTCACGCCTCTGTGATTTTGCTGTTCTCTTTATCTGAAAGGCTCTTTCCCAACCAAAATCATTTGGGGGAATTCCCACATATCCTTTAAGACCCAGACAAAATGAACTCATGATATCCTTTACCCCTTCTTAGAAGCCTTCTCTTAATTCTTCCCTCTGTTTTCACTGGGATTTATATATTGCTGCTAGTTTACCATTTGTTATGTTGACCCACAGTGACGTATTTAAATCTGTCCCTTTCCTAGAGTCAGAGGGCCTCAAAGGCAGGCAATGCAGTGGACCCTGCTGGTTGATTACCCAAGACCCATTCACCCCACTTCCAGCTTCCTAAGGAGTATACAAGGCACAGTGCATTATTTAGTAGACAAGCTAAGTTGCCGTAACAAACAGACCCAGAGTACAGAGGCTGAAGCAAGCCCATATGCCTCAAGGGAAGCTGACCCCTTGCCCAGCTCCAGGGGTGGGCCCACCACCCTTCTCAAGAATTGGTTCGGGAACCTGGGTCTGAACTAATCAGTGTGTGGTAGAGACTTCTCTGGTTCCCTAATATCCGCTCTCCCCTTCTTTAATAACATTCCTCCCAGTTTGGGGCCAAGCGGTAGCTGCCTGGTAAGGACTACATTTCCCAGCCTCCCTTGCAGCTTGATGTAGCCACAAGTCTAAGTTCTCACCAAAGGACTGTGAGCAGACACGATTGTACCACTTCTAAGCTATGCCTTCGCAAAGAATGTGCATGTGCTCCCTTGTCCTTCCCCTGCCCTTCCCCCTTTCTGAGAGGTAATAGAAATTGGAACAGTCTCCCTGGACCTAGAGAGGGAAGCCACATTTGGAGGATGGTGGAGCCCACCTATCAGTCTTGGATGGCTTTTTTTCCTAACTCTTCTATGATATGAAAGAGACATAAACTTCTGTTTTGCTTACACTTCTGTTTGGAGTCTTTTAGGCCTGTGACCTAAGGGCCAGTGAGATACAAGGAAAGGTTTAATAGGGGTTTCTGGGAAAGATCTCTCTTGTTTTTATGAGGGAACATCGTGGAGCAACCTTCTCTCTTTCTCTTCCTCTGCACATTGCTGGGCCTGGAACTATCGCAGTGCTCTTGCTACCAGCCTAATACATGGGCTACAAACAAGGAGGGCAGAGCTGAGAGAACCGCAGGGAAATGGAGTCAGAGTTTCTGGACTAAACAACTCTGAGGTCCACTGTCTTGTCTGCTTGGGCCGTCATAACAAAACACTACAGACTGGTGGGCTTAAACAATAGAAATTTACTTTCTCATCATTCTAGAGGGCCTCTCATCATTCTAGAGGGCCTCCAGGCCTGTTGCACCTTCGTGATGTTTGCCAGATGTTGCAGGCTTGAAAATGGTGGTCCACCCGGAGGTGGCTAGTGCTGCCTGGCGGGGGGTGACCCCATACACACAGACGCGTGTGGACACACCGGCCTGGCCCCCACCTTGGCCCAGGAGAGGACAGTGAAGGGATGGTCGTTTGGCAGGTGAGTGGGAAGGGCTGGGTGGCTCCACTCTCATCCCCCTCCCAGTTCTGGGGAGATGCTCTGATGTTTCCCTGAAGAGCTGGCTATGGGCCTGGAGGCTTTTGCTCTCCATAAAGTCAAGAAGAAAGGACACTGGGAAACTCCTTCTCCAAAATCCGTTCAGACTCGACCGGCCTCTCTCAGCCTCCGAGCCAGACGGTGGCTGATGCCCTTCTGGGCTCACACTGAGTAAGGACAGGCTGCCCCAGAAACCTCATCTCCAGATCCCACCACCTCCTGGAAATCAACCTCCCAATGACCCCAGCCTTGCTCCACGCTCTGAGTCATGCAGAATGGCTCCCTCCTAACAGCCCCAGGCCGTAGCCTGGTGTGGCTGCAGGAGCATGAGCCTTGGGGTCATCTGAGTCTCAGTCCAGACTGATAGGAGCTGTGAGAGCTGGGGCAAGTGACCCAACACTTCCGAGCCTCAGTTTCCTCTTCTGTAACATGGAGGTAATAACTATACCCACAGAAGGTCTAGTAAATGGGAGTGCCCCTGCCTCCTCCCTTCATTCCTCCTCCTCCTGGACCTCCTTACCTCCACTGACCACGTGAGCACCTAGCTGCAGGCCCTCATTTCCCAGCATCCTCCCAGCCTCTGAGCTTCTCAGGAGACAGCGGTTTTGCCACCCTTTGCTTGTGGCCTGCTGTGGGCCAGCTCCCCCTGAGAGCAAAGGCCTCAGAGCTGGGCGACTGGGGCCGCACCCTCTTTGTAAACACTAGCTGGGCACCAACTGACCTCAGGAGGGAAGTGCTCGGCTGGGACCCTCCTCCTTCAGCCCTGCCTGCCACTGTATGTTCCAGGGGAAGCGCCAGGCCAATCTGGCACCCTTGTACCCAGGCCGCCTCTGTCCTGGAAATAGGCATTTGGAGCCAAACCCTTGGTTGAAGGTGGAAGGAAGTTAACAGGCCTGAGTGCTTCCCTCCTGACCTCCCTCAGCCCCACCCTGGCCGTCCCAGACAGGGCAAGTCCTCTCTAATTTAAGTGTTTTTAATGATCATGACAGACATACATAAAGAGGACTTTACTGTTCCTTTTTGTTTCTTAAAAATAAAGACAGGAATTAAGTATAACAAAATATTAATCATTTTAACTCTGGGCAGTGAGGATGTACGTGTGTTATTGCTCTTTGTAACATTCTTTTCTGGATTGTTTAAATTTCTCTAAATAAATAAGATTCATACAGGTTTATTGGAAAAAAATTCAAAAATGCCAAACAGTATAAAGAGAAAAATAAGAATCACCAAAATCTCTACTTTGGAATCAGACCATTATATATTGGCTTATCTTCTCCTGGTCTTTTTTTCTAGCATGTATTTATATCTTTTTTTTTTTAACTGAGATATAATTGGCATGTAACATTGTATTCATTTTAGGTTCACTTTCTTCTTTTTACCAAAAAACAAAAACAAAACAAAACTCTAGAATTATACCGTTTAATAACGTTTTTCCCCCAACAATATATTTTGAACAGTCTCCCATGCCCTTGAATATTAATATTTACTTCATTTTAGAACACTTCTTTTCAGTCTTTTTTCCATGTAATCATGAATAAGGTATATTTTTTAGGATTTGGACCCATATGGATCATACATTGGGTCATTTATACCTTTTATTATTTTTCCTTATCCTAAAAGTACTACTTCTGTTGTAGATCAGTACAAAATACAGATAAGCAAACAAACGTACATGTGAAATACTTGTAGCTTCACCATCCTGAAATAACCTCTGCTGACATTTTAGTTTTTAACCTTCCTGTCCACTTTTCTACATACATATGTAAATATATGTAAACACACATTTGCAAATAAAATTGGAATCATACAATTCATATTATTTTGAACCTGCATATTTTGTTTACTTAACAACATATCTTATATTGATTGTAATTGTTTCAGCTACAAATGACAGAAAACCCAAAGTTACAGTGGCTTAAACATGTTCATTTCTCTCTCTAGTAAATGACATCCAAAGGGAAGGAGCCCAGGCTGGTACAGAAGCTCTGTGACCATTAGGGACCTAGGTAGGCTTCTTCTAACTGAGGGTCCCCATCCTCAACACGTGCCCCCCACTCGGGACCCAAGACGGCTGCACCAGGAGGAAGAAGCAAAGAAGGAGTTGCCTCTCCTCAAAGGACACTCCCTGGAATTCACATGCATCACTTCTGCTTATACCCCACCCACCAGAACTCAGCCCCGTGGCCCCTGGGAAATAGGATCTTTTCTAAGTAGGGGTTCTATTACCACAGCAGAAGGGGAGAGTGGATGCTGGGGGAGCACTGGCCTCTCTGCCACATTTCACAAACATCTTTCCAGTGCATGTAGCTTTGTATTCTGTATTTTTCTCTTATTTTTTTGGTGAACACTTTACCACATCATTAAATAGTCTTCAAAATTCTTCATTTTTAATGGCTGCTTAATAAATAGTCCATAATATGCATATAGCACTGCTTACAGACCAGTGCCTTGTTACTTGATACTTGGGTGCTTTGCTCTGATAAATAAGCCTCTTCTATGGTTATAACTTGTCGGAGGAAGAGCTCCCAAGCTTTCCTCTGTACCCTGTGGGTACCCACCCAAGACATTTGGCTGGGGCGTCAGGGTAGTATCTGCCTTAAAACCTGACTTATGGGCCTGAGCTTGTTTCTACCCCCAAAAATGGAGCTTTTTGGCAACAGCTGTATCCCGCTGTTCCCACTGCAAGGGAAGTCACAGGAGTGGGCAGAGCCAAGTGGGCAGCTCTGCTCAGGGTCGGGGTGCGGGCATGGGGGATGGGTGGGAGTAGGGAGTGAGTAGGAGGAAACCAGTGGACTCTCAGAGCCAAGGGAGGACCTGGCCCTGACGAGGCTTGGGGGGGTCTCAATGGGGCCTGTTTCATTTTTCATTCAAACCCAACAAATGCTTTCTGAGCTTCTACTCAGGGCCGTGGAACTTAGTCAACTTTAAATTCTCCAGTGTTAGAGTTCAACATGGAGAGTTGCCTAAAACAGAATCCTAGGGCCCACACCCAAAAATCTGATGCAATAGATGTTGGTGGGCCTAGAATCTGCATTTCTTTCAGTCTCCCCAGTTGACCCTGATGAGGGTGACCAGGAACCATTTTGGGGGAAAAATGTCAATCAAGGCTCTTGGAGAAAATCTCTTATACCAGGCGAACCTGGAGCCTCTCTCTGCTCAGTATGTAGTTTGTGTCTTGACTGAGCCTCAGGAGATAATAAAATAATGAGGGTGACTGCCAGACACAACTGAACCCAAACCCTAGTTCTATCCTTTGGTAGCTGAGTGACCTCAGACAAATTCTTTACCCTCTCTAAGCTTCAGTTTTCCCATCTGTAAAATGGGGATAATCATAGTGCTTCCCATGGGAAAATAAACATTAGTGCTTAGCAGAGTGCCTGACACTCAACAAATTCTAGATAATATTATTTAACTAATTTAAATTAACTTATTAATTAAAATTGCCTCTAGAAAAGTAATTACAGCAAGGGAGACAAGGCATATAAAGCTTCTTATACGCTGCCTGACTCATGGTGGTAGGCACTCAATAAACGGTTATTATTATTATTAACATCCTCACATTCATTTTAATTCTAGGTTTTATCATCTCTGAAGCTGTACCCACCAAACAATTTTGTCCTCCCAACAGAAATCATGGACAAAGCCATGGATTCATGGCTTTAAAATGTGGACTTCATGTCTGCCCCTAGTGCCCCAGCAAGAAAGAGACTTTTTCAGGTCCTTCTGGAAGGATGTCCAAGAGGCAGATAGGTAAGCATGAGTGGGAACCTCAGGTCCCTACTTTCAACTGCCTGCTTTTGGGGAAGCCCAGGCCTAGAGCTGGGCCATTCACCCAGCCCCAAGGGTCAGGACTGTGGAAGCCCAGGGCTGCTGTGAGGTAAGAAGGAAGAGGCAGGTTGCTATTGATAACTTCCTTTTCAAGTGCTCATGGATGACGTGGTTACCATGGTGATGCTGGTGACTGAGCACCAGAGCCTCTCTTGAGTTGTGAGTCAGGTTCAGCTTTATTTATTAAAAAGGAAAAGCAGCACCCTGACCTGTGAAGGACAAATCAAAGCTCTACACGGAGGCCAAAGGGTTCCCCACTGGGGGTGAATCGGCAGCCCTGCTCAGGGTCCACCAGCCTCCAGACATCAGCTGACCCAGCTGGCTGCAAGGCCTGGAAAAGGCCACAGAGGTAAGTGGGGAGGCCAGCATCTCAAACTGTGGCCCAGGAGGGGAAGCACAAACAGAACCAACACTGCCACTTGGAAACCTCTTACTAGGGAGCAGATGCCATCTTCCCAGCTCTGAACAAAAAGCCAGACTCTTTCAGGGGACTCTGCCCGACTCTGGTATGGGAGTCCACAGGGCCCAAGGAAATGGGTCTCCAAGTGAAAACCAGGACCTGGTCCAGAGACGACCAGTGTTAGCTCACCCACCCACCAGTGTGCACACACTAGTAGTGCCCTCTGTGAGGGGCAGGGTCCTGGAAGGACAGGGGAGGCCGCAAAAATTTCCTCCCACGGCCTGAACTGGGAGGTGGGGCTCCTTTTCCCAGAACTCCTGTAGGAAAAGAGGTAAAGGCAGTGATGACTCCAGCTGCAACAGAGACGCCTGGTGGAGTGCCCGGCCTCGTGTCAGCATGCCATGGGGAGGTCCATGGTAAGAGCACCAGAGACACACTGGAATTTTCCTGAGCTTGGACGCTGTCCCAGAATCCCAGACCTATAGCGGCAGGGTTCTTCAAACCTGCTCGTTTGTTTGTGTTCACTGCTGATCCCATTGACCGATGTCCTGGTGGTCCCACCTGCTACCCAGCTCTGGACTCCAAGCCCTTGTCTCCACCCACTGCCCTCATCAGAGAGCAGAATGTTGGGGGCTGAAGTCAGGGTGGATGGATTTAAGTCTTCTTCTGCCCCTTATTAGCCTTGTGACTGAGCCTCTGTGCCTCCATCTATAATACACAGGCGATAATCATAATAACATGTAATCCCAGGGTAGCTATGAGGATGAAATGCAATAATATTTGCAAATGTTTATCACAGAGCATGGCTGGCACACTGTAAACACTGGAGAACCGTTAGCCATTGTTGACTTTGCTCGGGACCTTATCACATCCGCCTGGATAACAGCAGCAGCCTCATAATTCCACTTGCTGATCCTACCTAGTCTTGCTGGCCTCCAATCTGTTGTCCACACCACAGCAGAGTGGTTTATGGAAAATGCAATCCTGGTCATGCCATTTTCCTCTGTAAAATCTGCCGGTGGCTCCCATTTGCCTTCAGAACGGCTCTTAGCATCCCTTAGGGGGCCTACAAGGCCCTGCAGGAAATAGCACTGGGCTACCCTCTCCAATCCTACCCCCTCACCACGCCTTCACTGCCTTGAAAAGTTTTAGCCATTCCCAACTGTTAGCAGTGCCCCAAAGGCGCCAGGCTCTGCCGTACCTTCAGGATTTTGCCATGCTATTCCCTTTGCCCAGAATGCCCTTTTCTCTTTTTGTTTCTCTAACAAACACCTACTCATCCTTCAAGACCCACATTAAGAACCCCTTATAGTGTGAAATGTTCCTGTCCTCCCCTCAATGCAGAGCGGACCACTCCCTCCTCTGAGCCGCTCTGGTTCTCTCCATAAAGACATTTATCACTTTACATTGCAATCGTTGCAGTTTCTGCCTGTGACACCTTTCAGCTTCTTGAGGGCAGCACTGATTCTAATTAGTGTCTGTTTCCCTAGAACATACCATGGTACCATAACAGTCACAAGAGATGACGGACTGAATGAAGACAAAAACCCTGTTTGTAGAAGAGGAAACTGAGGCCCACCTAGGAGCAGTGACCTGGCTAAAGTAGAGTCCAGAAGCCCTGTAACTCCAGGCCCTTCTGATGGCAAGGACTATGGGCCATTCATTCATCCATCCATCACTTATGAAGCATCCATCATACACCAGACACTGTGTTGCTTCCTAGGGTACAAAGAACAAGGTGCAGTCCTGGCCGTCAGGAGCCCACAGGCAGGTGGGATAGAATGACAGGTGTACAGACAATCCCCACACCTTCCACTGTGAGTTGGGACAGAGGCTATAGAAGGAGCTATGGGAATTCCAGGGGTCCCAATATGGATGAGGGGGAGAGAAGCCTCTGTTTCTATGTCTTCCACTCCCTCTCCCCAAAGTCTGGAGGTCAAGTTCCCATAGACCACCAGGCCAAGGCAGCAACGCTCTAGGTGCTGTCACCACAGGTAAACAGACATACACACAGGCTCACACATACCGAAGGCAGGTGACACGGGCATGCCTTGCCCCATGGGGCAGGACAGCCACGAGGACACATTTGTGCCCCTAAGCAGTGATGTCAAGAGCTGTCCTGGGAGTGAGGAAAGATGAAATCAGACAGCAGAGCGTTCCCTGACACTTCCCACCGCACAAAGTCCTTCCGGATAGCAGGTCTCACGGGCCCCCCTCCAGGTGGGGTCCTACAGGCAAGGCAGATGTTGTTTCCTCCCCCATTTCCAGATGGATAAACTGAGACTCAGAGAGATCTCAGTGACTTGCCCGACCTCACTGCCTGGCCAGTGGAAGTGCCAGAACCGATCCCCAAGCCTTTGCTGGACCTTCAGTCTGTGCCAGGCCCTCTGCTGGGCAAGGGGACACAGAGGCCAGTGGGACACAGTCCCTGTCCCTTGTGGAAGACAGCAGCATAGCTGCCATCCTCAAGTCAGACCGCACCTGTGTTTAAATCTCCATTTCTAGCCATGTGAGCGGAGCTGGTTGTCAGCCTCTGCCACTTACGTTCTGAGTCCGTCTCATGCTCAACCCCTCCAATCGCTCCCATCACACGCAGAATAAGCTCCAGACTCCTCAGCAGACCCCACAAGACCAGCTCCTGCCCCCTTACCCAGCTCGCTTCCTCTCACGGTCCACCCCTCATCCTACGGGCCTCCTGGCTGTGCCTGGAGCAAAACAAGATCCCTCCAACCTCTGACCTTTGCCCCTTCTCTTCCTTAGTCACATGACTAACTCCTTCCCTCCCCTCAGGTCTCTGTTTCCTCACAGAAGAGGACACCACTGAGTCCAAAATGAGGGCCCTGACTCGAGAGGATACTTTTATTCAAGGCCGTATCTTTATACTATAGAACATGATACTATGTGTATTTGACCATTTGTTAATGGCCTGTCTCCCCTTCAGTACAGATGGGTATGAAAGTGCCCACTTTGTTCACTGCTACTTTCTCAGCGCCTAGAGCAGTGCCTGGCATATAGTAGGAGCTCAATAAATCTTTACGAACATGAATGAATCAATAACCCTCAGTTTCCTCCCCTTTGAAATGATACCCATGGCACACAGTTATAAGGACGAAATGGTGTTATAAACGGAAGACGCTCAGCCTCGTGCCTGGTGCTAGGTTGGCACGCAAGAACGCTGCTGCTGCTTTCGTTATTGTGCTCACAGCCTCGTGGGGGAGACAGGTATAAAAATAAATTACACAATGTGCTAACAAAACTCTTACTTCGGAGCCCTCTCCTCCACTTTGGGGCAGCAACCCCTCCATCTGCCTGAAGGTTAAGGCCCAGAGCTCTCGCCCTGGCTGCTGAGGTCACCCCGGGGGTCTGTCTGGCCCTGATGGCTGGGAGACCTCTGGGCCCCGCCTGGGCTGGGGGCAGTGGGCAGAGTCCAGACTGGGCCTCAGAAACCCTTGATTTCTCCCCTGGGAGCAGGCCCCACATCAAAGCCGATCTCACAGGGGCGAGGCCTCGAGATAAATGGAAGATTAAAGAAGGCGAGGTCTCCACAGGCCACAGGGAGAGGCGGCCGGCAGCCGACCACAGAGAGGAGGCCCTGACACAGCCCTGGTGGCAGCCATCGTGGGGGGCAAAGGCAAGAAGGGAGCCCAGGCCTGGGCAAGTAGAGTTGGGGAGGGGTACCTTAGCCCGAGCCTGGCCCTCCACTATTTCCCTTTGGCCTGTCCCTCCAATGCATGCCTACTTCTTAACCCTTTCCCAGCCAGGCAGCAGCAGCGATATACAGAGGAACCCCTGGGTCTCTCTTCAAGAGAGTTTGTTTGGTCATTGAGTTCAGTCATTGGGGTTTGCTCCCTCCAGCGAGCAAGCCTGTAATGAGGACCTCCGGGCCCTGGTCTCCCTCCCTAGGGAAGGTCTGTAATTAGTGCAGGAGGCGAGGCTGGGGAAGCTCAGACAATGTCATTTGAACCAGGATGAGGCAGGGCTCAATTGCTAGTCTGTATGTTTTTCCCCCCTGGTGCCATTTCATACACAAAATTCTGGCAAGCTTAACCCTTTCTTGGCTGGCCTCTGATGCTGGGGCTGGCTTACCATCCTTTCCCGTGCTTAATGGGCCATCCCCACCTCCCCGACATACACACCCCAATTCAGGTGAGCCATGGTTTCCAACTTCCCTAACATCCAAGTCACCTGACGATCAATCATCCAACAAGCCTTCACTGAGCGTCACCGGATACTAAGCACCAAGGGGAGGGGACCCAGAGGAAAGTCTCCCATCATACCATCAAAGAGATTACAATCCTTTGAGCAGTGGAGGCACGGACACCCCCAAACAGGTGGCAAGAAATGCACGACAGAGACTTCCCTGGTGGTCCAGTGGCTAAGACTCTGCACTCCCAATGCAGGGGGCCTGGGTTCGATCCCTGGTCAGGGAACTAGATCCCACATGCCACAACAAAGAGTTCGCATGCCACAACTAAAGATCCCACATGCCGCAACTAAGATCCCACGTGCCACAACTAAGACCCAGGGCGTGCAAATAAATAAATACTTTTAAAAAAGAAGAAAAAGTAAAAAGAAATGCGTGACAGGTTAGAATCAGGCGGTGAGGATCAGCGCAGGCCAGGGAAGGAGGCCACGTGGAGGCAGAGCCGACAGGATGAGCTCAGGGAAGACTGGTGTGTGGTAAGCACTCTGTAAATATGTACTGAGGGAGCCATCTTCCTGGAGCAGAGCATTTCTGCAATCAGAGTCTGAGGGCTGAACCCACAGGGAGAGGGGAGGCAGGCAGAGCCTCGGTAGCCCCAGGTGGACACAGGTGACAGGTGTCAGAGTCTACTGGGATAGGCAGAGGCTATTGCTTCTGCCCACAGGCTCCTGAAGCACTCATTCTGAACCCCTGAACTACAGTTCACCTCACACTGGACCACCACCTGTCTGATTACCCCACCGAACTTCCAGCAACCTGAGAACTTTGTCTATTCACCTCTGCCTAAGCACTGAGCCTGGCACTCAAGAGATACTCAATGAATGCTCCTTGAATCAATGGCTGGGCTTGGATGAGAGGGTGGAGATGTGGGGAAGAATCCACCTCCACAGCCTTTCCCAGAGGGGATGCCAATTGTGGCCCCACTGCTGCTGCAAACCATATCACAATCTCCCTAACATATAAAGAGCTTCTAGAAATCAATAAGACAAGACCAACCACCAATTTTTTAAAAGTCAGAGAATGAAAAGCGTCTACAGAAAAGGAAACATAAATTGTTCGAGGACATCTAAAGAGACTCTCAACCTCACTAATGATAAGAGAAATGCAAACAAAGCCACTCAGAAGTTTGATAATATCCACTGTTTGAGAGACTGTAGAGAAACCAACAGCTTCATATACTGCTGGTGAGGGGGTAAGTCGAAATGAAATATTTGACAATATCTGTCAACATTACATATGCACATTCTCTTTGACCCAGCAATACCACTTCCGAGATTTTATCCTACATATATACAGTGCCTGAGCAAGGCTATCATTATAGCATTATTTGTTAAAAGTAAAAAACTGGAAACAATCTAAATGTTCATCAGTTGGGGACAGGTAAATAAACTATGGTACAGTCACACAATTGGTAGCTATGCACCTACTTAAAAAAAAAAAAAGGATGAGGAAGTTTTCTATGTACTAATGTGGAAGATTTCCAAAACAGATAAAATGGGGGGGGGGAGATGTAGAACAGTGTATTTAATGTAAATTTATTTCTTTTATTTTTGGCTGTGTTGGGTCTTCGTTGCTGCGCACAGGTTTTCTCTAGTTATGGTGAGCAGGGCTACTTTTCATTGTGGTGTGTGGGCTTCTCATTGCGGTGGCTTCTCTTGTTGCGCAGCACGGGCTCTAGGCACGTGGGCTTCAGTAGTTGTGGCTCGCGGGCTCTAGAGCGCAGACTCAGTAGTTGTGGTGCATGGGCTTAATTGCTCCTCGGCATGTGGGATCTTCCGGGACCAGGGCTCAAGCCCGTGTCTCCTGCACTGGCAGGTGGATTCTTAACCACTGCACCATCAGGGAAATCCCTAGAACAGTGTATTTAATATGCTCCTTTTTGGTTAAATAAAAAAGAGAGAAAAGATGTATATACATATGAATACACACACGCACACACACACACACCCCCCACTGAAGGATGCCCAAGAAAGTAATAAAATTAATCATATGCTGGTTGAAGGGTGGGAACTTAGTGGTTAGGACACAGGATGTAGGGATGAGAGGATTAATTTTCATTATTATTATATATATATATATATATTTTTTTTTTTTTTTTTTTTTTGCAGTACGCGGGCCTCTCACTGTTGTGACCTCTCCCGTTGCGGAGCACAGGCTCCGGACACGCAGGCCCAGCGGCCATGGCTCACGGGCCCAGCCGCTCCGCGGCATGTGGGATCCTCCCGGACCAGGGCACGAACCCGTGTCCCCTGCATCGGCATGCAGACTCCCAACCACTGAGCCACCAGGGGAGCCCCATTATATATATATATTTTTTGAGTCATGTGATGCATTATCTTTTCAGCAAATTTAAAAAGACAAAACAAAACCCAAAAAACCCCTCTCCCTAGGTATTGGGGGCTCCAGGTTTCTTCCCAAGTTGCTGAGTAGACAGGATTTCACTTCAGCTGGCTGACCCTCTGTCACTGTCCCTCCCCAGCGCCTGCCAGGTTTTCCTGAGGCCTTGGGTCCCCATAAATGGTGACTCTCATCCCAACTCGTACCTTAAGAACACAGACTATGAAGTCAGACCAAGTCACTGTGTGACGTTGGGCAAGTGTCTTCACCTCTCTGAGCCTCAGGAAAACAGAGTAATCATGTTATCTATCTCCAAGCCTTGTGGTAAGGCTTAAATGAGAAAATGCAGAGGAAGTGCTTAGATAGATCCTGGGACATGATAAATAGTACTGTATAAATGTACCAGACTCACTGTTCATATTCTTTGTCAATATTTTTATTGGATTGTTGGCCTTTGTCTTATTGATTTATAGGAGCTCTTTATAGATTCAGAAGATTGAGATGCGCACTGCAAACTGGCGGAGCACTGAAGGGCAACGGGTCCACAACAAATGGCAGTTTGTGAAAATCATTATTTCTATGATTATTTCTCCTCCAGGCCATGCAGGCTGTGTCTGAAGGCATCCCACACAGGAGACCTCAGGGCTTATCTGGAAATGAGTCTTTACTCATTGGCTCTGTGTCACTGTCAGTGTGATGGTGTCCCCTGGGTTGACCGACATTGTCATTCTCCACTACGGCTTTCAGAATAACAACACCCCTTTCCCCTAGATTAGGCTCATCCTTTGTGCCTTCCCCAGGGGTCCCCAAGTTTGTGGAGCACATGCGTGATCCCCTGTATGGAATGAATTCACTAACAGGTAAGTATAAGGCCTCCCTGGGGAATCCCAAAGTCATCATCCAGGGGCTCCCCACGGGAGACAGACTCTAGGTGGGCAGGTCTGAAGGGCTATAGCGAGGAATAGAGGTGCGGAATATGCAGCATTGGAGCTCCTTGCCCTGATCCTTGGACCCTTGGTGCTTGCTTGCCATAGAGCTGAGAAAAAATGTGGCTCCCCTGGGCCCAAATCCATTCCTTTCCTCCAGGGAATTGGTCCGCCCTTCAGTTCTGGAGGCTCCAGAAACGTTCCTCAGAGCATCTGGAATATATATTCGCTTTAACTGGTGATTGCCAAGACCAGCTCTGCTGGTTTTCTCTCTGTTCTGCTTAGCTATGGGGCCTAGGACTGGTCCTTGAAGACAGGGGATGCCCAGGACCCCCAGCGCCCCCTCTTTGTGCATGACCTGGGATGGGAATCCCCACCTGGACCTGCTCTTCAAGAAGCGGAGACTGGGGCTTCCTTGGTGGCGCAGTGGTTAAGAATCCACCTGCCAATGCAGGGGACGCGGGTTCGAGCCCTGGTCCGGGAAGATCCCACATGCCATGGAGCAACTAAGCCCGTGCACCACAACTGCTGAGCCTGTGCTCTAGAGCCCGCAAGCCATGACTACTGAGCGCACGTGCCACATCTATTGAAGCCCACGCACCTAGAGCCCGTGCTCTGCAACAAGAGAAGCCACGACAATGAGAAGCCCGCGCACAGCAATGAAGAGTAGTCCCCCTCACCGCAACTAGAGAAAGCCCGCATGCGGCGACGAAGACTCGATGCAGCCAAAAATAAAAATAAATAAAATAAATAAATTTATTTAAAAAAAGAAGAAGCAGAGACTGGATGAGGGCCAGTGAGAGTTAAAGGCTCCTCCCAACTCCCTGAAAGCCTCCTGATTGCTGTACATCTTGTCCACTCCTAGAGTCTGGCACAGTGAAAATATTGTCAAACTGATCCAAGCTCAAATTCCCAACTCTCTTGCTTAATACCTGTGTGACCTTGGACAAATAACATAACCTCTCTGAGCCTCACCTTCTTTCTTTTTATGGTTAATTGTTTTTATTTTTTTTAATGTTTATTTATTTATTTGGCTGTGCCGGGTCTTAGCTGCGGCATGAGGGATCTAGTTCCCTGACCGAGGATGGAACCTGGGCCCCCTGCATTGGGAGCGTGGAGTCTGAGGCACTGGACCACCAGGGAAGTCCCCTCACCTTCTTCACCTATAAAAGTAAAAATATTTTTGTATTTATACCTGTCTCACTTCAGGGTGTATTAAAGTTTCTTGAGAAACCCTACAGACAATGGAATTAAATGGCTATTAATAGAGGGAAAAGGATATGGAGAAGGGGGATTAAAAAGCTAAGATGAAGCCAGGGATGCAGTTAGTTTGTGAAATGCACCCCCATGAGACCCTGTTGCAAGAGGTGGGCCCCAGCAAACTCATCTCTGAGCTTCCTGACAGCCCAAGTAAAGAAGGAAAGGCAGTGAGCTATAAAATCCAGAGTGTCCATTAGATAGAAAATAGACCCACCTCTGGGAATTCCCTGGCAGTCCAGTGGTTAAGGCTCCATGCTTCCACTGCAGGGGGAACAGGTTCGATCCCTGGTGGGGGAACTAAGATCCTGCATGCTGCCCGGCACAGGCAAAAAAAAAAAAAAAAAAAAACAGACCCCCTCTCGGAAGCAGCCATCGTTTCTGGGCTCTGAAGTCAAAGAAAAAGTTCTCACCTGGACCTTCCAAAAAAGCGCAAGTGGGGAGGGGAGGGTGTGTGCAGCAAAGGTGATACTATCTCCTAGGCCTTTCTGTGTTTGAAATAAAATAAAACGCCTGACGGTGACCCTCAGAGTGGGCTGCTATGGTAGGTGCTTCAAATGTGCCCACTTCCTTCTACCTACTCAGTCCTCCATCTTCTCCCAGGTAAGAGTATCTGTGAGATCTCTCATGCACTCGAGCAGTCAGCTATTTAATCATTCAGCAAACACTTACTGAACACCTACTATGTGCCGGGCTCTGGATCAGGCAAACATCCGAATCACCCTAAACCTAGCTAGTATCTTCCCCGCTGTCCCCAGATCCTTAGTCTCAGAAGCCCTCTCCCTCCCCCTGCCACCCACCCTTTTGGGTCTCAGGGCTCTGCCTCCTCCCAAGTGTGCCCGTAAACCCCAGGGCACCCCGCTCCTGTGGCTTCCCCCTCATTCCCCACATAGCTTCAGGCTGTTCCCTCCGACCACCACATTCATGGAGCTCAGCCACGTGCAAAAGCACAATTAATATTCCACTCAGTCTCCCCCAGCCCAGCTGCCTATTGGAAGAAGATGGAAACCAGATTTGCAGCCGCACGCTCTGGCATGGATGTGCACGGGGGGGTGGGCCTGCTCTTCGGTGTGAACCGGCACTCTCTCCTCCAGAGGACTGTACATGTGCACGGATGGCAGGAGCCCCACATGTAGGGCCACACCTCCAGACACAGGATCATCCACCCAGCGGCATGTGTGCGCCCAGTCACACCACCACAGGCAGCACACTCGGTTCCTGGCCAAATCGATGCCCAGAGAACACATGGGCTCCTCACACACAAGGCCTATATTTGCTTTCTGGGCAGAGGGAGACAGAATCATAGCGGTTCAGAGCTGGTAGGATGGAATTTCAGAGACTATCCTATCCAAAACCCTCCTTTGACTGGGAAGAATCTGAGGCCCTGGCTTAACCCGGGTGGCGATCAGTCCCCGCTGAAGTGAACCGTGCCTGGTTGCATTTTAGCAAAGCCTTTGATTTAAACGCCTGATGCTGCCTCTCCGCTTCCTGGTGACGGGCCGTTCAGCCTCACCAGCCTTGGAGGTTGGGGAAACCTAGGCTACGGGCTAGGGTGGGGGTAGATCTACAGTGCAGTAGATCACAGGCAGAGTCAAGCCTCTGACTTTCCATGCCCCTGCCCTTCCCACAGTTCCAGCTCTGCAGCCCTAAGTGAAGCAGGATTGGCAGGGGCGTGCCCCCAACAACATGGGGGCTTACTGAGGCAAGAGGAAAGACTAGCCTTATTGACTTTCCTCCCTTGACTGTAGACTCAGAGAGCGAGGGAGATGGAGGACATAGTATGCCTGAGTGTACGTCTTCGGGGTTGGAGCCAGCAGCCTGGGTTATAGAGGCATCTAGAAGCAGAGTTGGTGCAGGTGATTCGAGGTGGAAGAAAGAAGGGTGAGATCAGAGCAGGGCCGAGAGCAAAGCAGGAAGCGGGTGGAGCTGTTCCCCAGGCAGCAGGCAGACCGAGGGCCAAGGGGCGGGCCTGCCTCCAGTCCAAAGATGGGACAGTAGAGCAGAAATTCAGGGAAAGAGAAGCTAAAATAATTACCAGGAAAAGGAGCTGGAAGGGAAACAAGTGTTTTTTTAGTCCTTAAGGAACTTCAGTCTTCAGAGAATTTGGAGAGGGAAAAAAATCTATCTTTAAGGCCCTTCTCCAAGGCAGAGTGGCTGGTGATTCCCTCGCTGCTGAGGAAGGCCCTGGAAGGCCCTCCCCTCAGCGCCTGCCTCTCCCTGGTGAGCAAACCCAGTTCATCTGGGGTGAGTGGAGAGGGCCCTGGGTGAGGAGCCTGGAGGCCTGGATTTCAGTCCTATCTCTGTCTCATTGAAGCTGGCTGACCTGAGGAAAGCCTCTTATGGCTCAAGGCCTCGGTTCCCTGCAAAATAAAGGAGTGGTAAGTCATATAAACTCTCTGAGGCTCCGTTTTCTCCTCTGCAGACCGGGGATGATAATAATATCATGTTTCATCGACTCTAAGATGTCATCAATTGTACAATACACCATTTTTTTTGTACTGTACGCTAAGAAGGAAAAAACACTGTCCATTCAAGTATAACATACTACCGATTATAAGACACATTCTGATTTCAGAGGTGTAAATGTGCATCTCAGAATCAGTGAATATGATATTTATCTCACAAGCTTGTTCCAAGCGTTAAAGGAGGTAATATAAGTCAAGTATTTAGTGCCTGGCACAAAGCAAGTTCTCAATAAATGTCAGGTATTTTTATGGTTCCGGGGGGAGTGCGGAAGGAACCACAGGCCAAGGGGATGGAGAAGAGTAAGAGCTTGGGGTCTGAGGCCCACTCCCGCCCTCTTGGCAGGGTGCAACCCCAGGGACTCCACTTCTAGCCCTGTGGGGGTTACAGGGAGAGCAGCCATGAGGCCCATTTTAGGGAGCCACAAGAGAACAAAGGGCCCCCTTCTGTGCCCCGGAAGTCAGCCTAATCTCCAGGATGAATATGTTTTCATTTCTCAGAAGTTCCTGTTAGAGTGTGCCAAAGCGTTTTTTCCTTTACAATCCAGGCAAACAAGGCAGGTTTACTTTGGGCGACCTTCTCACCACCACCCAGAGCCTGCCTGCCAAGTGTAAACACCCAGCCTTGCACCCTCCTGGAGGCTCCAGGATGGAAGCCTGGAAAATTGGAGCTCCAGGCTTCCTAAAGAGGCAGGTCCTTCACCCTACCTCCCCCCATTCCCTGCGCCTCTCTCTCCACCTGACCTTCAGTGTCCGGGACAGGCAGGAAGCTAACCTCTGTCCCTTCTCTCCGGTGCGTCACTGTGTGGGCTGGAGCATCTTTATGCATTATGCTTCACAGCTGGAGCCACTGCTGAGAGCGCCAACCAGATTTTCCTGAGGCCACAACCGGAGGGGCTACGGTCTGTGAGCTTTTCTTGACCTGGAGTATTTCGGGGTGTTTGTAGCACCAATCTGGGCCTCCTTCCCCCGCCCCTTCAGATGTAGAGAAGGGGCCTGAGGCATCTGGGCCTCAAGCTCAGGACTGGCCTGGAGGAAGTAGACCCTCCCTGTTGGGTCAGAACCCAGACTGCAGACCCGGTGAGCTGTCTACTTTCCTCTGCTGGAAAATCTTTAAGAGATATAGATACCGAAGGGATGACTGCTACAGAAGGCTTCAGGTGGGCCCTCTAATCTGAACAGGCACAATTCTTTTCACTACTTGAATAGAATCAGTGAGACCATAGCGAGTGTGTATAGGGCCTTGGGGTTTCACATTCATCCTCTCTCTCCCATGTCACTGCCTGCCCCTCCCAGTCTTTCTCTTGCTTTCTCCTCTACTTGCTGTTCCCTCTATCTGGAATGCTTTTCCCTCCATTTTTGCCCCATAAATGACTCCAGTTCTCAGATCACACATCACCTCTTTAGAGAGGGCTTCCTTACCTACTCAATCATATCACACTATTTTATTTCCTTCATAGTCCTATTACTATTTGAAATTATCTTCGTAACTTTTTTTTTTTTTTGCCCATTCTTTCCTCATTCACTCTAGAACTTAAGTACTTAATCACAACTGTATCCCCAGGGCCTGGTCTAGGGACTGTTCACAGGTGCTCAATAATACTTGTAGAATGTGTGAACAAACCCCCTGCCATCCTTCTCTACTGTACGTGCCAGGCTCCACACTGCCCATTCCTCTCCTCTCCTCTCCCTGTCCCTTCCCTCCAGGATTTCTCTTGGGACCTCCTGCCTCTCAGACTCCACAGGAGGTGCTGGAACCAGAGTGTCTCCCCAGGATTATTTTCAATGGTTTCCTGGGGTGTTCACCTGGGTAAGAATCAGGAAAGAGAGGACACTCTAATCTTATTTATCTAAAACTGTATAATCTTCCCCAATCACTTAAGTGGTGCCTATGTCTCTAATTACAGAGCTGGCTGGGAGGAACACAGGCACAATTTCCAGCCAACCTCAGGCAGAGGGGCACTTTTGTTCCTTCTGGAGACCTGCAGGGACTCCAGCTCGGGAGCCAGGACTCCAGACACCTGCAGTCGCAAGCTCACCCACCATGGACTGACTTGTCTGCCCAGCCAGAGATGGCAACCCCCCACGCCCACAAAGGATCAGCTACATTCTCAGTATCTGACTGCTCCCCAGTTGGCCAGAGGTGACACACTTGGGGAAAACTCCCATGGTCTCAGCACCCTAATTCTACCTGCCACTGTTTAGAGAGTGAACTGATTTCTTTTTGGCCCTGCCTAACTTCTCAGAGTTACATTGCTGGTGAACTGGTCCCCAGAGCACGGGCTGTATTCCCAGCTTCTCAAGAGCAAACTCTCCGGGAGGCCCAGGAGCTAATAGTCATATGACAATGTGGAGGGTCAGAACGTCATTCTCCAGAACTATGTCAACCGTCATTCTCCAGAACTATGTCAACCAGATCAGGAGATGGGGGAAAGCCACATGTCTGCCCGCCCGCCCCAGGCAAACAGCTGCTATCTCAGCCTAGCTGTGTGCCCTTTCCCCACCTTGGCACTGAGAGAGCAATTTGGGTGACATCCCTGGCTTAACTGCGATGACATCTCTGCTTCTTAAAGGCTTTTGGTTCCTGAGCTAATTAAAAGCTCCAGACACTTAATCCTATTAATGACTTCTGGGCAGGAACAGTGTGCCCAGCCCTCGGAGGGAGTGACTTTCTGACCACTTGCATTTGTTCAGGTGCCTGGTGATTGTTTATCAGCCCTTTCAAGAGATTAAGCTGTACTCTGGAGCGGGCCACTTAGGTAATGGATCCAGGGGGCCTGGGAGTGTCCTGTGACCATGGAGCATGCAGCCAACCTACATCTTGGCTCACGCAGAGCCCATGACTACTGTTCTCCAACTTCTTGCTCTTCAGAAACACTAGGGGTACTCGATGATTGATGAGAAGAGGGGTCCTTACCTCATCTCTCCTGTCCCCCCCAGCATTTTCACACACAGGAAAGCTGGATACAGTCCTCGCCCTGAGGGATCTCAGAGTCCAGTGGGTTTATAGACACATGAGCAAACAATGACAATACTGTATTAGACTCACCACATGGAGGTAAGCACACCATGCCCTGTGGGTGTGTAGTGATGGTAACTGCTTCAGCCTGGGGGTCAGGGAAGGCTTCCTGGAGGAGGAGACCTGAAAATCTCCCCCATTGAAAGGAGATTTGTTGAGGGGCCCAAGAGATGGAATTCCCTGACTTTGGATTTGGTTCAGGCCCTAGCACAAGCCTGGAAGAATAGAAATAACTCAGCTCCCTCGTGAGCTTATGGGAGTGTGGTTGGCAAAGCCTTAAGATGCTGAGGTTCAAGGAACACAGTTATTGGCTCTAGGACAATTTTGCTTCAAGCCCCTATCTTTTCAGAGAAAAAAGATTGGCAAGACTAGCTCGCAGCTGTCTCTTTAAAAGAGGAGGGACGATTCCTCAGGCCGCTCCTTCTCCTCATTAATATGAAATTATCGTGAATATTGATGTGGAGGAGTGGCGCCTCAGCCAGCTGGGCTAACCAGCCAAGGGGTTCCCGGTTTCACAGAGAGGAAAAGTGACAGAAGCCGTGTAGAGGGAGACGCAGAGAGAGCGGAGCGCCCGGCAGTCACCCAGTCTCGGGGGAGCGCTCAGCTCCCCCGCCCCCGGCTCCCACCCAGTCCGGGGGGCTCCTCAAGCCCTCAGCCCCACTCCCGGGCTCCCCATGGAAGCCAGCTGTGCCCCCGGAGGAGCGGGAGGAGGAGGAGTCGGCTAAATGCCCGCGGTGCGCCCGGGGCCCCTGAGCCCAGCCAGCTCTGCGCCGCTGCCCTAAGGCCTCCGCGGCCCCCGCGCCCCCTACCCGGGGCCGCGCAGCCTCTGCCCGCCCTCCCCCGGGGCTCTGCCCGGGACCTGCCCCCCGCCCGCTTGCCAGCGCTCGGGCCGGAGCTCTGGGCCGGGCGCGCCGCCGCCCTGGAGTGAGGGAAGCCCAGCCGAAGGGGGTCTCCGGAGCCTGCCGCGATGGACGCCGTCTTGGAGCCCTTCCCGGCCGACAGGCTGTTCCCCGGATCCAGCTTCCTGGACTTGGGGGATCTGAACGAGTCTGATTTCCTCAACAATGCGGTAAGACGAACAGTCTGTGTTTTCCTTCCACCACTCCTTACTCCTCTTCGCGGTGCACCTGGGGCCCCCGAAGGACTGGGCTACACAGCACTGGGCAGAAGTGGGGGAGGGGGCTCGGTGCAGGTCCCCTTGAGAGACACGTGCTTAGAGCTGTGAGATTTGGTGACTAGATCCCTCGACACCTCCCTAGACTCCGAACCTGGAGCCTCTGAGCTTGCGCCCGTGCACGGTCCTCCTGGAGGCTCCGTCCATGGATACATTGGCCTCGTCTAGGGGAAGGGAACGTCGAGGCGTCGGGGCCATCGGATCCACTGATACGACCTCAAGAAACACCAATTCTGCCCCCCCCCAAGTCTTCTAATCGTCCTCCACCCACCCTGGGGTTCCGGGACCAGACTGGGCGCAAATTGGCGGCGCCCTTTCCTGCGCCCCCTTTAAGACCTCGGTGGCTCTGCGTCTGGTTCTCCGCTGGGGGGCGCACAGGGGAGTGTTCGAGGGCCAGAGACCAGACGCCCCTTGGGGGGCCAGAGGCAGACCCGGGTTTTGAGCCAGACCCGGAAATATAGGGGTGCTGCCCTGGCCTCCCCAGGAAGTCAGGCCGGAGACCGCCCAGGGAGGGACCTCAACTGGTCAGCGCAGCACAGGGTGGTCGCTCAGAAGGAGGGAGGTCTTTCTCTAGGTCTGTTTCTCTATCCCTTATGTCTCCCTGACTGTCTCTCTCTCCCTGTGGCTTCGTGACTGGCTCTGTCTCCGGGCTTGTCCTTCTCTTTCTCTTCCCCTCCCTCCCTAAGGAAACGTGGCTTCTTTCTTCTTCCCTCCCTCCCTCTCTCAGGCTCAGCCCTAAAGCCCTGGGGGGCGGGGGGATGGGCTCGGTAATGGGAGAAAATCTTTGGGTTCAGAAGGGCCTGCTGGGTTGAAATGTGGGCTGCTTGGGGGATCTGGGGGGATTCCCCCACCCCATGCAGTGACCTGCCAGTCTCTCCCTCTTCCCTTCCTCCCCCCCCAGCACACACACACACACACACACTCACACACACACACACACACCCAGTGATCATCTCAAGGGTCTCTATTTGCTGGCCTCTAACTCCTGGGACTAAGATAAACCTGGCAGACAAGAGCCAAGTGCACTGAGACTTAAAGGACTGGGCATCTTCGACTTCCACCTAAACTGTTCCAGGCTGCTGGTGGGGAACAAGTCCAGGGACAGAAACCTGAGTCAGGGAGGCATGGGGTGACAGGTCTCCCGGTCCTCCATTAGGCAGTAGATCCAGGTCACCCTGCTCTCTAGGAAGGCCCCTGGTTCCAGTCAGAGAGAGCACACTTCTGCAGACAAGCCGAGGGGAAGAGGGGAGAGGGCTTGAACCAGCAGTGGGGAGACCTGGGTTCTAGTCCTGCCTCTGCTTCTGCCTCTCCCTGTGAGCCTGGGCCATGCAACCAGCTTTCCTCCCTGGTCCTGTTTCCGTGTCTATAAAATGGGAAGAGGTTGGATCATTCTTTCTAAGGATGGTCTGGCACAGATCCTAGGAATGCAGTAGCAGGGATCTGGGGTTCCATACGCCCCTCCTGGAGTTGGTAACAGGTACTGGTCAGAGGGAGGGAATTTGCTGCGGCGTGTACCTTTATGGGCAGAGCCCCCCTGTGAGGTTCCCTCAGCCCTCAGCAGCTCTGAGTTGGACTTTCTTCTGAATGAACTCTGCCGCCTACAGCCTCTTCCTGCTGCTCCATTCAGCCTTGCATCCCCAGCTGCTCATCTGGGCCTTGGTCCAGCACAGGAAAGGAGGCATGATCATGATCAGACAGTGGTATCCAGTACTGGAACTGGGGAGGGAAAGCCCTGCTGGGAAAGCTCCTTATCTCAGGCCTAAGCAAGGCCAGGTGAGGCAGGGGGAGAGGAAAGAATTTCTAAGAGGAAAGAAAACTCCTGGGCTGGGAATCAGGAAATTTGGTTCTAGCTGTGCTTCTGCCACCAGCCAGCTGGGCAGTTCAAACAAGTGACTTTTATTCCTGTGGGCCTTGGATTCCTCATCTGAAAAATGGAGATACAGAAGCTTCCCCATAGTGTTATTATAGAGATTTACTGAGAATATTAAAGATTAATGCAGGACGATGCCTGCCAGGTAAGTTTCCATAGTTAACATGCTCTGGAGACTAGATGGGGTAGTGGTAAAGAATACTCTGGTAGGAGTTGCTTTGTGACCCTGAGCAGGTCACCTTCCTTCTCTGGTGCCTCCATTGTTTAGATGTCTAAGGTCCCTCCCAGCTGGGACCCCATACCAACCCCATCCCCAACTCCCTCTTCATCCTGCATGAGGACAGGAAAGTGTTTCCAGGGTTAAAGATGGAAAGGGGTGAAGTTTGTGTGCTTCTCAGTCTGGAAAATGGAGGGTAGGTTATTCACTATCCTTCTTAAAAATCCAGATAAAAGCCATAAAGTCACGGTGGAAACCGTGTGTGCTCTGTTACTCTGTACAAAAGGCAAAAATCAAAAAGGATGCTTACCCTGAACACAACTGTGTAAGAAATATGCCATCGCTTGGACAGAGACAGGAGAATGAGTTGCATACTTTGCATAAGCCATGTGTGCTTAGAGGTGGCCAGGGGTGCTGTATTTTTCCTTCTGTGAGAATACCTTCATCCTATTGCAATCTTGTCTACGTGATTCTCAGAGACATCCCTCGGAAGGAGCTGCCCTTCCTGCCAGATGAGGGGGCTTCTCCTCCCATCCCCTCCCCACTCTCCCACAGTTCCTGATGTGGCCTCCCTAGAGCCGTCTTCCCTTGGACCCTGTGACCCCTCAGCCCCTGGGCAGGTATGAGAGAGGGCCTGGTGCTCAGAGAACTGGGATAAAGGACCAGAGGGAGAACAGGTCATGTCTCCAGAGAGAGACGCTAGGTCCATCCTCCGGCTCAGGGGAAAGGATGACTCTGGTTTCTTTAGAGGGAAATGGCTTTGGATCCCAGAGAAGCCCCAGCTGGGAGGGTGTGGGGAGGAGGAGAAGGAGGAAGAGGAGTTCTATTGTCTCAGAGGGGCACAGCAGGAAGCTGCAAGGATGTTTGCCCAGCACACTCATTCACCTCCCAGCAGCTGGTGAGGCCAGGTGTGGGAATGACAAGGACCGGGGACCAGCCCAGGGGAAGGGGGCTGGTGAGGGCTAAACCTGATCACTGCTCCCCAGGCCCCCAGCCTGGCTTCTCCTGAGCTAAGTAGGGAAGCAGAGAACCACTACCATTACTATTTCCACCACCCCAGCCTTTGGGGGATTTAGGGAGATTAGAGAAGTATGTGCATTTGGGTGTTCCTATGTCTGTGTGTGGGCCTTTAACAGCCCTTAAAAGGGGAAGGGTGCCAGCGCATGTGCCTGTGTTTCTCTAAATTCTCACCAACAGGAAAAAGGACCCAAGGGCCGAGGCACTCTGGTCTCCAAGTAGAATCCACTACAAAAGAACTAATAGAGAAAAACTAATGGAGGAACCCAAATCTCAGCGCTCCCCTTCAGGAAGGGAGATCGCCCCAGACACCTCCTTCTCCTCTAAAACACTAAGTTTGTTTTGGGCAGCTTTTAATTTTGTTTTTGCTCCTCCCACTAGGATGTGAGCTCCTTGAGGGCAGGCGTTTAACTGTCTTGTTCACTGCTGTATCCCCAGTGCCCAGCACAGTGCTTGGCACAGAGGGGGCTTCAACCAAACGTTGCTGAATGAATCCTTTTTCCCTAACCCTCAGGCCAGGCCCCACATTTTTTAAGGAAGAGGAAAAAGGATGCTCTCTACTCCCAGCCATCAGGGTCCTGCGGCCCACACTGTCTCTGAAATTCAGGAAGGTTTCCAATGAGTTATCATTGCCTTGAGTCATTCCTAACCTTGGCACAGACCCCCACAACCCCTGGTGTAGGATAGTCTACAGCTGACAGATGCACAGCAGATTTGAACTTGTGGCTTAGGCTTCACCCTGAGCACCAGTTGGCTCTAGGGCTTCCATCTTCCCCAGTTTCCCCTTGTCCAGTTTGCTGGGACTCCTGGATCCACACTCACCCAGCTTAAAACTAAGTCTTTTCTAGTCCTGCCGCGGGGCCTTTGCACATGCTATCCCTGACATCTAGAATGCTTTCCAGTTCTCTCCATCTCATCTTACTCAGTTCAAAGGAAGCCTCGTTAGAGAAGCCTCCCCAACCACCTCAAGTGGGACCCCTTATTGTTTTGTTTCAGTCCGTTGTTGTTGTAATTGTTGTTGTTTTGGCCATGCCGCACAGCATGTGGGATCTCAGTTCCCTGACCAGGGATCAAACCCTATGCCCTCTGCAGTGGAAGCACAGAGCCTTAACCACTGGACCGCCAGGGAAGTCCCTGTTTCAGTCCTTTGATTTCTTCGTAGCTCGTATCTCAATTTGCTGTTACTTTATCAGCTTATTATCCACTTCCTCTGTGAGAAAGCAAGTTCCCTAAGAACAGAGGCCATGTCAGTTGTGTTCATTGCCATAAACCTAGCACAGTACCGTGGCACAAAATAGGCGTTTAGTATAGTAAAACTCAACCATAAAACAATAAGCTGAGTCCAAAATTTTCAATCATACAAAATGTGGAGTTATGTTATTATAGGATCAATGAAAAGTGGTATTTTTCAGTTGGTCTGTACTATCAGAAAAAGCACAAAAGTAAAGATTGTGAAACCTTAGTGCATATGCAGCAAACCAAACTGAGGAAGCTCCAGAGGAACACGAGCCCCACAAAGATAAGAGCTTTTCCTACCTTTATTTGAGATGGGTCCCAGACATAGAACAGAAGCCAAGTTTTGGTCACATTGTAGTATACTTTGCTCTATTCCAAGGGTCTACTGTATTTGTAGAGAAAATGACTTCAGACTCCCTTATAGGCAGTCCCTATAAGGGAAGGGGAAACTGTTTTTAAAAAGACAGGCCTGAGGGTTCAAGAAGTGTACTGATAATTCCAGAAGGGGCCCTGGATTCTCAGGTTCTGGCCTAGCCAGCCCTGAGGGTGATGCGGACTGGGTCCCACAAAAATGCTGCCTGTGTCCCCATCTGCTGTGAAGTCCCTCCGGCTTCCCTGGACCAGCTAGGAATTCGCTTGGTTATTTTTCAATACATACATCCGTCCTTTAACAACTGGGAACTAAAGGAGCGCCAGTGTTGGTCACTGTGCAGAATGACCTCCAGCCACTCACAGCCAAATGAGAGAGACAGAGAGGGAAGCAGACAGAGCAGCACCACGGGGCGCCACGATGCAGGAGAGCATGATGGGAGCCCAAAGAGGAGCCTCCAGCCGGGCTGGAGGTCATGGAAGGTTCTCAGAGGAGGTGACCTCCCCACCCTCCCTCTCCAATATCCCCATCCCTATAGGCAAAGGAGTTATTGGAAGGTATTTCAGCAGGGAGGACTGGGGCCGTGTCCCTTTTCCTGAGCCTGTTATATAAGCATCATTGGCCCCTGTGCAGATGAGAAAACTGACACTTACAGAGGAGGGGACATCTAAATGCTGTTCTCGGGACAGGGTCCCATGGAGTCAAGGAAGAGAAATCATCATCTTCTCTCCCGCTCTTGTTCTGGTTTGGACTTTGCCCTCCAGGGCAGGAACGTTTGGGATCTCAGATAGCAGAGGGGCTCCGCCGTCACGCTCACTCACTCCCATCCTTAGGGCACCATGGATGCCTAGAGCTTTAAGGGCAGAGCCAGCACGTTGCCTGGCCTGTCCGAGGAGAGACCGCACATCCCATCCCCTGCCCTCTCCTCATCCTCACTCTAGGATGCCCCTCCCCGGCCCACCTGGGAACTTGGACCTTTGCTCTCTGCAGTTTCCAGGACTCCCCAGGAGGGCCTGTTTATGTCTGGCCTGGCCACTGTGCCAGGACAGGGGAGGACGAAGGCCAGCCCCGCTTTGTGTCTTCCCTTCCCCATACGATGCGCCTCCTGCAAGTCCTGGTACCAAAGCCCTCTCAGAGCATCCCTCTGTGGGACCTGGCTTGCTCTTGAACCTCCCTCAAGAAACCAGCTCCAGATGCTGGAGAACAGGCTGTTCTTCTGGAAGTCTCAGCGCTCCAGGGGGCAGGATGGAGGAAGAAGATTTGGGTGGAGTTAAGTCAAGGCCATGAGCATTGCTCTGGCTGGAACACGAAGTAACCCGCTTCAGCAGGCAGAGCAAATGGTAGAACTGGGGAGCAGGACTGGGCAGAAGGTAGGCATGAGGATGTCTGGTTCTGGGGAAGCTGGGAGGGGCAAGAAACAGCCCAGAACTCTGACCATCAGAGAAAATAGATCAAGGGTGATTTCCTTGGAATGTCAAAATCCTGATCCTTATGAACTGGACATACCACATCATGAGCGAGGCCAACTTGACAGCTGGAGGAATATTGGGCTTCTCTGCTGCCGGGCTGAAGGTGCCTCTTCTCCCAACTCTCCCGGGACAGAGCGCTCACTGCGGCTTCCTTGGCCCTTGGCCCAGGAGCCATTTCACCCATCACAGAGAGGCTGACACATCTGGGCTGGGCTGTGTGGTCTGACAGAACAGCTGGACAGCAGCAGCTGTCCCCCTCTTCTTCTTCCAAAAGAATAACAAAAATGAAAGCAGCAGTGGAGTAAGGCAGGCTCTTCAGGCCCTCACGGAGAGCCAGGAGGCAGTTTGAAAGCAGCAATTGAGGGGACTTGCTGTGGAGGCAGACAGGCCCAAGCCTTTTCCCATGTGTTCCCTGCTGCCTAGAATGTTCTCACCTCTCCTCACACCTCATCTCCCTAACTCTCTGTGTGACCTTAGGCAAATCACTTCCCCTTGGTTTCCTCATTGCTAAACTAGACTGAGAGTTCTTTGAGGGCAGGGAGTGTCAGGCAATTGTTTTTATCTATTCACTAGTTATAGCTATAGTGACTGGGTGCTCAGGAAATGTTTATTTATTGAATAGATGGAAGGAAGGAGTGAGAAGCGGTGATGGATGGATGAACGAGTGGGTGGATGGGTAATGGGAGAAAGGACACTCCCACACTTCAGCTTTGATGGTACTTTTCTTTTTTTAGGTGGATTTTATTTATCAAGTAGTGAATCTTAACCTAAATCCTACATCTACCTTTCACTCTATCATGATGGCCTTTTCTTTTTTCTTTTTTTTATTGGAGTACAGTTGATTTACAATGTTGTGCTAGTTTCAGGTGTACAACAAAGTGAATCAGTTATATATATATATATATATATATATATATCTCCATTCTTTTTCAGATTCTTTTCCCATATAGGTTATTACAGAATATTGAGTAGAGTTCCCTGTGCTATACAGCATGTCCTTATTAGTTATCTGTTTTATATATAGTAGTGTGTATATGTTAATCCCAATCTCCTAGTTATGGTGGCCTTTTCTATTATGAAATATATCATGCACATAAGAGAATATATATAATGCATGTATATGAATTACAAAGTGTAATAAAATGGATACCTGGGTACTCACTACCCAGCTAAAGAAATCGACCCAGCTCTCAATATCCTGGGCTCTCAAAGTTGCATGAGCTTGGGGAAAAGTTGAGCTGTAGACTCTAAATCCATTCCACTCTGGGCAGATTCTGAACAGAAATTCTCCTGAGACCTGGTGTCTATTCCCAGACACCACCTGACCAGACCGCAAGTCCACAGGTCAGAAGGCAGATACCCCGACAAGCGCTGGGGAGCCAAGCCATACCTGAGGTGGCGTGGGGTGACCATTAGTGGTTGGTTTTAGCCCTGCCCAGACCTGGGAGCAAATTCTGGCTCTCACCATTTGTCATCTGTGTGAGCTTGGACAGGTGCCTTAACCTCTCTGAGCTTATTTTCCTCATCCATTAAGTAAGGATGACTGTAGCACACAGGGTTCTTACAAGGACTCAGTTAGACAACTCTTGCAAAGAGCCTAGCACAGTGCATGGCACACGGCAAGCCCTCTATAAACAGTAGTTGTTGCTGCTGTTTTCATTCTGATTGTTGCTGTCCCTGCCCAAAAGGACGGTCCTCAGCATTGGACTGCCCTTGGAGGAATGTCCCATCTTCATGCCTTTGTTGACCCCTAACCATAGGGATTTTGTTTGCCTACCTGTTGGACCTCTCTGGAGCTGAAAGGCTATTTTCTTTGGGTAAAGGCAAAAGACCCCAGGCCTCTTCTCAGGGCTATGTCTTTCTGGGCATCAGGAGAGGGATGGCCAGGGATGAGCAAATCTGGGGCCCCATGTGAGGACCCAGTGCCTGGAATGGGGGCCCATATTTTGTATCTGGCCCTAGGTGCTGGGATGGGACAGCAGGAAATCGATCATTATTCCTTCAACATCCAGTGTTGTCATGTGTGCTTAAGAGCACAAGCTCTGCAATCAGAGCTTGGGTTCAAATCCTGGCTCAGCCACTTGCTAACTGAATAAAATGGGTAAGCTACTTAACTTCTCTGTGCCTCAGTTTCCTTAACCATTCAATGGCAGTACTAATAGTACCTACCTGATCTTCTGAAACTTAAATCAGGTACTGCATGGAAGGAACTAGAACAGTGCCTGGCATATAAATATTAGCTATTATTGTTATTAGGTATACTGTATGCCAGTCCCTGTGTGAAGCCCTGCAGATGGTTCAAGGATGAAATCCATCCTATATCCTACCCTCAAGGTGGTTAAAGTTTAGAAGGAGAGATGGGTCCCATTGTAGATAATCAGAGTTCAAGGCATGATATTAACCAGTGGCCGATGAATGCTACAGTGGTATAAGATGGAGAGGACTCCTCCAGCTGGGTGATCAAGGAAGCCTTCCTGGCGGAAGCAGCACTGAGTTGGGCCTTAAAGGCTGATAGGAGTTAGAATGAGGAGATAAAAGGCAAAGGCCTTCCAGGCACAGGGAATGGTACCAGCAAAGGCCCTGCAGCCATGGAGCTTACAGCAGGTTTAAGGAACTGGGAGCAGTCATCCAATGAGGCTGGAGGGAAAGGAAAGATGAGGGGTTCCAACTATAGTGGAAAGTTGAGATCAATTTGTGACAAAACTTGAATGCTGTGCTTAGGAGCTGAGAGTTTTTTCAGCAGGCAGAAGGGAGCCAGTGATAGTTCTCAATGATAGTTCTGAGCTGGACAGGGCAGTGGTCCCTGCTCCCCTGAACCGTGTCAGTGCTAGGAGGTCTAGAGTCCATTAGGGCGTCCCAGCTGTCAGCCTGTCTGGATGATCAGGGCCTCTCCCCCAAGACAGCATTGTGGGCTCCTCTCTGTGCCCAGAGCAGGCCGAGGCAGCAACTGACCCCAGGTCCCTTCTCTCCTCTGATTTCTACCCCCTGCCCTGATGTCACTCTCACACTGGCCAGGAGCACCAGTTCCCTTCTGGCTCTCTCATCCCCAGCACTTGGGGCCAGGCTGGCCTGGGGAGGCCCAAGGCAACTCCACCCTTGCGGAGACACAAGCTGTCCCTCTTTGGGGCTGAGAGCTCCAGTCTGAGCCATGTCGTGCCTCCTGGCCCAACCCCAAGACCCTAATGGGGTTCCCTCACCCTCTCAGGACCCTCCACTATCAGGCAAAGCACGTCCCCATTGATCCCAGCGGCCTAGAAGGATCTGAGCCCTCCTTCTGAGCCCAGCCCAGCTTGGCACCTCCTCTCCTTGGCCCTCCCACCCATCAACTGGGACAAGATACCCAAAGCCCCTTTCATCATCCTCCCGGAGAAGAGGCCCAACCCTGCCCTCTACCACCCCAAAGCCTTCACCCCTTTCTCTCCCAGGGCTGCAAACCAGTTCCACATTTGCGATCTGGCAGGCACTGTCTGCTCCGAACTTTCCCCTCCCAGTTAGCTCAGGCTTCCATCTCCCCGCCCCCGCCCCCTTCACAGTCAGACCAGGGGGTCTGCAGAAGGGGAAGGGCTCTTGCCTCTGGTGACCCCTTCAGAGGTCTGAGAGGCAGCTGGACTGTGGCAAGGAACCAGAGGGACAGTGGACACGAGGCTCTCCCAGGGAGAGATGAAAGAGGAAGGGTAGGAGGCGGGGCAGAGGCAGAACTTGAGCAAGCATATGAGGGGATGAGGGCTTGGGGGTGGTGAGGGAAGGAGTGAGGTGGTTCCCAGCTCAGCACATTCCTGAGACATCTGGACGTGCTGGAAGGGCCCCAGCTGGCCTGCATGGCTGTGGCTCCAGCTTCTCTGCTCCGTGATGTCAGGACCCAGCATTTCCCCCTCCTCTCATAGTCCCGCTGGCCTGGGGTCCACCTTGGGGCTGAGGTGGACCCTCAGCCTGGGGTCTCCTCCCTGGACCTCTCACCCCCAGTAAGCAAGAAGCCCCTAGGGCAGTGGAGGAAATGCCTGAGTCAGAGGAGGGCCCGGGCCTGATGCAGGAGGCAGCCATGGAAGACCCAGGGGTTTGCCCATGCGACTGACTCAAGGCGATTCCTCCTTTGGGCTGGTGCCTGCCCCCTCCCTTCTCCTTGGAAGGGAGATGGAGACAGAGGAAAGACTCTGGGAATGGCTGCTTACCTTGAGCTGTGTGATCCTGGGCAAGTCCATTCCTTCCCTTGGCTCTCAGTTTTCCTCTCTGTAATAATAATGATAATAATAATAATAATAGCTACATTTGAAAAGAGCCTTCTATGTGTCTTGCATTGTACAGAGCACTTTACAAATGTTGTCTCATTTAACCCTCACAGCAACTTCACAGGTGGCGTAGATATAAGTACCCCTATTTCATAGCTGAGACAGAGGCTCAGAAAGGTTAAGTAACTTGCCCAAGGCTACACAGTAGGCCGCAGAGCCAGGATTAGAACTGGATCTGTCTGCCTCTCTTGCTTATAACCATTGAACTACATTGCTTCTACAAGTAAATGGGGATGGACCTAATGATGCCAGAATTCCTTTCAGCTCTAAAATTGTAATGATTTCTTTTGGCTATCGTGGGGCTCTTCAAGAAGGGCAGGGGCAGGCATTAGTCACACACTGGGTGGGGGAAGGAGGGCAGAGTCAGATGGCTTTGAAGCATCAGATCGGTCAGGAATCTTTGGAGGTCCCCTCCTTGGAGCCCCAGGGATGTCCAAACCCCAGGGACTGGAGTCACAGCCTGATCCCCAGCCGAGCCCAGGGGTCCCACACCTTCCCTGAAGGAAGGGAGTAAATAAGGAGAGAGAATGCAGCTTCTTCCAAAAATAAAACCTGAGGACAACTCAGACAGGCCCGGGACCGCTGAGGAAGCCAGAGGCCGAATGCTGAGTGCACAGAGGAGAGGGAAGAGGCCAAGGGAATTCCAGCCAGAGCCTGGCGGCAGGCTCCAGCCCAAGAGGGCCTTCCAGCTGGCCAGGGGCCGGAAGAGCAGCTCGGCCGGTTGGCCACTGGGCTCCGTTTATCCTCTGGGACCTGGCCTAACCCTGGGGACAGCTCCTCCAGAGCTGAGTTGGGGGCTGTGGTCCCCAGGTACCTGGTCTGGCTGGGGCTTAAGAGCAAAAAGGCCTTGGGAAAGAACAACCCAGAGAATGGGTGCAACGGGCCCCACCAGGGAGGAGCCGAGGGAAGGCGTCCAGGCGCATGGAAACTGCCTGGGGCAGAAGCAGGCTGGCAGCAGAGCGGAACTCAGGGCAGTCACTCCTGGAGGCTCAGCTGCAGAAGGAAAGGCCTCAGTCCATTTGCTCACTGGCACATTCCTTCATTCGCCCACTCAGTCACTCAGTCACTCAGCAAAGAGCTGAGCACCTACCATGTGCTGGGACCAGTGCTAGGCTTTGGAGACACAGATGAGAATTGGACACAGCGAGACACAGAGGTGACATGGCTGGATCATTTCAAGCTATACTAAGGAAGTTGGAAACTAGCCTAAGGACAGCGGAAGTCATTAGTGGATAGTGAGCAGGGGAGTCACATGGTCATATTTATGTTAGAAGATCCCAAGGTGGAGAATGTTCTGGAGACAGATCAGAGTTCAAGCCTTGCACCTACCTTCATAAATGGGTGGTCACACCACTAGTCAGGAAGCCCTCTGGGAGCAGGAACTGGGCTTTGTTCATCTCTGTATCCACAGGGTTGGGCACACAGTAGGTCCTCAGTAAACACTGAACAAATGCACGAGTGATGAATAAGTGGATGGGACTAGATGCCCTTATTCTCCACAGGCCCCCAGCGCCAGCCCTGGTACTTAGTCTCCAGTGTCCTGAGCTGTCCCACAGGGATCCTCCGGCTGCTGCCTAGGGACCAACATCTCCAGCAGCCAGACCCTGGGCTGCTGTGCCCTCAGTGGTGCCAGTCACAGCTAATCCCAGCCCTGGGCGGCGGCACTAGCGGCCATCGCTTCCTTCTGCCCAGACAGTACCTGGCACCCACCCCAAGGCTGCGCCACAGCACATGGGCCGCCCGGTCAGAAGATGCCAGGGGCTGGCTGGGAACTTGTAGGCCAGCTCTTCACTTTCCTGAGGGACCTGTGGTCTGGCCAGGGAAGGGCTACCACAGTGTCAGGAGGGGGAACTGGAGAGCCAGACTAACAGGGCTGGGGGCTGCAGAGACCGTGGACCCTGCTCTGCACAGCGGCAGCCTGTGGTGGGCACCAGCCTGCCCTTTCCTCTCCCACTTCTTTTCTCCAGCGCACAGGCACGGGAAAGCTCAGTCCCCATGGTACCTCTTCCTCCAGTCCCAGCCCTCACCGTCCCAGCCCCAGGCAAGCCCGGGACTCCCAACGCTCCCTCGCTGGGGGTCACATGACTCAGGCATGTGGCTTGGCACAGTCAGCATTCAGCGCTGTGGTGTTGTGAGATGTTGTGTGTGTTTGTGTGAGAGTGTGCATGCCCACGTCTGTGACCGTGACTGTCTCGGGTAACTGCACGTATGTGTGTGTATGTGCGCACATGGGAGTCTGTGTCTGTCTGATCACATCTGAGGAGTGTTTCCTTGTTGGGTCTGTGTCAGTGCCTGCCAGTGTCAGCCTATGTGAGCCCAGAGAGTGTGTATGTGCATTAGTATCTGTGCCAGGCTGTATAGGGAACAGTCTGAATGTGTCTAAATGTGGGGATCTTATGTTGTGTGGTGTCAGGAAGATGGTGTTTCCCTGTGTAAGAAAGAACCTCACAGCCCACGTCTGTGTAGCATGTGCACATATGCGCGCGCGCGCGCGCACACACACACACACACACACACACACACAGAGGGAAGCATTTCTGCTTATTTGGACTTGGGCTCTGTGGTGAAGAGTGCGGTAGGGGGAAAATATGAAACCTCAGCAGCCGCCTTCCCCGGGCCTGTGGGGATGGGGGTGAGAGTAAGGCTGGAGGCTGGAACAATGTGCTTCCCTTCACCCCTGTGCCCTGCCAGGAAGGCTCAGGGAGGGGCTGGCTCCAGGGATGAGGAAAACTGGCTCTGTCCCTTCACAGTCCCCAGAGATGCCAGAGCAGAGGAAAAGAGGCCACTTTCTGACGACTAGTCCACTTCACCCTATGCCTGCCACCCCTGCCTCAGTAGGAACACAGACTATGTTGGGGAATGGATGGGGAAACAGGCCTAGAGAGGAGACACCACTTGCCCCTGCCCAGGTCTCACAGCACAGATGGATCTTGAACGGGGGCCTCCTGAGTCTGAGTCTAGGGCCTTTTTTCCTTCATAGGACAGCCTTCCAGTCTAGCTCTGGGAAGATGCCTGGATCTCCCCCTATCCCCAAATGACTGGATGGTGATGCTTCAGGACTAGGAGGACCACTGGGTACCCAGGGGCCCGCCTCCCTTCCCCAAGCCCCTCCCTGCTCTCTCTCGACCCTACCCCCCACCCCTCACCGCCACACACAGGGCACAACAGTGACTCAGGCTGGTTGCCCTTCAGCTAGAAATGGGGGCAATTTTCTAGTGACCACGAGGCAAGTAACCGTCCCGGAATGTATGGGTCAGTGGAGGAGGTGGAGGGGGGGGCTAACCTGAGGGGGAGGGGAAGGGGAAATGTGAGAGGACTCTCCTCCCATCGCTCCCCAGAGCTCACTCTCTCGGAAGGAATGTCCGGGCTCGGCATTCCCCCCACTCCTTATCCCACAGCTCAGCCTGGACCCACTCCGGCCTCCTCCCTCCTTCCCCCAAACACAGACTGAATCAGCCTGGACCGGGGGAGGGGGAGGGGCCCGGGATGGGGGTGCAGGCGCCGAGGGGTAGGGACCAGAGAGAAGGGGGCGCTCTCAGGCTGCGGCAGGTGGGGGAGCCTCTTTCCCACACACACCCTCAGGTGACAGCCGCGCCCCCAGAGCTTTTCCTTCTCTCTGCATCGACCCCCAGGGAGGAATTAGGGGAGGGAACTGAGAGGAGCCTCAGACGGCGCTATTACCGCCCTGGAGTGTCCCACCTCCCCCTACCTGGGACAGAGACTCCCGTTGCCCCATCAGTGCGCCCAAGGTAGGATTATTCGAGGAGGGAAGGAAGTCGCTGAGCTGGAAGAGCCGCGAAGGAATTTAAGAATTGGGGCCTGGCCTCCCCTCTGTCTTCACTTCCTCGGGCTCCCGGTGCAGGGTCGAGGCCACGCAGCTGATAAGGGTCTTAGGGCACCACAGAACTGCCAGACGCACCTGAAAGCTCAAAGGGGCCATTTCTGCCTCTGCCTCAGGTGCAGAAAGGGACACAAGACAAACACACTCTAACCTTGCGCAGCTCGCGCCTTCGGCGGAGGCCGCGAGCCCTCCCCGGCGCGAGCAGTGCCCTCCTCCCTCCCCCTCCCCGCGGCTCCAGCGGCGGGTGTCTCGCAGCCTCCTCCCATTGGCCACGACCTCTGCAGATCCGACCAATGAGCATGCTGGGTTCCGGCGCGGGGCGGACCCCCGCGCGCAGGCGTTAACCTCTCTTGGGCACGCGGGGCCGACTGGACACTCTCCTTTAAACTTAAAGGGTCGGCGACTGAGACCCGGCTCCGGGAGGAGATGCTGCGGAGGGGGAGGGGTGCGCGGGGCTGAGAGCCCGAGAGCTCGGGACCTGTCCTCCAAGAGAGGGGAGACGGCGCCGGCTGCGCGTGGCAGCCGGGAAGGAGCTTACATTGGCAAGACTGTTGGAAAAAGTCTTCAACAAGGAGGGAAACAAATCATAATATTTCCTTCTCTGGCTTCCCACCCCAGTTGCTTGGAAAGGCACCCCCGGTAGGACGCTCACCCCCAGTAGAACCCCATCCCCCTCAGAACGTTGACTCGCTGCCCGAATCGTTTTCCATCAGGTAGTCTGAAACCTGAACTTTTTGTGTGTGAACTGGAGAAAGAGCTGGGTGTGGTTTTGGGGGCGTGGGAGAAGGGACAAGGGGCCTTGCTCAAGCTGAGGAGGCCTGAGATCTCCAGAGGGGGCTTTCCAGGGCTGGGGGGAGGGTGGGTACAGAGGAAGAAGAGAGGACACGAAGGAGAAGTTGCTCCACATTCCTTTGCGGATAACCTCTCCCTCAGCATCACCAATTCACTGTGTGACCCTGGTAGGTCCCTCTCTGGACTTGTTTCCTAATTAGCAAGTGGGGAGAGGGGGCGTGGACCATGGGCTTTCTCAGGCCCCTTCTGCCTCTAAATTGATGGTATCAACCAGCCATAACTGGGCTGCTCTGAGAGGCCAGACACCAGATAGAAATAGGGCTCAAAGCTCTCTAAAGGGAGGCCCTCTGGCATGCTCGCATGAGCAGGAGGTGGGCCTGGGGATGATGGGACATCCCACCGTTGCCCCCAGAGGTCCACCCAGCACACAGGGAAGCCCTGAGCAAGGAGGACTGGGTTCTCTGAGTGTCCCCCACCCCCAATCCGCCTGCCCCTTGGCCGCCCTCCCCTTCCACTTGGCTCCCACCCTCTGGAAGCTCTGTCCTGCTGGGCCTTTGCTGCTGTCTCCAGCAGGTGGGGTGGGACTGCTCACAAAGCAGGGACCAACTGATCTCCCTCAGCAGGTGCCTGCGGGCACCCCAAAAGGGGTCTCTGAGGAGGACCTGGCTCATCTGCCTGGAATCCTTTAGGGACCCCGGCCCAGACTGGAGGAAGCTTCTCTCCTCCCCCAGGCCCGGGGAAAGGGCTTGGCAAACGCTTATCGCCTGAGAAGCAGCTGCTACAGAAATACCTTAGCAGCTGACTCACTAGGCTCTTCACAACCCCCTCCCGCTGGGCCTCACACCAGGCCTTTCAGAGACCCTGAGAGAGAGAGAGACAGAGGGGGAGAGAGGGCGCCCCCAGGTGGGTTGACCCAGACTGTGCTGAGGGTGTAGCTAGCACAGTCCAGACTGTGGCTGGCTAGGTGGCTGGGGGGCATTGCACACTGTAAATGGCCTTTGGCTGAGATCACAGTCTTGGAGTCTTGTTCAGCCTCTGACTTCCTGGTACTGCCTCACCCCAGGCACTGATGGGACGAATGACATACTGATGGCGTTGCCCTCTGGGGTACAAGGCGCTGTCCCTCCACCAATAGCTGTTGAGTGTCCATCCTGGGCCAGGGGATGGGACCCAGCAGGTAAATAAGTCCAGACCCTACTACCTCAGGGAGTTCATAGTCTGACAGGCAGGCAATTCCCGATGAGGGGAACGTCTGCTGCCATTGGAGGAGGACTGGGGTGTGACTGTGGTTGTGGATGCTTCCCTGCTTTCCTTGGCTCCCTGAGCCTCGGTTTCCCTACCTGTCAAATATAGATATGCAACTTCCTTGTCTCCTTGGGTAATTGTAAGGATTAGATAAGACAATGTGTATGAAAGCACTTCAGAAAGTTAAAACCACAAGAAAAGTGTAGGATAGGGATGGTAAGTTCTGACAAGCTGGGGAGAGGAGAGAGTACTTAAGACGATGGGTTTCTGAACTCATTTTATCATGGATTCTCTGATCCATGCTTTGTTTGGGGGAAGGACCAAGCCACCTCCCTGCATTGGCTCCAGGCTCCGTTCACCTCAGGCCCAGAGTTAGGCTTTTGATAATAACAATGGCTAACAGTTGTTGAGCACTCACTGCGTTCCAGGCCCTGTTCTCAGTGTTACATGTGTTTGCTGTACAGATATATACGTATGTTATTTGTATACATGTGTTATATGTATTTCCTCATTTTATCCTCATAATCCTAGGAGGGTAGCATTAAGCACCTAACAAATATTTGATCCTCATTACAACACTGTGAGGTAGGAACTATTATTTCCCCCTTACAGATGAGGAAACTGAGACCCAGAGAAGTGAAGTAAACTTAGCAAGGAGTGAGCTAGGAGTCAAAAGCAAGCTTATCTGCAGAGCTTGGGCTCATCCCCTGCCCCCCACACACAGATGCTCATGTGGCTCTGAATCTTATTCTCAGACAGAGGGCTTTTCTGCTCATCCCTTCCAGACTAGGACAGGCTCCAAGTATTCCAGGCCAGAAAGCCAACAACTCCGGACTCCAGAAGTCAGTCCTTACCCACTCTCCAGGTGGGACCCCAGGGCCAGAAGCAAAGCCCCAGCAAATTCATTCAGTCAGTAAAAAATGAATGAACAGGGAGCTCCCCTGGCGGTTCAGTGGTTAAGACTCTGTGCTTCCACTGCAGGGGGCTCAGGTTCAATCCCTGGTCAGGGAACTAAGATCCCACATGCTGTGTGGCGCGGCCAGAAAAAAAAAAGAACGAACAACATTTCCTTACATATTTATAATTCTTTAGAGAGAAAAAACAAACACCTCCTATGTGCCAGCCACTGGATGCTTTACTAATAAGAGGTTTGTTGAGTAGCTACTATGTACCAGGGACTATTCTAAGTGCTTGACATGCATTAGCTTGTTTAATCTTCACAATAACCCTAGCAGATAGGAACTATTATCATCCCCACTGTACAAAGGAGGAAATGAAACATAGAGATATTAATCAACTTTCCCAGGATCGTGGAGACCAATATTTTTCAGACTATTTTGTTTCTAAGAAATATATTTGACATCCTTCCCAAGAACACACACACACACACACACACACACACACACACATACAAAACTGAGATTAAAAAAATCTACCAAGTATTTAACTTCCCTATGTGCACTCTGATATTTTTCTACTCTATTTTGTTCTGTTTTCTTAAATTCTGGTCGTGACCTACTAAATTGATTTCACAACCCATTAATGAGTCACCACCCACAGTTTGAACGGCACTGAGTCATAGCTAGGAGCATCAGGGCCAGGATTCAAATCCAAATGATATGGCTCTGGAGCCTAATCTCTTGGTATAAAGAATGGCTGGGAAAAGGGAGACACTGGAGGCATGTGGACAAATGGGGACTGTACTAATGAGGGGGGCAGCGTCCTCAATAATCTCACCACCTTGCATTCCAGCAAAAGAGACTACAAAAGTCACTGATATTGCCTTTGGAATGCAAACTTGCTGGCATAGATACACTTATTCTTTAGTACTTAGTCCTCCCATGAAGGAAGTAGGGTGGACTGAGAAACAGACTTGGGCAATCTAAGTGATTTGACCAAGGTCACAGAGCCAGCACTAAAGCCCTGTGCCCTATCACCTGGATTCTTTCACACCATCCAGGACTCACCCTTGAGGATACTGACGGAGAGGCTAGAGACGGTGGTGGAGGTGGTGGTGGCAGTAATGTGATGATGGGGTGACAGGAGTGATAGAAATGATAATAGTTGGTATGATGACGTGGGCTGGGGAGAAGTTGGTGTTGGTGGTGGTGGTATTAATGATGGAGGGAAGAGTAATGGGGAGGTTGTGGGGACAGTGGTGGTGGCAGGGCTGGTGGCACCACCAGAGCAGCATCTGCGCCCCCTTTCCAGGGTGAGCTGACTCCCTCCTCTCCCCTCCCCCTTTGCTAGCACTTCCCTGAGCACCTGGACCACTTTGCAGAGAACATGGAGGACTTCTCCAACGACCTGTTCAGCAGTTTCTTTGATGACCCCGTGCTGGACGAGAAGAGCCCTCTACTGGACATGGAACTGGACTCCCCCACACCGGGCATCCAGGCCGAGCACAGCTACTCCCTGAGCGGTGACTCGGCACCTCAGAGCCCCATTGTGCCCATCAAGATGGAGGATACCACCCAAGGTAAGAAGGGGTGGCAGGGCCCAGGGTACCAGACCCGAGGAGGGACACCAGACCCAGAGGGGGCACACCAGACCCAGAGGAAGGACACCAGACCCGAGGGGGCTCCCACAAAAGCCTCTCAGAGGAGCCCCCCCGCCTTTTTGTTCTTCCGCAAGTCAGACCCAGAAGGGCATTTCTCAAGAGGGTCTTTGGCTGACTTAGGTCAGTGATGTGCAAAGGGTGGGTCCCAGACCAGGGGCAACACCTGGGAACTTGTTAGAAATGCAGATTATCAGGTCCCACCCAGACCTGCTGGATCAGAAACCCTGTGGGGAGGATCCAGCCTTCCAGGTGATTCTGATGCATGCTTAGGTCTGGGAACCAGCCTTAGATGGAACAGCTGGGGGGGAGGGGAGGATTAAACAATAAATGTGGACAAGTCACCAAGACTCTAGAACCTTACCACCTCACAACCTTACCACCTGTGATGTCCTCTGAGATGTTACCTGGGCGAAACACCTGCACCCTATTTTTTTTCGCCACATCACACGGATCTCAGGATCTCAGTTCCCCGACCAGGGATCGAACCCGGGCCCCGGCAGTGAAAGCCCGGAATCCTAACCACTAGGCCACCAGGGAACTCCCCTGCACCCTGCTTTTATTGCCAAAGGTAGGGTTCTCTAAAGCTCTCCTCTCCCCCACCTCCCTCCCTTTTAAGCAAAGGGCCCTTTAAGTTTTTCCTCTCAGGTGATCAACATTTGAGAACTCCAGACTGTGCCCCACCTAGAAATGGTCTCTTTGGGCATTTCCTCACATGGCTCCATCATATTTGGACATATGTCTTAGCCTTGATAAGCCTCAGTTTCTTCATCTACAAATGGGAATAACAATAAACATTTCTATAGCACTCTCCAGTTCACAAAGTACCTTCGTGTTATTATCTCATTTGTCTCTCACAACTCACAGGTGAGGTCAGAATCACTTTTATCATACTCCCCATTTGTCTGATAAGGAAAATGAGACTTCGGGAAAGCTGAGTTATTTAGGTTACGCACACAGTAAATGCAGAGCAGGGACTTGGGAGCAAGCAGGCCCCCTGATTCTAAACCTCACACCCATGCCACCCACCACACTTGCCGGCATTAAGGGGCGCTAAAGGGTACTGGCTTTGGTGTGCATCCCGGCGCCTCAACCGGCTGCTGTGTGATCTTTAACAAGTTGCTTAACCTCTCTGGACCTCGGTTTCCTCAATTACAAAATGAAGATACTAGGTATCTTGAGAATTCTGGCCAGGATTAAAAATATGTATATGAAAAGTACCCAGCTCAGTCAGTGCCCAGCACATTTCATATATGTGTGTGTGTGTGTGTGTGTGTGTGTGTGTGTGTATGTGTGTATATGTGTATATATATATATATATATATATATATATACATAATTAGTGACTATTTCCTTATGTGTATAAAAGTCCTATTAAAACTATCGTGTCTAGAACCATGAACAGGGCTCTTATTCCTCTTTCCCTTTGGAGAACAATGGTCTTGAGTGAGTATTTTAATCTTCTCAACTATTAAATGGGCAGAAGAGCAGTGCCCGCCGCCAGGGTTGGTGGGAGGAATACACAAATTCATATGCAGCAAGAGCTTAGAATTAGACTCAGTGCAAGAAGTGTGAGCTGCTTCTGAGGGTCTTTGAGATTCCCCAGGGGCAGAGACGGGACTTTGTACCCAGCCCCCATCCAGCCGCTTGAGGGCAGGGACACCTTCTGGGGCTTTAAGTGGCTCCAGGGCTTGTGGCTGTGGAGGTCTCAACTTCCCTGTGTGCCGTGGCCTCAGCCCAGCCTCTGGAGGTCACCTCGATGGGGTGTCAGGCCCCAGCCTGGGGAAGGGTAGCATGTGGGGTGGACAGCCTCCCAGCCCGGCAATTCTTCACCACCCCAAGTCTATTTTTAGAGCAGTTTGTCTGTGGGTCCTTTGCAGGGGGCAGCTTCCCGGAGGCCGGCGGGCTGGCCCTGTAATTTGGGAAGATTGTGGGTGTTCTTGGAGCCCAGGGGCAGCCTGCAGCCCAGAACTGAGGCCCTCAGCCTCCCAGCAGGGTGGGGCCTAGCCTCTGAGGTGGGATCAGGCAGCTGCTGACCCCTCTCCCCACCCACAGTGGGTTCCAAAGGCTAGAGTCCCCTCTAGCCCACCCATGCTGGCTCCTCAGACCTCTGCCTCACCAGAGCCAGGCGCTGGGGCCAACAAGGGCAGGGCTGACTCCAAGTGGCACCCATCAGGAAAAGGGGGGATGCCCAGCAGCCCTGTGACCCAGGTGAGGCCAGGAGGCCCACGAGGTGGAAACTGCCCTGGGAAACCTGAGCATCAGCCCTCACTCCCCACATGCCCCCCCAGGCACCAGGTCCTGTGGATTCTTCCTTCTAAATTTGTCTCCAGTATGTTCCTTCCTCTCCATCCCCACTGCCACTGCCTTAGCACGTGCATCACCTTCTCTCGCTGGACAATTTCAACAGCCTCCTGCGGGTCTCCCTGCCTCCCTCTGCCGGGCCAGTCTGCACACACAGGCAGAACGCTCTTTTTTAACATTACAAATCTGAGCATGTTTAAAACTCTTCAGTACCTCCCCGTTACCTTTAGGACAAAGTCGCAGCTCCAAGGCCACGCCATCCCTGCTGGCCTCTCTGACCCCATCTTCTCCTTCCCTTTGTGTTCTAACGGCACTAAACTGCTCGTGACTCTCACCAGATCCCCAGCACCTAGCCCGGTGCCCAGCAGATGTTTACTGAATAACAATAATTGTATTCACAATAGCTGCCACTTACTGAACACTCACTTCTTGTCGGGTACTTTTACAGATGAGGAAGCTAAGGCTCAGAGACGTTAAGCAACTTACCTAAAGTCACACAGCCAGTCAGGAGGAGTCTGTTGTCCAAGCCCACTCTGTAAACTGCTGAATGAAGAAGATGCCCTCACCTCTTCTGACCCCAGCCCACTCGGCCCTCCTACCTCACAAGCGCCGCCCCCTGCCCTTTTCCGCCTGCCTCCCGATATACCCTAGCATCTCTCCACAGTCCTGTCCAGAGCAGCTCCAAGGGGCCAGGAGAGGGGCTGAGCCCTCTGCTCTAGGAGTCCCCTGAGCCTGGGTCCTGCCCCCTTCCCTAGATATGGAACACGGAGCGTGGGTGCTGGGACACAAACTGTGCTCGGTCATGGTGAAGCAGGAGCAGAGCCCGGAGCTGCCCATGGACCCTCTGGCTGCCTCCTCAGCCATGGCTGCCGCTGCCGCCATGGCCACCACCCCGCTGCTGGGCCTCAGCCCCCTGACCAGGCTGCCCATCCCCCACCAGGTGAGCCTGGGGACTGTTAGTAGGGGCTGAGGGAGGGAGGAGGGATGATGGGTCTCTGTGGGAAGAGCAATCCAAAGCCCTGTGCACACAGGGTCTCTGTGAACAGGGAGCAATGTGACCCTCAGGACTGAGAGTCGGAACTCCCAGACCAGACCCCTGCCCATCCCTTGAGCCATCCCTTCACCATCCTAGAACGGGCTCAAACCACAGCACCCTCGGAATAAGCTGGGGCCCTCACTGTGTGCAGAAGAAAAATGACAGGGACCCAGGCAGGGCTGGGCATCAGGGGCCCAGTCCAGGGTCTCAGGGAAGGAGACAGCCCAGGCCACTTAATTTTCTCAAAGTGTCCGGATTTTTAAAAAGGAAGAAACACCTAAATGGAAATATAAAAATGATGCCATATTTCAATTGTTTATATTCATGAGATGAGTATTTTTAACCCACACCCTCATGCCAGCCCTCACCCCCGTGAATGTATAGATAAGAGCAGTTGGCTGTAAATCCAAAGTTGACATCCCAGACCCCTGGCTCCTGGGAGACGCCCTGCCTGGGTCCCAGCTCTGCTCTCATTTGTGCTCTGGGCATGTTGCCTTCCCTGTTTTTTCCTCAGCTTCCTTCTCTGTAAAATGGGAGCATGAACTACTGCTAAGGGGGTCCTAACCCTGAGTCTACAGCATGAGGGTTACCTTGGAATCCCTAGAGTCAAGGTTTGGCTGGCACTGCCCCCTGCTGGCCACTCAGCTCACCTGATCAAAATGTACTGGACCAAAAGTGAGAAAGGTCAGCCCCTCCTACTCCACCAGGGACCTGAGGATTCAGGGTTGGCTGCAAATGGGGAGGATCTTTGGGGACCACCTCTAGGACTGGCTCTGCGACTCCTCAGCCCTCGCCATAGCAGGAAGGGAAGGCATGACGGCAGTGGCAGCCAGGGTCTTGGAAGCTGTGCGCATGCCTCAGAGAAGGAAACTGAGGTGGAAGGGGCTAAGCAACTTGCCCCACATTGCACCGTCAGAAGCAATGGAGCTGCATTCCAAACTCAGCCGCCAGACCCCAGAGCCCACACTTTCCACTCTAGTGAGGCCGAGACCCCCTAGTGGAAGGCACAGGAACCAGGAGTTGGTATGACAATGATGAGCGTGGGACCCACATGAGAGCTGTCACCCTACTGCATCGCAGTCCCTTCATCTGTCACTTGAGGCCTGAGGTGGGATGTAGACCAGGGAATCTCCAAGGTCCCTGCCAGCCTTAACCTCCTGGGATTCTTACTCACCTGCCTAAATTCGGGATTCTGGGTCCCACCCACGATATCATGACCTCTCTGCTGGCTGCAGACCTGGAGGGGAGAGATGGCCCTGAAATCCAACACCCAGCACAGCGCCTTCTCAAAGAGAACACCCCTTGTATGTGTGTTGGTCCTCATGTGTAGGAAGCCATGCCTGTTGATGTCCTTTCTGGAACAGCAAGTTGGGATGGCATAAAGAAAGAGGAATGCATGTTTATTTAAAGCATTAATCTAATTCTATCAGTCCCTTGCTTAAAAACCCATTAGGGGCTCCTCATTGTTTCAAACTTCTTTGTCTGGATTCTACTCACCCCCTTCCCACGCCCTCCCCCCAGATCTTCTGGTCTTGTTTCTCACCATTCCACCTCTGACACACACCCCTATACTCTGGACACCCTTAATACTTGCAGTTTCCAGATCTAAGCTGTGCTCTGTCTGGCCTCTGTGCCTTTGCAGATGCTTTTCCCTCTTCTTGGAACGCCTCTCCCCTCATCTACGTACTGCCCCATCCCTTATCTGGAATACTCCTATTTATACATCAGGACTCAAACTTCAGCTGCTCAGGGAGCTTTCCCTGGGCCCCCAGCCAGTTAATGCCTCCTTCGTCTGTGCTGTTGTTACCGCTCATTGAACAACTACAACCTGCCAGGCATTACCTCCCGTCCTCATGGCAACCCACATGGGCTCACAGTCAGTGTAGGGTCAGCCTCCACCAAAAAGATGGCCCTGGCCTCAGAGGCCACAGGAGGCCCTCCTTTCTCTGAGCTTAGAGGCTAAACGATGCTACTTGGCCACCATTCTCTTTTCTTAGGTCTACTTGACTTCTCTAAGCATGAGAACTTGCCTCTGCTCCTCTGGAATGTGCCTGGAACCCTGGGCCCAGATACATCCTTTTTTTTTTTTTTTTTTTTTTAAATTTATCCACTTATTTTTTATTTTTTGGCTGCGTTGGGGCTTCGTTTCTGCGCGCAGGCTTTCTCCAGTTGCGGCGAGTGGGGGCTACTCTTCCATGCGGTGTGCGGGCTTCTCATTGCAGTGGCTTCTCTTGTTGCGGAGCATGGGCTCTAGGCGTGCCGGCTTCAGCAGTCGTGGCACATGGCTTGTTGCTCCATGGCACGTGGGATCTTCCCGGACCAGGGATCGAACCCGTGTCCCCTGCATTGGCAGGCAGATTCCCAACCACTGCACCACCAGGGAAGTCCCAGATACTTCCTTAATGCTGCAGGGCAGACCCCCAGGCCCAGGGAGAGAGGGAGGTTGGATGGCATGGTGGGGACGGGCCCCCCGGGGCAGCTGACGGAGCTGGGCCTGTCTCTTCCTCAGGCCCCGGGAGAGATGACTCAGCTGCCAGTGATCAAAGCAGAGCCTCAGGAGGTAAACCAGTTCCTCAAAGTGACACCAGGTAAGTGTGTCCAGAGAGGGACTCTTCCTCTCCAGTCTTGGGCAGACCGCATTCTTTACTCCCTTGGTCTGGCCCACCCATCTCCCTCGACACCTCCCACCTCTCCCCAGAATATTCTCTCCTCCCCACCCTGCCCATTCTCCATCCCTCCGGTCCCCTTCTTACACAATCTACAGCTGTCATCACTATTATCAACACCTTCTCACCCCTCCCATCATTCTTTACTTGAAGTCCACTCTATAGCCATCAGTCCATCCATCCATCTACTTATTTATCCATCTATCTGTCCATCCATCCATCCATCCATTTATCCATCCATCCAACTAGAGTTCACTGGACATCTCCTAGTCCCAGGAGCTGGGGAAGCAGAGAGAGAAGACAGTCCCTGTACCCAAGTAGATCACAGAGCAGTGTGGGCCACAGACAAACCACCAATTATACAGCAGTTTATGGATTAAAGATGGCAGATCCCCAGGAAGCCTTGAAAGCACATCCCCAGACCTGACAGGGGAGAAGAGAACAGAGGAAGCTTCTTGGATTGACCAGAAAGAGAAAGGGCTAACTGAATCTTTCCAATCCCACCTCATTAATTCATCAAAAACTGATTAAGCATCTACTGTGCTTATTCAGGCCCTGGACTAAGTACCACAAGGTTTAGAAAGATGAATAAGGCCCAAGTTTCACCCTCAAGTTGGTCCCAGCGTCTGAGAGAAGATACAGAATTAACAGGAGGTAGAAAGGGACCAGTGTGAAAACACCTTACATTGTAGAGTGCCCTTCAATTCATAAAGCGTGTTCCCATACATTAGCCCATTGCATCCTCCTGGCTCCATGCAAGGAGTCCTTTCACCCCCATTCAGCAGGGAAGCGAGGCTGGGAGAGGTTAAGTAAACATAACTATAGGTCACACAGTTGTGGGGTGCAACAGTCAAGACTTGAACTCAGGTCTCTCTGAGTCCAAGTTCAGTGGTCTTTACAGCCTGGCATCCATAATAGGCAAATGAGAGACAAAGAAGGGAGAGGGGACTCCTGCAGGAGGCAGTCATGGGCCGAGCCCGGAAGGATGCCGTTCTTCCTCCTGCCAGCCTCAGCCCGGCTCTGCGGTGCAGTCAGCTCCAGGTTCCCGCACCTGGACTTAAATCTGGGCATTCTGTGCTGGCCTGGGAGCTCTCCCTGCAGCAAGGCTCTTGGTCCTCTTGGCTCTGCCCAGGCCTCTTCCTGACCACCTGCAGAGCATCGATCTTCCTGATGCTGTGGCCTCAGAGAGGCAGCACAGAAGGCATGCTGGGGAGAGTAGCGCTCCTGGTGGATCTGCTGAAAGCCCAGTGCCTGCTGTCCTGTTACCCTGAGGTTGAAAATGGACACCCTGGGGTTTTGCAGTGGAAAGAAAGGGACAGAGGCTGCGGCTTGCCCAGCCTGATCCCCATGGGTCTTGCTATGGGCAGATTCCAGTCACCTCCTGGGGTTGCCAAGTTGGAGGCTCAAAGATCCTGAGCCCTGTGAAGTCAGGGGTAGGGGAGGGACCCCAAGAATCCAGCCTCTGTGATATCCCCACCAAGAACCAGGCTTAAAGGAGCCAGGCTTCTGTGGAGTCAGAGATGGGGTGGCACTCAGGAATTGTCTTCTGGGACATCAGCTCGTCTTTCTGACATGGCAGAGGGGCTTCCGATGTTATAGCGGTCAAGGCCCCAGCAGCCAGTCCCACAGTCATTCCGGGCTGGCTTAGGCCCGTGCTATGCTGAACTCTGTGCGACCAGAGCTGGGGCGCCACCCTGCTAACCTGGCTTCTCCTGCTCTCCCCAGAGGACCTGGTGCAGATGCCTCCGACGCCCCCCAGCAGCCATGGCAGCGACAGTGACGGCTCCCAGAGTCCCCGCTCTCTGCCCCCCTCCAGCCCCATCCGGCCCATGGCCCGCTCCTCCACAGCCATCTCCACCTCCCCACTCCTCACTGCCCCTCACGTAAGCAGCTGGGGGTGGATTGACCCTAGAGTCAAGGAATTGAGTGCCTGATCCCCACCCCCATCAGAATTCAGAGAGGTGCCTGCCCAGCAGATGGGAGTGACAACCTTTTAATCGTGCCTTGGGGTAAATACGAAACAGGTAGAGAGTCCAAGAGGCCTGCCGAACCCACACTATTGCAGAGCCAGGACTAGAGCTTGACATTCCTCACCTTCAGGGCGACGGCCCAGGCTGCCCCCAAAGGGCACTGTTTGGAGAACAATGTTCAGGAGGCCCAGAATCCACTGGGATGGGTGTGGAACCTCCCAAGAGGTGGTGGGTGTCTGAGGTGGGTGCTGTTTAGGGGGCCCTGGACAAATAAGCTTTGAGGCTGTGGGTTCCAGGATGGGATCTCGGGACCACCCCACCCCCAGCAATATACGGAGGGCCAAACATGCCAGGCTCCCAGCAACGTCCTGAGCACCTGATACATGTTATTGGATTTAATTCAGATCTGCCCCTTTTTCAGATGAGGAGACCAAGGCTCAGTGAGTTGAGTGCCTTGCCCAGGTCACGCGAAGAGTAAATGGCAGAGCTGGAATTTGAATGCGGGGCTGTCTGGTTCCTAACTATCGTGTCACCCTTCCCACAGAAATTACAGGGGACGTCGGGGCCACTGCTCCTGACGGAGGAGGAAAAGCGCACCCTGATTGCTGAGGGCTACCCCATCCCCACGAAGCTCCCCCTCACCAAAGCTGAGGAGAAGGCCTTAAAGAGGGTCCGGAGGAAAATCAAGAACAAGGTAAAGCGTGAGCCAGGCCCTGCCCCTGCCCTGGGGCTTCCCTGGTTCGGGGGGAGGGCTCTGCTCCCCTGGTGATGCCAGCCCTGAAGTTGAGGAGCCCCAGGAAGCAGATATGTGCTGTGGTAACTCCCGCTTGGGGGCTTCCCCCTCTAGATCTCGGCCCAGGAGAGCCGCCGTAAGAAGAAGGAGTACGTGGAGTGTCTAGAAAAGAAGTAAGAGGTCTTGGGCAGGTGGGCGGCTTGGGTGGCCTGGGCCCCACTCCCCAGCCTGGCCTGCTCGCCCCAGCTCTCTCTCACAGGGGTGGGGGGGCACGGGGACTAGGATGCTGGTGGGCAGGGCTAAGGGGGCAGCAGTGAGTCTGGGGGCTGCCCCCGAGCCTGTGCCTGCTTGGCCCCCGCAGGGTGGAGACCTTTACATCCGAGAACAACGAACTGTGGAAGAAGGTGGAGACCCTGGAGAATGCCAACAGGTGGGTGATGCCACCTGCGTCCCCCCGGCCCCTGCCCTCCTGCAGCCAGTGCCTGGCTATGGCATAGCTCTGGGAGGCAGGAGAGAGGAGAGGTCACTGAGTTCAGAACCCCAGAAACAGGGACTCTGCAGCCTGGGAACCTCAGTTTCCCATCTAGATACCAGACAGGGCTGGTAAGGTGCTTAAATGTGGTGATACAGACCGGCACAGCAGCAGCCCCTGGGAACTTGTTAGAAATGCTTATTCTCAGGCCTCATGCCAGGCCTATTGAATAGGAACTCCAGGGGGAGGGTTCAATGATCTGTGTTTTAATAAACCCTCCAGGTAATTCTGATGCACCCTAAAGTTAGAACCTACCGGTGTACATGCTTGCCACCCAAAGCGAGTTTCTCAGACCAGCAGCATTAACATCACGTGGGGGCTTGTTAGAAATGCAGAATTTCAGGGGACATCCCTGGCGGTCCAGTGGTTAAGATTTCACCTCCCAATGTAGGGGGTGTGGGTTCAATCTCTGTTCGAGGAGCTAAGATCCCACATGCCTCGCGGCCAAAAAACCAAAACATAAAACAGAAGCAATATTGTAACAAATTCAATAAAGACTTTAAAAATGGTCCACGTCAAAAAAATCTTTAAAAAAAAAAAGAAAGAAATGCAGAATCTCGGGACTCTCCCCAGACTTACTGAATCAGAATCTGCATTTCAACAATATCCTTGGGTGATTCACGTGCACAATTAAGCTTGAGAAACATTAGTATGGAACCCGCACAGGGCCTGGCATGCAGTAGCCACGTAAAGTCACAACTCTGGGTGCCATTTTTGTGACCCTGGAAAAACTGTTACGTACACCTCTCTGGGCCCCAGTTTCTCTGTCTAAATGGAGATGATAGAAGCAGTATCTCCCAGGATTCATGTGACGATGCGATGAGACCTAGCAAGTAAAGGGCCAGCACTGTCCTTGGCATTTGAGAATGTTCCATTCATGTTAGCTTTTCTTCTTCGTTTTTTCTTGTTATTATTCTGAATTCTTGATAGTGACCAGCCATGAGCCCACAGTAGGTTTGTGAGAGTAATAATTGTTTGCTGGGAGTAATTAAAATAACAGACAACAGCAAGTATGTAGCAGGTGCTCAACAGAAGGCTTTTTCCTTCTTTCCTTCCTTCTCCCCCAGCTTCTCCAGCGGGATCCAGCCACTCCCCTGAATGACCTGGAGAATGCCCCCCTGACTCAGGGATGGGGGGCGGGAGCCCTCACCCCTCACCCCCTTCCTCTGGCCCAGATTCCTCCCTAGTCCCAAATAGGCCGAGGCCCTTGGAGCTGTTTCGCCACCTGCTGTACATTCTGGGAACTGCAACCCCACCGACCGGCTGGGTGGAGGAAAGAGAGAATTAAACATTTGTTCACCAAGGGTGGGCTGGGCACCCTCTGTGGGTACCCAGAGGATTCCTCGCCGGGAGGGACCCAGTCCTTGCCCTCAGGGAGCCCATAGTTAGTGAAGGAGACTGACATAGACATTCATAAATAAACGAAGTGTTACAGGTGCTGTGATAAAAGCAAAAACAGCAACAAAATTAACAAAACTGGTAGCTACCATTTCCTGGATACTTGCTCCTCACCATATACCAGGCAGCTGCCAGATGTGTCCTTCGTATCAGCTCAAGGTGCCATGGATACAAAGGAGGGAGGGTCAATTTAGCTGTGGCTGGTGCAGGGTAAGAAAAAGAAAGTGGCCTCAGCTGAGGTGGTCCAGGCTCTCCTCCAACCCCCGCCTTTGGCCAGGAGCGCGTCGTGGGGCACCCCTGAGCCTCCATAGGGTGACCCAGCCACACCACAGAGGAGCCACGTGGGAGGTGACCTTTTCTGTCTTGACTGAAACGGGCACCTGGCGTGGAAGCCATGTCTGGAGGCTGCCCAGCTCCTCCCCGGGAGAGCTCCCTGAGGCAGAGATGCCTGCTGGGTCAGAACCTGCCGGGTGACCGCTGTGCCCTCCTCAGGACCCTGCTCCAGCAGCTGCAGAAACTCCAGACTCTGGTCACCAACAAGATCTCCAGACCTTACAAGATGGCTGCCACCCAGACTGGGACCTGCCTCATGGTAGGTGCTGTTCCCTCGCCGCAGGGCCACAGGAGGACAGGGCTTCCCCAGGCTGGCTTTCTACGGGTGGGGGGCGGGCAGAGCTTCAAGGGCCTGGCCATGTTGTGGGCGGTGTCACCAGAGTAAACCATCCTAGTACCTGGTGCAGTGGGTCCAGCAGACCCCAACCTTTTTCCCCAAGTCCATGGAACCTTCTAGAACATGACCTTCCCTGACCAGTTCTAACACGGTGTGGATGTGTAGTGACTCACGTGAACTCAGCTAGAGGATGGCAGGGCAAGTCCCGTGAGGAGGCAGCTTCTTCAGGCCCAGTGGAGTGGAGTGATGGGCTGGGGGGATGAGGGGAAGTATGGACCTGGTTCTTTCTGGAATGGAGGGTGGGTGCCTAGGCTGTGGCTCAGGCCTCTGCTAGCCCCTCTTCCACATTTCCTGGAGCTGTACAGCCTGTCGCCTCCTGGCTAATCACTCCCCAGGCCCTCCGAGATCCTCAAGCTCTCAGGTGGCAAAGCCCCAGTAGAGGCAGGGGTTAGTTTGGGCTCTGTGACTCTTAACCTCCTCCTGCTGGCCCATCTTCCTGGGAATCCTGCTGGGAATCTGGTGTGAAGATACGTCCCCCTCCCTTGCCCCAATCTCAGCCTCCTCCCACACCTACCCCTTCCTTCCCTTCCTGATTCCTCCACCCCACCGGTGATAACCACACTGGCCAATTCCCCCTCTTTTCTAGCACTGCCTGGGGCGGCCCCCTACAATGGGCTGAGATGTCCCGACAGCCTCTACCTTCTCCTCCGGGAGCAGCTTTCCTGGAAAAATATTGAGCCTTTTGCCCCCATTGGCTCGGGGGCATGGGGAGGATAGGGGTGGCCAGGGTTGCAGCCCCTCCGCTCTCTCTCCACTACCAGGTGGCAGCCTTGTGCTTCGTCCTGGTGCTGGGCTCCCTCGTGCCCTGCCTCCCTGAGTTCTCCTCCGGCTCCCAGACTGTGAAGGAAGATCCCATGGCCTCTGACAGCGTCTACACTGCCAGTCAGAGTGAGTGCTCTGAGCCAGGCTGCCTTCCCCCCACGCCAGCCCCAACTTCTGAGCAGAAGCCAGACACAAGAGAGGAGCCAGGTTTGGGGCTGGCGCCGTCTCATTCTACCTCCTCATTTTGCAGATGGGGAAACTGAGGCCCCCAAAGGGTCTATGATGTGTTCAATGTTAGTTATAGAATTAGGACTACAGTGAAGAGCCCCTGATTCCCAGCCCACCCAGGAGTGGCTTGCGGGGGTAGGTTTAGGGAATAACGGGAATGTTTCCACCCTAGCCCCCATGTATTATGGTGCCAGTTGGTAGGGACATCTGCTAAGCACCATCAGTATTTTACAACTGGGATAGGAAATCAGTTTCAGCTCCAGGGACATTTTCCGTAAGATGGTGGTGGCTGCCTGAAGCACTGTGTTAAGAAGGACTCTGAGGCGCCACTCAGGATCAACAGGAAGGAGTGCCAGGATCCACTGGTAATGTCTGTCATGGGCAGAGGCGGGGTAGTGGTAGTGTGAGCTCAGATAGCTACCATCCCACAGGGGACTGTGAGGATTGTTAAGAGCATAGAGCTTCAGAGTCAGTCATATCTGCCACTCACTAACTGCGTGACCTCAGGCATGTGTGTTCACGCTAAATTTCAATTTCTTTATCTTGAAAATGGGAGTTACAAGTTCCACACTTCCTGAGCACGTTTGTTGTGAAGACTAAATGACATGGTGCACAAAGGCCGTTAGCACAGTGCCTGGTACACAGCAGGCACCTACTAAATGAACACAATCGCTTCCTTTTTGATGAGCTCACAAGAGGAGAGAAAAGATACGACACACAGTGGCAAGGGGAGAACTGGTATAGGGTGTAGCAAAGAATAGTATGGGCTCCCAGAAGCAGAGGATACTCCAGATAGACCTGCGGAGGCACTTCCAGACAGTCCCTCATCATTCACCAGGAGCGAGTTATCCAGCAGGGCAGGAGGAGGAAGAGGAAACAGATGGGAGGTCAGAGAGAGAGGAGCTGGGGAGGGGTGAGTTTCCAGAAGGAGGGATACTTCAGGGAGAATGAGCTAAGCCTGCAGGGCCTTGAGGGGAGGAAGCGGCGTGGGGAGGGTTAGGGGAAGAGGATGCAGAGGTGGGGAGTGAAAACCACTCCCTGGACCAGAGCAGCCTGAGAAGGAGAGAACAGGACAGTTACTAAGGGAGGTGGGTGGCAGGGATGTAAGGTCTTGAGAGCCACGTGTCCATTTTCCCAAGGCCTGAGGGGCCTATGTGTGTTGGGAGGTACAGGGAACCTTGGAGAGGAAGGAATGGAAATGGGGGGTGAGGGCTGGGGTTAGGGGGAGAGGGAGGGAGTGTTGATGGACAAAACCAGAGTCAGAGGAGCCAGAGGAGCGAGGGAATGAATGAGCCCCTCTGAGTGAGCGCAGTGGGTTTCAGGCCCAGTGTCCGCAGGGCGAAGAGGAGATGACCTCTGGAGCAGGCTGGCTTACAGAGCTGGTGCACCGCACAGCTCCAGGGGCTCCGCTCACATAGACTGTGAGATTCGGGCCCTGAGAGTGAGAAGGGCGGTGGTGGGTCCTGGAGTCAGGCACACCTGGGTTTACATCTCACCTTCACTGCAGACTAGCCTGGGACAGCGTGCCTGGCAACCTGGAGCCTCAATTTCCTGTTCTGTGAAATGGAGCTAAAAATATCTCATTCCAAGAGTTTCTGTTAATGATTTGATATAGGTTAAAGGATGCCTACAATGCCTGGCACGTGATAGATATCCAGAAAATGTGTTTTCTTTTTTTTTCATGTCCCTGAAGGGCAGACTAGGGCCTAGAGCAGGAAAAGATTAGTTCAAGGTTTCACAGAAAGTGAGTGGTACAGTAGGATCAGAACCCAGGCCTCAGAGGCCCCAGTCCAGTACCCTCTGCTTAGGAAGATCTAACTTTCTCTGAGTGCAGTTTCAATCACTCTATTATCTCATTTAAACCTCACATCAACAGGAGGTTAGCCCCCGTATTCCTATTTTACAGATGAGCAAACTGAGGCTCAGAAAGGTGAAAACAAAGGCATGACTTGCCTGTAGTCACACAGCTCAGAATTGCTAGAGCTGGGATTCAGATCCAGGCCCGTAAGATTCCAGGGCCCAGGTCCTTAAACGCCAGGCCCTGAATGTGGCCTGGATGGGGAGGGAGCCTCTTGGCACCGTGGCTCACCCTGAGCTCCTTCTCCAGTGCCCTCCCGAAGCCTCCTGTTCTATGATGAGGGGCCAGGCTCATGGGAGGATGGCCGCAGCGCCCTGCTGCCCGTGGAGCCCCCAGATGGCTGGGAGATCAAGCCCGGGGGGCCGGCGGAGCAGCAACCCCAGGACCACCTGCAGCATGACCACCTGGACAGCACCCACGAGACCAGCAAGTACCTGAGTGAGGCCTGGCCCAAGGACGTCGGTGGAAACAGCACCAGTTCTGACTTCTCCCACCCTAAGGAGTGGTTCCACGAGAGGTGGGTGGGTGACCCCTTCCCTTCCTGGGGTCCCAGGCTCCCCCCGCCCTCTGCCTGCCCGTGGTCCCCATGTCCTCAGCCACACCCTCCCAAGGCCCCGTCCCTCCCGTGTCCAAATCCAGCTTGCAGAGGGGTGAGAGGGTCGTCCCTGGACAGAGTCACCCCTGACTTCTCTTCTCTCTCTAGGGATCTGGGCCCCAACACCACCATCAAACTCTCCTAGGCCGTGCCAAGACCAAGGACACAGGACGTACCCTCTGGCACTCAGAAGAGGGGTTGTCTTACTCACTAACCCGGATCCGGCTAGTACCCCTGCCCCCTGGGGTCCGTCTTCCCCCCAGCCCACCTTTGCCCCAGATGTTGACTGGGGCCTCTCCTCTCCCCACACATTGGGACTGTCCCCTTAGGCCAACCGCTCTGTTCTCACCAGCACTCCACAGCCATCCGTCCTTCTCAGAGAGACCACTCACTGGGTTACCTTTCTCATAACGACCGACAGGACCACTGCCTCCCTGCCCCAGCCCCGCCACACACACACACACACACACACACACACACACGTCAACAGACCGACACACACCCCCACCCTTCCCCCCACTGTACAGAGACCAAGAACAGAAATTGTTTGTAAATAATGAACCTTATTTTTTATTATTGCCAATCCCTAAGATATTGTATTTTACAAGTCTCCCTCCGACCTGCACCCCTCCCTTGTTTTATATTTTATGAAGTTAGTGCGGGCTTTGCTGCTCCCTGGCCCAGGAAAGAGGGTCCCCCCCCACCCCTCACCTGGCCTCCTCCTGCCGCTGCCCAAGCGCTGGGCCTTTTTAATTGCCGAACTGCTTCATCCAACAGCTCAGCACATGCTTTAAGAAGGCATAAGTAAAAAAAAAAAAAAAGATGCAGCATCAATTCCTGACTTTGTGCCTTTCTTCATCGTTGGGCTGGGGGCGGGGGGGTGGGACTGAAGGATGAAGGAATAAGAAGGGTACGTTTATTTTATATTCTGACCGGAGGTGATTGGGGGTGAGGGGTTTGAGAAAGCATTTGCGTTGAGTTCCCTCTTCCAGCCAGGCGAGAGTTCAAACTAGATGGTCAAAGAATTCTGCAGCAATTCCCCCACCCCAAGGCTCCTCCAAGTACCTACGATTGCTGAGTATGGAAGCAGAAAGGCATATAAGCCACCAAGATGGCCTTTAGGGGGTGGTAACTGCAATAACGAACACCTAGGGTGGCCAGGCACTGCACCAGGCACTGTACACGCCGTACTCAGGTTGGTCCTCCTAAGACCTGCCAACTTCTTGGTTCTTGTATCCTTTGCTTCAGCTGGATTAAAAGCACAGACTTCAGAGTAAGAACAGCTGTGTTTGGCTACTGGAGCTGCCACTTGCTAGCTATGTGCGGTGGGCAGAATTCCAGTATGACTCCAAGGTTCCTGCCCCCTGGCATACACACCCTGTTTCATCCCTTCCCCTAAGGTCTGGAGGGGACCTGTGAATGTGAGGGGATGTCACTCCCGTAATTAGGTGACCTTTCATGGAAAAAGTAAAGGGATTTTGCAGGTGTAAGTAAGGTCCCAAATCAGTTGATTCTGAGTTAATTAAAAAGGAGGTTATCCTGGGTGGGGGGCCTGACCTAATCAGGTGAGAGCCATTAAAAGAGGGACTGAGCCCTTCCTGAAGAGATAGTCTCCTGCTGGCCTTGAAGAAGCAAACAGCCATATTGTTGTGAACCACATGGAGAGGGTGGCCTCTAGGCGCTGAAGGCCTCATGGTATGGTGGCAAGGCATCGGATTCTGCCAACAACCTGAACAGCTTGGAAGAGGGCCTCAGCTCCAGATGAGACCCCAACCCAGCCAACACCTGGACTGCCACCTGGTGAGAGCCTGAGCACAGGACCCAGCTGAGCTGTACCCAGATCTGAGCCATGGACACTGAGATCATACATGTGCTGTTTTAAGCCATGTTTGTAGTAATTCCTTATGCCGTGTAGGAAGCTAAGACACTACGTAACCTGAACCTCTCTGAGCCTCCACTTCTCCATTTATAAAAAGAGGATATAACTAAGATTCAGTACATGAGGCTGTTGTAGGGATTCAATGAGGTAAATCATATAAGGAGTTTAGAACAGGGCCCAACGTACACTGGCTCTGAGAAAGATTAGCTGTGCATTTAGAGGCAGTATCAATACAGTGAGCTAAGAGCCAAGCTAGGGGTGCTATTATAAGCACAGAGGAGGGTGCCTCACCCAGACAAGCAGTAAGGGCTTCCTGGAAGAGGTGACACGAAGGACTGTTGGAAGTAGGCAGGAGAGAGAAAGGGGCATTCCAGAAAGAAACGGCCTGGGCTAAGGCCTCAAAGGTGGGAGAGAGAGCAGGAAAACTTCAAGAAAACCTCAAATAGTTCAGAACAGCCAGAAAGTAAAGGGCAAGGATGCTGAGAACTGAGGCTGGATAGTGATCAGGGCCTAGATCCAGAAGGGCCTTGAATGCCTTGCTCTAGCATTTGGACTTTATCATGCAGGCGTGGTACTTTCATACTCGGAAGAAGGAGCCTGGTGGTGGGATGGCGCCTGGGCCAGCCGCCCACCAGAGGAAAAGATGGACAAGACCAGACAGAACTATGGAGCCTCAGAATTGGCCTTCAAGGGACTTCCCTGGCAGTCCAGTGGTTAAGCCTTTGCCTTCCAATGCAGGGGGTGCGGGTTCGACCCCTGGTTGGGGAGCTAGGATCCCACATGCCTTGCGGCCAAAAAAACAAAACATAAAACAGAGACATTATTGTAACAAATTCAATAAACACTTTAAAAATGGTCCACATCAAAAAAAAATCTTTAAAAAATAAAAAGAATTGGCCTTCAAGCCCCATCCTCTATCCTCCTCCCACAGCCTCATCTTGACCACTTGATGGGGACCTCATTGCCTGCTGCTGGGCATCAGTTTTAACTGCTAGAACACACAGGCCTTTGCAGCAAGGCCATTAAAGTCTGGGCTCTGGGCCAAAGCTATGATTATTATTAACAATAACTTTTAGCACACCCCCTTTCCTGATTGATTCATCCATTCTCTCTATTAGTCATTCACCAAACTGCCTTCAAAGGTCCCCCAGGCTTGTGGAGGAGGCTGGGGAGTAAACCAGTCATCAGAGCCAGTGTGATGGAGGGGTGTACAGGATGCTAAGGAGATGCAGAAGAATGTCATGTAATTCAGATTCTGTGGGTCAGGGAGGGCAGCTTGGACTGAGTCTTAAAGGATGGGTAGGAGTTGGCGAGGTACACAAAGGGTTAGGGTGTTTGGGGTGGAGAGAATGTCAGGTGCAGACACAGAGCCATGAAAAGCAGGGCCAGGACCCGGTTGAGGCAAGGGGGGTGATTAGCCTGCAAAATTTAAGGAGGCACTTGTATAGCCCTGAGAGTGAGTACCTCCTTAAATTTGGCACCCTAGGAGCCCCAACTTGCTTCACCCTCATCCCGGCCCTGATAGAAAGTAGGGCCCTTGCAGGGATCTAAAGAAAGAACATTTTATCCTGAAGGTGATAGAGAGCCGCTGAATATGGTTAAGCCGGAGCATGAGATAATCAGATTTGCCTGTCCTGGGGCTCTGCAGCGGGTATAGTGAAGATGAGACAGATTCTGGAGATAATTAGAAGGAATTATCAACAGGCTTTGACATCAAATTGGCTGTGGAGTGCAAGAGGGAGGGTGGAGCCCGGCATGACATTTAGGTGTCTGACTTGGAGGCCACGGTGGTGGTGGATGAGACCTTTCGCTGAGACAGGGAATGCAGGAGGAAGAGCAGGTTTCGAGAGAAAAAGAATTCGTTTTATCATATCTTGCATTTGAGCTGCCTGTAGAATGTTCACATTAGCATGCAAGTCCAGGGCTTGCCAGAAAGGGGTCCCAGGCAGATTAGAAAATTGTCAGCATCCAAGTGGTATGTTAAAGTCTTGGGTCTGGGGGCTTCCCTGGTGGTGCAGTGGTTGAGAGTCCACCTGCCGATGCAGGGGACATGGGTTCGTGCCCCGGTCCGGGAGGATCCCACATGCCGCAGAGCAGCTGGGCCGGTGAGCCATGGCCGCTGAGCCTGCGCGTCCGGAGCCTGTGTTCCGCAACGGGAGAGGTCACAACAGTGAGAGGCCCGCGTACTGCAAAAAAAAAAAAAAAAAAGTCTTGGGTCTACACAAAGTGAAGAGAGATTTAGGGAAGGACTCCAGGGAAGTTGGACATTAAGAGACAGTGGAGGAAGAGGAGTGAACAAGAAGGCTGAAAAGGAATGGTCGGAGAGGGGAGAAAAACCAGGAGAGGTGAGTGCCCCAGAGACTGATGGAGAGAGCTTCCAGGAACGGTGCTCACAAGTGTCAGATGCTATCTGAGAGGCTGGAAAAGATGAGAAGACAACGTGTCTATTTGCTTTGATAATGAGGAGGTCGCCAGTGACCGTGGCTGGAGCTGTGTAGGGAAGAACTGGGGCAGAAGTGAGACCCGGGTGGAAGTGAGGACAGGTGGGTCAGATGTGAAGACTGGGGTAGACGGGGAATGTAGTGAACACTTGTCACAGAGGGTGGCAACTAGAGGGGGGATGTAGGTGAGATCAAGAGCAGTTTGGGGCTGCTCTTTTAGATGGGGGAGAGTTGACCATGGTTATTTCTAGAAGACAAAGACCCAATAGAGAGGGAAGATGATGGATGATGGGGGTGGGTGGGGGAGAGGAAGGGATTCAGGGAGCAGGTGGAAGGATCCACTTTTTTTTTAAAAGAAATACTTTATTCTTTTTTTAAAGATTGATTTATTTTTAAATTTATTTTATTTATGTATTTATGGCTGAGTCCGGTCTTAGTTGCGGCACATGGGATCTTCGTTGAGGCATGCAGGATCTTTCGTTGCAGCATGCAGTCTTCTCTCTAGTTGCCGCATGCGGATTTTCTCTTCTCTAGCTGTGGTGTGCGCGGGCTCCAGGGTGCGTAGGCTCTGTAGGTGTGGCGCTCAGGCTCCAGAGTGCGTGGGCTCTGTAGTTTGCAGCACGCGGGCTCCAGTTGAGGCGCGGGAGCTCAGTAGTTGTGGCGTGCGGGCTTTGTTGTCCCGCAGCATGTGGGATCTTAGTTCCCTGACCAGGGATCAAACCCGCATCCCCTGCACTGCAAGGCAGATTCTTTACCACTGGACCAGCAGGGAAGTCCCAAGAGATCCACTTAGGACTGGAGAAGCCTAGACAGAAATGGAGGGCACGCTGTGAGTGCAGAACATGGAGAGACAGGAAACTGAGGGAGCCCCCATAAGGCTGTGAAGTTTGGGGATGGGCAATGGGGACGGTGGGCATGGGAGTTGCACTGGGGAGAAGGGGAAGAGTTTGAAATAGTCACTCAGAGGAGTAGGAGACAAAGCCTCATCCTTCAACAGATATTTACTGGGACTTCCCTGGTGGCACAGTGGTTAATAATCTGCCTGTCAATACGGGGGACACGGGTTCGACCCCTGGTCCTGGAAGATCCCACATGCCGCGGAGCAGCTAAGCCCATGTGCCACAACTGCTGAGCCTGCTCTCTAGAGCCTATGAGCCACAACTACTGAAGCCCGGGTACCACAAATACTAAGCCCATGTGCCGCAACTACTGAAGCCCGCATGCCTAGAGCTCGTGCAACAAGAAAAGCCACCGCAATGATAAGCCCATGCACCACAACGAAGAGTAGCCCCTACTCGCCACAACTAGAGAAAGCCAGCACGCAGCAACGAAAATCCAACACAGCCCAAAATTAAAAAATTTTAAAAACCAAATATTTACGGAGTATCCCTTAGGTACATGGCACCATGCTGACCTTGGAGCACAAACAAGACCCAGCTCCTGATAGCAAAGGGCTTGAAATCTAGCATCCTCCCATTATTGATTTGCGACCATCCGCCAAGCATTGGACTGAGAACTTTACATGTCCAATTAGGAATCAAAATAATACTAAAGGGTGAGTATTTTTATAGATGAACAATGTGGGGTTCAGAGAGGTGAAATGACTTGACCAAGGTCATACATCTAGTAAGTGGCAAAGTGGGTACTTGAAGACAGGTCTGTTTGGCTTCAGAGCTTATGTTGCCCCTCCGGCTCTCCAGCTCTCATCCCAGCACAGCTTCCTCCCTCCTTCCCCACAGCCGAGCTTCTTATCCTTGCACAAGATCCAAGCACAGTGGGGCGTCCTGGAGCCCAGGGTTTGGCAAGTTGGTCAAAGCATGGTCATCTGCGGTCACCACCCTATGCCTGTCCATCCCAGGCAGTCTTCCCCACCTATGTTAGGAGGCAGGGTTAATCCCCTCGCACAAGCCATCTGTTGACATCCCGCCTCCTCAGCGCTGTGTCACTGCTGCTAAGGGGGCACATCCCCAGTATGGCCCCAGTGATGGAGCTGCAGCTCCGCACTCTACTGTCAGCCCTGGCAGCTGGCCTTGCCGCAAACACGTGTGATGGCTTTCATGGGGCCAGTCATCCTACTCAGGTTGCCACAACCAACCCTTTGTTACACCTGGAAACCAAAGCTCTAGCAGCAGGGAGAGCAGCTGTGGGCGATGCCTGGAGCTGGGATGGGCCAGGGCCAGGCTCCAATTCCAGAGGGTGGACCACCCTGGCCAAATGGGGCACCTATCTGATGTGGGTAACAGGTGCCCCTTGGGGCATTGGGATGGAGGAGACAGGCTGGGAATTCACCTCCAAAGGAGCCCGAGTCTCTCTGTCATCGGAGTGACAGTTAAGAGCATAGGTCTGATGTCCATGCTGCACTTTTGTATGCGACCTTGGCAAATTACCGAACCTCTCGAAGCCTCAGCACCCTCAACTGAAGAACAGTACCCACCCTCCTAAAGTTGCTGTGAGGGGTAAACGAAAGCTTGCACATGAAGACCTTGGCACAAGGTCAGTTATGCAGTAAACACTCAAAAGGCATTAGCTATTGTTTTCTGAGCGCAGAGACGATGGCTGCAGTCGTTCCATGAAGAGAGTTGCAGCTGGGAGAGGCTGCAGAAGGTGGTCAAGCGGGTCGGGGTGGGAGCGAGGGGGGCTTTCATTTTTCCCTTGGATTCTTGGGAAGAGGGCAGAGCCACAGCTAAAAAATAATGCAGTCAGCAGCTGGTCCTAAGTGGGGAAGGTGTGAGGACAGAGTGGAGAAGCTTCACTTTAAAAAGGACTGAGCGGGGAGAGCTTCGAAGGAAAGAGCTGAACAAGAAACCAACAGGCAACCCAGCAGCTAAGCAGCTGTGAGGGAATGTCAAATCCAGCTAGAACTACCATAATTCTTGGTATAGGCAGCCTGGGTGTTTGGAAAATTAGCAATCCTAAAGGCAATCTCAGGGGCGAAGATGTGGGGAAGGAGGAACTCCCAAGTGCCCCAGCCCACCCTCTTCAGCAACAGGGCTTCTTTAGAACTTGGCTTTAGGGAGGAAGCTCCCCTGTGGCCAAGCTGTTTAATGCAATTCCATTTATGCCATTCATCCAAGATGGGATTGCTGGACCAGGAGAGAGGGGGGAGGCAGAGCTGGGGCATCCGCCTTTTGGGAGTTTACAGATGAGGGAAACGGGCAAATGTGAGGCTGTTACTGTGTGGCAGGCAGCACGGGAGAGTAGAAAAGGGCATGAGTTCTGGGGCCAAAATACCTGGATTTAAATCCTGGCTCACCACTCACTCACCTCACCTGAGCTATCTTGAGCAAATAAAGCACTTGAATGACATCTCAGCGTCCTCATCTGTAACATGGAGGAAGTGATAATACCTACCACCCAGGCTTGTGGTAAGAATCAAATGAGATGTTAATTATTGTTAGAGGGTGAAGGGGAATGCCCAGAGAGGGGCCCAGGAAATAGTTATGGGGCTGAAGGAGGGAGACAGCATCTGTAGTGGAGTGCCAGGAAGGGTTCATGGGAGATGTGGCACCTGAGAATGGCCTTGATGGATAGACAGGATTTCAGAGAAGGGCACATATTCCAGGCAATGGGAACAACGTGAGCAAAAGCACAGAGCAGGACAGCCACTGTAGGGCTGGCGAGAGTTGGAGGAGCCTTGAGCAGTACAGCTCTCCCCGCTCTGTAATCCATTCTCTACCTCTGAGAATCTGGTCCTTCCCACCTTCCTGGGCTCACAGTCAGTGGGAAAAGATAAGACAGACTAGACTAGACACTGGGTGCAGAGGGCAATGGGATCTGGGAGGAAGAAGAGTGCCTTTCAGCTGGAGCCATCCAGGAAGACTTCCTGGAAGAGGAGGCATTTTAGTGGATCCTCAGAATTTGAAGTACAGCAACAGAAGGAGATTTCAGATGAACAATGCTGTACAGCCCTGATGCCAATTCCCAGAATAAGGAACACAGATGAGTGGAAGGAAATGGATGGAATTGGAGGATAGGATGTGGGAAGATCAAGGCAGGCCTCAAATGCCAGGCTGAAGTACAGGCAAGGGGGAACCACTAAATACTACAGAGGGAGAGTAAATGCTGCGGTCAAAGGTTGACTTCAGAAAGATGAGTCTGGGGTAGTAGATAGGAGGCATTAGACCTGAGAAGCTAACCAGGGTCCCACCATCATCCAGATGTAAGGCTCAGGTGAAGAACACCCCAATGACAAGAGGAGATGATGCAAGGAGGAACCATGGGATTTCCAGGGGGAAGAAGACCCCAAGGAGACCTCTAGTCTTTCCTTCCGGAGTTGGGTCCCCCCCTCTCCCGACCCAGGAGGCTGATTCAAACTTCTGGGAGACCCTGGCCCAGGAGCCTCAGGGGGCAGGTCACAAGAGGCAGCTGGGCCTTGAGGAGGCTGCCAGGCTCCAGGGTCGGGAAGCTCTCCATCCCACACCCACCCCGAGCTGGGTCCCTTTCCCGGATGGGTTGAGAAGAGCTCTAGGCCTAGAGGCAGTGTTACCGGCAATCGGGTCCATCCCCACATTCCAGGCGTCCGAGAGTATGTTCTCCTTCCTGTGCACCTTCCCCAAATCGAATTGGGTCTGTAAAGTCCCGTGGCGCCGACGGGGTTAAAGCCAGCCCGTGTCACCGCCCCCGCCACCCCACCTGCCCGCCGCAGCGGCGAATGCCGAAGCCGGAAAGCGCGGGACAAGGTGGGTATATCACAGCCGCTGAGCGACGGGCGGGGCGGTGATTGGCCGCTGCCAAGCTGCAGGGTACAGGGGAGGGGGCGCAGGGGTGGGCTTTGGCGGGCGCCCAGGGCTGGGTTCGTGCCCGCCGCCGGCTGGGCCGGGCTCGCTCCTCCAGTGCTCGAGCCGGGCTGGCTGGGCCGGGCGGCGCCCTCCGCACCGGACCCCGCGGGCTGGCGGGTGTCTCTAAGGTGACACTCCGGTGCGCGTCAGCGGCGGTGGCTGCAGGCGCGCGCTCATCGCCCGGGCTCTGGCTCCGCTCAGGCTGCGGCTCCAGCCGTCCGGGGGCCGCCCCAGCGCTCATCACGCAGCACCCCGACACCCACCAAGACCCCCTCCCGAGGGGCCCGGGAAGATCCCCGCCGGCCTTTCCGAGGCGCAGCGTCCAGCAGCTGCCGCTCCCGTCGTCTGAGCCCCGGCGTCGGGAGGGGCGTGCGGGACCCGGCGCTTCCCTCCCTCTCCGCCTCGCGTTCCCGGGCCCAGGAGGAAGGGAGACTGAACTTGAGCAGGGAACCCCGAAAGGCCGCAGGAGCCGCGGGAAGAGGGCGGCCTGAGGATGGCCGAGGGGCCGGGCGGCGGAGGGCCCCGCGGGGACGGGGCTGGCGGAGGCTGCCGCGCAGCCGAGGAGGAGGTGGTGCGGCGACGCTGCCGGCGGGGGGCGGAGGCCGAGGTCTCGCAGCAGCAGTGGCTCGAGGCGCCCCGGGGCATGGCCGCTGGATCCCCGGTGGAGGAGCGGTTCCGCCAGATGCACCTACGAAAGCAGGTGTCTTACAGGTAAGAATGCGGGTAGAGGGGAGCCCAGCGCTTGGGACCACTCCCCTTTTCAGTCAGCAGTCATTGAGCGCCTGCGGCTTGCCTGACACTGCTCTAGGCCCTGGGGATTCAGAAATGACTGCCAAGGGGCCTCTGCCTTCTGTGTCCAAGGGGGAGCTTCTGGGACCCTTTCTCTAATGAACAGTGAAAGCCCTGTTCATTCAACGTGAAATTACTGATGCCCGCTGTGTGCCAGGTACGGTACTGGGCGCTGAGGGGAAAAATAACCAAGACATGATCCTACGAACCTCTATCTGCTGGGGAGAGCCAGGAATGAGTAGGGACCCCCTACTCATTCAATAGGCCTTACTTGAGCTTTCCTGTAGGCTGACCCTGTGCTAGGCACTGGCCTGTGGAAGTGACCGAAATGATGCTCGCTGCCACCATGGCTGAGACCCTGCTGCCTAGAGAAGGGGAAGGAATCCCCTCCTGGACCCCTCTGCCCAAGCAGACCTTCACCGGCATCCCCGTGGCAGACTGAAACTTGCACTCCCACCCGAATCTTCTTAAACGTCTTCTGCCTGTGAAAGATTCCCGGCCTCCCAGGTCCCACCACCTATGCCCAGAGGAATCAGCTGGAGCGGGCCCCAGAGACCACTTTTATGATTTGGGATGGGGTGGGGGAGGACTGCCCCTCAGTAAGGGTGCGTACGTTACACAGAGGAGGGATCTGAGGAGGGTGGTGGAGGCAGGACAGGGGCGGCCCTCGCCATCCTCTTCCTCTCCCAGACAACAGCCTCAACCAGGACTTGCTGCCCCTCTAAAGCCCCTGGCCCAGAGGGACCTTTGGAGGATCCAGCAGGGAGAAAGAGGTGTCTGTAGTCCTTGAAACCATCGGCCTGTTTAGAGAGGACAAATTTCCTGTTTACAACCCGAGGACTTGGGATGTGTCTGAGGCTGCCCTGCTACGTGGGGCTTCTGGGAGGGTGTTTCATAAGACTGACCAGTCCTGGGAGCTTGAAGGACCCCAGTATTTTTAATGGCTATGAGACCATCGGGCCTTCATCACTTGGGGGAAGATGAGAGAGAACAGGAGGGGACTTTTCCACCATCATGAAGTGAGATGCTCGGAATAAACGGGCAGGAAGTTACGTTTCCATGGGCCCTACCTTCACTGTCTGGGGCCTGTGAGGAATCGGGAGTACACTGAGCTACATTACTGAGTTCTTCTAGAACACCGTGCTGAGAGAAGGGCATCGTCCGTCCACTAGCTGCAGAGGGAAGGGCCCCTGAAAGTCCCCTGGGGGAGGAGAGAGTACAAAGAGACTGATGGGTGATGGGGCATAGAATAAAAGAAATATTAGTCTGGGAGTCGGGAGGCCTGGCTTGTATTCTCACTCTGCCAGTGACTTGTGTGTCCTTGAGCTAGACAATCTCTCTTTCTCTCTGGGCCTCAGTTCTTCACCTATGACATAAGAGGGTGACCCAAGGTCAGGAACAAAGAGCATCTGGAGCTGAAAAGGAAGCCAGAGTGCCAGAGTGGGGTAGAGGCTTAGAGGGATGGGGGCAGAGAAGAATCAAAAGGCTGAGATAGAAGATGCTGTGTGCGCACACTCACACACACGTGCACACTCACACACACGCACACTCAGAGATAGCCACAAGGGCTGGGGTTCCCCCAGGGTGGTTCCTGAATGGAGGCCCCTCCACAGCCCAAACTTGAGGCCTCTAGTCACTAAGGATGCAGGGTCACCAAGCTGTGGCTCCTCTCTGACTGTGAAAAGATCAGGAGACCTCTGGGTCACCTGTGTGAGGGCTGCAGAAGAAGCACCAGGGCGGATGCCAGCTGTCACCCCTGGACAGATCAAGTGAGGCACCTGCTCATACCTTGCGGTTAGGCCAGAAGCCCCATCTTAGGACCAGAGCAGGACAGAGCGTCAGGTCAAGAAGAGCACCCTGGGTAGAGGGGAGAGGAAGCCCTGGGAAAGAGACAGAGCCCTGGGCTGCCCAGGGGACCCCAGTGGAATGACTCAGCCCTCCCCTGTGGCTGCCATCCTAAACAGCCTTGTGACCAATGCTGCTCTTCCTCATACAGGCCGCTGGGGGCTGGCAAGAGCCAGGCCCACGGTGGCCCTTCCCACATCCTCTGCCTGCCACAGTTCCACGCAGCTCTGGCTTGCAACTAGACCTCCCACCCCGCTGTGAGGAGTTGCTAAGAAAAGCAGTTGAAAGCCATTCACAGAGAGAAAAGGCTTTTAGACAGAAATGCGGGGGCAAAAAAATCCGAGGGCGAGGGGTGGCAGCAGAAGCAGGATTGAGGCCTGGCTGCCTCTGACATAAGTGAGGATGGGGATTTTCAGCAGCACAGTAGGAGCTTTTAGGGACGTGGAGGTTTCTGGGAAATAGGTTCCCTTTACCCCACAGCTCTGGTGTGGGCTGGAAGCAGCCCTGGCAGCTGTTTTAGTGGGATGGAGAGATGGCAGGTCTCTGCCAGTGGAAACTCATAGGGAGAGGGAAGTGGGAGGACATCTTGTGTCTGCATCTGGGCCTGAGGAAAACTCCCAGACACTCAAGGAAGTCCTAAATGCTCAGGGTTGGGCTCAAGGGACCACTGGAGGGTGGCCTCCAGCCTGGGAGAAGCCAGGGGTACAAGGGACACTGGATTTGGTCTGAAAGGAGCAGTCAGAAGATGCAGAACTTGAACCTCTGGAGATAAGCCCAGTGGTTCCCAAATCAGATCAGCTGAGCATCTCTTTTAAAATCATTTCTAAAGCCCTTCCTGGAGATCCTGTTACAGAGAGTCTGGGATTGGGCCTGGGCATGCCAACTTTTAAAAACCTCCCCAGGTAATTTTGACAGCCAAGTAGGTTCAGAAACCACTGACTTCACCTGCGGAGAAGCTGGAGGAGAGAGAGCAAGGGTAAAGTGTGAGCTGGATCACTGGGGTGTGGCTGGTAGGGGGCTTCCCTGTCCTGGGTGCTTTTGTGGCCCTAGAAAGACCTTGAAGGAGGGTCAGCACCTCTGTCTGCAGCTCTGACCCTGGGCCAGACACTGTATGAGATGGAAGCATGAGATAACATTCTTCTCTCAACAAAAGTATGATTCCATCCAGGGCCAGACAGTAAATATTTCCAGCTTCACAGGTCACATGGTCTCTGTCACTTCGCTCTGCAGTCACAGTGTGCAAAAGCCTCCACAGACAATATGGAAACCAATAAGCGTGACTGGACTCCAGTAAAACTTTATTTATAGACACTGAACTTTAAATTTCATATCATTTCTACTGTCACAAATATTCTTTTGCTCTTTTCCAACCATTTAAAATTGTAAAGACCATTCTTAGCTCACAGCCATACAAAATCAGGCAGCAGACCAGATGTAGCCCTTGGCCATAGTTTGCCAACCCCCGATCCAGCAGATGGGACGGGACAAACACATGGGAAAGACAGCTGATGGTGGGCATTAGGAATTCACACGGGCATTGGGCAAAGTGGCACATGCATTGCACTGAGAGAGGCAGTGCAATGCACATGCATGCAGTCTTCAGGGTCAGAGAAACCTGGGTTCGAATTCCAGCTCTGCCCCTTGCTAGCTGGGTAAATCACTTTCACGTCTGACCCCATTTCCTCTATGGAAAATGGGAACAATAATACCTGTACAAGAGGGTGGCTGGCAAGATGAAAGAAGATAAGAGATGTAAAGTTCCTGACTTGTAGCGTGGGTGAGACACAAGTTAGATCTTCTGCCCTCTATAGCTGGACCTTCTTGTGTGTTGGGGCCGGGGAGAGGTTCAGGAAGGCCCCTGAACGAGGTTCGCCCTGAGTGATGGATGGCTGATGAGACCTGGGAGTGGCAGAGTTTAACAAAGGCTAAGAGCAAGGGCTGAGCCTCTGTGCACGTCCCAGGCTGCAATCCTCCCCCTGCCCCCTCCACCCCCACGGAGGGGCTGGGGGGAAGCGACTGGGGGTGCCAGCTGGCAGGGGAGGGTGCCCCCTGCTGTGGGCATGGGACTGTGGGTACCAAGCTCCTCGAGGGAGGGGCACCTGATCCAACTCTCCCTGCTGCTATTTACCAGAAGCTAAAAATAACCAAAGAGTGACAGGGAGATGGGGCCGATTTGTAATTTAAATAGCAACGGGATAAAGCAAAGAGCTGCAAGAGATCACATTCTGTCCTGAATTTAAAATGCAAAAACCGGGGGCAGAGAGAGGAGCTGGAGCTGGAGGAGGGGGCCCGCTGCCAGAGGAAGCAGGAAGCAGGGGGTCTATCGTTCTCCTTCCTTTGGGAAGGGTGCGGGCCCAGGCCCGGCCCGGAACTCCTTCCTCCCCTCAGGGAACCAAGATTCTTGCTGACTCGTGAGTCAAAGGCCAGGAAGGCTGTGCCTAGAGGTGGGGCCAGGCTTATGTGAAGGCGGCGTTGTAGGGTTGGGATTCCAGAAGGAGGGTCTTATCTGAGCCTATTTTAGCCCAGGGCGCTTGAGACAGGCCCCCTCAGCATCTCATGCCCCGCACCTCCAGCACCAGAGGACATAAGTCCCTTGGGACTTTTGGAGGGGAGCTGGGAGGACCAGTTCCAGCAGAGGCACTTGAACAAGTTCTTCTCTGCTGTGCTGCTAAAAAGACATCAGGAAGCCTGGGTTGGAGTCTCATCTTTCCTTCAGTTAGTGCCATTTCAGAGCAGGGCATACAGAGAAGCCCCCAAGGATCCAGGTCCCAAGGACAAGGGTTAGCACAGGCTAAGGAAGACCTGTCTTTTTTTTTTCTTTTTTTTTTTTTTGCGGTACACAGGCCTCTCACTGTCGTGGCCTCTCCCGTCTAGGAGCACAGGCTCCGGACGCGCAGGATCAGCGGCCACGGCTCACGGGCCCAGCCGCTCCGCGGCACGCGGGATCCTCCCGGACCGGGGCACAAACCTGCGCCCCCCGCACCAGCAGGCGGACTCCCAACCACTGCGCCACCAGGGAAGCCCAAGACCTGTCTTTAAGGATGCACAAAGTGGGTAGGGAAGGCACCGGGAACACATCTGGTTTCTGCTGGGCCCCACTGTGCTTAACCAGTGTTCTTGGCCTACAGGTGTTTGGGGAAGGAAGATTCATCTGGACTCATAGAATAGGGGGGGATTTGTGGATCACTCAGCAGCATCTTACAGATGAGAAACTGAGCCTCAGAGAAGTTAAGCAATTTGCTAAGATCCCAGTCAGTAACTGGTAGAGCCAGGATCCAGACTCAGGTCAGCTTCACTCCAAACCCGTTGTCAGGCTTTCAAGGGCCTGGACGTTCATCCTTAAGGCTCTCTTCTTTTGGCTCTGTACTAAGTGCACATATCCCTGGGAGGGGTAATAGCAAAGGGGTGTGAGGGCTGGAAGGTGGTTCTGCAATCAGGGCTTGTGATCCAACAGATGGGGACGGGAGGCTTGAAGGGCAGGAGACCTGCGGATCTTGCCCTGGGAGCTTGGTGCTGCAGTCCAGGCCCGAAGCAGCAGGAAGCTCCTCAGGGCAGATCTAGCTGACCCCGAGCAAGGGGACAGACACCCAAGCTCCTCTCCCCTCCAGCCTGGGGACCTGGAAGGTGCCGAAGGCAGTTTCCAAGAGCGATCATGGTTTGAGGGACCACGCTTCACTGCAGAGCTGCCTGTGCTCTACCCACAGCTCTCTTGCCCCAGTGGGAAAGGGTCCGCAGCCCCTCCTCCAGATTTCCTCCCACACGTGACTTTAATGAGGCTACCCAGAAGGAGCCTAATCAAATTTCCATCTGTCACTAGCCAGCAGCACCTGCAACCCAGCTCAGGTACATCTGTCTCCTCTGTGGAGGTAGAGGCCCAGAACCTGGGCAGGGGCCAAGGTCAGCAGGTGCTTTTCGGCTCTAGGTTGCTCCCAAGGGCCCCCAGCAGGTACCTGGATCACAGGCTTAGCTGCTGGGAAGGGACATGGGCTCCCAAAGTCCCTCATGTCTCACCACAGCCACTCATGCGAACGGGAAGCCAGCCCCCCTCCCTCTGCTCTGCTTGTTGGACAGCTATATTCAGCTCATTTCGACTTTCATACGAAGTTACTAAGCACATACTGTGCACCCCGCACAGAGCTAGGAGCTACCCTGGGTTCAAGACTCTTGTAAGGAGACAAGACTCATATGCATAAAAGGTCACATAATAGAGGAATATTTGGGGGGAACAAAGGGGAGTGTCAGAGACACATCAGTGGGATGGGAGTGCTGGCTCTAGAGCAGCATTCGACACTTAGTAGGTATTGATATTTATAAAATATTTGTCATATGAATGAATGAGTGAGTGAAAACCTGGAGATCAGGGAAGGAGATTCAAATGAAACTGTCAGAGCTAGACAAGATCTTAGAAATCATCTGATCCAACCCAGAGATGTTAAGTGACTTGCCCAGCATCACACAGCAAGGGCTGGGGTTTGAACCAACTCTTTCCACCTTCCCACTTTTGCTCTTTGGGTTGGGGTTTTGAAAGATGGAGATTTTGATTGGCCAAGCTTTATGGGCAGACAGGGCAAGGAGAGCAGCATAAGCAGAATGAAATGGCAGGGGTGAGGGCAGCATGTTAAAAGAAGTGTGAAGAAACAGGGAAGAAATGTTTATTGAGTACTTACTGTGAGGCAGGCACCAGCATGGTGTGAGCTGAGAGAAAATCTCTGCAGGGAAAGCTTGGACGAAGAGGCAAAAAAGAAAGGAACCAGAACACAAGGAGTCTTGAAGGTCAGGCCAAGGAGGTTGGCTTGGCTGGTTGTGAGAGCAGTGGCTGTCCAGATCGTGCGTTAAGTGTTTGGTGCCCTGGTACATTTCTTTTCCCCAGCTCCCACTTGCTCATCCAGGCCACAGAAAGTAGAACACCTCACCCCCTGGGGCCTCAAAAAAGCCCAGAATAATTTTCTTACCCAGATTCCTCTTCCTGGGTGGATTCTGAGGGGTCCCCAGCTCCCCAGTGCTGGCACACGTTGTCCTAGGAACTGCCGAGGGCATCCTCCCCAGCCCTGTGCACCTGTCCCTTCCAGCCTTGTCCTCCCCACCCCACCTGCAAAGTACTGACAGCTTCAGTGAGTACAAGCCCAGGGGGACTGTGGTCCCACAGCTAGGACTGCTCTGCCTCTCGGAGCCTCCAGCCTGCCCAGCTTCCCCTCCAGGCGTCACATTTCCTGCTCCCTGCTACTCCAGGGCTGCCAGAAGCCTCAGACTGAAAACAAGCCCAGCCCCATTTCCTCTGTTTAACTGTTCAAGCTACTTGCAGAATCCCTGGGAGAGGAGGACAGGGCCCTGCAACAGCCTCCTTCTAGAATAGACCTTGGCCTGGCTGGCAGAGTCTCTGCTGGGCCACAGCACACAGGACCTGCCTTGAGGCAGGGTGATGGGCTGGAGGGAGAGCCACTGGGAAAGGGGCTGCCAAGCTTCAGTGGCATCACCTGGCTATGTCCCCAATCCTAGAGGGGCAATAGGATGTCTCGTTTACGGGCACAGACTCTGGGGTGAAATTCTTATTTCTACCATTTACAGGCTGGGTAACCTTGGACAAATGAGCTTAGCCGCTCTGTGCCTCAGTTTCTCCATCTGTAAAAGGAGGAAAATAACAAGATCTATGTCATAGGATTGTCACAAGAATTCAAAGGTTTCTGGCACAGAAATGTCCAAGAAATATTAGCTATTTTTTATTATTACCAAGTATTAACTAGTCATGATTTATTAAGCAAATAGTTATTGAGAAATATTATGTTCCAGTCATGAGGGACACAAAGGTGATTACAGCACCAGATGGAGGTTTCTAAGGGCTGGGATGGCATCGTGTACATTCCTGTGTCTGCAGGTTCTGTAGCATAAACGTTTATTGAACTGAACTGAATTGAACTGACACCCTTTCTGTCCTCGAGAAATTTACAATCTTTCTGGGGTAACAAACACATACAGAGCTAAAGAACTAATTATAGAGCAGCGTGACTAAAGAGTGCTTAAGGAATGTATGATTTCCATCCCAGAACCAACCCTAATAACAAAGAGCGAGCGTATGCCTTACTATTTATTTACCAAATCCTCACGATGGCCTGAAAGTCCACCCAGTGTGGCCTTTTTGCTATTCTTTAGACACATCAAGTACATTCCTACTCAAAGGGCCTTTGCTCTTACTGTTCCTTCCACCTGGACTGCTGTTCTCCCAGACTGTCACATAACTTGCTCTCTCAATTCATTCGGGTCTGTTCTCACACGTCACCTCAGGAGGCCTTCCCCAGTCCCCCTAACCTAAGTAACATCGCTGTCATCCTCCTCTTCCCTCTTCGCCTTGGCTTTATTTTTCTCTATAGCTCATCTCATCTCATTACCGGACATTATTTCATATATTATGTGTTTAGAATAGAATCTAAGCAACATAATGTTAGAGCGCTGGTTCCTTGCACACTGCTATCTAGTCTGATACAGTGCCTGACGCACAGATAGAAGGCACTCAATAAATATTTATTGAATGAATTCATTTGTAAACCCTTTCGCCTCTCGTTTAATCCTCCTAAAACTCCACAAGCTCAGTTATTACTGTTGCCCCCTTCCATGTTACAGATGAGAAAACTGAGGCTCAGAAAGGCTCCCTGACACACATATTCACCAGTTTATCTGTTTATAGCCTACCTTATTCCAAAAAGGATTTCAGGTGACCTGGAGAGGTAAACCTCTCTGACCTGATCCAGAGTGCACAGCTGGTAAGTGGCAGAAACAGGACGTGCGCCCACATCTTCTAGCTCCATTCTGGTTACGCTCTCCACTCCGCCACCGTCCGTGTGTTAGACGGTGTGGTGCTCACAGAGCTGAGAGGAGAGAGAGCTGTGTGTGGGCTGGGCACGGTCCCAGTGCACCCAGAGGTTGTGAGGGAGCAGGAGACCTCAGCAGGACCAAGAGGTGAAGATCGGAGCAGTTAGGTGGAGAGGAAGGCCAGACTGGGGCCCAGGTTCAGATTCCAGCCTGGGCAGGCCTGCTGGCTGCCTGACAGCCTCTGACTTGGTGCTGTCTCCTGGCTGCTGGGCTGGGCTTGTCCTCACCTGCCTCTTGCCCTCCGGGGCAGCTCCTCTTCCCAGCCAGCCTCCTGCCCTGGCCAGCGGAAGGCGCCTACGAGGCTTATGGTCCTCGACGGGGCAGCCGGCCGGCCTCTCGCAGGGCCCCCTGGTCAGGAAGTGCCGAAAGAGGAAGAGAGTCGCCGGGCAGGATGAGCACACTGGGGGCCGGCCACAGTACCGGGGGAGGCTGCGATGAGGCTGCGGCTCTGGGCCCCGCGGAGGCTCTGGAGACAGAAGAAGGAGAGCGGCCCGGCGCATTGAGGCAGATGTGGCGCTACCGCTCCTGGGACGTGCCACAGATCCCAGCTGAGGCCCCCCAGTCACAGTAGGTACTTGGGTGGCTGGAGAATGAGCACAGGGACCTCTGGCCCTCAGTCCCTCCATGAGTCTTTTATCTGGGGTTGGGGGAGTGACAGAAGTGGGGTTACGCCCCTCCCTGTGTCCAGTGGCTCTGCAGAGGCGCAGAAAATGGCAAAGGGGTACTTGGCAGGGTGAGAAGGGCTCTGTTGTTTGAATTGCTGGGGCAGTGTGGTGGGGCCTGAGCTTGCAGAAGGCTAGGAGTCGAGGGAGCTAACCGCGGGGGGGTCTGGGCAGAGAAGTCCCCACAAGAGTGTGGCATTGGGTGCCTTGTGCAGACTCAGTGGGGTCTTCAGTAGCCTCTGGTCTCCTCCCTCAGAGCTTGGTGTCAGAAGCATTGGGAAACTTTCCCAAAGGGACCCACGCACCCCAGGAGGACCGTGTCCGGCCCACTTGCAGATTTCACTGCCACCCTGGCACCTGCAGCTGCTGGGAGGGCTGGTGCCCCATTCCCCTGGTCTCCAGGCCTAGAGGAAACGTGAAGGAAGCTGGGAGAAGGTTCTGAGCTTCTAGATGCTGGCTATTTTTTTAAAACGGCAGGGTTGCCCACATGTCACAGCTCCCGGCACTGGCTATGTGTGGCAGGCTGAGGCTGGAAAAGGGGCTGCCAGAACCCCAGAGAGGGTGAAAGTGAAGTGACACAGGATGTGGCTTTGCAGAGAGGAGTGCTAACAGAAACAGCAGGCAGCTGATATGGGCATCGGGGTGGCAGGGTTTGGAGGGAGAAGACCCATACTCTCCAGCTTCCTGGCCTCCTTTTGTCAGCCCTGCAGGGGCTATCAGAGGCTGCCCCCAAGCTGCTGATTCTCAAGCACGTGTACTGGCTGTGCCACCACAGGCGACTGCTCTGGTTCCACTTGCTGTCCTCATCTCTTGAGGGGGACAACCTTTGCTGCCCATGGGGGTGTGTTTGTGTGTGGCTGCGAGGTATATTTCTGGGTGGGTGAGGTATATGTAAGAGGGATGTGGCAACATGTAACCGTTGTCCTGGGTTATATTTGGGTATAGGAGAAAGACGTATATGTTCACTGAGGGCATGGATGTTGGGGAATGAGAGTGTGGTCCTTGCTTTTGTGTATGTATTTATGAGTATGTAAGAGGTGTGCAGGTGATTCCTGTAGTGTAAGAGATTTACAGGTTCCGTCGGATATTGTGTTGGGAAAGTGCTATGTGTTAGGAGTGTGAAAGGATTAGAAACAGCTTTGGATTTAGAAAGATGAATTTGAATGAGAAACGTGTGGTTAGTGTGTGTGAGGGTCACTAAGTGACTTTGGTCCTGGTATACATTTCTGAGTGTGAGAGGCTGGTGTGGGAAGTGTTAGTTTGTGTAATGAGTGAGCATAATTGTGTGAGAGGCGTGTCTGTTCTGTGCGTATGGGGAGCACTGTGTGACTTTTGTTCCCGAGGGCGTGATTTGGGAGAGCAAAGAGGGTAGGAGTGGAGATTGTATGAGTGGCTGTGAAGGGCACAGGGTGTGCGAGAGAGGTGTCTATTCCTTGTAGATGTGGGAGGGGAGGTGGTGATAGCCACCCTCGCGAGTGTTCACTTGTGAGTATGTAGGTTGTTTGGTGCGGGGAGACGGGGCTAAGAGGGAGAAAAAAAGGTTGCGTGTGCCTGGGTGCGCGCAGGGCGGCTGTGTCGGGTTGGAGATTCTATTCTAATCCCGGAGGCGGACCAGCTGGGGTTGTGGGCGGGGGCTCCGTTGCCCCGCCCCCTCTCGACCCCCCGCCCCCTCTGGCGGCCCAGGCGGGTTGCAGCTCGGCCGGCGGCCGGCAGAGGGCGCGGCGGGCCGGTGCCACCGCGTAGCCGAGGGGGCGTGCTCGGCGGCGGGCAGGCAGCGGCCCGGCCAGCTATGCGGGGTCCTGCGGCCGCAGCTGGCGGCACTTCCTGGAGCGGCGACTGCGGCTGCTTCCCCAGCACCTGGGCGTGGAGCGCGGGGGCGCGCGGCGCGGGGCGGGCGGAGCGAGCGCGCGCCATGGCCGCGGCGGGCGGCGAGGAGCCGGCTTGCTAAGCCCCGGCCGCCGGCCCGGCATGGGCGTCTTCCGCGGGCCCGCCGCCGGCCGGGGCTAGGGCCGGATGGAGCCGCGGGACGGCAGCCCCGAGGCCCGGAGCAGCGACTCCGAGTCGGCCTCCGCCTCGTCCAGCGGCTGCGAGCGCGACGCCGGTCCCGAGCCGGACAAGGCGCCCCGGCGTCTCAGCAAGCGGCGTTTCCCAGGACTGCGTCTCTTCGGGCACAGGTGAGCGCGGCGGCGGCGGCGGGAGGCATCCCTCGGCCACCTGGTACTGACACCGAGCGGGGTGTTCCCGGGCACCGGCGACCCGGGTTGTCTTGGCGTTGGCGCTGCGTGGGGGTCATCCCCCAGCATCCGGGCACTGGCACCGAGTGGGGGTCATTCCCTGGCACCGGCAGCTTAGCGCGCCTTCTCTGTGGTACCGAGGCAGGGACGGCTTCCAACTCTCCAGCAGGGAGACAGAATCACCTAAACCCCTGGCACCAGCAGGTAGGGCCCCCATGACTGGTCACGATCCCCTTCTTGGCACTGATGAAACAGGGCCCCCTCTGAGCCTCCTGGCCCCAGGGAGGTGGGCGGTCACGTCGCCACTCTGGTCCTCGGTGTGGCCGGGTTGCCTACCACCACTGCGTGACATCCGCAGAACATGGCCTCGTTGATACTACTGTTAACGACCCATGCCTGTCCTGGAGCACTGGTCACAGACCTAATCGCTCAGCATCTTCAGCTTCTCCTTGGAGTTGGGGGTTCCTGGCCGCCTGTTTTACAATGCTCTTAATTAGCAGGGAGACCTCAACCTCTGCTCTGCTAGGCAGTAGGCATATCTCCCCCTACCCGCGTCTAGCCCTGCTGGGAAAGGGATCGGGTGCTAACTCTTCAAGCTCTATCTTGTCCTCTCCCCCAGCACGCCAAATGTCACCATATTGTGCCTGTGACGGGGCTTTGACCAGGACTCTGGTGAGGAACTGTGGGGAGGGTGTGGAAAGATTGAGTGCAGGCAACCCGTGGCATGTGTGCTGGTGTTGGCTGGGAGCCGCTTCCTGCCAGTGCATCTCTGGTGGAAGGTGAGGGGAGATGGAGCCCCATAAGGACTCCACCTGGCTCCCTGGACTTCTCCCTGACTTACTCTGTCCTTCTACAGTGGCCACGGAGCTTGCAGCCTATCAGCTCAGGACCCCAGAGCCAACTCAGACTGGACTCTGACCGCTTGGAGTCTGCCCAGGGCCTCCCTCTCACTTTTCTTCAGTTGTCCAGGCTTCATGGCAATTGGCCCCCCGAGCTTTGTCCTGTCCCTTCCCAGGGTTGACCTCACCCACCAATAACATGGGTCGTCTTTTTCTGTACAAGTTGGCATCCCTGTAATGCTGACCTGTGCCCTCTGCCTGCCGTACCCTAAGCAGGGCCCTGCTCTTTGTGCCTGCACTGTGTTGCCACGCACAAAGATCTGGATCCTCACACTGGCAGATGGAGCTCTGTAGGCCCTTGTGAAACCAGGCAGGCTTCAATGCCACATAAAACGGGGCAGGGAACAAAGCTTCTCGTACCTCTGTTTTGTCACCCACAGCCCTGCCTGCCGGAGCAGTTTACACCCAGCTCTGCAGGATGTAGCCTCCAGTGTTCACAGGCTTGTGAGGGGGAGGGAGGGGCTCCGCCGGAGGCTTCCTGTCCCTGCCCACAGGGTACCAAGTGTTGGGCTCTTCTGACCTCTGGCTGTTGCCCCTTGTGAAGGGCACAGGTTTGTGCGTGTAGCAGTGAACCTCAGACACATTCAGGAGGAAGGATAAGAAGCAAGAGAACAGCAAGTACCTTTACATAATTCTCTAAAATAATCCGGACAGATGTTATTTCTCCATTTTTATAGACGAGAAGAACACAGGCTCAAAGAGATGAGTAGTTTGCCCAGAGTCACGTAGCAGGTAAGAGGCAGAGATAGAGTTTGAACTCTAGTCTGATTCCAAAACCCACATCCTTTTCTCTATACCAGGTTCCCAAACAGAACATCACAGTGACCTCGGGTGCTTTAGGAACTACAGATTCCTAGATCTTACCCTTGGCATGTCTGACTCATCAGGTCTGGAGATGGGGCTGGGCTTTTTTTTTTTTTTTAATTTATTTTTGGCTGCGTTGGGTCTTCATTGCTGCACACAGGCTTTCTCTAGTTGCAGCGAACCGGAGCTGCTCTTCTTTGCAGTGCGCGGGCTTCTCATTGCGGTGGCTTCTCTTGTTGAGGAGCACGGGCTCTAGGCACGCGGGCTTCAGTAATTGTGGCTCGCGGGCTCTAGAGCTCAGGCTCAGTAGTTGTGGCGCACGGGCTTAGTTGCTCCACAGCATGTGGGATCTTCCCTGACCAGGGCTCCAACCCATGTCCCCTGCATTGGCAGGCAGATTCTTAACCGCTGCGCCACCTGGGAAGCCCCTTTTATTTTTTTAAATTATTTTATTTCTTTATTTTATTTTTGGCTGTGTTGGGTCTTCGTTGCTGTGCATGGGCTTTCTCTAGTTACGCCGAGCGGGGGCTACTCTTCGTTGCAGTGCGCAGGCTTCTCATTGCGGTGGCTTTTCTTGTGGCAGAGCATAGGCTCTAGGTGCGCAGGCCTCAGTAGCTTTGGCTCTCAGGCTCAGTAGTTGTGGCCCGCGGGCTCTAGAGCACAGGCTCAGTAGTTGTGGCGCACGGGCTTAGTTGCTCCGCAGCATGTGGGATCTTCCCGGACCAGGGCTCTAACCCATGTTCCCTGCACTGGCAGGCCGATTCTTAACCACTGCGCCACCAGGGAAGTCCCGGGGCTGGGCATTTTATAAAGCTTCCCAAGTGTTTCTAAGGTGCTACCAAGTTTGAGAACCACAGTATTACATTCACTCTGGGGATGGTAAGTGATCTGACAGGATGCCTTAATGAGAAGAAAATCAAACAGCACCTCCGGGAGTGTGTAAGGAGTCTCCCCTGCATAGTTGCATTGTGCTGGGTCATTGGGGCACACAGAAATGAATGTATTTGGAAAACCCAGTAGAGTCAGGGAGAGGGCAGTGGACTAAAGACTTCCCCCTGACAAGCCTGGGCGTTTGGAGAATCAGATGTCCACGGGGCTGATCTGCCTCCCCTTGCTTTGACTGGAGGCTCGGGGGACAGATATTTGGAATAGTGCACCGCCTTGGCACCTTCCATTTAATGCTGTTTACTTGGTCCTGCCACCTTTGCGAGTTGCCAGTCTCAAAACTCCCCAGTGCCCCAGCTGAACCTAGCCCTCCGTCTTTCCCCAGGCTCCAAGCTCCTTCTCAGTCCGGCTCTTGCTGCTCACTGGGCATCCACCCTCTGAATTTCCCCCTTCCTGCTCCCCTCCCCCACCCAGCCATACACACTTCAGGCCTTGGGGCTGAGGGACCTGCAAGGCGAACAGACAGTGGCTGGAAGGGAGGATAACAAATAGATTGGTCATGGCTGCGGAAGCTGTATTGAGACTTCTGCATTCGGATCTTGGCTCAGTGGTAGAGTTCTAGAATCGACTAGCACTCTCTGCTGGGGGCTTGGGAGGTGTAGTGATGGTACATGGGCCGCATGTTTGCCATTCCTGGTCTGGTCTGGTAGAACGGTCTGTGAATGGCAGCCTCTTCGGCATCTCCCTTAAAGAGGCTTTTTCTTAAAGCCCACTGCAGCCTCCCACATCTGGTTCACCCTCTGGACTCTGGGGAGCAGTTTGCCGTCTCCCCTTTTTTATTTAGCCCAGTAAGGCACACGGCTGAGCCATGCTCCTCCCCAGCTCCATTCCACCTCGCCTGTCCTTGCCGGGAAACATCAGCCACTCCCACATGAGGAGGTGTAGGTTCTGCCCTCCCCAGGGCATCTGGGTTTCCTCTGTCCTTACCGTTCAGATTCTATTGGCCTTGAGGGGTGGTCAGTCAGAAGTGGGAGGGAAGTTGACTCTGCCTCCTCCTGCTCTTCCAGGGCCCACCTGGAGAGGACCCCCTCACCCTCTGGCCCTGTCCGTCACGCAGCTTGTGGATTAACTGGTTTTGCACCCCAGCGGCATCAGAAATTACCTGGCACTTCACACATCTAGACGGAAGGCACCTCAGCCTGCAGAGCCCCTGGGAGCCTAAGCGTTGGCTCTGCCACCCCTGCCCTTCATTAGTGCTTAAAGTCATTCATTCCTAGAGGGCAGAAAACGCACCTGTGGGACAAGTTTGAGACAGTAGGTCCCATTTAGAGGTGATGCCACGCGGGGCCAGGTGTCCTGAAGTCCAGGATGGCAGAGCGTCCCCGCCGGGCAGCCTGAGCAGAAGCAGTGCCGGTTTGGGTTGATTTTGCAATGATCCGGAAGGGACGCGTTGAGGGACGCCCCACGTTCGGAGGCAAGAATCTGGGCTGTAGTGCCGGGATGTCTGGGAGCAAAAGGTGCCTCTTTGAGTGGTTTGTCTTGCTCAGGCTAATTCTGGGAGCTGCCCAGGTGGCCAAGGGAGGCAGGTGTAAGCCAGAGTCCCTGGGTTCCCGCAGGTTTGGGAAGAAAAAGGGGCTTCGGTGACTGAGCCGTGCATCGGCTCACCTCGCTCTGCCTGTTCCCCACGCGACATGGTGTGCCAGCGTGGAGCCGGCCAGGCCGGGACCTGGGTTGGGAGCCCGCGGTCTTCCCTCTGCTGCCACACACCCGCCAGCGGCTCTGGCTTACAGGCCAGGGGAGGGGGCGGGCAGCTCGTCATTTTTTCTCCGTGCTGTCCTCCGAAAAGGTCAAGTCTCAGGATGTGGAGCCGCCCGGGACTCTCACTTGGCAAAAGAGAGCACGAGAGTGGGTGTCCTCCCAGGCAAGGACGGAGGAAGGACTGAGTGACCCTGGGAGAGGGAGAAACAGGCCTGCCTCTGCCGCTTCCTAGAGCCCTCTCCAGAATTCACCAGTCGCCCCCCGAGCAGAGGGGGAGCCGAGTTGGCATGCTGGCCACGAGGCTTGGCCTGTGCTGGTCCCTAGGAGAAGCAGAGGTTGGATCCCTGTCCCCCGACAAAGGCGAGAGAGTTTCCAGGTCCAGGAGCTGACTGGAAACTTGACCTGCAGTGTCACTAGAGCGACACAAGGGGGCGACAGCTGCCACGGTGGGGCCGTGAGAGGGGAGAGTCCCTTTGCTGCCGTCCGTCCACTTGTACCACAGGCCTGCTGTGAGTGGACCCGCACAGACCCCCGCTGCTGAGCTACCTGATACTCTGGCTGCGGCAGAAGGCAGGCTGGGCGTGAGCTTCCACATCACCTGGCCCGACCCCGACCCCTCTCTTGAAGATTGAGGTCCAGTGCATTGACCTTGACTGGGCTGAGGTCTCACAGCTAACTAGGGGTTATCTGGGACTTCAGTGCCAGTCCCCTAACTCCAGCAGCTTGTCAGTTTGTACCACATCACAGGACCCCAAAGGCTTCCCTGCTTTCGGAGAAATCCCCATCCGGCACCTTCCGACCTGCCCTCCGCCTCCCCTCCCCCCTGCCGCCACCTGAGTAATTCTCTAGGTCGGCATGGGGGATGGGGCAGCGTGGGCGGGAGGGGGCAAGCCCTGCACCTGCATCCAGGCTCACCGTCTCCCCTCACTCCTGGGCGAGATTAGCAGGGTGCACCTCTGGGTGATGCTAGGCACTCATTTCTTGCCCCCCTGAACTGCTTCCCCTGTGCTTCACGTGTGGGAGCCCCTGATGCCCTTAGGATATCATCCTCACATAGGGCTGCCTTGTGGCTTCTCAGCACCGGGCCTGCCGGGCACTCCAGTCACAGGTGGGAGTCTTGGAAGGCAGTTTCAGGTGGAAGAGGGCAGGCCAGAGCAGTGACCAGGTGCCCTTGAGGAGCTATCATTCTTCCGTCTCTCCTCGTCTGCCCCCTTCCTCAGCTGAGACGCCAGAGGCATGGTTAGGTGGTGCAGAGCAGGTTTGATGAGACCGAGGGCTCTGTGGCCCAGGTAGAGGAGGGAGAGGCCGAGGAGATGAGCACTCCCACCTGCCACCCCTCTTACACTCATCTGGATGCAGGGGATGTGCCAGCTTATCTTCCTCTGGCCGTTAACGGTTGCCAGAAGCTTGTAAATCCATCAATTTCATGTAATCCTCTGAACAATCTTGTAGTTGATTTTATTCCCATTTTACAGATGAGACAACAAGGCTCAGCGAGGTCAGGGGCCTGGCCCAGGATCATGCAGCTTACGCTGGAGCCCAAACCCAAGTATCTTTTCATAACACCAGGCTGCCCTACTTACTAGCACTCCTTTCTTCTATTCTTTTATTTTCCCATCACCAAACTGGTAGAGCCTAAGAAGGGGTTTAAGTGCTTGAACCCCTTGAAATTGAGAGATCTTTATCTTGTGTGGGAGTAGAGTGAGGCCCTTGAAATGATCTGTGCCCCAACCCCAAGGGAGAACTGCCACCAGGATCCTAGCCCCAGGGGGAGCAAGGCTGAGCAGGGTAGGGTGGGGAGACCCTTGGGTAGGGAGACTCGGGTTGTAAGGAGGATGTCATGTGGCTCCCTGGCTGGATCTGGAGTGGAGGAACAAGTCTGGGACCTTTCATCTTGCTTTCAAAGTGCAGGGAGCAGATGACTCGAGGGACTTGTTCACAGGAGCTCCAGATATCACCCTGGAGTCAGTGGGGGGCCTGTGGCCTGGGGGGAGGTGTTAAGGAGGAGAACACAGCGCACGGGGCCTCACGGTGAGAGGTCTGAAGAGAGAGGGAGGGCCCCGAGCTCTCTCCCTCCACTGTAGAGACCTCCCTGCCGCTTGCACCTGGCCTAGCGCCAGTTCAGAGCTCCCACATAGAGGCCTCTCCCCTGCCAGGGCTGAACCAAAATAGCTGTCTAGGAGCCTGGGCCCGCGCCGCCCACGCTGCAGCATCTCGCGGGTTAACAGCTTGCCTGTCTCTCCGCCCCCCTTCCCCAGCTAGCTGACATTTTACTGGGGCGGGGGTGGTTGTGAAAGGGGGCCCCAGCCCACGCAGACACCCCACTGACGCAACCTGTCAGCCACTCGCCCTCCTCTGAAAGGCATCCTTTCGGGTGAGACCTTCCTTCCGGCTCCACAGATATGGGGTTCCTACCAGGAGACGGTGTAAGGAATACTTGGGGCTCCAAGGGGTGAGGGGGAATGCTGCTCCTGGCAGATGCCACTGCTGAAATCCACCCATGGAAGACCCAGGGCAACCGCCCGGAAGCTGGTCTCCCTCTGGGGGCCTTTTTTTTTTTTTAATACTTAAAAATCTTTTGAAAAGCATTAAGTATTTGCCCTGAGGAAAGTATACAGAATAACGTTAACACCTACCACTTAGCTTGGTCAGATCTTACCATTATGCCATATTTGCCTTAGACAGAGATGGAGGCCTCCTTGTCTCCCTCCCCAGGAGAAACGACAGTCCTGATTTGGGTGTTTACATTCTCGTGCCTGTTTTAAGATTTTTTTTCCCTATGTATGTATGCATCCACAGTAACACATAGTACTGTTTTGTATGGCTTTGCCCTTGAGTTAAATGGTGTATTGTACGTATTCTGAATTTAGGTTTTTCCCTCCGTGTTGTTTCAGAGATTTAACTGTCTTGAAACACGAGCAGTAGCGTGAAGCCATTTTAACTGCCATCTACCATTCCTTTTTGTAACTGTTGACGGACATTTAGGTTGTTGGTAGTTTTTTTGCCATTGCAAGTAATCCTTCAGAGACTGTGCTGGGACATGGCTCCTCGTGTGCTCTGTCCACCAGTGCTTGGTTACAGAGCAGTGTATCTTCAGCTTAGACAGTTGTAGCCAAGTTGTGCACTAAAGTGGTTGTCCTAATTTTTAGGCCTCTGGAGTTATTTTTCTGTCTTTAAAGTTTTGGTAAACTGAGGAATGGGTTACCATGAACACTTTCTCTTTCAAGCCCGCAATATCCCATGAGGAAGACAAGGTGGTATTATCCCCATTAATCCGATGAGGAAATTGAGGCCCAGCCAGGGTAAGAGACTCAGCTTGAGGTTGCGTAGCCGGTCAGAGGCAGGACACTTCTGGACCTTTGAGCCCAAATCCTCGGAAAGCACCTTTGACCCCTGTGACCTCTCAGTAAGATTGGAGGCACATTTTCTGTCTTCGGGGCAGGAAAAAAAAAAAAAAAACCCTGTGTGGAGTGCATGAAGCCTGGGAGGCCGAGTGGGGCCCTGGGGGCTGACAGCTGATTCTAAGAAGATCTTCTAGTAGATGGAGGAGGGAGCAACTTGGTCAGAAGAGTCAGAGGGGGAGTTAAATTTTGAATGAGGGATAAGGGGGAATGCTGCTCCTGGCAGATGGGGAATGGGAGCCTGCTGCAGACACAGGATAAGGCAGCAAGAGGGACCAGTCACAAGAGAAGAGGGACGTGGGGGCCAGCAGGGGTTTCGTAACGCTCCCAGCAAGGTGTTGCGAGACTCAGAGGGAGACATATCGGCATTCCCATCAGGGATCGATTTCACTATGTGCCTCTGAGACACAGGAGCTCAGCCCACACCAGCAACTTGTCCACCCAAGGCTGGCAGGAAGGCCTCCAGAACTGGCCAGCCACTGGGTCACTGCGCTGGCCCACAGCCCTTTGCTCTCAGCGTGATCCTTGAGGCTGAGCCTGGACCATTCACCTTTCCCTCCATTCACTCTTCAAACCACATCCAGCACTTCTAGACCCTGGGTATGCAATTATGAGTAACACATGGTCCCAGGGGCGCACGGTCTGGTGGGGGATACCAAGCTGCAAACCAGCGCTGATGGCCCAGAACAACCAAGAGAGGGCCTGAGCGTGGGAGCAGCTAGCGCCCGGGAGAGGAGGCTGGGGAGAACTTTCCGGCAGAGCCAATATCTGAGCCAGCTCTGAAAATATGAGAGGAAAAAGATGAAGGAGAGTTCACTGAGCAGAAGAAGAGAATGGTGTTCCAGGCAGAGAGACTGTCAGGTGCCACGCACACAGGCAGGAAGAGACCCCTGTGCGTTGCTTGACAGACGCATCTAGAGGTAGAGTGAGGGATTGAGAGCACAGACCCGGAGCAGACTCCTAGGTTGGAATCCCAGCTCTGCCACTTACTAGCTGCGTGATCACAGGCAAGTTGTTTAATCTCTTTGTGCCTCGGTTTTCTGATGTATAAAATGGGGATAATACTACTATTACATTTTATGAATAAAAAAAGTTAGTATTTGTAAAACACTTAGGACGGGAGTGAGTTATGTATTTGTCAAGTAAAATGTAAAAAGTATGAAAGCAAGATGGGAGAGGAGGCCGAGAAGCCTGTTGACTGCCAGGCCCAGGTCTTTGCATTCTGTTCCCTGACAGTAGAGAGCCATTGAAGGATACGTGGACACTTTAGGATGAATTCTGGTGGCAGTAGGAGGATGGTTTGGAGGGGAGGCTCTAAAGGCATGAGCCAGTCATTAATTCCACAGACATTTCTCCAAGGCCTACCAGGAGCCAGACCCTGAGACAGGGACTCAGGATACAAGGAGAGAGAGACTGGGGATGTTTCAGCAAGGAGCTCAGAGCTGGGGTCCTGGCCTGCCCCCCACCCCACGGCATCTGAGGCAACCGCTCCTCTCCCCTCCTTGCCCACATCTTCACCTGTGACTTCATGTCACCAAACCCTGTTGCCGGGTTTCATAAGGAAAGCCTTGGAGAACGTGGAGTGGGCAGTGGCACCCAGCCCGGAAAGGAGCCTCAGCTGTCACTCTCTGGGTCCTCTGGAGAGGAGAGGAAGGCAACTGCTAAAACAAAGGCTGCTGCCGTCCCCCTGTGCCCAGCAAAGAGAAGTAGCCTGGGCCTTGTGGTCAGCCCTTGGGTGGGGTACCCGAGGTGGAGGAAGCCCTTCTCTTCCCCTTACGGCTCTGGTCCCTCCCCGATGGAATTCCCTGTTCCTTCCTCCTCAGCCCATCAGCAGTAAACACTGGGCTCACCGCCAGACAACGTGCTGAGCTGCCCAGATGCAGTAGATCTGGCCCCTGGCCCCCCAGGAGCTTGTCTGGTGGGTGGGAGGAACGAGGCATATGGATTTGAGAGAATCAGGACTTCCACGGGTCCCATGGCAGAGGAGCCAGATGGGTGGTGTGGAGTCATCAGTGGGAGTGAGGTACTCTTGGCTGGGGCAGCTGTGAGCAGGTGGGATTTTGATACGAGGTGAGGAAGGAGGCCGGTGTTCCAGGCAGAAGGTATGCCATGTGCAAGGACACAGCAGTGAGCTTGGGCTCAGCCAGATTAGGGGGCAGGGAATAAGTTGCCTTGGTTAGCACCAAGGGTTGTATCAAGGCATAGGAAGTTGAGTTAGTGCCACATTGCAGAAGCCACGTTTGCTAGGCTAGAGGATTTAGAATTTATTCTGAATCAGTGGTTCCCAAAGTATGGTCCTGGGGTTGCCCTTGACCCTTTCAGGGGATGGTTGAGGTCAAAACTGTTTTCGTAATAATACTTTCAGAGCTGCCCTAGTTTGTGTCCTTCTCACTGTGTTGATATTTGTACTCATTGTATAAAAGCAACTGTGGGTAAAACTACTGGAGCCTCGGCACAGACAAAGGCAGTGGCCCCAACATAAACTTGTAGCCATTGTATTCTTCACACTCACAAAAAGAAAAATGCAGTAAATATATTAATCTTCTAAAGCCCAAATCCTTGAGTACACTTTTTTAAAAGTTCTGTGTGAAGAAATGTGAAATATACATACAGTACTTTTGCTGCAAACCGAACTGTGATGGCTGTCTTGAAAAAGCACTTTTGTGACTGAGTTGCGAGCCCTACTTGTCACTTTTTTCTTTTTTTTAAGGAACACCATTTAAACTTGAAAGAACACCTGACGACAGACAGAACTCTTCAGATTTGGATATTTAGCAGACGTTTTCTCAAAAATGAATGAAGTGAGCTTGTCACTTCAAAAACAGTATCAGTATTTGTTGCTATTGATAAAATGTGTTGCTACTGATAAAATTTGAGTGAAAATTACAATTTTGGAAACTTTGTTCCAGTGTGTGGAGATCTGCCTAACTCAGTAAACCAATATTTTCCAATGACCTATGCTTGATGTTTCAAAATTCAGAATGCAAGACAGACCAGTGAAAAGTTCAGATTCCACGTGGCCACTAACCTTTAAGAAACTACCACTTGTCATATTTGGGTGTAGTAGCAGAGAAGAATACCCGTAATTGCGTGAAAAGGCTATTAAAATGCTCCTTCCTTCTCTAACTGCCATGGGACGCAGAATTTTCTTCATGTACTTCAACCGAAACAACAGATCACAACAGATTGACTGCAGAGGCAGGTATTAAAATCTAGCTGTCTTCTATTAAGCGAGACATGAGAAATTTGCAAAAATTAAAACATGCCACCCTTCTCACTACTTTTCTGTTTTAGAAGATAGTTTATTTTTCATAAAAGTATGTTATTTATATTAACAGTTACTGGGTTTATTGTTTTTCAACAAATGAATAAATAGTATTTTAAATATTTCTCAGCTTTAGTTTCTAATATGGTCAGTGTTAATAGCTATAACCCCCATAAACAAAACCGTTTGGGGAGCTTCAATAATTTTTAAGAGTGTAAGGGGGTCCTGGGACCAGGATGTTTGAGAGCTGCCACTCCAGATCCTAGGGGCTAGGAGTGTTAACGGAGGGGTGGCGTTCTAGGCAGGATGGGTGTGACATGGGCTGGCTTGCTTCTGGATCTGACAGGCCCCCTTGGCAGGGCTGGGAAACCCAGGATCAGGAGGCTCCGCTCAGCCACTTGTGAGCTGTGGGCAGTCACGGGCCTCCGTGAGCCTCAGCTGCCCTGGGGGTTCAGCTGGGAGCAAAATGCCCCTTGCACAGGGGAGTTACAAGCCTCCTGTCCGGCAGTACTTGTGGAAAAGTGCTCAGTAAGTTGTGAAACACGCCACAGATGCTTATTTTTGCAGTTATTTTGTCTGAAGCCGGTGCTTAGCTGTCTCAGCTGCTTTCCTCAGATCCTGGAATACCTGTCCAGTGGGTGCGAGAGGGTGTAGGGTGACCCGCCTCTTCTCCCCCCAACCCTCCCGGAGCTGAGGCAGGGGCTGAGCTGTACCGGGGGCCGTGTGGAGGGGAGGCTACTGAGCTGTTGCTCAGCCGGCCTCTGGGGACTTTGGGAAGAGAAGCCAGGAGGCGAGGCTCGTGCACGAGTGTGTGCCCGCCCACTGCCTCCTGCTTGCACTGCTGGGAGAGGAAGTGCAGTCACTTACCGATCGGGTTATTTTCATAACGGCTGTCTCAGGCGTGGGGGAGGAGGGTGGCGAGGGGGAGGGGCAGGGGAGCAGCCACAGCAGCTCACTCCCCAAACTAGGACTTGCTCAGCCGGAGGCCGGCCCGGAGCTGGAGCGGGAGCCGGGGCTCGCCTGCACCCCCCCCCCAGGACCCCAGCCCCCGCCCGCTGGCCCACCTCCTGCCTGCCGCCCTGCCTTCCAGATCAGGTCAAAGGGGCTTGCCTCAACCCTTCCTTGCCTTCTGCTTCCTCCCTCCTGGATCTGTCTGGGTGGGCCTGGGGAGGGGTGGATCAGGGCTGGCCCGGGCACCACCATCCCCAGTCGAGGCTCCTGAAGCTGATGGAAAGGGACCGGCAAAGCCTAGGCCGACCGAGCTCCTGTCTGAGCTCCTGTCCCCGAGCCAGGGCAGGACCCTGTTGAGGTAAACATGACTGGCCTGGTCGCCTCCTTTGCCATGCAGCCCTGGCCCACCTCTCCCCACTGTGCATTCTGGTTTGGTTTGGTTTGGTTTGGGCAGGATCCTTTTTTTTTTTTTTTTTTTTTTTTTGGGCAGGATCCTTTTAGTGAACAGAGACCTAGGAACCCTGCCTCACCAGCCCCAGGCAGGCCCCCTTTCCAGCATTCCCCGTCTCCTCCCCTCCAACCTCAGCCTCAGGGCTGTGGGAGCAAAGCAGCCAGAGGTGGCTTCTGAGCAGCAAGACCCTGGGGAAGCAGCTCCAGGCCCCGGCTCTGGGGCTGCTGGAAATGGGGCCACATGGCACCATTCCCAGCCTGCACCGGGAAGAGGGGCGTGAGGGGCCCGTCCACAGCGTGGAACGGGCACTCTGACTGAATCCCACAGGGCGGCCTGTGTGAGCACCTCTGGTAGCAGAGGGGTCCCCGGGGGCCAGGCCTGGTGCCAGGAGGCAGAGGGCGTTCATCACAGCAGGAGCAGACACCCAGGCGGCTCTGGCTGCCAGGCTCTGTTCCTCAGGGGGTGGGGGTGGCCATCCTGGGAGCTCCAGCTTCCCCTTCCGGTTCCCACCCCCACCGTGGGCAGAGACAGACCCCAGGAGGTGACACTATCCACACGCCCTGGTGTCTGCTATAGGCGTAGGCCCTGCCCTGCCCCTCCTCTCTGCCAGGCGCCGTCAGGTACTTTCTACTGTTATCTCATCCGAACCTCCCTTATGTCAAACCTCCTAAACTAGGTCATTTCATCCCCATTTTTCAGATAAGAAAATTGAGACTCGGAAAGGTTAGTTGGTCAGCCCAGGAAAGCAATGGCAGATATGGGATGCCAAGGCTCATGGGCTTTTCCACTTGAAGCTAACATAGAGTGTGAGACAGTCTGGCTGGGAGGCCAAGAGTCCTGTGCTTCCTAGCCAGTCGCCGATGAAGCTGAGGCACTCGTGTCCGCTCATCCCCGGCAGCTGCCTTAGCTTGGCCACCTGCAGCCCCACTCGGTGCTGTTCACCGGGGTGCATGGCCAGCCACCACTGTGCGTGTCTCCCTGTAGCATCCTTTGTCCTCCCCAGGCTCCCAGCAGCCAGTTGACGGGGCCCGTGAGTCCTTTCCCACTCTGTCCCCTTCGGGTGTGACAGGATTACCCCAGGTCCCCCACTGGGAGGCTGAGGGGCAGCCATTCGTGCTCTGCTGTTGGTGTTAGAGCCCTGTGGGGCGTCCTCCGGTGACCTTTACACGTACCATGTGGTACGTGGAAGGTGACAGAGCGTGAGGTGACAAGAAGCTGCCACTCGGAGCTGTGCTGTGGGGAGAAGCTCCACGCCCAAGCAGAGGAAAGGCTGGGACAGGCCTGAGACCAGGCTGGGCTTCTGAGCAGACCCAGCAAAAGCCTCAGCAGAGATAGGAAGTCAGGAGTCAGGCCACTGCTGACCAGAGGACAGAGGTTTCTATGGAGACAGGAGGAACAGGAAGCATGGGGCCTGGGGGGAGCGTAGAGGAGTGGGTGCCTTAGAGGAGAGTTTGTCATAAGGTGTCAGGTCAGCCAGCTGACTGCCTCCTTGGACCAACAAGGAGACTGAGGCCCGTGAGGGAGGGGCTTTGCACGTGGCCACACAAGGCCAGGCTGGCCTAGCCTGCCCCACCCCGCTCGCAGTGACTGCACCTTCAGGCCCCTGAGGAGACCCCGGGGCAGTGTGTGGGCTCGAACGCGGTAGGGGAGCACCTGTAAGTCGCCCCCGTGTCATGAGGCGGATGTGCGGGCGACTTCGTCCTGCCGGCGCCTCTTGTCGTGGGTCTGGGGCAGTAGGCAGGGTCCAGCCCTCACTGCCACCCAGAGAGCAGCTGCCGCACCCCACCCCACCCCCGCCAGTGACTGTGGCCTTTTGTTTTCTGGGTGACACTCGCATCAGGCGGTGTGTTCGGCTGACTAATCTCCTCCGGGCTGGGCAGCTGTCACAGGGCGGCCTGACCAGGTGGGCAGGGAAAGCTGACACCCTGGGGCAGTGCTGGCAAGCCAGTGCCCTGGGGCAGTGGGCAGCTGGGCCTTTAGGCTCCTCTTCCTGGGTGCAGAGCAGACCCTGCGTCAGGCAGCCCTGGGTTCAGGTCCCAGTCCTGCCGCTGACCAGCCGAGTGATCTTGGAGCACGTTACTGCACCTCGTCAAGCCTGTTTCCTCATCTCTGTAATGGAGCTATCGATCCTGCCTCAGGAGGTGGTGGTAGTGAGGATCAAACGAGATGATAAACGAACGCACTTAGCCCAGGGCCCGTCGCATAGTAGGTGATGGGTAAATGGGACCGCTACTGTCCTTGTTATGGCTCCCTTCCCTCCCCCGCATCCCACCTTAGTCCCAGCTCGTGGCCCAGCAGGGAAGACCCTGCTCTCTGCCATGTCTCTGGGGCGCGGGCTTTGGGGTTCAGGTAGAGGCAGGTCCCAGCAGTGGCTCCGCACAGACTAGTTGTGCACTTTGGGCAAGTTACCTCCGCAGTCTCCCATGAGGAACGGGGCATGATACAGTATCTATTCTTTAGGGTGCTGTGTTTATTTATTTAAATTTTATTTATTTATTTATTTTTGGCTGCGTCGGGTCTTCGTTGCCCGGCTTTCTCTAGTTGCAGCGAGCAGGGGCTGCTCTTCACTGTGGTGTGCGGGCTTCTCATTGCAGTGGCTTCTCTTGTTGTGGAGCACGGGCTCTAGGCACGTGGGCTTCAGTAGTTGTGGCTTGCGGGCTACAGAGCTCAGGCTCAGTAGCTGTGGCGCACGGGCTTAGTTGCTCCGCGGCATGTGGGATCTTCCCAGACCGGGGCTCGACCCCGTGTCCCCTGCATTGGCAGGCGGTTTTTTGTTTTTCTTTTTTTTTGGCTGTGTTGGGTCTTCGTTTCTGTGCGAGGGCTTCCTCTAGTTCCAGCAAGCAGGGGCCACTCTTCATCGCGGTGCGCGGGCCTCTCACTGTGGCGGCCTCTCTTGTTGCGGAGCACAGGCTCCAGGTGCGCAGGCTCAGTACTTGTGGTTCATGGGCCTAGTTGCTCCGCGGCATGTTGGATCCTCCCAGACCAGGGCTCAAACCCGTGTCCCCTGCATAGGCAGGTGGATTCTTAACCACTGCGCCACCAGGGAAGTCCCTAGGGTGCTGTGGTTTATAAAATGGTACACATGTTTGCAGAGGGCTTAGAACCGTGCCTGTTACAGGTGGGCGCTCAGTAAACGTAAGCCATGATGGCATTGACTTTAGGAGGAAGCCAAGAGCTCTCCTGCCTTTCTCCCTGTCACCTGCAGAGGCTGGCAGACTGTTAAGAGGCAGAGACCCGGAGCTGGGCAGACCCGAGCACTGCTTCCCCAGGCATGGGTGCCTCCGTGTCAGTACCTCCACAGCCATCCAGGGCCCCGCCTGACACTGCCTGCCCGGACCCACAGGGCAGTAGCAATCAAGGGTGGGGGTACCGCTCCAGCGCACAGCTCCAGGGCTGCCTCCTGGGCTGCGGGGTGTTGGATGGGAGGAGTAGGCGCTGGACATGCAGCCCAGCCCCGATTCCTCAGACACATCATCTTCCACCTTTTGTCCAGGGCTCCCACCCTCTCTCAGAGGCCCTCAGCTAGCAGAAGTATCTCTCCTGTCAGCCCCAGGCAGGTGTCCCATGGCCGTGACTCAGACCTCCCTGTGGCTGCCAGGGCCCAGGAGAGTACTTGATGGCAGGACACAGGTGTCCCTGGGAATTCTGGAGGCGTTGCCCCCCTGAAGCATACCAGGCTTCCTGCCCCTCCCGCACTGTTAGGGGAAGGTGAGGGCGCAGGTGCTCCCAGCCGCCTGTGCGGAAGGGGCGGCAGGGGGTAGGTGAGCTGGCAGAGGAAGCGGAGCCTGTGTTCAGACCAGGTCAAGGGAGGATGGCTTGAGCAAGGGTGGTCGCCAAGGCTCCTGCAGGAGGAGCTCTGGGTAGCTTAGTGTCTGGAATTCTCAGCGTTTGGGCTTCGGGCATTGGCCCCCAGGTCAAGGTGCAGTTCATGGGCTTCCTCAGCAGCAGAGCTGGAAGGGTTTTCTGACATCATCCAGCATTTTCACACATGGAATGTCTGTACTGTGCCTCTTCAGAAAGGTAAGACCAGAAGAGTTCTTACTGTCGGCCCCTCAGAGCAAGAGCACACACACCCCCAGAGGCGGAGGCACTCTCGGCTCTCATGGCTTCCCACGCAAAGTCCCCCTGGTGGCTTCTCTCCCTGTGCAGCTGCCTCTCCAGCTTTCGGGGGGCCTTAGTTCCCCGGGGCCTTCAATCCCCAAGGCAGACGTCAGATCCTTTCCATTTCTAGTGCCACTGTCAGCCTGACTGCAAGTCAGGGGGTCGTATCAGGACTGAATTTCTCTTCAGAGAGCCTCATTTTCTTACCATGGCTTGGTTTGTGCCATGTTCCAGGAGGGGACACCTAAGCCTAACCTGCCCTGTGTTGGTGGCAAAACAAAGGCCTAAGGAGAGGAAAAGCCTTGCCCTCAGCCCCTCAGTCTGTCTAGGTCGGCTCCAGGCTTCCACCTTCCTTTTTATTTTCTTTTCCATCAGCTTCAGGCAAGGGACTTGAAGCCCTTTAGGCTAGAGCTTGGTGGATCATGGTGCCTGGACAGGGGATCCCAGATGGGGAGCTGGCAGCCCCTCCTACCCAGCACTCCTGGGGCCGCACAGGGAACAGTGATGAATGCAGGCTCCCTGCTGGATCCTCTGGCACCCCCAGGCACCCCGTTTATGGAGCTCAGAGGCCACAGACGCCCCCCAGCCCCCGCAATGCCTCCCAAGTGTCCCTTCTCTGCTCAAAGGGCAGCGGCTGTGACGGGGCTCCCGGGCACAGGGTGCGCCGTGGCCTGGCCCAGCTCCTCATGCCCCCGGTCTCCACCCGACAGCCACCCGCCTGCCCCTGCCATGGAGACCTTCTTTAGGAGACACTTCCAGCGGAAGGCGCCAGGCCCTGGAGAGGGGCAGAGGCGGCCCGGCAGCGTGGGGCTGCCCACAGGCAAGGCCCGGCGCCGCTCGCCTGCAGGGCAGGCCTCCTCCTCGCTGGTCCAGCGGCGCCGCTCCAGCGCACAGCTCCAGGGCTGCCTCCTGGGCTGCGGGGTGGGGGCCCCGCGCTCCAGCCGCCGGCGCTCCAGCACCGCGCCCCCCTCCTGCAACCCCCGCTTCACCGTGGATGAGGTGCCCGCCCTGCAGCCTGCCACTGTTGGGGCCCCGCGTCTGGACACACCCCTGCTGTTGGCCGGGCTCTTGGGCATGGATGAGGAGGAGGGGGTCCAGGAGGAGGATGTGACAGTTGCGTCGTTGGCGGCCACCCAGCCAGGCACCAAGAGACCGGGGCCATCCCCGCATCGGGGAGCCCTGCCCGTGCTGCCCATTCCCCGCTGGCGCCGGCGCCGGGCCTCCTCCCACCTGCTGCCCGCTGACGTGGTGAAAGACCGCGCCCTCTGGGGCCTGCATGGTTACTACCGGCCCCTCAGCCCGCAGCGGCCCTCAGGCCAGCACCTCAGCCTGGGGGGCCGAAGAGCCTCGGGCACCGCAGCTGGCCCCAGGATGCCTGCCTGCGTGCGCCCGCTGTCCCGCAGACGCCAGGTAGCCCTGCGGCGCAAGTCAGCCGGACCCCAGACCTGGAGTGCCCTGCTTGCGTAGGTATAGCTGCAGCCAGCAGGGCGAGTGGCCTCCGGGGGCTGGCTTGAGGGCCCCCGGCTCGGGAAGAGCTCTGAGCCACGCTCGGAAGCCAGCAGGACTCTCAGGAGGGCCCAGTCTCCTTGGGGATCCTCTCAGAGTCTTGGGCTGCCTTAGGGCATCCTCTGCCCTTCCTACCGCTGTCCCTGTCTTGACCCGGTGTTGAGGTCACGGTGAGGGCAGAGATCCTAGGTGAGGGGAAGGAAGCAGAGTCGCCGAGCGCTCAGCTAGCCTCAGCTATCTCCTTTTCTGTAGGAAAGCCATCACCAAGTCAGGCCTCCAGCACCTGGCACCCCCTCCTCCAGCTCCCGGGGCCCCGCGCAGTGAGCCTGAGCGGCAGATCCGGAGCACTGTGGACTGGAGCGTGAGTGGCCGGGAGCTGCAAGGGGCAAATGAGGACCAGTCCCCGCCGGGCTCAGGGCCACAGGAGCAGTCGGGTTGAGGGTACTGTGGGCAGCTGCGAGAAGAGCCCGTGGGCCTATGGGGTCAGGGCAGACCTGGCATGGCCACGTTTGAGCCAAGCCTTAAAGCCAAGGGACAGTGGGGAAAACAGGATGGAGCAAAGTAGATTGTGGCAGCTGGAGCAGGTTTGTATTGGGAGAGGGAGGGTTGGTCGGGCAGGGCAGGGGTGCACTAAGCGTGCTCACCCTGTGGTCTAGGAGTCAGCGACGTATGGGGAGCACATCTGGTTTGAGACCAACGTGTCCGGGGACTTCTGCTATGTTGGAGAGCAGTACTGTGTAGCCAAGATGCTGGTGAGTGAGCTCTGTGCGGCACACTGCCCCCTGGTGGTGGAGCCAGGTCTAGAAGCCTGTAGGCCGACGCCTGCGGGCCTGACAGGCTGCTGCCCTTCCAGGGAGGGCGGAAACAAGGCTCTCACCTAAGCACCCCTGCGGTGGGCTGCCCGAGGATGGTGAGAGGAATGGGGCTGTGTCCTGATGCCGGGGCTGGGGCTTCCCGGTGCACACAGTGGGCAGCTGTGCTGGGGCAGGTGCGAGGAGTTCTCTGCCTGCCCTGCGGCAGCATCCTGGGTGGAGTTACCTGGTGCCTCAGGGGCCCTCTCTTTCCTGCAGCAGAAATCAGTGTCCCGGAGAAAGTGTGCAGCGTGCAAGATTGTGGTGCACACCCCCTGCATTGAACAGCTAGAGAAGGTGAGTGTGGTTGCTCAGGCTCTCCGGCCCCTCCCCTTTGGGTGCTAAAGCCCTCCCAGTGCACACACGTGTGTATCTGTACACGCATTTTCATGTTACACAAACATCACCTGCCGGGGGTACCCCAGTGTGCGTAGTGGTGAAGAGCCAAGGACCCTGGAGCTGAGATGCCTGCATTTGCATCCTGGCTCCTCCCCTTTACTTGTTACTGTGACCCCACTGCCCAGAACAAGCCTGGCACAGAGTGGGGCTTGTAGACTATTACTCAACCAGATGAAGTAATGAATGATGACCGAGACACCATTTTATCAGTTCCCAAACTAACACTTAGAAGGGGCCATGCCTTGCTGAAGCTGTGCAACTCAGCTGTGTCAGGGCCAGTCCTGTGCGGCCCTGAAGCCTGGCTCAGTCCCCTCCACGCTGCCACTGTAAAGACCTTTCCCCAAGGACCACTGTCCACGGTGTGTCTGCAGCTGGGGGCACGTCTGGGCCGTGTGCTTCCAGGGAGGGAGGTGGAAGGAATGCTGGGCGGGTGGGTCCAGGCAGAGGGTGGGAGGGCTGCCATGGCCCATCAGGGCTCCCCAGGCAGCAGAAACCCAGACCAGCATAAGAGAAATCCCGTAGGGCTAGCAATGGCATGAACAAGGCTAACATGGACTGCTTCCCCGACCCCCCAACTCGTAGTGTGAGGTTTCCCTACAATTCTACTAAGGCTGAAGCAGGGACAGTTAGGAGAAGAGAAACCAGTGTAGCCCCGGGCACTATAGACCCATCACACCACCCCCTAAGGTGAAAATCAAACCAGGATTTCACAAATGAGCTAACAATCTCCAGGGACCAGTCAGCAAGCAAGGACTGGGTTGCCGGCATGTGCCTGAGTTGGGAGTGCTGGAGGGTGAGGAAAGGTATAGGAGGGGTAAGCCTTGGTGCTGTTTTAGTGGGGGAGACGGATACAGAGCTTGCTGTCTCCCTCATCCCAGAACACTGGGCAGAGGAAGGAAAGATTCCTTCTGGCTAGTGGAGAGGAGCGGGGATGTAGGAGGGCTTCTGAGAAGAGGCGTCTCACGTTCTCAGGGCTCCCAGGATGATTGGGGGCTATCCCTACCTTGCAAGGATACCTCCGAGTGACACTCTCCTGAAGGGGGTGGCCATATGCCTGACCCCACGAAGGGAGGTTCTGATGTTTTGGTGATCATTTCATGTTTCACAGATAAATTTCCGCTGTAAGCCATCCTTCCGTGAATCAGGCTCCAGGAACGTCCGGGAGGTAAGTGCCCAGGGTAGTTAGGGCCCCAGGTTTCCTGAGTGGGCCTCTCTGCAGTGTCTTCAGAGTGTCACCAGGGGCTCAGCTCCTTCTAGGCGGCTCTGGGGCCCAGGGAGGTACAGGGCTGAGGCTCTGAGGGTCTCAAAGGGGAAGGCCCGGTTGGCCCTGCCTGCAGATGGGGTAGGGCACTGCCTACCTCTTGTGCCTCCCAGTTCTCTCTGTACTTCCTCTGAGCCCCGACCTCCAGGCCACGGGGAGAAGTCTTCAGCCCCTTCTCACACACAGGACTGCAGAGAGCATCCTGCAGCCCCTGCCCCTCACTGTTGATATATTGAGGGGCACAGGCCACGTTCAAAGCTTCCACCCCTCACTTACTCCGGTGACGCTTCTCTCCTCCGCCAGCCAACCTTTGTGCGGCACCACTGGGTACACAGGCGACGCCAGGATGGCAAGTGTCGGCACTGTGGGAAGGTGAGGCCCTGCCCAAGGAAGTTGGCCAGCCTGCTGCCCACTGGCCCCAGGCCCTACGGCCCCTGAGCCTCGTGTGGCCCGTCCATCACTGACCGTGGTCAGGGCTCACCCTCAGCCTGGCTGCAGTGCCCAGCCAGTTCCAGAGCAGCCAGGTCCCTGGGCAGAGCAGGAGGGCAGGGAGGAAAGCCTTCTAGAGCAGCGTCTCTGGACTGCTCTGAAGTCGCAAGTGAGCCCTTTGAGAAGCATATAGACTTCTTCACTCATTAACTCAGCAGATGCATGTTTAGGGCCTGCTGAGTGGCAAGCACCGAGCTGGGTAGCGGGTCCCTGTCCTCCTAGAGGAGGATGTGGCTCCCAGACAGGCTGCAGGGGGCTTCCTGAGCACAGTCCACAGTGGTTGTGGTTTCGTTGACTTATTTATTGTCTGCTTCTTGTCTGCTCCCTCAGTAAGTTCAGGCTCTGAGAGGTCCCTCTTTCCTCCGTCCACTCAGTATCCAGCAGTGTGGGGCACACAGCAGGCCCGCGAGGAACGTGTGTGGAATGAGCAGGAATGAATGTGATCGGTACCATAAAGAACTTTCAGAGTGCACTGGCGGGCCTGGCGGGCCTGGGTCAGGAAGGAGGGATTGGAATCAGGCAGGAGTTAGCTGTGGACCCCTTTGCAGCAGATCACGCAATTAACTAAAGAGAGTTGTGGGCACCTGGCTCAGCCTCCCTCCCTACCCTAGGGACTCATTTTACAGTTCTTTTATTTTTAAAAAACGTGCTCCATTGCCCTGGGTGGAGAAAGGTTGGCACCGGAAGGGGGCTGGGTCTGCTGCTCCAGGCCAGGTCCCGGCTGCCCTCATCACCCTGTACGCCCTAGGGCTTCCAGCAGAAGTTCACCTTCCACAGCAAGGAGATCGTGGCCATCAGCTGCTCCTGGTGCAAGCAAGCAGTGAGTGCTACTCGCCCTACCTGCAGGCTGGCCCCCGGGCTGCGCTGGGTTGGGGGTCCCGGGTCTCAGCTGGGTCCGGCTCAGCCACGCCAACCAACCCCCTCTAGTACCACAGCAAGGTGTCCTGCTTCATGCTGCAGCAGATCGAGGAGCCGTGCTCCCTGGGGGTCCACGCCGCCGTGGTCATCCCACCCACCTGGATCCTCCGTGCCCGCAGGCCCCAGGTGAGTCCTGCCCGCACCCTTGACCCCCGCAGACACCTAGGGTCTGCCAGCCACCTGGGCCCACCCACCTTGTCACCAACATCCTTGCTTCCCTTGCAGAATACCCTCAAGGCAAGCAAGAAGAAAAAGAGGGCATCCTTCAAGAGGAAATCTAGCAAGAAAGGGCCTGAGGTTAGACCTGGGACCAGGTGGGCAGCTGGAGGGGAACAGGAGAGAGGGGCCTGTTTTGGGGGATGCTGAGCCCCCTGGGCTGATGCTGCCAGCTCGGCCACCAGTGGGTCAGTTTGGGCTCTGCGGCCCTGAGGAGGGTGAGAGGTCAGATCCGAGGTGCCTCTCTATGGCCAGGCCCACTGTGAGGTGTGACCCGGTGTGATCACAAGGGAACGGGGGCGGGGTCTGCCAAGACAGGAAAGAGCCTTATGGGCTCTCTGTGTCTCCAAGGAGGGCCGCTGGAGACCCTTCATCATCAGGCCCACCCCGTCCCCCCTCATGAAGCCCCTGCTGGTGTTCGTGAACCCCAAGAGTGGGGGCAACCAGGTACCCACAGCCTGCCCTCTCCACCGAGCGCCTTGGGGGAGGGATGGGGTCAAGCTCATGCCCCTCCCCGCAGCAGCTGTTCCCAGGTTCTGTTGCAGCTTCTGCCCCATTCCTCTTTCCCAGGGACGCTGAGAAAATCCAATTCTGTCTCCACCCTTCGCCCCTGCCTAGGCCTTGTTCCCACAGTTCCCACCCTTCTCCCCACGCATCTCTCCACCTCAGCCCGCCACCCCTGACTGCCTCCCCCCCGCCCCCCGCCGCCCCGTCCCTGTCGGCTCCTGGTCTCCCACAGGGCGCCAAGATCATCCAGTCCTTCCTCTGGTATCTCAATCCCCGGCAAGTCTTTGACCTGAGCCAGGGAGGGCCCAAGGAGGCGTAAGTACTTGCCAGGGCTCTCGTGGGGATGGTGGCGGGGGCTCGCCTGGCGCTCGGGGTACAGCACTCGGACCCTGACCCCGTTCCTGTCTTCTGACCCCAGGCTGGAGATGTACCGCCGGGTGCACAACCTGCGGATTCTGGCCTGTGGGGGCGATGGCACGGTGAGCACCCCTGCCCCTCCCGGCCCGGCCCGGCCCTGGCCTCGCACTCTGACCTGGCGTCTCGTGCTCTGCCCGCGGCAGGTTGGCTGGATCCTCTCCACCCTGGACCAGCTGCGCTTAAAACCACCGCCACCTGTCGCCATCCTGCCCCTGGGCACCGGCAACGACTTGGCCCGCACCCTCAACTGGGGTGGGGTGAGCGCCCACAGGGCAGGGAGCTGGGGAGGGCGGGGCAGCAGGGAAGGCCCAGACCCCGGAGGGGCTCAGTTCCTTCCTCCCCCCAGGGCTACACCGATGAGCCCGTGTCCAAGATCCTCTCCCACGTAGAGGAGGGCAACGTGGTGCAGCTGGACCGCTGGGACCTCCATGCTGAGCCCAACCCCGAGGCGGGGCCTGAGGAGCGAGATGAGGGGGCCACCGACCGGGTGGGTCGGCCGGGGCAGGGCCGGGGGTGTCTGGGATCCTGGGACCCGGGGTGACTCTTGGTGTCTCCAGCCCTCGGCCTCTTCACAGGAAGAGGGAGTAACGGTACTCACCTCAAGAGGTAGCTGTCACTCAGCCACTCAGCACATATTTACTGAGAACCTGCTACTGCCGGGCACCGTCTGTTCTCAGCAGTGAGCAAAACCGAGTCCCGGCTCTCGTGGGGCTCCTGCGAACACGGCCCGTCAAGGGGGAGGGCTATGGGAAGAGAGGGCCAGCAGGGCACGGGGCGCCCTTGTGCGCGGGGCACTTAGCCTGGGAGCTCAGACGGCAGGGCCGAGGCCGGGGGGGCTGGGGGCAGAGCTGTCTGGTGGACGTGACTGTGTGGGAAAGGCCTGAAAACGCGGGGGCTGAGCCGGCCAGCCCTCATGCCCGTCCCTGGCCTTTCTCCAGCTGCCGCTGGATGTCTTCAACAACTACTTCAGCCTGGGCTTTGATGCCCACGTCACCCTGGAGTTTCACGAGTCTCGAGGTTGGCAGACTTTTGCTGAGGAGGCCTGGGGAGGCTGGGGAGGGAGGGATACAGGAGGGGGTCCCCGAGAGGACCAGATCTTGCCCTTCCCAGTAAAAGGCATTCATTCTCAACCCTCCCTCTTGACCCCAGCCTGGGAAGCCCCAGCAGGCTCAGAACAACTGACTGTCCCCTATTTCTTGTCACCACCCAGAGGCCAACCCAGAGAAATTCAACAGCCGCTTTCGGAATAAGATGTTCTACGCCGGGGTGAGTCTGGGGTCTGCCAGCTGCGCCCCACCACTCCCATGCCCACCTCTTCTACCGCCTGTGCCCCCTGCCTACCTGTGTCTCCCAGGCCGCAGGACCCCTGCGTGGCAGCGGTGAAGGCAATTACCTGTCACCAGATGGTGACGCCCTCTGTCTCCCACAGACAGCCTTCTCCGACTTCCTGATGGGCAGCTCCAAGGACTTGGCCAAGCACATCCGCGTGGTGGTGAGTGGGCCATGCTGGCAGGCAGGGTGGGCGGGCCCAGCGGAAGGGAGACCACCTGGGTACATATACCCTCTACACCCTCCGCCATTCCCGCCTCCAGTGTGACGGGACTGACCTGACCCCCAAGATTCAGGACCTGAAACCCCAGTGCATTGTTTTCCTGAACATCCCCAGGTGAGGAGGGAAGGGCTCTGTGTGGGCCCTGCTGCCTCTGTCCTGCACGCCCGTCCCCTGAAGCCCATTGTGGTGCCCTCCCCTGCAGGTACTGTGCAGGCACCATGCCCTGGGGCCACCCTGGGGAGCACCATGACTTCGAGCCCCAGCGGCATGATGATGGCTACCTCGAGGTGATTGGCTTTACCATGACATCCCTGGTGAGTGAGCCAGCACGGGGACCGTCTAGAGCCCCGGCCCCTCTTTGCCCCGGCCCTGTCCCCACAGTGCCCCGGAGCCTGGCCCCGAGATGGAAGGGGGGGCAGTCACCAAACTTCCTTCATTGGCCAGGACAGGAGAGCTGACCCTCACCTCCTTCTCTGGCTGGGGTCTCACCCTCCGTCTGCTCTCCACGGGGCGGGGGGTCACTCTCACTTTGGCCAGAGCATCCCTGGGAAAAGCGGAGCTTGAGGTCCTGCCACCCCCTGGCCCCTGGCCTGAGCCTCTCGCGCCCACAGGCAGCACTGCAGGTGGGCGGGCACGGCGAGCGGCTGACACAGTGCCGAGAGGTGCTGCTCACCACGTCTAAGGCCATCCCAGTGCAGGTGGATGGTGAGCCCTGCAAGCTCGCAGCCTCATGCATCCGCATCTCGCTGCGCAACCAGGCCACCATGGTGCAGAAGGCCAAGCGGCGGAGCGCTGCCCCCCTGCACAGCGAGTATGCCCCTCCCCAGCCTCGGTTTTCCCATCTGGAAATGAGGCTCACAGTCCCCCGGGGCAGCTGGGTGGGGCACGTGGCTCGGTGCCTGGCGGGGACGGGAAGCCCAGGAGAGCCCTTGCCGAGTGCTGTGTGGTCGCCCCGCCCGCAGCCAGCAGCCAGTGCCGGAGCAGCTGCGGATCCAGGTGAGCAGGGTCAGCATGCACGACTACGAGGCCTTGCACTATGACAAGGAGCAGCTCAAAGAGGCCTGTGAGTGGCGAACGGGGCTGGGGGCTCCGAGGAGCGCCGGGTCCCCTGAGGGCAGGGCGGTGGGGGGCAGCCGGCTGCTGACAGCCGCTCTGTCCTCCAGCCGTGCCGTTGGGCACCGTGGTGGTCCCGGGAGACAGCGACCTGGAGCTGTGCCGCGCCCACATCGAGAGGCTCAGGCAGGTGAGGAGCAGGTCTGGGGCCTGCCTGGGCTGCCCCCTCCTGCCCCGGGTTCTGGTCGCCCCCAGCCCCGGCCTCTGCTTCTCTCGGTAGGAGCCCGAAGGTGCTGGAGCCAAGTCTCCGACGTGCCAGAAACTCTCCCCCAAGTGGTGCTTCCTGGATGGTGAGTGGCCCCAAGGGCCATCTCAGGGTGGTCCCAGGCCGTGTCCTGCCCCCTCCCTTGGGGGTCCTAGGTGGGGCGGCAGAAGACCTAGGCCTGGACAAGGGCCCCCTTCCTCAGCCACCTCTCTCCCCACAGCCACCACTGCTAGCCGCTTCTACAGAATCGACAGGGCCCAGGTGAGCACTCGCCGTCCTGCTCCGTCCGCCGCCAGCTCCGGGGCCCCAGTATCCCCTGTCGTGCTAGGCCACCCTCCACAGCCGGGCACAGCCGTCCTTGCGTCCCATAGTGTCCGCGGTTGGGCCGTGCACAGGGATGGTGCTGACGGGAGAAGGGAGCCCGTGTGCCCGGACAGGGCTCGCTGGGTTGGGTTGGCGTGGGGTGGGGGCGGCCCTCACAGCACAGCTGTCATCCATCCAGTCACGGAAGGAAAGGCACTTCTGGCCAGAAGCCTGGTCACCTGGGTAAACGCTTAGCAGTAGGAAGGGGCTGGCCAGCTGGGGGGCCCGCTGTGTGGAGGTCAGGGTATGGGCTTGGGTGGCAGGAGAGGAGAGGAGAATGGGGGAGGGGACAGGGGACTGGCAGGGCCACTGGCCCGCCTGCCTCCTGTCAGCGTTCCTGCTCACAGCAGAGGCTTCTCCAGGTCTCCTGGCCTGGAAGCCCCTCCACCACCACCCCGGCCACCCTGCAGGGCCCTGACTCTCGGCCCTGCCCTCCCGCCCGCAGGAACACCTCAACTACGTGACCGAGATCACACAGGATGAGATTTATATCCTGGACCCTGAGCTGCTGGGGGCGTCTGCCCGACCCGACCTCCCAACGCCCTCTTCCCCCCTCCCCACCTCGCCCTGCTCACCCAGGCCCCGGTGAGTCCCAGGCCTCAGCCAGTGCCCTGGCTGTAAATCCCACCCGTAAGGCAGCGGCTCCTCAAGCCCTGTCTTCTGCCCCAGCCACTTCCCTGAGTGCCAGACGCACGTCCAGCTGCCTGTGGTCCCCACCGGCCCCGCCCCACTGACCCACAGGCAGCAAACTGAACCCAGCCTGCCAGCCCTCCACCCCACCATCCGCCCGCCGCGTCTGAGCACACCGCGGAGCCCCTGCCTCCTGCTCTCTCCCCCCAGCCTGGAACCTTCTTCCCCAGCACCCACCCTGCAGTCAGTGTGCCCTCCCCCTGTACCTGGTCACTTCATCCCACGCAGCCTGAGCCTGGTGGTCTCTGACCCCACCAGCGCCCTCCCTGCTCCATCACCACAGTCCAGCCCCACTCGCCTCTGGGTTCTTTAAGGCACAAGTTTGCCCACCTCTGGACTTCTCCTTGCCTCCCCGATCTTCACAGAGCTGCCCCTCCATTCATCTCTCAGCTTGGGTGTTTCCTCCTCAGAGTCTCCCAGGAGCCCCACCTGAAGTTGCTGTTCAACCACACTAGCCTGTCTCCTATTCTTTGTAGCACTTCCTGCTGTTTCAAAATACCTTATTTATTTGTTTACTTGTTTGTCTCTCTGACTAGAATGTAAGCTCCCTGAGAGCAAGTTCTCTACCCGCCGTGTTCACTGCTGTGTTGCCAGTGCCCAGAACATCACTTGACACATAGGAGGCACTCAATAAACTGTTGAGAGGACAGAGGGCACCCCGGGTTGGGGCTGGGGAGGGCGACAGGCTGGGCCTGTGCTGTAGCCATGTCACCCGTAGCCCTGCCACATCTCATCCTGCTCTGTTTGCAGGTCACTGCCAGGGGATGCTGCACCCCCTACAGGTGAGGCCTCTCCCTGCAGGGCCCCTGTTTCCTCCCTGGTCCTAGGACGGAGGCTCGGTGGGGTGGTGGGGTCGGGTGGGGTGGAGCCCATACGCAGCCTCACAAGAACACAGCTATGTCACAGTCACCGTGAGCCCACAGCCCTTGGCATACGTGCCCCAACAGGCCCCCTTCTCTGCACAATAGTACCTCAGACGTATGTTCACACACCGACACATGCCTAGGCGTCCGGTGCCAGAGAGTAACAGGCAGGTGTTCCGTGCAGGTGAAGAGCTGGTCGAGGCTGCCAAGAGGAACGATTTCTGTAAGGTACTAGTGCCAGGCTCGGGCTTCTTCCCCTTGGCAGCCCCCTCAGGCCCTGGGGAGTGGGGCCTCTGGGCTGGGCCAAGAGCTGATCTGTTGAGGTACGGTCATCTGTCGTCGCCTGGGCCTCTGTGGGGCCTCCGTGTGGTTGTTCCAGTCAGCCATGCCCCCCATCCCTGTCCAGCCCACAATCGATGTCCCTGCATAGGGGCTTCCTAGCTCATTCTGCCTGTCCCTGGTGCTCAGAAAGGATCGAGCCTTAGAGGAACCGCAGGCTCCAAGGCTCGGTCGTCAGTGCTCCCGGGGTGTCCAGGGGCACCTGGGGTGAGAGAAGCTCATCGTGTCTCCCCTGCGCTCCAGAAAGACCCCCAGAGGCCCCTAGGGAGCCTGGGGCCTGTGTGAGTTGGGGGGCGTTTCTGTGGCTGGAAGCAGGGTGGCCCTGAGGAGCCCCAGCCCTGCTCTGCCTCCTGCCCCCAGCTCCAGGAGCTGCACCGAGCCGGGGGTGACCTCATGCACCGAGACGAGCGGAGCCGCACGCTCCTGCACCACGCTGTCAGCACCGGCAGCAAGGAAGTGGTCCGCTACCTGCTGGACCACGGTGAGCTGTGCCACTGGGGCCCCTGGGAGGAAGGAGAGGCTGCCAGGCCTCTCTGACTTCCCCCTCCCCCTTCTCCAGCCCCCACAGAGATCCTTGATGCTGTGGAGGAAAAGTGAGTATGTGGGCAGTGCAGGACCCCAGTTACCCTGGAAACTGTCCCGTCTTTATCTAGCCCCTCCCATTTGGTCCTGTCAGAGCCCATAAACCCTTCCTGGCCACATCTGTCATCCTCTGGGCCACCCCCCCCTTGCCCCAGGACCCTGAACTTCCTGCCCTTTCTAATGGCCTTTGGGAGACAGGAGGGCTCAGAGGACTGGATGGGGTCCACAGCCAGCCCCTGTTCCCCCAGCGGGGAGACCTGTCTGCACCAGGCCGCAGCCCTGGGCCAGCGTACCATCTGCCACTACATCGTGGAGGCCGGGGCCTCTCTCATGAAGACAGACCAGCAGGTGAGCAGACTAGCAGGGCAGGCAGGGGATCCACGCAAACACATGCAACCCTTTCCCAAACTCCAGCCCGGGGAGAGGGGAGTCTGGGGGAGGGCCGCCTCTGGGGATTCAAAGCTGTCCTTCAACCAGCACAGTCCAGACCCCGAGAACCTGAGCCAGCAAGAGTTGGCTGCTCCCGAGGGAAGAGCCCCCATCTTCTAAGCCTGCTGGGGCCGACAGGTCCCTGAGGTGATGGCAGCCCCCCTCATCCAGGGCGACACTCCCCGGCAGCGGGCTGAGAGGGCTCAGGACACGGAACTGGCCGCGTACCTGGAGAACCGGCAGCACTACCAGATGATCCAGCGGGAGGACCAGGAGACGGCTGTGTGAGGCCGCTGCGCAGAAGGGCGACGGGCCGCCAGAGGACCAGCCCCTCCTCGCCCACCTCACTGCCACATTCCAGGCAGAGGGCCACAGAGGGACCCGGGACCCAGGACCCAGGGAAGGAGCCCTGTGCTGCTCCCTGTGGAGCTGCCCAGACCTAGGGCTGGACTCTGAGGAGCTGGGGGCCAGGGGGTGGGGTGGGGTCTCACCCGGCCCCCTGAGGCCACAGCCTAACCCAGAGGCTCACAGGGGGCCAGGAGACTGGACTGGGCTGGGCAGACCATTGGGGGGGCTGGGGGGGCCCTCACCTTCCCTGCAGTGGGTGCCCTGGGGTTGAGGGCCCGCAGCCCAGAGGGCAGAGGGCCTTGAGGCCCTGTGAGGGAGCCCCCAGGAAGACGCTTCCTAAGCCTCCGGGTCCTTTAGGACCCTCACTCTGAGGCTCCTGGGAGCTTGGGCCCCTCTCCCGCCCTGACACCACCCCCCCACCCCCGCCCCCAGGGCTTCTTCCCGGAAACACGGAGCCTGCTGCATCTGCCTGCCCGCTGCCCTGCTTAGCACCTACCCGGTGACCCTCCTCCCAAACCCAGTCATTTCACCTCCGACTGTGTGGCCTGGGGGGTGGGGGTGGGGGCTTTCACGGTGACATGTTTACAGCTGGGTGTGACTCAGTAAAGTGGATTTTTTTTCCTTTCCGCTTTTCTTTTTTTGTGGGGGAGGTCTTCCATTAGCGGTGGGATCTGCTGGGTTATCCTCCGGGTGGGGGACTGGACACCGTCGACCCAGACCCAGACTCATTTCGAGGGATCTTGGCTTCCGTTTCGGGGTGGGGTCCGAGGGGCTGCCCGGGACCTGACCTCTGCCTGGCTGCCGCGCTGGTCGTGGCCGGGGGAGGAGCTGATTTCCTCCTGCTTCCCGCTTCCCGCGGGGAAGATAACAATGAAAGTGAAAGAGGTGGAGAGGGGGCGCCTATGGCCGGGGGCAAACCCCCCCCTCCTGGCCTCAACTGCTTTCGCTGTTTAGGGTATCGGATGAGGTGATCCCCGAGCCTCCAGGCTCAGAAGGGGTGGGCGTTTGCAGCCGCTGCCGGGCCGCGTCTGGAACTTCTCAGACGGCTGCTGTCGGCTCTAAATCTTAACCAAATCCAGGCCTGCGGGCTCCTCCTTCCCCAGCTCCCCCGCCCCCCGCGCGCCCGCCAACCTGCGCGTGGAGAAAGGCGCAGTGGCCTCCGCGCCTTTCCGACCCGTGCGCTTTTCTGGGGTGCCCCGTCCGAGCCCCATCTCGACACTGAGCAGAGCATCTCACTGCAGACCTGGTGAAGCGACCCGAGGCGGGGGCTGGCACTCCTTCCCCAGGGATCTAATGGGCGCTGGGAGTCGAGCGGGCCCTGGGAGGCGGAGCGGGGCCTCGACGGGGTTAATCACTGCACCCGGGGCTCTACGGACAGAGCCGCACACAGGCTCGAACGCGGGCCCCGCGCCGGGACCTGTGACACACCCGGGGCTCCGTGCTCCCTCCTGGTCTCCACCTAAAGCTCCGTGGCCATGAAGGGAAGCTGGCGTCCAGAGGGGAAAGGGGACGGCCCCGAGGAGGGGGCAGAGGGCGGGGACGGCAAACAGGGGCCTGGGCCGAGGGAGCGCGAGATTGGGGGCTGGGGACAGGGGGTGCCGGGATAGGACGGAGACCCGGGGCTGGGGCTGGGGACGCCAGGAGAGCCCGGCGTCTGAAAGCGGAGGGCACCGGCCGGGCGAGACGAGGCAAGGCGAGGGTGTGGGGCCGAGCGGCGGGAAGAGGGGGTAGAGGCGCGGGGGGCTCGGGGAGGGAGCGGAGGCGGGGATGCCGGGGTCGGGGGCGGCGCGGGTTTGAGGGGAGGGGGCGGGGCAGGTCCTTCGTCGGTGGGGGGGAGGGGGCGGGGGCCCATGTGACCGGCTCAGACCGGTTCTGGAGACAAAAGGGGCCGCGGCGGCCGGAGCGGGACGGGCCCGGCGCGGGAGGGAGCGAAGCAGCGCGGGCAGCGAGCGAGTGAGTGTGCGGGGCCCCGGAGGGCGCGCGGCGGCTTCGGCCCCTCGGCCGCTGCCGATCTGGGGGCTGGAGGCGGGGTGGGGGTCTGAGCTGAGTCCCGGGCTCCAGGCGGCCCCTGGGGAGACTCCTCCCGCTGTGCGCCCCGGCTGGCGGGGAGGGGCCAGCCCCCCAAGTCCGCCGCCACCGCAGTAGCCGCCCGACCCTTTGGGCCTGGAAACTGGGGAAAGGGGGTGGGAGGTTCACGCCTGCGGCCCCCAGTGAGGACTCTGACCCGTGCTCTACCCCCAGGATGCAGCGCCGAGGCTTCCTCCTCCTCGCCCTCCTCGCCCTGCTGGCGCTCACCTCCGCAGTGGCCAAAAAGAAAGGTGATATGGAGGGTGGGGGGTTTAAGGAGGGCTGGAGCCGGGCAGGTGAGGCCGGCAGCCTCGGTTCCGAGGCCGGGACTCCAGGAAGGGGTCTCCGAGTGAGTCTCTCCTGGCCCGGGTCCTGAGCTCTGTTCCCCATGCGTTGTAGACAAAGTGAAGAAGGGAGGCCCGGGGAGCGAGTGCGCGGAGTGGATCTGGGGGCCCTGCACCCCCAGCAGCAAGGACTGCGGCGTGGGTTTCCGCGAGGGCACCTGCGGGGCCCAGACGCAACGCATCCGGTGCCGGGTCCCCTGTAACTGGAAGAAGGAGTTTGGAGGTGAGGTGGGGCGCAGGCGGAGGGTAGGTGGGGGGCCCAGCCTCACGGGGACCTGAGCAGACCCGTGGAGGGGGCCACAGGCCACCCAGCTCTGACCCGGGCACTCTCCCGCCAGCCGACTGCAAGTACAAGTTTGAGAGCTGGGGGGCATGTGATGGGGGCACAGGCACCAAAGCCCGCCAAGGCACCTTGAAGAAGGCGCGGTACAATGCCCAGTGCCAGGAGACCATCCGTGTGACCAAGCCCTGCACCCCCAAGACCAAAGCCAAGGCCAAAGGTTAGCAGAGGGGCCAGGGGTGGGGTCATCACAGGTGGCTGCCCCTACCTGTGAAGGGAGTGGGTAAAACCTGAAGTTTTGGATCCTGGCCAGTGAATTTTTGACGTGTCTGTACCGGGTTTCCCTGTAGGTAGAGACACCTTGGGTGGGCGGTACTGAGGGCCGCCACAGAGGGTGCTCGGGAGGTTGAAATCCTGGCTCAAGTAAGGACAAAGTCAGCTGTTCTGTTGGAGCCTTTGGCTTGGGATTCAGGGAAATCGTACTGGAACAGCTTGGCTTTGTCATCTCTCCAGCAGGTGGGGGCAGTTTCTATATGGGAAGGACTTCACAGTCCTTACTTCCTCTTTCCCTTAGCTTCATTCCTGACTCACAGCAGCCCTGGAGGCCAACAGGCCAGAGTGGAATCTGCCCACTTCTCAGGTGAGGAGACTGAGGCTGTTGTCCAGGGCTGCTGGGACCAGGACTGAGACCGGGAACTTGAAGGTTTTCTGATCCCCAAAGTCTAAGCTGGGGGGAGTAAGGACTGTCCAGCATCATAATGGCTGTCCTGTCCCACAGGCTTCCAGGCTAGCTGATAGAGAACCACCAGGGGGCAGAATTTTCTCTTCTCTAATGTCTGTGCTGGGGGGAAGGGGGTCTCCAGTGGGTCACCCAAACCCTGCTAATGCGGTCTTTCTTTCTTGTTTTACAGCCAAGAAAGGGAAGGGAAAGGACTAGCGGCCAGGCCTGGATGCCAAGGAGCTTTACTCGGAGGCCTGGCCCATGCCCTCCCTCTACCGGCCCAGGATATAACCCATCAGTGCCTTTTGCCTACTCGTTAGCTTTATCAATCATGCCCTGCTTCTTCCCTTTCACTTGCCCACACCCACCCCAAGTGCCCAAAGTGGGGAGGGACAAGGGATTCTAGGCAGCTTGAGCCTCGCCCAAAGGGATTTGATTCCCCTGTACCCACTTTTCTTCTTCCCCCAATGATGCCATTACTAAGAAATAAATAAATGTCTTTTTTTTTTTTTCCCCAATAAAAGCTTTCTTTTAATATATAAAAGCCCCTTCCCAGGAAGTTTGCTGTGGTGATTTGTTGGAGGTGGGAGAATGGAGGAAAGAGAGGGCTGGAGGGAACAGTGGCTTTCAGGGGGTTGAAGACTTGGCGGTGAGTGCCCCCCAGAGCTCATGGAGAAAAAACGGTTATGAAAATTTCTTCCAGGGCCCCCTACTGACCCCTGGAAGGGTGCCCCCCATCAAGTCCCCTGAGCCTCTCAGTCCTGTTTCTCCAGGGGCCAGGGCTGGGGGAGGGAACCCAGGGGACTCATTAGAACTGATTCCCCCCATCTCAGTTTCCCCCAGGTAAAGGTCTTTTGGTCCAGCCCACTGCCAATCCAGAAGGTTCTATCAGCTGGGAGAGGAGAGATGGGGGTCGCTTGCCTGCCTCACCAGCCCTGCCCCAACTGTCACTGAAGCCTGTGTGTGGGTCAAGTCCACCCCCGTTTTCTCCCTGGTGACCCACCAGGGCGTCCCTCGTGCTGCAGAGGCCAGCCGTGAATACCACTCACCACAGTCCCACCTTCACTGTGTGTGACCCGAGCCAAGCCCTCTCCTTGGGGAGGGAGGGCAACTCTTCAGAATGACAGGGGCCACTCAGCTCAGCCTGGGGAGGTAGGTGGCCAGGCCCCAGTTCCTGAGTGAACCCCTGATCTCCCTGCCAGCCCATCCTGAACGTGGCCAGGGTAGTGCCGTAGGGGGTGCTCGGAGCCCCCTCTGCCTGGCCTCCAGCCAGCTCACCCACTGACCCGCCCACCCAACCAGAGCCCTGCTGAGTAGCTGCAGCAAGGGGAGACTTCTGCCCCTGGAGAGAGATATAGGAAGAGGAGGCTGAGCCTACATGCGGGGTACAGGGGGGCAGAAAGCACCGATTACAGCAGGATGGGGGACCCTTCCCTCCCTGAGCCTCCTTTCCCAAGCATTGGCCCCTTTGCTCCTCCCAGAGGGGTGCTGGGCTCTGCTCCCCTCCAGATGTCCGTTCTTTCAGCCACGCTGGCTGGTCATAGTGGGGCAGGTGCCCACATAGGCCAGTGCTCCCCAGCTCCCTGAGGCAGGACAAGAGCGATGGGTCAGACTGTCCAGTTTGGTCACTTCCTGGGGCTGATCCTCTTTGGCCTGAGCAGAGACCTGGTCTCTGAATCCAGCCAGAGCCTCTTCCTGAGGCTCACGGGGTCTCGGGAACATCAGTTCTCTTCGGCAAACATGAACACTGAGAAGTGCCTCCACATCTCTCCCTGGCAGCAGCTGACACGTGGTCCCCAGCGCACACACCAGCACCTCCAGTGGTACCCCTACCTGCCTACCTGGCAGTGCCGATGTTCCGATACTGGCATAGCAGCAGGTGTCTGAAAGTCTTTTTAAAGGTGGCATTGCAGAGGGCGTAGCAGGCCGGGTTGATGGTGCTGTTGACGTAGCAGAGCCAGTAGCCAATGGACCACACGGTGTCAGGAATGCAGCTCTGGCAGAAGGTGTTCACCAGGACCATGACATTGTAGGGTGTCCAGGTGAGGATGAAGGCTAGCAGAATGGCAAAGATGGTCCGAGTCACCTTGCGCTCCCGGGCTGCCATCTGCCGCTTCTTGCGCACCTGGTTGCGGGCGATGCTGGCAAACTTGCGGGCCACATTGGCCGCCGGACGCATGCCAGCCGGCGTGGCAGGCACAATCTCGATGGCTGTCACACACTCGTTGCCTGTCTGCTTCGTCACAATCTGGATCTTGGACCATTTGGAGGCCGGATTGAGGGTCCGTGGCTGCAGGGGAGGTGCAGGTGTGGCGGGCGTGGTGGCCTCTGTGGTTGACAGCTCTGTGGGTGGTCGTTCCTTGGTGTTCTGGGTGGCGCTGCCCGAGCTGGACTCATTGGAGGTGTCCTTGTCAGCCACTGGGCGTGGCGGGGGGGGGAGGACCGGTGGAGGGGCCTCCTCTAGCTTCCCGTTGCGCAGCTCCCCCCGAGAAGCTTCTCCTGGGGGCGGTTTCTTGACACTCTGCTTCATCAGGGGGCTCTTGAGGAAGGCCAGGGTCTTGGCCTTCTTCTCCTTAGGGCCTTCGGGCCGGTGCTTGTGAACTCGGCTGCGACTGGCCAGGGAGATGTGGATGTAGAGCACCGTCATGATGACCACAGGCAAGTAGAAGGCAGCGATGGCCGTGCCGAAGGTCACCGCCGGGTTGGACAAAAACTGGATGAAGCACTGGTTGTCTGGCACCGTCCGCTTGCCCACCACAAACTGCCAGAACAAGATGGCAGGTGCCCAGAGCACGAAGGACAGGACCCAGGCAGCGGCGATCATGAGGCCCGCCATCTTGGTGGTTCGCCGCGCGGGGTAGGTGAGGGGCTTGGTGACGCAGAAGTACCGGTCAAAGCTGATGATAAGCAGGTTCATGACAGAGGCATTGCTCACCACGTAGTCCAGGGCCAGCCACAGGTCACACACCACGGCACCCAGAGGCCAGTAGCCCTTGATGATGTACACGGTGTAGAGGTTCATGGAGAAAGCGCCTATGATGAGGTCAGCACATGCCAGGCTGAAGAGGAAGTAGTTGTTGACCGTCTGCAGTTGCCTGTTGACTTTGATGGATAGCATCACCAGGATGTTGCCCACGACAGTCACGAGGCTCAGTGAGCCTGTCACCGTGGCAATGAACACCATCTCCACTGTCTCATAGCGGTTATGGGTTGACGTGACCAGGCGCACAGACTGGTTGCCCAAGCTGCCATTGACCGGTGTGAAGTTCGCCATTTTGGTTAGCAGCAGTGGGCGGGCAGTGTCTGGAGGAGGAAGGAGAGAGGAAAGGGGTGAATGGTTGAAGGGGACTAGAGGGGTGAGGTGGGGTACACTGGAGTCAAGGCGACAGAGGAGCATCACCATCCTGCAGAACTCCATCCTTAGAGAACTCTGTCCCATCACTTCCTCCTGTACTCGGTCACTCGTCCTTTGTTGAGTGCCTACTCTTGTACAAGCACTGTTGTACACGCTGGGGTTATGCTGGGGTTACAGAGTGAAGGAGACACACGCAGGCCCCACTCTCACGGAGCTTACAACCCTAGCAGGGGAGACATACAAGCATGTGAGCCACAAAAAAGTGCTAGAAAGAAAACAAGGGCAGGTGATGGTGAGTGAGTCAGAGGGGTGATCAGCGAAGGCCTCTCCGAGGAGGTGAGCTGGATGATGAGGAGGAGGCAGCCACAAGAAGAGCTGCAGAGAGTGGCCTAGTCAAGGGCAATGGCGAGAGCAAAGGCCCTGAGGCATGTGTGAGGCATGGAAAGAAGGCCAGTGTGGGTGGAGGGCTGGGGGGAAGAGAGGTCCCAGATATCAGTATGTGGCTCTGGTCAGACGTATTCATTCATTTACCCATTTGGTCATTTCTTAACCAAACATTACCGGGGACCTGCCCTCCAATCCCTACAGAAGGCACTAGGGACAAAGGCAAGAATATATACTACCAGCGAACATTTATTGTCTACTCAGTGCTGGGCACTTTCTACACTTTTTATAAGTATTCATTCATTTCATCCTCATAGCAAACCTATGAAGTAGATACTGTGTTGTTTTGGTGGGGTTTTTTTTGTTTTTGTTTTTTTTGGTGGGGGGGTGGCATGTGGCTCGGCACGCAGGATCTTAGTTCCCCAACCAGGGAATGAACCCAAGCCCCCTGGAGTGGAAGCACAGAGTCTTAACCACTGGACCGCCAGGGAAGTCCCGGATACTGTTTTCTTTTACTAACAGATGAGGAAAGTAAGGCACGGAGATGTTAAATAAACTGCCCGAGGTTCCACAGCTTGATCTCATGTTGCTGTCCCAGAGCTAAGGGTTCTGGTAGAGGGAGGCCCAAAGAGCCACAAGAGCCAGTGATCCCACCTTGGGGAAATCTTCCCAGAGGACCAGAAGAGGTGACATGGAACTAGGAATCCAAGAAGGAGGAGGAGGAAAGTGCCACTGTGGCATCCCCTCCCGGAGCCCTCCCCCATCCCCAGGGCGTGGGGATGCAGTGCAAGGGTAGCTGGGGTCTGTCAGCAGCCAGGGGCTAAGACCTGTGAAGAATCAGAAGCCTAAAGGGCCCATCAACTGAGGAAAGACACACACAGCTTCCCAGGGGCCAGTGCCCTCCCCAAGGCCTGACAGGGAACCCAAAGGGTGAGCGAGTGTACCAGAGGGAAGAGAGGGGCTGCAGCAGGGGAGCCTGTGGCCAGCCCCTGAGGGTACCCCTCGGCCCACCGGTACACACCACGGCGCCCCAGCTGGGGTCCTCCAAGCACGAGGCTCCTCCCCAGAGCCTCGTCACGTCTCCTCCCCCTCTTCCTCTCCTCTGCGTGTGAGGGAGGCCCACGCCCAGGGCACTGTGCCAGGGCAGCCGCTCAGCCCAGCCTCCTTCACACCCGCCAACACGCGCACCATTACACACGCACACAGGCCCATCACAGCCATGCCAGCCCCGCAGCTCCCTGTCGTATATGCAGCTCTGTGCGTCTGTGTGAGAGAAGCAGAGGAGAGACAGTGGGGTGTGGAAGAAGGAGCATGCGCCCCACAGCCCAGGCTCCACGGCCAGCGGGCTCTTAGCCGTGTGGCCTTGCACAAGCCACCTCACCTTCCTGCTCCTCTCTTTCTCATCTGCAAAACAGAGAGGATGCCTGTCCCGGGGCGGCCTCCCTCCCCGGCAGCGGTAGGGGTCAGCAGCTCAACTCCATCTCCAGCATTAACGTGCACTGGACGCTGGAGCCAGGTGCCAGGGTGACGCCCCCTCTCCAAGCCTGGCTTCAGTCCCCTTAAGCCACCATCACAGACGCAGATGCAGACCCAGCCTCCTGGCCTGGTAGTTTCAGTTCTCATGCCCAAATCCTAGGTTCACAGGAGAGGCTCACAGAGGGGCGGTGCCACCCCCAAGGTCGCAGAGGAATCAAGGGCAAAGACCAGATACTGCCCTCTCCTGGGGGGCGGGGGGGGTCTCTGACAGCCCTTTTCAGTGCTGAGAGACTCCAGAATGGAACCTCAGGCACCAGCCTCTGAGGAGGGGTGGAAGGGCAGAGGCACCCAGCGTGGAGAGGCTGTCCTTCCTAGGCACCTGCCCGTAGGCACAGGGTGGGCAGGAGTGATCTGTCAGCCAGCCCCAAGGAAACCCTCGCTCTAGCCTCCCAGGTTCAGGACACAGGCCAGTGAGATCAGAATGGGGCTCGAGGTATCAAATAGGAAAAACATAATCGCTCTTGTTTATTCAGTGTTAATTATGAGTCAGGAATCCCTCTGAGCTTTTTATACAGATTATCGGGTTTAATTCCTACAGCAGCCTGAGAAGGCAGGTGCTATAAGTATGCTCATCTTACTGAAGTAAGTATCTTCGTACAGATGAGGATAATGTTAATTAACTTGCCTAAAGTCACCCAGTGTGTAAGCAGGGGCGGGGGCAGGATTAGAACCCAGGAGCCACCTCCTTAACTGCAAGGTGCTACTGCCTCTAGAGTTGATTTCCCGCCTCTGCTCTCCCCTCCTCAAAACCACACCACTAGGGGTGGGTCAGGGGAGGCCTGGGTAGGGCCCCTTCTCATTCCCTGCCAGCTCCCACACTTAGCTTTCCCAGAAGAAAAGAGACCTCTTGTCTCCATCTGTACAGCTAGTCTCCAATCAGGTGGCCAAGGGTTTAAGTCCCTCTCTGGGCCCTCTTGGGGAAGCTGCCAGCTGCAGGCACGGCAAGGCACTCTCCCTGTTCCCCACCCAAACTATCTTTCTGGACCCGTGGGGGTCACCCGCAGACGTTCTGACTGCACCCTCCTCTGGAGCGTTTCTCTGGGACGCAGGCCCGCCCGAAACCTGGGGAGGCGAGCAACCGCCGCCCAGGCATGTGCGCACCGCTAGATGGCAATGTCGGTCCCTGGGTGCCAGCTCCGGACCTGGAGAGGATGGCCGCTATTCGCCACCGCCCCCTACTCCAAGGCGACTGGGAAAGCAGTGGAGGTCCCAGGCCGGGCCTCCCAGGGGAGGGACTTGGGCCCCCCCCCCCCCTCTACAGGCCTCACCCCGTAGCTGCCTTTAGGCCTCACCCCGTAGCTGCCTTTGGCTCCGCACGGGGTTCAATGGTGGGAAAGTTAAGGGCGCCTGGTTCCACCCCTCACGCGGCGAGGAAAGTGTGGGCGGGAAGGCGACTGCGAGTTCTGTTTGTGTGTGATTACTGGGAAGCTCGAGTAGAAGCTAGTAGCTGTCTGCATGTGCGTGTGTGTGCGCGCGCTGGGCCACGCCTGGATACCAGTGCGCCCGTGTGCATGTGAGCATGCTCGCGCGGTGTGGACACGTGCATGTGCATGCGTGTGTGCGCCTGGAGTGCTGCGGCCTGGGGGATGCACACGGTTCGGGTGTGCCTGTACCTGTGAGCTTGTGTACACGAGCAAATGCAGGTCCCACAGTGGGTGACCCGCCACATTCTAAACGCCCCTGTAGGGAGGCTCAGCCCAGACTTCGGCTGTCTGAGTAGGAAGAAGGTCGGGCCAAGAACCGGTGTCTAGATGGCGCCCCGCCTGTGCATGGGGAAGAGTCGCCGGCAGGACAAGACCGGACTACAATCTGGGCTGCGACAGACCCCCTGACCTTGGGGGCGTCTTCTTAGCAGAGAGTCCTGTGGTGTCTGCGTCCCCAATGCTGCGGTGCAGAGTCCCAGGCTGGGACTGACTTCTGTCGAGGGGCTGCTGCTAGAGTCTCTCAACCGGGCTTGCGGGACGCTAGGTTCAGCTCAATGTGCCCACTGTGCAGTTATCGCCAAAGGGCGCCCAGTCTGCCTGGCAGGAGGGTGCTTGGTCGGGCCTTGTTGGGAATTATTACTGGGCCCATCTGGAGGCTCCTCCATGTCTCCGTGGTTGTCGAAGGGGCCCCGAATCTCCCGTGCCCCACCCTCCCCCAACTCCCTAGAGCGCAGTTCCTGCAGCCTCTGGGCGTGGGCACCGTGCTTTCCCGGGTCCTGGAGCACCCCCCTTCCCGGACGCGATGGGAGCGTGTTCCCTGGACGTCGGGGGTGGGGGTGGGTCCTCGATTCCTAGTCGTTCACTCTAGGGCTCCGGGAAGGCTGTGGTCTCTGGATCTGTCCCTGGGGCGGGAGGGGAGACTCAGGAGTTGCGGGGAGAGAGAAAGCGCGCAGGGGATTTGGCACCAGAGCCTGAAGCTTCCGCCCTGGGGCTCGGGCCTTGGCGCTGGACCTCCCAGTCTCTGAGCCTGGGCAAAAGAGGTGGGGAGTCTTGGAGGGGGGAGGGGCACCAGGAGAGGGCAGTGGTGTTTTCCGTCGGAGTTCAAGGTCGCTGATGGAGGACTCCACGGACTGGAGTGGGCTGGCAGCGCTGGGGGGTGGGGGGGGGAGAGACGGGCGGGAAAAAGGCTCTTTGGGGCTCCAGCGTCCGGCGCCCTGCAGAGCTGCCAGAGGAGGGCAGAAGTGCGGGGTCCCGCCCCCGACGGCTGCCCCTGGCTCCTGGCGGGCTGTGGGCGGGCACACACACCACCACCACCACCCGACCCACTGAGAGTCCATTCCTTCCCAGAGGCGCACCCGGAGATGCCTCCGGGCGACTCCGGGCCTTGCTTCCAGCGGGCCCCTCGCCCCCGGGCCCTCTGGAGCTCCCAGCGCCGCGCTCGCCCCCGAAGGAGCCTGAGGCCCTGGCCCAGTCGGGCCCGCCTCGGGGCGCCTCAGAGGGTCCAGAAGCCACGCGTCCTTCTCTCCCAACCGGGTCCCCCGCCCCCGCGCTGCCGCGGAGTCACTTACCAGACACCTCCGCCCAGTTCTCCTCGCACCTGACAGACGGCTGGACGGGCAGGTGGCCCCGCGGGCCAGCGGGTGGGGCGGGCGGCCGGGCCGCGGGCCGGGGGCGGGGACGGGGTGCAGAGGGGCGGCCCCTGCTCCGCCCGCAGCTCCCAGCGCTGTGGCTCCGACTCGCGCTCACGCTCGCACTTTTCCCCGAGCCGCGTGATGTCACGGGGAAGCAGCCAATCCTGGTGGGCCCGCGCCGCCCGCCCCGGGCCGGCCACCCAACGGGGACGCGCGGGGGCCACCACCCCGGGCGTCGGGGACCCCAGCTACGCGCGCCCCTCCCTGGAGCCGGCCGGCAGCTCTCCACTCGGGCACTATGGGGGCACCGCCCACGGTCACCAGTGCTGTTTAGCGGGGGGCGCTGCCCTCCCGGGAGGCTGGGGGTGGGGTGGGGTGTCCGCGTTGTCATGGGGACGCGGCGCCCCCTCGTGGGCTGGGAAGGGAGCTGGCAGCCCCGTCTGGCTGCGTTCCCATCTCCGCTCTGACCAAGCCCCCCGGACCGGTAGGTGGTCTCGCGCCCCGCCCGGACCTCACTCTTTATACTGCCCGGCTCGCAGCTGGACCACGGAGGCGCGAGTGTTTGACCCCAACAGGAGGTTATGGGTGGCTGGGGTAGGCTCTGCCGCCCCGGTTCCGTCGGGGCAGAGAGCCGAGGGCCGGCAGTTTCGAGCCTCGAGGCTGCGTACTGGCTACCGGGCAGCCACAGAAGAGGGGCGCCGTCGGGGCCTGGGAAGGAGCTGGAGAGAGAAGCCAGGCAACGGTCCCCAGGGAGAGAGGAGCCGGCTCATCGCACACAACCCTGCCCGCCCCCCATTCCTGCCGCCCTGTTCCCTGCTCCCGCGCTCCAAGCCGGGGAATGGGTGCGCACCCTTTCTCCAGCCCCGGGAAAGAACGCGCCGCTCATCCAGCCGCGGCCTGGAGGGCAGGTTCACCGATGCTTGTGCGGGAAAGCCGAGTGCCCAAGGTCACCTGGAGCGGAGCCCGGAACGAGACCCCAGAAGGCGAGCTGCTGGTCTCTTGAAGTGTCCGGGAACCGCGCGGGCCGGAGCCTTGGGACTTGGGGCCTTGCCTGCACCGAGCAGGAGGGTCCGCTGGGGCGCTCGCCGGACTGAGAGCAGGGAGGCTTCAGCACCTCGGAGAGCTCCACCTCTGCCCTGACCTTGGGGGTTCTGCTCCGCCTGCCCAGGCTCCAGCGTTTCTGCCTCCTTCTGAGACGGCCCTTCCTCGGGCCAGTCAAGGTCCGACTCGCTCCCACAACGCCCGGGCCTGTCACCCCAAACTCTCTGAGCGCAAACATCCAATTAACCTTAAGACGGATGGGTTCTTCTCTTGGAAAATCAAGTCCCGCCCCTCCTCCACCCTCCCCCAAGGGTTGGGCGGGGGGCTGTGTGTGCGGGGGAGGTGGAGGCCGCACCAGTGCAGGAGGCAGCAGGAGCTGCCAGAGAAGGGGCGGGAACTCAGGCAAGAAGCAGCCCTTTGGGGCTCTTGGTGTGGAGCCCTCTGTGCTGAACAATGAGGCAGAGGTCGGGTCCTACCGCTCCCCAAGGCGACGGCTGGAGTTGGCAGTCGGCTGCAGTGAGAAGCCATGGTCCTTTACATGAACAATCTGGGCTCCCATGATTCTCATAACCAAAGGATGAAAAAGCCCTATTGTTTTTGCTTGCACTTCACACATGAGGAAACAGGCTTGGTTGGTTCATATGACAATTAGATGACAGTCTGTACTCACTGGTTTCCCTTTTTCACATCCCTCCTAGGGTCCAGGAGAGGGTGGTCCTCCTAGGAGGGTGAAAGTGTGTGTGTGCACACGCACACAGGCCGGGAGAAGGCCAGACACTTATAACTGTAAGATGGGGAAACAAGCAAGGCCACTGGAGGCCACAGAAACTTATCACTAGAAATGTCTCCAACCACTGCCTTGAATTCTTCCAGAAGCTGTCAGGCAAACCTGCTCCAGTTTCTCCAAAATTCCTACTATGGTGTAGGGCATTTGGCCTCCCCCAATCCCAGAACGTGGAGAGCTGAGACAGGAACCAGGGGACCTGGTTTAGTCTGTACTCTCTTTGATCCAACTGGGTCCATAGACATCTTGGGTCCACAGAACTGCTCTGAACCTATTTCCTCATCTCCAAGGGGATTGCTGAGCTCTGCCCCGCTGGCCCCATAACCTCATCATGATATGCAAGGGGGTCCATGAAGGCCCTACTGGGGAGGCTCTACCCACACAGCAAGGGCTTTCTGAGGAAAGAGGTTGGTATGGGGACGGAATGTGTTGACAGGGGCCTCCAACAGGCAGGGGCTGGGTTCATCCTTGGCCAGTAAGGACAGAGGCGAGGCCAGGCAGGACTGAATTTAGGTCACTTCATCCACAAAGCCTCCTCATACCCCCTTTTTCAAAGTAACAGAATACGTCAGGGTCCCATCTGGGTTCAAACCCTGGCTCCACCATTTAGTTGTGTGATCTGGGTGTACCAGTACCCACCTCAGAGGGGTTTTGTGCTAAGGACTGAGAGATAATAAACACTGAATCCTTGGCACACGGTTTACATTCAACATAGTCCCCACTCTTGGACCATGGAATTCTTTCTCCCACTGGGGGCAGTATGTGGGTGGAGGGCACGCATTGCAGTGGGCGCCCTTCTCTTTTCATCCTTTAATGCATAGCTCAAACCTCACCTCTTCAAGGAGGCCTTGTCTTACAGAGCTGGAATTAACTTTAAGAGGTTGCAGAGTACAAGCCCTGCCTCCTAGAGGGAGAAAATGAAGCAAGAGAAAAGGCAAGTGGCCTGCCCAAGGTCTCACAGCTGGTGTGTCTTAGTCCAGAGTGTGCTGTAATATAATAGTTTTCCAAAAAATTCTACTGTTCCTCACCATATAACTCTTAACAGTGTTTTGTATTATTTGCTTGCCCATTTATCTTTTGGTTTTGCCTCTGCTGGGGCAGAACCTATACTTCTGTATGCCCCATAGTGTCTGGGACAGAGTTGAGCACACAAAAGTTACTCAAGAAGTACTTGTTGCTGGCAAAAAGCCCTGCGGTGGCTCTGATTTCCCTGTATGCCTCTGTGAGAGCAGGGTCAAACATCCTTCTTCCGCTTTCTAACTGACTTAAATCTAAGTGTCCAAGGCCCATGACCACAGCACACCTCTCAGCTGCTGTACTGACACAAAGTAAAGGGAAACCTGAGCAGCCAGCAAATGGCATCTTTGGGGGATGCCTGTAGATAAGGCCAAGCTCCCTGCTGGCTCACGCAGGCACCCATTATGGGCGCTTTCCCAGGACTGCAGGTGAGCCAGCTTTCTGGCCAGTTACATCTTCACTCCAGGCCCATCATCCTGGGTAGGAAGCAATCACGACGAGCAACCTTAGATCATTCTTACCTACCCACCTGTTACTGTGAAGGTTGCTCCAGTCCTTAGCAGGCCCCTGGGAAGCAGGAGGTGAAGGCACACAGATGCAGCATGAAGCAGAGGTGGCAGCCCTTACCTGAGTGGCTTCTGCTGAGGCATCACGGGGCTCCCCACCTAGGAGGACAGCAGCACCAGAAACAGTGCCTGGGAGAACCAGGGTGGCTCAGTTCAATGTCCTCTCCCAGCCCCCCCAACACTACCCCACCCCCGCAACCCCCATGGAAACAAACAGAGAGGAGACTGGTGAGGGGCATGTCATCATTTTAATGATGTAGATCTTTGGTGTTTCCCTCATTAGCAGTCAGACTATCCCCTCTCCTCCCACCACAATGTTTCTATGATGAGTTACAAACAGAAAAGAAATCACATTTTCATACTAAAAACAAAATAATCAGAGCCTCGATTTCTCCACTAGAAACTACATGTACAGTTCAAGATTCCACATGCAACACCTTAAATCACAGACCAAGACCTCACATTCTGACCTGGAGTCTCATCCCCTCCCCCAGCCTTGGGCTGGCTTTGGCCTAGGCTCAGCTAATACTGACACCCACAGGTGCTGCTCTGAGGGCCTTGGGGGGTGGTGGGGAAGGAGAAGCTTGGTGGACAAGCGCTGGGGGCTGGCCAGCCTACACCCCCCACTCCTGAGCGAGGACCTGCCCACCATCCCTTGACCCCATCCTGTCTCAGGCAAGCAGGCTGCCCCATTCACTCCATGGTTGTTCCCCAACAGTAAGTGCAGGAAGTCCCTGTCCTCAGGAATCTGGAGGCCTGGCCTGACCCCTGACTGTGGTCTCTGTGGGGTAAGATGATCAAGAGAGGCTGAAGCTCTGGAAGGCTCAGAAATGGAGCTGATTTCTGGGAGCCAGGCTGCTCCTCCTGCACTAGGGCTCCTAGTGGCTCTGCCTGCACAACAGGTGAACAGGGAGAAGCTGGCCCACTGGCCACCGTCCAGGATGGTTTGGCCCAGATCTGGAAGACTATTCACCCTTCTGAGGGCTCTCTGCCCAGGGCTGAGTCCCTTGAGCCTTGTTTCCAGGAGAAAGGGGGGTTCATGGCAGGGATACCCATTTCCACCTCCATTCACACTGAGCGCAGCAGTCTGTGGCTCCCCTGGGCTCCAGATCTTAGAAGGTTCTAGTCCCCGGAGGCAAGCCTTGCCCCTTTGACTGCCTCACGCTGGCTGACTCGGACTCCCTCTCAACCCCCCACCCTCTTGCTCCTGTTTCCTGTTTCCGCAGCCCGCGGCTCTTCTGCGCATACAGTTCCCAGTCAGCTGTGAGGTCCGGTTTCTGCTCAGCGGTTCGAGGGGAGGAACCAGTGCACACACGTCTCTACCTGTTCCGTGGCTCCCCACTGGGGCCCGCAGCCTCCCCCAGGCTGCTGCCCCCACCATCGGGAAGGTGGTTGTTATTGGTGGGGTCGCAGTGCAGGGCTGGTCCCTCAGTGCTGGGAAGGGGGATGGGGGAGGAGGCGGGCAGGGCTGCCTGGGGTGGGTCCCACGCAGGGGTACCAGGCCGGTCCCAGGAGGCTGTCCGGGGGCTCAGGCCTCGCTCTGCCAGCTGCCCAGCTTCTGGGAGCAGTCCCCGAGAGGTGGAGGGCTGGGGCGAGGGGGCGCGCGCGACCCCAGGCTCGGTGCCCGTCTGGGAGCTGCGGTGAATACGGTGGCTGACGATGATGTTGTTGCCAAAACCACCCATGGAGGCCATGGTGGTGCTCTGCTCCCGCTGCACCACGGCTGTCATGCCCCCTTCCGCCATCAGCCGCTGGATCCTGCTGAGAGCGTCTTCCCCGCTGGCACCGTACTCCGAGCCCTCGCCTGGAAGGCACAAAGCAGAAGGGAGGGAATTAACTGCTGGCCTGGGCCTCTGAGTTAGGCAGGCCACCGCTAGTAGTAACTGGGGGATTCTAGCTAAAAGCAGAAACAAGAAGAGGGCCAATCCCTCACTTCAAGAATCAGTCAGGCGACAGACGAATGGATAAAGAAGATGTGGCACATGTATACAATGGAATATTACTCAGCCATAAAAAGGAACGAAACTGAGTTCTTTGTAATGAGGTGGATGGACCTAGAGTCTGTCATACAGAGTGAAGCCAGAAAGAGAAAAACAAATACTGTATGCTAAAGCACGTATATGGAATCTAAAAAAATGGTTCTGATGAACCTAGTGGCAGGGCAGAAATAAAGATGTAGAGAACGGACTTGAGGACATGGGCGGGGGAAGGGTAAGCTGGGACGAAGTGAGAGAGTGGCATGGACTTTTATATACACTACCAAATGTAAAATAGCTAGTGGGAAGCTGCTACATAGCACAGGGAGATCAGCTCGATGCTTTGTGATGACCTAGAGGGGTGGGACAGGGAGGGTGGGAGGGAGGCTCAAGAGGGAGGGGATATGGGGATGTATGTATACATATAGCTGATTCACTTTGCTGAATAGCAGAAACTAACACAGCATTGTAAAGCAATTATACTGCAATAAAGATATTAAAAAAAAAAAAAAGAATAAGTCAGGGACTTGAAAACTAGATAAGACTCCCCAAACAATCGTAATTTGTACTTCTGTTTTACAGGTGGTGAAACTGAGGCCTAGGTGGCCGAGGCTGCTCAGCTGGTTAAGAGGCAGGGCTGGACCAGAAGCTGGGAGTCTGGTTTTAACCCTCTGGATACCACAGGCAGACTGGTCATGCAGCTAATGCAGGCAGCCCAGACAGCTGGCTGTGTCTGCTCCTCCCTGTCTTGGGTAACTGGTAGACCTGGCCCTGGAACAGGGGGCACTGCCTGGTCTTTGGAAAGCGAAGGAACTGTACGGGGTGTGGCTAGAAGGCAAATGGTCTGCTCTGCTCCGTTTCAAAGCTGTGCTCTCTCTCTTCATTGTTGTTCTCTTTATATCACTTCCTAAAAGCACTCGAGGAAGACGATTTTTAACTGTTCTCTAGAAGGCATTCTGTCTTCTCCTCTTGTCCCACTTTACTCACCAACTTTCCCAAGTTATTTCCCACATACTGTTCTCCCGGGGCTGGATGCCTGATACCCTCATTTTTCACTAGAGGCAGCCAACTACCCCAGCCTGAGGCTTCAGTCTGCACCTCTAGGGAGGAAGAGAGAAGGTTCTGCTCTTTCCCCAAAAGCCTGAGTATTCCCTTGTCTGTGAGCAGACAAGGCTTTGGCTCAGACCTTAGTTCTGCCACTCACTAGCTGTGTGACCTAGGATATGTCCCTTGACACCCACATTCCTGTTTTCTTTTATCTTTTTTTTGGCTGCGTCGGGTCTTAGCTGAAGCACGCAGGATCTTCATTGAGGCAAGCGGGATCTTTCACTGCGGTGTGCAGGCTTCTCTAGCTGTGGTGCACGGGCTTCTCTGTAGTTGTGGCATGCGGGTTTTCTCTCTCTAGCTGTGGCGTGCAGGCTCCAGGTCATGTGGGCTCTGTAGTTGTGGCACGCGGGCTTTCTTGTTGAGGCACGCGGGCTCTCTTGTTGAGGCACGCGAGCTCAGTAGTTGTGGCATCAGGGCTTAGTTGCCCCATGGCATGTGGGATCTCAGTTCTCCGACCAGGGATTGAACCCGTGTCTCCCTGCAATGGAAGGCGGATTCTTCACCACTGGACCACCAGGGAAGTACCACTCAATTTTCTGACTTGCAAAAGAGGGGTGAAACATCCAACCTGCAAGGTGCCGGGTAGAGGGAATGAGATAATGCCCGTTACACACCTGACACACAGCGGGTGCTCAGTCAATGGTGGCTGTTGTGAATAACCTGGACTCTGCAGGAAGAGCCCCACCCTGAGGGACCTTCCTCCAGCCTGTGTTCAGCCCCCACTGGACAGACATGCAGTCCAAGCCTGTGGGCAACTATGATCAAGGCTCCCAGGCTGCCAGGGCTGCTCTACCAAACTATGTACGGATTTGTTTCCTTTGGCTACCTGTTGGCCACTTTGGGATTCTGCAGTCTGGGCAACTTTGATGGTGAGGTTTGAATTTTTGGGGGGGTACTTGTTGTCAACAGCTATCTTTGCAAGACTTTCTTTGCTCCCACACTGTCCAGTGCCTTCTCTCTGCTCACCTTGTCAGAGCTGGATTTCCAGGCAGCCAGTTCTGCAGCTTAGCTGCATCGAAGTCCCGTTAGGTCTCTTCCCTCCTTGCGAGTGCTTGGCAGGCATGTGCTGGTAGTTCTTCCTCTGGGTCTCAGTGAGACAGTTCCCCCCAGTACTGAGTAGGGACTCCGCCTGGGCTCTCACTTATGTCCAGCTTGCTTTTCTCCAGATTTTCTAGTAAATTCTACCCTCCCACCTCCAACCCCTCAAGGCAAGCTGCCCTTACATGCTTCCCCCTCATACAGCTCAGTGCCAACTCCCAGGGCAGAAGGAAAGAGAACCTGAAGGGCTCTCAGAGTACTTCTCTCAAGGGAAAAGCTGTTCAGCAGTGGGTAGGGGTAAGAGGAAAGGTCAACCTAGGGCTTTGGTGCCAGCAGAGCTTCTACCCTGTGAGCCAAAAGGGCTACCTGGAGAGGGCCCATGGGGACCTCCCTGTGCTGCCACTGCCACAGTTTTCCAAGAACGCTATGCACTGAGGGCCTCCCCAGCCCGGCCTGGGGTATGCAGTAGGCTGGCCCATGGCCTGCTGGCATTGGAGCTCAGTGGGCTGGGCTCTGTGCCCGGTGAACTATCAGCTCTTTTCCTCTAGATCACTTTGAGGGGTGGGGCAGGTCTGCCTTGGGGCCCTAGGGGAGCTGTCACAGCTAGGTCCTGCCCTGCTGCTGGCACTCGGGTCTGGGACCTCCTGTCCTTTCTCGCTGTGCCAGTGGCTCCAGGCCTCGCCACCTCTCACCGCAACTGTGGCTGTCTTTCCTAAATGGTCTTCTTGCTTCTCTCTCCCCTTTCCACCCAGCCTCCATGCTGCTGCTATTACCATTCTAATTCAGCTCTGATCCACTGAGTTCTGGTTAAGTCCATACTTGGTTCAAAACCCAGCAGCTCCAAGAGTCCTCAAGTAGTTAAGGTTCTCACCGTGACATTTAAGGGCCCTCTCTGGTCAGGTCCTAGTTGTTTCCCTGACCATCCCCCTTCCTGAACCCAGAGACTCAGCGCTGCTGTGTGCCCAGCGCCCCTGCCTGCACACACTGTGGGTGTTCTACCTGCCACGCACCTGCCCATTTCCCCACATCCGAAGTCCACTTGTTTACAAGGGCCAACACAAGTACCACCTCCCTCACCCTGCCTTCCAAGGTCCCCAGCTGGGAGTGGCTGCTCCTGCTCTGGGCCCCACAGTGACCCACACCTCTCTGCGTCAGAGTTCTCTCCCTCTGGGCTCTAAGTTCCTGACGGTCTCGGACTAAGTTTTATTCATCTTTGGGCTTGCACTTGGCATCTACCTGTCGAATGTGTGGGTGAATAAAGGGCTCCCAGGCTGCCTACAGGCGTTCCAGACTTAAGGTGGCTTCTGAAAACCGGTCACATGTTACCCTTTTGCTATGGGGACACAGTTATATATCTGTTTCCTTTCTGGACTTATTTTTGAGGGTAGAGACATGGCTTCATCTCTGAATCAGATTCCCTTTGCAATACCTGTGGATTCATGGTGCCTAATACAATACTAGACATAAAGTAAGTACTCACAAAAGATGGGATAGAAGAGTTTAAAAGGTATACACAAACGATTTCTTCAGGGCTGGGTGTAGGTAGCTTCAGCCTAGAGAGCTGTGAGCTGTGCTTGTCTCTTGGGAGCTCTAAGTCAAGGCTGCGAGCCAAGGTAGGCAGCCAGCACATTCTTCAAGAGGAAAACACACTGGGGCCTGAGAGAAGTGGCAGCCATGGTTAGGGATCCAAGCTATTAGCTCCAGGAGCAGTGGCGGCCACAGGGGTTAATTCTGCTGTCTCCTTCCCTGTAGCAAAAGCATTTCTTTTTGTCTCTGAAAAATGGTAAACTGATTTAGTGTTGACATGAGATCATTTCCTTGGCAAGTTCTAAGGTACGTTCTGGATACAGAGGCCAGAATGGGATCAGTAACTTCCCATAATGCCCAGTTCTGGGGGTTTCACTGCCCAGAAGGGGGAAGCCAGATTGCATCAGAGGAGGAGCTGCCCTTCCTGACCTCAGGGGGCACCCTTTCCTTCCCTTTTCACATTTGTTCTTCCCTGGCCCAGCTGGTCTGTCATCTTCACCAGACAACAAAAAGGTCCAGGCAACCGTTCTCAGTGGTCAGAGACAGAGCCATGGGCTCCCCAAATACTGCAGCACAGACAAGCTCAGAGGCAGGGCCTTGCCTCTGCTCAATTCACTCATTCCACACACTTCTTGAGCACCCACTGTGTGCCAGGCAGGCACTGTATCAGAGCTGGGAGCAAACAGTGAGCCCAGGGAATGCCTCCCCTCCCTTTCTGAGTGACAGGGTAGGGAAGCTTTAAAGCTGGACAAGTAAAAAAGCCAATACCTGCAAACTCCCCCTGTGGAGGGCTCTTCCGGGAAGTCCTAGACGGAACTGAACAGATTTTAATAAAATTCTCATAGAACATGAAAATGAGTAGCCTGGGACCCTTCAGTGCTAACCAGTGGGAAAGGGCCAGGGGAGGGGCAGTCCACAGAATGGTAATCACCACAAGTGGAGCTGGCTGCCCAGACTAATAGACTGGGCCCTGGTGTGTGGAGGGGTGCAGAGGGGGTACCCCCCAACTAGCCCCACCTTCTAGCTAAGCCCAGAAGAGTTAACCGACTTGATGAGTGGTTTCCTCTAGTAGTTTTGCCAACTGGGAGACAGAAGGCAGGTAGGGGTGTGTGTGTGTGTGTGTGTGTGTGTGTGTGTGTGTGTGTGTGTGTGTGTGTGTGTGTGTGTGTGTGTGTGTGTGTGTGTGTGTGTGTCTGTGTGTGTGTGTGTGTGTGTGTGTGTGTGTGTGTGTGTGTGTGTCTGTGTGTGTCTGTGTGTGTCTGTGTGTCGCTGCTGTGTCTGCCTGCTAGATGGGGAAAGCGGACCAGGAAGGAAGTCTGAGCCCAAGAAGACTCTTGATTCCTGGTCCCCCTACCAGAGCGGCAGTAGTGGACGGTGGTCAGTGGGGTAAGCACCTCAGAACAACGCTCCTGGCCCCAGGAGGGACAAGGCTGGCCAGTCACACCCATTGGTCAACGCCCCACACATCTTCTCCCCATACTCCTTTCTAGGTGTGGGGTTTTCTGAAAGGGACTATGATGCTGTCCCTTTCAGAGCTGGAGGTCCAGAGCTCCAGGCAAAGTTCACCAAGCCAGACAGATGCAGCGAGCCATCCTGAACCACCCTGCCAAGGCTCCCGTTCTAGAGAACAGCCTATTCAACTGCTGCCTCTGCTGAAGAGTGCCTCTGGCCTCTGAAGGGCTCAACCTCCACCACCCGTTCTACTTTGCAGGGAGAGACTGGGAGTGAATCAGGTTCTGGTCTCAAACTGGAAAACAGAACCTCCTTCCTCCGGCCAGCCCATCATCTGCATCCCGAAACAGGAAGAAAGGAACTTATAATTGACTGGAGGCCAGGAATAAGCTGATGCTAATCAGGAAATATCAGAGGCTTCTTTGGGAGGTGAAAACACCGGTGGATGCTCTTCTCCTCAAGTGGGGAGCCCCTGCTGCACTTCACTTTCAGGCTGAAGGCCTCACTTCTGACCCAGATCCCTGTAATCTGCCCTTCCTGCTCATCCAGCCTCCGTCTCAACACACGATGACAGGCCAGGAACAAGAGCCCACTAGTGAGTGGTCCTCGGTGCAGACGGTAATGTTTTTGAACTTGGTGCCCTTGCAGCTGCTGTCCCCTCTGCCAGGAATGCCTGCCCCCTGCCCCCATCCCACTTGGCCTGACATTTTCCTACTTATCCTTGAAGACTCAGCTCAGGGTCACCTCCTCCAGAAGCCTTCCCCAAGCCCCACAGTTGGGAGGTGGGCCCCCCTCCTCCGTGGCCCCGAGGTCCTTATCGTGTGAAGCAATTACCTGCTGGGGGCCTGCCTCCCTGTCTAGATGTCCAGTTCCTTGGGGAAGGACCAAGGCCTATCTGTCTTTGCAACCCCAGCAGCTGATGCATGGGAGACAGTCAGTAAACGGCCACGAGATCGTGGTAGGGGGGCCGCCTCAGACAAGGACTTCCACCTGGGGCTGGCTGGAGGAGCTCCAGCTCTCTCCTCTTCAGTGAGGCTCGGAGCTGTGTTGGGCTGCTGCAGCCGCTACCTCTACACCAAGGGGCTTCCACCCAACAGATGCAGGAGGTGGCCTGGGCCACAGACCAAGAAGGGACTTAACTGTAAAAAGTCTCAGTTAATGGCAGCGACAGGGACAGTGCCCTGCTGGGGGGCTGCAGTTTGGAAAGCTGTTCCCTGGAGGTGACACAGGCAGATTAGTTACTCCTTGCCCGATGCACACCTGTCCTCTCTTCTCATGGTCTCTCTTGAGCAAATGGCTTAACACGGACCTAGGAAATGTGGGTCTGTTTGGAGGCTGCCTTGTCTGGAGCCTGGAGCAGCCAGGGGCTGGGGTAGGGGGTAAGGACAGTGACTGAGCGAGAACAGCCTATTTAACACAGCTGCCAACACACTCCAAAGGGGCTCGAGCGCTACCGCTGGGAAGTGCTAATTGGTTCTTAGCAGTGTGACGCCAGCGCAGAGCCAGGGCGGAGCTGGCTGAGCCACACCTGCAATAGGTGAGAGGAAGGGGCTGACTGCGTGCCAGGCTGCAGTCAAAATGGCCATGAAGCACGGGTGTGTGAGGGCCTCACCTGTGGCAGTCCCGACTCCGCCAGGCTGGTGGCAGGGGGAGACAAGCTACCCTGTGGGGTGGTCCTGGAAGCCCGAGGCCTGGGGTGCGTGTCTCTGGAACGAGAGCTCACAGCAGGGAGCCTTCTCTATCTAGATGATTCTCTGTGCTCTCTCTCCGGAAGAACACCCTGGGTCCTCCAAGTTTTAGAGGATAAGGAGATCAGGGTCCTTGGTGGGACTGAGCAAAACTGTGAGAGCAGCTCGGCTTGCCGGAGCAGTGACCCAGATCAGGGGAATGACCTTCCTGCCCGAGAAGGCACCACCACGTGAGGGGCACTCACCCTGACAGCAGTGGTGCTCGCCCTGCACCAGCTGTCCGTGTGGAGGGGCCGGGAGCCTCAGGGAGGGGTGAGAATGGTCCCAGCCCCCACCCCACGCCACTCTCCCGGCCTCATTTCCCCTCTAGTGTTACATGGCTCCTACCTTCACCAGGACCTGAAGCTGCTGTCCCCGGCTCCTGGATCTCCCTCTCTGTCTGTGTTTCGGCATTCTGCAGCTGAAGGGCCAGGGTCTGGGTGCCCTGAGATGTCACTGAGGTGGTGGGGTTCCGGGGCTGCAGCCCAATTGCATTCATGAGGCCCATGTCTCTGTCTGTCCTCCATGTGGCTCTGCTGGTGCTATGGAGAGAAAGGCAGAGCGGAGTCGGGCAGGGCTGGGGACAGCACACCACACACAGCTCCGCGTGCTCCATGCCAATCCCCAGGGCACAGCCTGGACCAGGGCCTGCAGGCTGAGAGGCCCGCTCCCGCGGCTGCCTCCCGATGGCGGTGAACTCGCCTGTGTCCTTTCTCCTCCAGATCAGTCCACACCCCGGGACAATGAAAGGAGGCGCAGAACCGTCCAGTTTTGCAAACCCAGCTGGTCCAGTCACTCAAACAACGAGGGCCTTTCTGGGGAGGTAGAGATGGCTGATCTTAAAAGACGCTTCCTTAGATTCGGGAAGCCACTAGCTGAGCTCCACGGGAAAAAGGGTGAGCAGCCCAAGAGGGCCCTTTCTCTCTTTAGCTTTTCCTTCCTTCTAACTATATGCTGACAAGATTCCAGTTTAAATTCTTGGAACTTCCACTGAATGTCCACTTTGGAGGAAAAGCACCAGGACTCCTGTGAGGCTGCTCTGGGATCCTCTTTTGGGGCCTTCTGAAAATAGACCCTTAAAAGCAGGGAGCGCCAGCTGCCAATGAGTAAGGCCCAGGCCCCAAGCTATACGCCCCCTTCCTTGGGCATTTCCTAGGCACTGACCCTCAGGACAGCTCAAGCTGGCAGCAGAGGGAGCCCAGGACTTTCAAGACAGTCACCAGCCACTCCTATTTGTAGCTGCTTCTGGGGATTACTCCTCCGGCTGTGCCCTGTACTCCCTCTAGGAAGCAGTGATTGCTTTGGCTTTATCATTGACCCAGGACTTTTTCTCAAAATGTTCCAGTCTTCATTAATGAATTAAGTGATGAGAGGATCAGTACCAGGTTCCTACTCTCTCACTTGCTCCTGGGGAGGGTCTGTCCCAGGGCTGCAGCTCTGGGCAGCTTGGACCCTGAGGCCTGGGTCATGTGGGAGACTGCCCACAAGCAATTTCCTAGGGAGGGCATCCCTCTCCAGTGTCCACTCCTCTCTCCTCACCGCAGCTCGCCCAGATACCATGCCAGAATGAGAGGGCTAGACGGTGTCCTAGCCTGTCTTAAATCAAGGCTCTGAGGGCAGAGGTTCTGTTCTCTTTCTAAGCCATGAAACACTCTTCTCGAAAAAAATCACATGCAAAAGCTCAATGCATGAAGCAGATCAAAGAGGAGCTGCTCTGGTTGAGGATGGGCAGCTACAGAGCCCTGGAACACAGTCTGAGGGCACTGCTCCAGAGCCCACTGGTTGCAGAAGGGAGGGCGGGCCTCCTCTTTCACAAACTCACCCAGGCCTCTCACTGCTTCGGCTGCTGGAGTGAACAGTGAAGACAGTCTCATTCAGCTGGTCCCAGTAGTACTCAACACCAGAGTTTAAGGCCCTGAAAATCAGTTGGGAAGGAGAAAAGGTGGAAGGCATTAGATACGGAACGGCCAGAACTCCTTGCAATTCCCTCCTTCCTCTCCTGGGGCTGGGCTGAGGCCAGGACCAAAGATATTCCTGCATCAGGATGCTCAGTGTAGAGCAGACCAGACAAATCTCCAACAGCCCCAAAGCCTGGAGTGGTGGCTTTAGCCTCTTCCATCCCCCAGAGCCTAACTGGCTCCTCTTTGGGGCTAAGGAAGAGCTAAAAAATAGCCATGCCAGTCAGGCAGTGAGTTCTGCATGTACGTCAGACATATGAGAAAGGAGCTAAGATGGCCCTGGAGACACCAGGTGCCACGGACAGCCCTGTCTAAAGGGCGTGCTTAGTGCTCAGAAACAGAGAGTGCAGGGTCTCACCACTGGGTCTTCCCTACAGCCACGGCGTCAGGAGAAAGGAAAATGAGGGCACCTTGACATTTTTACTTTGCCTGGAGCTCAGAAGTCTAAGCAGGAAAAAGCTCCCGCTGAGCCAGAGAGGCCCACATCTCTTTCTATTCTGGCCCTAGAGGCTCCTTTGCCACGTAGAGGCTGGACAAGCAACTGGGAGAGCAGAAGATGACCCGGGAGGGCTCACAAACTTCTCCTGGGGGAGGGAGGAGAAAAACTGCAGCAGCGATGGGCTGGACTGCTGACAGCACAGAGAAGAGCTTCTATCCATCAAGTTCTCTGGGCTGCCAACCTTCTCCTGGTTCCTTCTTTCCCTGCAGTGGAGTATCAAGCAGTTTCTTCCAACCTCACGCAGGCAAAACTGCCAGAAGGGAAGCAGTGGCCTCTTATCTTTCTATACTGATGTGCCACCTCAGGCAGCAAGCCTGGCTGCCAGTGGTGGGTCCCAAAATGCAAGACAGCTACCTAGCACCAATCACATGGTTGAGGGTGGGGTGCTGCTGACGGTGGTGAAGGAAGAGGGATAAGAGTTGGGAAAGAGCTGTCTTTGAGCCCTTTGATGAGAACTCCAGTGTCTATGTAGAGATTGTAGGAGATACTCAAAAAAGCTAGCTCTGCTCCTAAGAGGGACAGGGCATGCACATGTGCTTGAAGAGCTCTGCTATAGACTGAATCCCCCACAAATTCACATGTTGAAACCCTACCCCCAAAGTGACTGTATCTGGAGATAGGGTCTTTAGAAGGTAATTAAGGTTAAATGAAGTCATAAGACTGGGACCCTAACCCAAAAGGACTCTGGCCTTATAAGGAGAGAGAGAGATCTTATTCTCTTTCTCCATCATGTGAGGACACAGTGAGAAGGTGGCTGTCTGCAAGCCAGGAAAGGAGTCCTCACCAGAACTCAACCATGCCAGCACCTGATCTCAGACTTCTAGCTTCCAGATGGTAGAAAATAAATTTCTGGTGATTAAGCCACCCCGTCTTGAGCTGACTAAGAAAAGCTCCAACGGAAGCCAGCTTTTTAACCTAGAGGCTGAGGTCACCTTCCTTTAACGACAGAACTTCTTCAATAAAGAGCAAACAAATGAAAGTCAGTGGGTTGTGAGGATCAGCCAGGAAAAGATGAGTTGTGGGGGGGTGACGTAAGGTGATTCCTTCCTAAATATGAGGATTGGATAGGGCAGGGGCCTGATGGGGCCTGCACGGTGAGCGACTGCATGTCAGGAGGCTGTGCTACCTCAGGTGAAAGGAAACGGGCCTAGGCACTGGGACCCCAAATCCATCACTAGAGGGGCACTAAGATTCTGGGGATTAGGCTTTACCTGTGGGAAAGAGCCACAGCCAAACAAAAGTACTCTTCCTCTCCCTGTTCTGGACTAAACCCCTCCCAGCTCCTCTTAGAGGGCAGATTTGGTGTGATCTTCAGACGAGCCCTCTGAAAGAACATCAATAAAGAATTAAAGTTCAGGGTAACAACACCTGCGGTCAGCCCGGGGGCCAGGACTGAGGTCAGCACCCTGAGCCGGGACACCTCAACCCAAATCTCTGCCACTCCCACAGCCGCACAGGAGGTGGCGGGCCATGTTTCCTGGATCTCAGCGAGCTGCTGTTTCTCCTCGAGACCACAGGAAGCTGAGTCACCAGATACTCAGCTATTTTTGTGAGGGCTGTCTGAGAACAACAGGGCATTGGAGAGCAGAGGTGAGAGAAGACCTTACGTGAGGGAAGAGGCAAATGACCAGAAACAAAAGCAGAGGTCCCCAGAAAACAAAGCCACCACTGCAATTTTTGATGAGCAAATCTTGGCTGCATGAGGCACCACATGAAGCCAGCTGCCAGGGAGTCTCTGATTTACAAACTTGTCAAGATTTATTGACAGGTGGCAATACCACATGGGTCCCCGCCAAATCCTTTGTCTGTAATTCCTGCTACCCAGGGCTGGTTAGTGACAACAAACTGCTCACACCAAACCTATACCAAACCATGTATTGCGTGACCAGGCACCTTCCTTCCCATCTCAGAGAAAAGGCCACCTGAAGGCACACTCTCTGAGCTGCGACTGCCAGCATGATGCTGATGGTCAAAGAGTCCCTCCAACACTTTCCATCTGGCAGCATGCGCCATCAGCTCCAGGCTATGAACTCTGGCCATTTACCGAGGATATCAACTGCCAAACAGAACAGGAGTGATGGAGGCTATCAACATCCTATTCCATTCTCCCCCCCGACCCCAATCCTCTCTACTCCCCACCAAGAGGTCCAATTCCAGCCATGATTTGTTCTACCTTCTATGGTCAGACCAGCTTGACTACGACAAGCTCATGGATTTGGTTGAAATTCCAGGCACTGTACCAAGGAACAGAGTTGAAGATACCCTCTCTGGCTAATGAAACTCTAAGTGTTCAATATTCAGTGTTGCTTATTTCCATCTGTAAGCTAAAGAACAGTCCCAACCCTCTCCTTCCTCCTTGGACCTTAGGGAGGATGAATGAGTCACCACTGTTTGCTCTAGGTTCCTCCTGGAAGCCAGACAAACACACAGAGGGGTGAAGAAGAATAAGAAGGCCAGTCAGGGTCAGCCTTCCTGGCTTCCTTCAACAGCCTCTGTGAGCTGTGCTTCTGGGCTTGGTTCAGTGACTCCTTACAGCTGGGACCCTTGGGGCTCCCTGAACACAGCTAAGAGCCAGCCTGGCTTCCTCGGTGGTGAAAACGCTCTCACACAGAACTGCCCTCCTCGGCAGTGAAAGCACTGAGTCCTAACTTCTGGACCACCAGGGAATTCCCCCCAGCCTACTTTTCTTCTGACATGAGTCTCTGAATTCTGTCTTCTGAGCTGACTCTCAGAGGTCTTCCCAGCACCTCCCCACCCCGCCGTTTGTAGGGCTGATCTATGAGACGAAGTGAGCAAGCAGCCCCTCACATCAATCTGGCACTTCATACCCACCCTGGTTACTGGTGGGGGGGGGCTGGCTGGGCTGGCGGACAGCCAGAGGCACAGGAGCAGCTTGGGAGGGGTGGCGGGTCAGAGAGCAAAGCAAAGGAGAAAGGAGCATCTCACTGCTGGGAGCGGGGTGGACACCAGGCTATCAGCCACTGAAATGGCTCTGTATATGGGTGGAAGGGCCAGTGGTCCATCTCCTCACCTGTCTTAAGAATTTCTGTGCCTGGAGAGATGGAGTGTTTCCTTAGGCTTTTTTCTACTGTCAAGTGGGGTTTTAATACCTTCAAGAGATGCCCAAGGAGCTTGTTACCTATGTCTCTGTGCTTGGAGAGAGTGCCAAGGCTAAGACAATGGAGGAAAAATCAAGAACAGGATTGAAAGCACAAAATGTGGTAAAGCTGCCTGTGCCTGAGACAAAGGCAGACAACCACCTGTTTTGGAGGGAGGGCTGTAATCTTGGCCCAGCTGGCTGGCTGGCTGGCTCATGTGCCCTTGGGAATGGGTGTGCCAGGGAGCTGCATCAGACGGGGCCAGGCAGCAGGCAACAACCCTGAGCTTCTACTTCCCTATTTATTCGTTCTCCTCGTTCGAAGCCGGAGATCACTCAGAGACTGTTAAAAAAGATGTACATGTTCTCACTTATCCTCTCTCATTTCCCACTGCATCAATCACCTGACCCACTTAAATGCCTCAACATGATCTAGAGCTACATTCTTCACCTGAGGTCTTAAAAGAGTTACAAAATTGTGTGTTCTTGTGGTATATTCTTCTGTGGAAGAGAGTATGTTGCTTTCGTCGGAATTCTAAAGGGGTTTTTGATTGAAAAAACATTAAGAATCAGCTACAGGAAAGAGCTCTGGATCGGAAAACTGGGAAGGCTCACTTTGTCACTGATCTGCTGGGAGACCTCGGGTGAGTCTAAACTTACTTACCTGAATATTTTTCATAGTATTTCCTGCCTAAAGTACAGAAATGAAGGTGACTGAGAACTGGAGAAGCTTTGGACAACTTGGGACAAAGTCATGTCCATCTTAATTTTATATGGTACCCTTAAACACTGGCTCTAAGGTATGGGGCATTTACCCACATGACCCAAGAAATCAGAAGAAACAGCAACACCAAAAAGGCAGGCTCAACTAGCTCTGAGTCCAACACAACTTGGTCTGTGATGCGGTGCTGTTCACTGTGTCAAACATTAGTGCTATCTTTTTTCTTTTCTTTTTTTTTTTTTTTGTGGTACGTGGGCCTCTCACTGTTGTGGCCTCTCTCTCGTTGCGGAGCACAGGCTCCGGACGCGCAGGCTCAGCAGTCATGGCTCACGGGCCCAGCCGCTCCGCGGCATGTGGGATCTTCCCAGACCGGGGCACGAACCCGTGTCCCCTGCATCAGCAGGCGGACTCTCAACCACTGCGCCACCAGGGAAGCCCATTAGTGCTATCTTGTCATGGAAGAGACTTGAGTTGCTGGTGGGTAAGAGAACTCCCCAGGCAGCTCAAGACGGCTCCAGCTTGCTGAGACGGTGGATGCTGAAGATGACATATGGGGAGAAAAGAGAGGCCAAAGCCAGCTTCATGTCTGGCTGAGATGTCTGTGACTCACACCAAGTATGTAGGCTGGGGTTGTAGACATAAAAGCCTTGTGGGGCCATGACAAATTGGGAGCAGAGACACTGCCTCTGTAAGAGCAGATCGCTTTTGCAAGAGAAGGGGCTGGGAGTCTGGTTGGGACAAAGGTTAGTAGCTGGAGCCAGGGACAAGACAACAATGCTAAGGAAGGCTGTCTTGGAGAAACAGGAGAAGAAAGGCCTGTAACTACAGTGTTGGTAAGAGTGAAATTATAATCCAGAATTCTTTTCCAGTTTTGGGAAAGATGCCTATTAGAGTCCTCTTATGAATTTCTAAGAAAAGAGGAAGAGGTAAGATAATGTGCTTTGGGGAAAAAGAAATCGTTCAGGGAAGACTGATCCTGAGACTACGGACAGGCTGGGGGGAGGGCAGAAACGGACAGATAAAGCACCTGGGTTAACAGTGGCACAGTCGTGAAAGAGGCAGGCTGTGTTCTGGAGAGGCACCAGGAGCTAGTGAAAGGGGCTCTGTGGACACTGAGTCTGAAGAGAGTGTAGCTGGCAGAATCAAGCAGTCTCCCAGCTCTAAGAGCAGCTTGACTAGGTCAGGCTGAGACAGCAGCTTCCCTTTGGAAGGGGCTCCGAAAATTCTAGGTGGAATAAAAGAGCTGTCATCAGAACCAGGTTTTCTTTCTCCTGGGCCACCGACCTAGCTCAGCTGACAAAGGCTCAATCACCAGTCACCTACCAGGCCACAAGAACTGACCCAAATACACACTTTAGGAAAAATCACCAAGGGCCCTATCAAAAGGCAACATGGACACTCCCAGCAGCCAGAGACCCTACCAGACCAGCCACACCGTGCGTGCTCTGTGATCTGCAGGCTACCCTTGGAGAAGACTCTGCACCAAGTGAAGGACAACATTAGGACGGCCTGGAGGCAGAAGTGGCATTTAGTCGGCTGGAACCCCGCAGTAGCCCACGCAGCAATCAGCCTGATCTGCATTGAAGTACAGAGTTTCACTCTCCCCACCTGGCTGGGTCTGGAAATTGATGACAGACCTGGCTGATTCCCAGGGTCTTGAGTGAAAGGATGCCTGAACAGACCTCTCTCCTCCAAAAAGCCAGAGGAAGGGGAGAAGCGGGTGTCATCAGGACTTAAGACAGAGATGCTTTGGTTCCCTGTCGCCTCCTACCCCCTACTTCAATCAAGACCAGTTAATTATCATTTTTATTCTAAACTAAGCTTTTCAATCTGCCTTCACTATTATGAGCCAGAACCCCAAGCAGAAAGGAAAACAGGCAGGACACAGACAGAGCCAGGCTGTCAGAGATCCATAGCTTGACAAATTAGGGCTTTAACAATATTCTATTTCCAATTTTGTTTCTTAAGTTAATGTCTATGGCATTTACACAAACCTGAGACCACCTGTTGAATTTTTCAAAAAGGGTTTAGAAAAGAATCTTTGATATCTATGCTTTTGCCTGCAGGGAAACTTTACTATCACTAGGAAACCAGAGAACGAGGGAAAACAAAGAAAAAAAAATACTGCCTTAGATTTAAAAACACCTAATAACTATACCAGTTTTTTGAAGATTTTTGGAATGGAGAGCTAACCTTACCATCCCCTAGGTGAAAAGGACACTTTGAGGAGTGACGCCGAGAACGAGTCAGGCTCTAGCAGAATTCGAATTTCCCATCTAGAAGACCCCACCTCAGCGGGGGTGGTGGTGGTGGTGGTGTGATGAATTGGGACATTGGGACTGACATATATACACTAATACGTATAAAATGGATAACTAATAAGAGCCTGCTGTATAAAAAAATTAATAAAATTCAAAAAAAAAAAGACCCCACCTCACTGGCCAGATCCACAGGTGAATGCTGATGACTCCAGTCCTCAGCCTGGATGACCCCCTGAGGCCCCACCCCGCCAGCCCCTTGAGCCACTCACTCTGGTCGGCAGATCACCAGGTCTCCTTTGTTGGTACCATAGGCCAGGCCGAGCCCTGGCTCGGGCAGCCACCGGGCAGAATTGATGCTGACATGTCTCCGCTGGTCAGCAGGCATGGGATAAAGGACGTTGAAAACTCTCTGGGTGAGGAAAAAAGAGGGAAGAAAAGAGAATGGGAGGAGAAACAGTCTGTTACCAAGAATAACAAAATCCAAGGGGAACAAAGTCCCTCCTATAGCCTGAAGCAAGTTAACCACAGGGAAGAAAAGAGATGGTTGGACTGGGAATGGGATGACTCTTAACATATATCTGAGAACTTGGGGAAGCACAGGGGAGGGTGGGACCCTCTTACTTCAGGTGAGGGCTAAGGACTGTCAGGAAATACCAGGGGCATACTTGGACCCTTCTGCATGAAGCTTCACTATGCTCTCCTCACAGCCTTTAACATTTCTCACTTCATCACTTTTAAGGTAACCCCCTGGAAAGCCCCATGCAGAGCCTAGCACACCAGGAAGGACTGCCCCAAACTTTCCTCTGACCAGACCAACCAGTGAGAGCCAACCTCCACTGGTAGTCCTGTTACCATGGAAATCACAGCACTCTTCACTGCAATGGGGAACTGAAGGTGATAGGGGGGCGGGAGGGGGTGATAACATCAAAGAACATTCTTAATTCATCTAATTAAAAGCAATGTTAAAACTGCTATTGTTAAGGAAACCTAAAAGGTGCAATAAGATGTAGGAAGCAGGGCAGATGGGAATCTTGAACACACACATATATGATTTCTTTCTAGCTTATATAAATCACCATTAAACAGATCAGTTCCATTTTTCAAAGGGAGTCTCCTTTCATTAGTCTACATCTTTCCAAAGCTACTATTTTCTCAGGGGGCAGCTTAGCTTGTCTCAGGTTGGGCTGAAGGTGATATCTGGCTACTGATCTACACAATGTTCCAGAATCGACTTTAGTCAGAGACAGGTGCAGGGCAGTGGAAGAATGAAGGGCATAATTTAAGAGTCAGAAAGATCTGGGTCTGAGTCCTGGCGTCACTGCATAACAACTTCTCTGGATCTCAGTTTAAAAAGAGACAGCACCAGGCTTCCCTGGTGGCACAGTGGTTGGGAGTCCGCCGGCCAATGCAGGGGACATAGGTTCGTGCCCCGGTCCGGGAAGATCCCACATGCCGTGGAGCAGCTGGGCCCGTGAGCTATGGCCACTGAGCCTGCGCGTCCGGAGCCTGTGCTCCGCAGCGGGAGAGGCCACAACAGTGAGAGGCCCGTGTACCACACACACACACACACACACACACAAAAAGAGATAGCACGAACACTCAAATAACAGGGGAGATTAAAAGAAATGATGTATATAAAATGCCTGATGTGGTGCAAGCTCATAAATGGTAACTCTTGTTATTATTACCATGAACTTGCATCTGGGGCTTAAAAAAAAACAAGAAAAACACATCATCAGGCCCTATGAAAAGGACGTGAGGCTGAGAATCTATAAACTGGAGTTTTAGTCAATACAATGTTTTCTCTTTTAGCCTCTTCAGGTTTTTATAAAATAAGGATGAACTTCATCTGTCTTTACCTGTCCCTAAGGGTTGATGGAAGGGAAAAAAATGAGAGAACAAATGAGAGCGTGATTTAGAAAGTAATATTAAAAAATGAATTTAGGTCAGTATAATAATAATTATTTTTCTGATTATCCTGATGAGAGACCCTGCTCCCCCAAAAAGGTAAATACTGAGCTAAGGGTCCACGCCATTTACAGAAATCAAGTGATAAGAAGTCCTGCATTTGGGAACTTGTTCATGTGCCTTGGGTAGCTATCTGAAAGGCCTTTACCAGGACAGCCTCTGGACTAGAGAAGACAGCGGCACGTGTGCTCGATGTAATGACACACACACAGAGAATCCTGTTATAAAAATTCCCCAGCTTTGTGGTGCTGAGAAATGTGCCTGGGCAGCTTATAGCACACTGCTAGAACAGCCCTGTTATGGTCCTGAGGTCGAATGGGTCTGTTACAAATATGGAACTGGCTCTGGTTTGAGGCATAAGACAGACTGCCCCATGGCTGCTGCTGCTGCCTTAAGAACCTCCTACCTCCTATGTCCTCCCCATATGACTCAACTCCAAATTTAAGAATTAACCGGGGATCCTTAAATCTTTGGCCTGAGGAGACTACTGAAAAAGAGCCCAATGAAGTTTATGAATTTCTAAACTAGTCATCCAGAACATGCTTGCCTGACCTTTGGATAATCCCTTCCTTACACGTACATACCTGGCAGGAGCCTGGAATGAATTCATGGCTACTCCTCTCCATCGGCCTCACTACTGGCTGACTGTCCACAGAGATGGCAATGCCAGTCTTTTCCCCTTTGCACCTAATCAACTCTTTTCCTTCGGGTCAGGGGATGGGTGTGGGGCCTTCATCCTTTCTCACAGAGGTTTTCACTTTTCCAGAAGATAATCAATGGTTTCTGTCCAACCTATCGGCTATATGGTTAAATATGACTTGATATACAAATCAAAAGGACAAAGTGGCTGTGATCAGACAACTGTGGCTGGGATCACTTAATCTGTTAAATTTTTCTTCTCCCAAAGGTCAGATAATATAAGTTGGGGACACACCCAGAGTTCAGAAGGGATGTGCTTTAATTTCAGTGGGTTGGATGAGGGGAGCCTTATTTTTTGCCTATGGCAGTTCTAATGGGATTCACAAGAGTCTCCCCTAAAATCATAATGATTCATTATTGCAGGCAATGGGCCAGAAGGGCCAGAGATAGTGGTCTTGCAAGAAGGGAGACAATGCAGTTAGTAAATCAAATGCTTTGAGGTTGCGCTGAGTGTTTTGACTGCGGTCTCACAAGAATAAGGATTCTTTTCTAGAAATGTTCCAGACCAGGAAAGAAGCAAACAAAGCCTCTCACACGTCACAAATTTACCTTTTATAGTCTGTTGCTGCAGAGGGATTAACAAGCAAATACTATCAATTTGCTTCTAAGTACAGGAATTTGCTCTGGGGACAAAACCATCAAGAAGCCAGTATGATGGGTGACCCAGCTTAGGTGAGACAAGGTCAGAGCAACTGGAGAGAAGTAATTAAAGGCTGAGACCCCTAGACCTTGCTGCACAGATATTCACAACCTCCATGGCTATAGGAGTCATGGGGTATCGATTTGTCCTCCGACTCTGGCAGCTCCCCACCCTGCCCAAGTCCTCAAACAGTGTTGAAAGGGCAGCTCCCAAGAGCCCATCTTCTCCAGTGTTTGGGTATTAGGCTAAATCCTGCTTTGTGGCAGGAAGCCAGAAAATGCCACGTGAAGATCAGTAGCCTCCAGAATTCCTGATAAGCACTTGCTTACTTATCACACTCTAATGTGGGGGTGAGAAGGAAGGAGATGACAAGGAGATGACACAGAGGATGCAGGATGGGTAGGATCACTGATTTACAGGTTCTGAGAGGTCATCTGATCCAATGTTCCTATTTCACACATGCCTGGAATGAAAGGACCCTAAGGGAATGAGAATCTGGCCCATTTGGAAAACCACCCAGAGGTATAGTTTCCATTCCTTTCTCTGGCCGCAGTTTAACAGCTCTGAAAGTACCTCAGGGACAGGAACTACTCCTCACAATTAGCCCTAGAGACAAGACAATACTGGGCAACAAGTTCCCCAATGCTGACAGATGGCTATAGCTCTGGCTACTCCCAAACCATTTATGGTTTCAGCCATCAGTCTTTCCAACCCAGTGACTGGGTGATCTGTGAGCCTCCTCCCAGATTTCAATGGGGGCTGGCTCCATAAACCCAAAGTTCATCAGCACTGACAAGAACGAAGATCCGAGACAGTAAAGGAAGCTCTGGTCTTTATTTTAAGGCACTCCAAATATATCTCCAGTAAAACCTTCCTTAACGCTAGTCAGGTGCCCAGAAGCTCCCTGTCAGATGTTAAGGACAAAGCCGGGGACCTGCCAAAAATGCCTCCCCCTCTCTGACAAAAGTGACACCTTATGAAGCTACACCACCAAACTCCATATACTGGAGGAGGATTATCAGGTTCTGGGGTCCCTTTGTGGGGCTGGATACAAAACCTGGATGCTGATTCATGTTTGCAGAGGCCTGGTTTCAACCTGTCTCCAGGGCAGCTATTCCCTGGTAGATGACAAATGCTGACAGAAACCCCCCTCCCCAGGCAGGCTGTTCTCATTTCTGTCTAACATCTGTGAAGGGAATTGGGATCAATGAGCTAGAAGGAACAAATTTTTTAGAGTCAGTGCAGTCTCAGCATGTCAATAGGGAATGAGTCAGGTCACCAAGATCTTTACAGTTCTAAGGAGTGGGAGAAGATAATTCCTCTACTTCAGGGGTCCAAGACAATCTCTTGTACCACTTGCCTCTATCCCTCAAAGTCTCTAATAGGAAGTAGGAACAAAAGAAAACAGTTCCCAGATCAAAACTAAAAGCGTCTTGTTTCTTGTTCAAAGATAGACAGGAAAAGAACGAGAGGTAGCCAGGGGAACTCAGTGGGAAACCTTCCTCTCCTCCATCCTTCTAAAATTTAGAGGAAAAATGTATTGCTGCCCTCAACAAGATGCTTTCTTTTCTACCACATGTCAATAAAGCTCACACCATTAGTCCAAGTAGCAAACTGCATTGCTCAGATCAGCCCAAATAAGAAGCTAAAAGAAAAAAAACTTTGCAGTTTTCTTGTTTACATTTGGGAATCTCATTATCCTTAAAAGCTGGAACCTTGCCACTGTGGCAAGAGGTCAAGTGCGGTCGGCAGATCTCCCTTGTTTTAACCAAGACAATGAAAGCTGGCTGAGGGAAGAGGACAACTGGAAACTGAGGCCAGAAGGACCATGAGAGAAGTCGCAAGCCAAACGGGCTTTGAGGAAGAAAGGACTTGTGAGGAGGAGAAATGCCTTCTGGGTCGTGATGAGAATCAAGGGAGGCTTTAAGCTTTTAGAGAGGGTTACTAGAGGAGAATTAACTCTCTGGAAAGAGGAAAAAACATCAGTGGAAAGCAGATGCTAAGAGACAGCTGACCTTTTCATTGGAAATGGATGGCTACACTTCTTGTCACAGGCTGAGAAATGCACACATCCCAAAACAGGCAGGGGGAGGGATACCAGTCATCCTTTTTTTCTTTTGGGTTGATTTGCTTAGATTCATCAATTACTGGAGTTTCTTCATCCCTAGGAAAATGTGATTGTTTTTCAGAACCTTTAATTTCTTTTACTGTCTCTAAGCCTTCTTTATATGCTACTTTGGAGTTTAGAACTCATAGAATGTTGATTTTAAAGTGGTTATTTAAAAACAAAAATCGGAATACCAAGTCACTTTACTTTCCAGACTCTTTGTTCAGTTGAAGCAGGAACAAATCTGCCTAGAACACTCTTGTTTAAACCAAAGCTCCCCCAGCAGAAAAGAAGCACAAACAGCTCCTTTTCTTATCTCTTGGGAACTTGTTGCCCTCCTCTGTTCCTGATAACCTGATGCCTTGTAGTCATTTCCAGCCAATGTCCTGTGATTTGTTGAGACCTACAGACTTTGTCTTATTCACCTGTTCCCCTCAAAGAGATCCCAAGGACAGTCATAGAACAAGAATTTTATTTTTCAATCGGCCTGATGCTTTCCAAAGTCCATCTCTGGCTATTAGGATGGAAGCACAGAGATTACTTCAGTTGAGGGATCTACTTCTGTGCTAAATCAAATACCAAGGCACTCAACGCTCCTGGAACTCCCAGAAGTTAAAATAATTGCTTCCTCCTGTGCCCACACCTCTGTGCACAGCACAAGTTCTTGAACTTCCTCAGTTTTCTAAATCTCAAAGGAAATGGCCAAATAAGTAGTTGTTCTAGATATTCAGCTCAGATAAGGGAGTCTTTCAATATATTCATACACTTTACTTGAACCATATTTTTTTGAAAGAAGCTCAGGACGGGGGTTAAAATAAAATACTTTCAGCTTCTACAAATGCAGAAGTTGGTTCTCCTACCAATTCTTTTTTTTTTTAAATAAATTTATTTATTTTATTTATTTATTTTTGGCTGTGTTGGGTCTTCGTTGCTGCGCGCGGGCTTTCTCTAGTTGCAGCGAGCGAGGGCTACTCTTCGTTGCAGTGCGCAGGCTTCTCATTGCGGTGGCTTCTCTCATTGTGGAGCATGGACTCTAGGTGCGCAGGCTTCAGTAGTTGCGGCACGTGGGCTCAGCAGTTGTGGTTCACGGGCTCTAGAGCACAGGCTCAGCAGTTGTGGCACAAGGGCTTAGTTGCTCTGCGGCATGTGGGATCTTCCTGGACCAGGGATGGAACCCGTGTCACCTGCATTGGCAGGCGGATTCTCAACCACTGTGCCACCAGGGAAGCCTCGCCTACCAATTCTTAAAAAACAAAATGTCTTACCTTTCACTTCTGAAACAGCCACTGGGAATCTCCCACCATTTCTCAGTGCTGTGACTGGAACCCTGAGAAACTCACTGATACTGGGCAGAACTGTGGTCACTAGCAAGACACTCTATATTTTCGTAAGAATTATATCTAATACTTATGTTTAATTACCATTTCCTGAGGCACGTGCTAGGCACACTGATGGTGCTGGTGAGTAGGGGTGTGTGTTCATGTACGTGCAGGGAATACACAGCACACAAGATTTCAAAGCGACATATTCCCAGAACGAATGCTGAGTGCCTCCTGTGTGCCAAGCACAGTGAGGGCTGGGGATACAGCAGTGAAAAGACCCGTTAAGAAGCCAGGTGTCCAGCACGTATGCACCAGGAGAGCAAGGTCCAGATCCATTCTGTTCATTGTATTCCCAGACCTAGCAAAGTACCTGGCCCAGGGTAGGGGCGCAATAAAATTTTGTTGAGTGAAAATAATAAAATGCAGCATAGATTGTGCTCTACTAAAAAGCCATGGAGGAAAGCAAGCATCAAAGTCGGAGGAATCTGTCATGGAAAAATTTGCCTAAACTAATGGCTTTGATTGTAGCTCTAACGTTATTTTTAATTTTTTATTTTGCCCCCTCCCTTCTCTGACAAACTGCATCAGAGACACCCCTGACTTCTCTCATACCTCCTCCCCCTTTTCTACAACATGCTGAAGAAAGGAACTTTTTGAGGATAGATGCTTTGTACCACATCTCAGAACTCAACTTTAAGATAATTGCAGCGGGAGCAGCTTTTACTCAACTGACAAGCAGCTTTAAGAAAATTAATGAGGACAAAATCTTAGGAAGGAGTAAATCATTTCTGACAACAAAACTGTCTCTCTTTTATCCCAATCTCCCCTTGAAGAAATAGTACCCTTCTAGGATACAAAAATAAAATATCTTTATTTTTGGTTTTTGCCACTCCCAAGCCCAGACAAGATTAAGAAGAAGCTCAGTTCCCTTAGATTGCTGGAGAATACTCTGGATTGAACTAGAGTTCTAGGTCACTTTTTTTTTTTTTTTTTTGGCTACATTGAGTCTTTGTTGTTGCGCGCAGGCTTTTCTCTAGCTGCAGTGAGCAGGGGCTACTCCTCATTGCGGTGGCTTTTCTTGCTGCGGAGCACGGGCTCTAGGCGCGTGGGCTTCAGTAGCTGTAGCACGCAGGCTCAGTAGTTGTGGCTCGCGGGCTCTAGAGTGCAGGCTCAGAAGTTGTAGCACATGGGCTCAGTAGTTGTGGCTCACGGGCTCTAGAGCACAGCCTCAGTAGTTGTGGCACACGGGCTTAGCTGCTCCGCAGGACGTGGGATCTTCCTGGGCCAGGGCTCGAACCCGTGTCCCCTGCATTGGCAGATGGATTCTTAACCACTGCGCCACCAGGGAAGCCCTCTAGGTCACTTTTGAAAACCAAACTTTTAGAATCTAGGAAGTACTGATGACTGGATTTGATCACAGGCTAAATTCAGGGCAAGGAGTAAGCCACAGTAAAGATTATATGTTGAAGAATGGAGATAGGATAAGCCAAAAGAGCCTATGCATGTTAGTTACATAATGCTGGTCAGTGCTGACAGAGCTGGCTACCCATCCCGACCCAGGGTCTAAGCTACAATTTAGTTATGACTAATTTGAGTACTCTGGACACCAAGCCTTTTCTGTGGTTCATTTTAATGAACTTATAATAATAATAATCAGTCATCACTAGGCTGTTCTGTGAAGATGGCTATGAAATTGTATGAAATAAAGAAAGCCAACTAATGTTTCTTTATAACCAGGGTGACACTAAGATATCCATTAATGGGTACCACAGCGACATCTTCCATCCAAGGATAACAGTGAGTTGAATGTTGGAAAAAGGAACTCAAGAACTACACCTTCAGATGGGGAAGGTCCTGGAGAGAAAGATATTTCTTCTCACTTTTTAAGCCTAAGAATCTCTGTATTCTATAGCACGAAGGCAAACAGGAATGGGATCACGGTTAAGAGCCTCAACAAAGTCAACTGTGGGCAGGCAAGAATTTTAATTAGAATTGGGAAAAAGGCTCCACAGCATTAGTCTTTAAAGTACCATCACTAGGATGCTAGCATATCCAGAAATGCTATGGGCAGGAGGTACTCATCAATTTCTCAACTTCCTGAAAGTATATGAAAGATCTGGTTAAAGGAGCCATAGAAATAAACCAGATGAGATTCCAGAGACAAGGTGAGAGCAAAAAAGAAAACGACAAAGCTATACTGACAGGTGAGGTCTAATTGGGATCCCCATGCAGTTGATGATTGGTTCTCAATCTTGACTCAGCATGCAGACTCAACTGGAGGGCTTGGTAAAACAAGGATGGCTGGGCCCTACCCTCAGAGCTTCTGATTCAGCAGGTCTGGGACAGGGCTGAGAAGCTGCATTTCTATTAAGTTCCCTGATGATGCTGACTTAAGTCCCGGGGAATACACATTGAGAACTACTGGCCAGTTAGATATAAGTAGGTTGTAGGTCTAAAAAAATCTGCTTCCTTTTCCAGCTGCCTAGGACCTACTGAGAATGAAGGGGATGCATATCTTTACAGCTGGAGCTCTAGAGGGAGAAGGTATACAAGGGGACTGTCCACTACTGAAGAGCAGAACTCTCAGGGTCAAGAAGGGGTTGGGGGAGGCGGGAGAGAAGAGAGGAAGAAGGGGGAGAAGAGGGGGGAGAGAGAGGGGTGGAGGGAGGGAGGGGCAGGCTTTCTTTCCAACACCCCCTCCAAACTAACAATCTGTCTGGGTAATAGTTGCTCAACCCTTGAATACAGTTTCACCACATAGCCACAGAGAAAAAGCTTTCAATAAAATTGACCCTTAAGTATTGATGTTTGAGGCTTGGCCTTAAAGAGCACAATGCTGTCCCATGGAGAAAGGAGAGCTAAACTGCTTTCTGTCCTAGGGCTTCTTCTCCCACCCAAGTCCCTTGTCCATCACTTCTGCCCAAACTGCCCCAGCACTGCCTCCCCACCTACACCCACACCTCGACTGCTGACGTTTGCCCCCATTCCTAGGTAAAACAGCACTTATTACAAACTGGAGGCATAGTTTGCTATATGACTATTTCTGGTTTCATTAGTAATTTTATATTTTTGTTATTTTGCTTTCACTTGGTTACAACCAAAGTTATTACATTAAGTTACCATAATTTTAGAAGATTAATTGCAGTTTTCTGCTACAATATTGTGCCTTGTTCCAATTAGAAAATGAAAAGCAGAGAGAGAACTCAGGCAGTTTAGTGTTTTGAGAATTCAGCAAAACTTCAGCTTAGCAATCTTTAAATGTCTAACTTAAAGACCAAACAGAAATTAACAAAAAGTCCTACTGGCTCAAGTGTGAGGGAGTCAGATGGCACATAAGACCCTGAGGCAGAGATAGTAGCATATTCAGCCTGGAAGAGCCTCGAATCGACAGACGGAAGGGGGAGATAAAATATGTGCCTAGTCTTATTTTTCCTGATTTGCCAATGATACTAAAATTGGGAAGACTAAGCCTAGCCTTAGTAAGCAGAGAAGGGAAATATCTGAGGACCCTAGATCCTAGAAACAAGGATAATAATTAAATTCAACATGGGGAAGAAAATAATTCAGCACATAGAGATATTCAAGGGAGAACCCTGTAAAGCAACAACAGCTGAGAAAAATGGGAGGTGAAGCACGGACAGCCAAAAAGCTAAGAGTTTTATAGGAGACAGAACACAAACACCACTGTGCCTGCAACAAAATTAGCAAAGGATCAAAGCATCACACATAAAACCACGATAAGAAGTAAACCTGAGACTGTATCTCTGCCTCTGCTGAAGAGGCTGAGGGCAGAAACCTAAAATGAAGAAAGCAGTCATTAAGAACAGCAGTTCTCAAACTCAAGTGCGTATGAGAATCATCTGGAAAGCTTGTTTTTTTTGTTTGTTTGTTTGTTTTTTGCGGTACGGGCCTCTCACTGTTGTGGCCTCTCCCGTTGCGGAGCACAGGCTCCGGACGTGCAGGCTCAGCGGCCATGGCTCACGGGCCCAGCCGCTCCACGGCATGTGGGATCTTCCCGGACTGGGGCACGAACCTGTGTCCCCTGCATCGGCAGGCAGACTCTCAACCACTGCGCCACCAGGGAAGCCCTAGAAAGCTTGTTTTACAAATACAAATACCCGGTCCCCTTCCTGCCCAATTCTTATTCTGATTTTGGTCTGAAGTGGAGTCTGTATTTTAACAAGGACCCCATGCATTCTAATGCAGGTTGTCCAAGGAGCACAGTTTGAGAAGCACTGATCCAGAGGTCTGAAGAACTGCTTAGAATAAGCATGCCAAGGCGAAGAGCAATTAGCAATTCATTTTTACAGGAGTTTTCATATGGGATTGTGTAAGAGATCATCTCTTGGGGAGAGATGGTCACTTAGTGGGAATTAAAATAAGTCGATGCTCTGGAGGATGCTCTCCTGGGAATGTCTGCCGGCCCAACAATTTCACCTCTCTGAACGTTACCACAGTGAATTCCAAGAGGTAACATCACAGAGAAGGGGGATTCTGGGTAGAAAAGCTCTAGGACAGGCCCAGTACCCACAAATTCCTTCAAGGACAGAGCTTGACATTACAGATGGAGACAGCCACCTATACTTACCTGTGCAAAGAGGGAGATGCTCTACTGTCCCATTAAACCCTCGCTCCCTGTTCTCAGACAAAAATGCACTTCTTGCCTTAAACGGTGGTACAGCACAGCTATCCAAAAAAGCTGGTGTCTTCCCTTCCACCAGTGACTGAATTCAGGGACATGTGCTGAATGCTTTGGTGCCTTTGGACGTAAGGGGCAACCAAGACCTGGAAAACCAGAAACCTTTCTGTAGCATGGGGGTTTAAAGTCAGACTGGGTGGACACAGGGTGAGCAAAACCTTGTTGAGAAGCCCGGATCCTGCCTCTTGTGTGAGAAAAATGCTTCCCAAATGAGAGCTTTCTAGTTACTTCAGCTCCCTCTCCTAAGTGGCAGATGGGGTCTAATGAGAATCAAAAAAGCCCTGCTGGGAATGCTGAGAAGTAGCTCTTGTCCTGAGGCATGCAGCAGCTGGCTAGGTGCCTTGAGCCCCTACACAGCAGACTTCTCCAACTGCATTCCCTGAGCTGCCGGCCCCATATGTGACAGCATCTTGGCGCCCGCCCTGGAGCTGTTTGCCTTTAGCCAGATGTTTCTGGCTACTTATAGAAAAGAGGAACCTTGCTAGGATGGAGGACTGGCAGGCTGTGCCCAAAAGTTGGGCAGGAGCCCTCGCTTCCAGAAGAGGCTGGAGATGTCCATTAGTGTTGCTGAAATCAGATCCTCTCTTAATGATTAGAAACAATTATTCCACAATTAGGTAGGAAGGGTTAGAAGAACAGCAAGGATCAAGATTCTAGGTGGTAAAAAGCAGACACCAGGTACTTTTACCATCCAAATCTGCTTAAGATAAGAATATTTAAACTAAAATTCACCTTCCATCCTCATTTATCTAGGTAAGAAAATAGGATTGATGAACTTCCTGCAAAGTCCTCTCCCAATCACTCAATGTCAAATATTTCTAGTCACATGGATTCAAGAATCAGAACTTTCCTGTCATTGTGATGTCAAGAGCAGAGAATGCCTTGTTTCTACCCTTTCAGAGGCATGGCGGGACACGATGTCACCCATCAATGGTTCTGCTAGTTACCACCTAGAAACAATAAGGATGCTTTTCTTGAGATTCTCTTTCATTTATTCAGCTTCTCCTAAATGAGAGGTTTCTTATTAGGTATTCGGAGTTCATAAAGATGAAACAGACACGATCCTACTCTCAAGGAGCTCATGGGCCAAGAGAGGAGAACGATGTGGAAATAAATAACTGCAGTTCGGTGTGATGAGTGTTAACACAGAGAGTGTGCCAGGTACAGGGGTGGCACAGGAGGGAGTGATCAATTCTGTTTAGGAAGGTTCCATAGAAGGGGAAGAGCTTGCAGGCAGTTGGGTTTCAGGGAGAAAAGGGCACTCCAGGTAAAGGTACCCGGGCAAGAGAGAGCCTTACTAATTCAGGGGGCTTGGAAAGTGGCTCAGTAGAGTTGGATAGAAGGTCCTTGTAGGAGACAGGAGGGACAAGAGGCTGGAGACACCACACCTGGCCACCCACTTTCTATTGCTTTGTATATAATGGGTCCTATCTTTAGGGTTTTTTCTTTAAAACAAATGCTTCATATTCCAGGCTGAATTCAACAAGCATCTACATGTGTGGCACTAAATGAGGGACCCCGGGGGATATGCCCCTAAGGAGCTTACACTGAACCTAATTGGGTGGATTAAACATACACACCACACTGCTAAAGAAAACACAAAACAACACATAAACAAGTGCATAAAACTATAAGTGGCACAGCGTAAGTGCTAAGGGAATTCACAGGTTCTTAGATTGAGACCGAGCTTAAACACCATCTAATTAGAGAAGTGTTCAAATGCTCAACTCCCCTTGACAAAACCCTGGCCAAATGAGCACTCATGGGATGTAGGAATAATCTCAGTCAGAAACTAGACAGGTTGAGTCCAGGAGGCCACTAACCCCAGGATGCCCAGAAGGCTTTTATGGCAATACAAGCAAGGACGGCTTCAGACAAGAAAGGGTCCTAAATAGAACATTTCTCTGCTACTGAAATGGATGGGACAGTTAAGAGCATAGCAGCTGCCCAAAGTCCTTATCCTCCATCATGATTACAACCTCAGGAAAAGAACATTTCATAGTATACTATTTATTTCTTTTTATAGCTTGCGTCCTGAAAAATTTATTTTAAAAAGAAGCATAAATATTTCATTGGGTTCTCTGTGTATCTCCAGACTGAAGGTTTCATGTTGAGGTAAGGAAGTATTCAGTTTGGTCTTTAAGCAAAGATCCTTTCAGGCCTCTGGGGACCCAGCTCATGATTTAGGGTATGAGAAAGCCCCTGCCTTTTAATAGTCCAGAGCTTCCAAAAGTGCGGCCTGCTGGTCATTACTAGGCTGGACTGGAGTCCTTCCTGGCTCCTTATGGGCATGACATCTCTGGTCCTGGCTGGGAGACCACAACCTTGTCCTGCATTACCCTGCCAGCCAGGCCTAGGAGAGCCGCCATACAGTGAAGCCACGAGCAATGCACTCACCCTCATGGAGGTCTCGCCACCATGGGCCTGTTGCAGCCTGAAGACCTGGGCCACCATGTGCTCCGTGGAGGGGTGCAGCAGGATCCTTCGTGAGGCCAAGCCCACCATTACATATCGACCCATCGGGGACAGGCTCACTGAAATGGCATTGGGACCTGAGGGCCAGAAAAACAGAGAAACATCTCCCAGAGTTCTTGCTATTACAAGGGAATAATTTTCCCTCTTAGTCTTTTCTCTTTCTCTCTAATCTTCATCTTTGTTTGGTCATCCTGGGGTTAATCTCATAGGACTGCAGTGAAGAGCACAATGAGAAGGCATGTAAAGTACTGAGTACAGTGTGTGACACATAAAAAGTACTTAATAAATGCTAATCAGTATTATCATAGAATCACATTAAAAATTATTATACTGTAAATACTATTTTGAAATCTACTTTTTTCACTTCATCCATTACGAACATTTTTCACCATTAAATAGTCTTCTGTAAGAGCATTTTAAAGGCCAAATGGTATTCTGCCCTATTAATGCACCATTATTTCTTTAAGCAACTCTTCACAATTTGACATTTTTCTCTATGATAAATAACATTGCTGTGAACATCCTTCTGAATAAATCTTGCATAGTTTTCTGATTATTTCCTTAGAAGTGAAATTACTGGATCAAAGAGAACATACATTTTGGGGGCTTTTAATACACAATGCCAAACGGCCTTGCAGTGTGTGTGTGCCCACTTCCCCAAGCCATGGCCAAGAACGAAGCTCTCCCTTATTCCTGCCCATAACAACAGGAGTATGCTGGTGATGCCACTGTGGTAGGGAGAACTCTTATTCTGAGATTCTTCTGCAGTGCTACCAGCCAGCACAAAGCAATCTTCCTCTGACACGTGCCCCAGTGAAGCAGGGGCAGTATATGACCATTACTCCCACCTAAGCTATACCTCACCTAGGAATGCCCAGGCCAAGGTACCAGCAACCCTTTGTCACCAGGTTGGGCTTCCTATCCCTTACCAAATCGCTTGGTGTAGAGCATTTCGCCCAGGTTATGGGGGGCCAGAGAGTACACTGCCAGGATGCCTTCATCAGGAAAGCCCCTTTGGCTGCTAGGGATGAAAGCCGCCAGAAGCTGGCCATCTGCAGAAATGTCACAGCTGGCATCATTGTAGATCTTGCAGTTCTGCACCAGCACATTCATGGAGGCTGCATCAGACAAAGAAAGAAAAGAGGGTAAGAAAGTTTGGAGTTGATGGTATAAAAAATTCTGGGTCAAGAAATCTGGGGGTCTCTCTAAGGGCCTGAACCTGAACCCTCTCTAGAAATACTAAAGGCTGCCTTATCAAACTAAAATGTCATGGAACAAGCAACACAAGACACACAAAAGATATGTCTCTTCTACCACTTTAATAGGAAACTACAGAGAGTCAACACAACCATAACCACATGCTGAGTCTTAGCTCACACTTAGGAAACATCACTTGAGAGATGAGCTAGGGAAAAAGTTATTAAAAATTGTTCCTGGAGAGCCACTCAACAGCTGTTATTGTCCAAAACTGAGATGAATGAAAATGTAAACCCACTGATTCCAAGAAATAGGTGATCCAGGTAAAACTTCCTTGGGGGTGAGAATCCTACTCCCGATCTCTATGTGACCTTGGAGAAGGAAATCATTTCACCAGTTTTCGTCTTATTTTCTCATTTAAGAAAACTGGAGCATTTAGAGACTTCAGTCTTCTGGACGGCTCCTTGCTAATGCTAATCCCTAATTCCACAAGAGAGGATAAAGAGAAACAAAGCCTAGCCCTGGCTGGATGGCTGGAACTATTTTCATTTCTCACTACGCTCTATCCCTCGCCCATACCATAAGCCAATGACCATGGGCAGCCCCAGTCTGCACGTAGCAGTTACTGAGAATTAAGCACAGTCAGCCAGGCAGCAGGCAGGCTCAGCACCAGCGAGGGAACGGGTGGGGTCGGAGGTGGGGTGGAGGAATGCCTGTCCGTGGGGAGAATCGTGCCACATGACAGGACTAATGAGATGTTAGCTAGCTCTGGGGCTGCACCTGCATGATTTGTTCCGGTTTTCATTTGAATCCCTCTCTGAGGCCCATTGTGCAAATCCCTGCCGGGAGGAAGTGGCCTACCCTTGATGTGAGCCTGGAATCAGATGGCCCACACCATGGGCATGAGCAGAACAGCACAACACATCCAAAGGGACCAAGCTCCTCTGGGCTCTGTCTCATTTAGATCTACTTACATGCAAAGAGACTAATTCACTTTCTCTTATTTGAAGGAGATCACTTCAGATGTCCACTGTCAGAGGCATTATGGTTAAAACAAACAAAAAGGCAAGTTCAACTGCCCTCACCAGATTCCAGGTGATCTACTCCAGGAAGCCAAATGGCCTGACCAGGAAGGTCAAGGGCAAGTTTCCCCAGGAAATTACCTTAAGGAAAACAAAACAAAGAGCTGCTTTCCAGGGGGAACGTGAGACTTATGGGATCAGGGATTCAGAGTGATTTCTAAAACTCTATATTCATCCCCCTTTCCCTGTGTGTGTTGTTAATGAAGCCATAGAGATGACAGAGGAGATCAAAAAAGACATCAGAACACATTGATTAGGCTATTGTGCCAACTCCTGGGGGCTGACACCTACAGCACCATTACACATAAAGCTGAGGAGGGACCACAAGGATGGTTCTGTTTGCTAACTAATAAGATAATGACATCCAAATACTCAATGCTATCACCATTAGGGCTCTGTACTGCTCAACTTCCAACCCACCATCTGCTCGAGCCTGTATGGCTAGATTTATCTAGTTAGCACTGAGACTGTCTGCTCCTTACTCAGGGTCCCAAGCCTGTTGCCAAAAAGATAATCTCCTCCCCCTTCCCAGGACTGACACAGGATTACAGTTGGGGCTACAAAACCAAAGCAACTGCGGGAGCTTCAACAGTGAGTCCAGGGACTTCCCTAGTGGCGCAGTGGTTAAGAATCTGCCTGCCAATGCAGGGGACACGGGTTCGAGCCCTGGTCTAGGAAGATCCCACATGCCGCGGAGCAACTAAGCCCCTGCGCCACAACTACTGAGCCTGCACTCTAGAGGCTGCGAGCCATGACTACTGAGTCTGCGCGTGCCATAACTACTGAAGCCCGCGTGCCTAGAGCCCATGCTCTGCAACAAGAGAAGCTAATGCAATGAGAATCCTGCCTACTGCAACGAAGAGTAGCCCCGGCTCGCTGCAACCAGAGAAAGCCTGCGTGCAGCAACAAAGACCCAACACAGCCAAAAATAAAATAAATTAAAAAAAAAAAAAGTGAGTCCATCTTGGTTTTCTAACCTTTATGTTGGCACAATCCTCAGAAAGGTAAAAAGAAACTGACAATTTAGACTGCAACCATCAAAGGCAGAGAGAGAAAGAAAGCAATGACAAGTATTAAGTAGGACATGAAAATAAACAGAAAAGGAAATGGGACTCTGTGGGCTTTAAGGCAGCTTTGTATGGTTTCCATTTTATCTACATTTAATGTCCCAAAAATGCATGGTGAGTATTTTATGAAAGTCGGCTTTTCTATCTTGCTGTTACAGACATCTAGCTTGTATGTGTTAACCTGCAATTCAGTCAAACACACAGAAGCCTACAATGACCCTCAAAACTCACCACCAACATTAAAAAAGCACTGAACTAGATACTGCCAGATTAATTACTAAAAGGGGTCTGCGGGTGAGGGGGAAAGTACAAGTAAGGTTTTCCTTCTTTTGGGAGGCTCGGCTCTAAGCCCACGAAAAACTGGGCATATAGACAAAAAGCATTTTGTCAGCCTCAAATTCAAGCCATGGTGTTTGTGTTTGTACTGTATTATGATGATTCCAAGTCAATGGCCATCTCCCAAATTTTGTCCCATCCCCTCAACTCCACCCAATTTCACAACTGCTCCCAGTTCCTGCAGTGAGCTCAGAGAGAGATATGCAAATAACAAGTGAAAAGAGAATGCTAAAAATTAAAATGGAGCTTCTCCAGCAGTATGTTTCCCTTTCAGAACTTGTACAGCTAGGGATCTAGGGTTTTACTTCTACCATAATGAAGGGGATGTAATAGGCACAGAGTGATCTGGTAGCTTCACTGAGTAGTGGGTGGTGTGTTTACAGTTTCATTAATATTTCAAAGCTCCAATTAGCAATTTACATTTATTGCTTGTTGTATATTAATTTCATGGAAATTAATATACAACAAGCAATGGAAATGGAAATGTTGAGATGGAACATGGAATGGAAATGGAAATGTTCAGTTACAGTGGTGAGTGGTCACTGCTTCAATTCGCTCATGCAGCTTCTTCTCGTAAGGCTGAAATTTTGATGAGTTAATTTACAAAGGGAGAGATTTCCTGGGTCTCTGTTACTTCTTTTCTCAGGCCATAGCAAAGTAATGCACTAATGACAAGGAGAGCTCATCCTTTTTGGACTCAATAATGATGTAAGCAGGTAGAGAAAAAGGTGAAGTTAAATACAGTTTAAGACAGTGGCAACCCACACACCACTAGAAACCTTTGTTCTGCTCCCTGCCTTGCCTTACCACAGTGGTTCTCAAGTATCAGCATGCATCATAATCACCTGGAGGGCTTATTAAAACACAGAACGCTGGGGTGAGGCCTGAGAATTTGTATTTTTAGCAAGTTCCCAGGCATCTGATGTTGCTGGTCTGGGACCACACTTGAAAACTGCTGTCTCACCAAACAGTCCTTGACCCCTGAGCTGGAGCTCCAGCAAACTGCCCTGCACTTAAAGGCAAAACACATGTGGGGAATGATGATGGAGCAGTTAGCTGGGCAGCTGAGAATGGAAATAAAGTCTAGGAAAGAAAGGATTTTTCAAATCAAAACTGCTTAAGAGCTTCAGGGGGCAGCTCCAGGAGGAGCAAAAACAATGCAGAAGACAGCAGGAAGCCATGTTCCAGACTGTGCAATGTAATCTCCTCCTAATTATAAATGATTTCCAAGTTAAAATGCCCTAGCAGGGAATGGGAGGGGTAAGAAGTACTGATGCCTGGAGGAGCAGAGGGCTCTGCCTTTCTATCAGCTCCATAAATTATAAACAAACACCTTGTACAAAGATCGGTTTGTAGCCTGTTGCTGGCTGGCCAGATGAGGCCACGGGAGCGATGAGCAGTTGCAGTACTTTTACAAATGCATTAGATATGGATTTGGAAAACCCAAAGGGGTTTAAATCAGCAGGAAAATTTCCTTTTCACTATCTCTGAGCCCTCAGAGTTCAGAATAGGACCTCCTGCACAGAGCTCCAATGACACTATATAAGCATTCCCAACGGCACCAATCACTACATCCTCTCTGGATGTGTGTGCGCCCCACACTGCTCAGCCCCTGGGTTTCTTAAGGTCCGTTCCGTCAGGGCACCCTGGTGACTAATGCTATTCTCCCACAAGAGTTCACTCTTAAAAACCACAGTGAATCTAATGAGCTATTTTTTCCCCCATGAGAGCGGTTTCAAAATTATCTATGTTATATGAGGCCTTATTCACAAATTTCTAAACGCTTTACAGATAGTAATTCATTAATCCTGTATCTCAACTAAGAGAAACAGGTGGTAACACTCTTTAGCCTAATTCTAGAAAAGAGTTAAATTCAATTCAGATAAGTCAGATGACCTCTTAACAACACAGTGGCTGCTGAACACGTGAGTAAAACTGAGGGCCAGTGGCTCCCAGGCATGAGCTGTGCCAAAGCCAAACACTTCCCTCCTCTGGGAAGTATGCAAGGTTCAGAAACAAATCCTACAGATTCCCAACTGAACTCTGCTGACAGCTGAATCTACCAGATTCAGAACTGTAACTAGACTTTATTCAGACCAACCAGAAAAAGCAGTTAGAGTTAATTACAGGAGCCTCAGGTGAAAGTGACTGTCATTCTAGAGGGTAATACCATGGCAAGGAACACTGGCCACCATCAGACATATACGCCCTAAACTCCTAGAATGCCAAGTATTTCCCAAGGCCAAAACTCTGAGAAAAATAGGGCACTTTTAAAAAGCAGAATTCTAACACCGCACAGGACTTAAATGAGGAAGAAAGGTGAGCCAAACTAAATGAGTCAATCTGGTTGCACATGATGCTTTTTGATCAGCTCAGGTTTTACAACAGCCATGATCAAAGGAAGAAAGAAGGAACACAGAAGGTGAATGACAGGAAGTTGTAGTCAGAACAAGTACAGAACTTGTACAAAGAATGTTAAGGACAACCAAAAAGACTGTCTCAGCTCTGCTAGCAGCATATCCAATGCCTGTATTCTTCTGAATATTTGGTTTTTCTATCAAAGAAAATTGTCTCCAACTGGGGAGAAACAACATGCTTCAGAAGGATCAGAAGCCAATTACAGATGAGGCAACAGGTTAAAAGAGAACTATCTTTTTTACATGAACATCACTTTACAGAGATGGAAAATACACCTCTCAGAGTACTGAAAACAGGGGCAGGGGTGACTTTAGAATTATAGCCATACTCTCAAAGAATCACAGTATAATTTCCAAGAAAAAGACATGATAAAAAGAGCTAACATTTACTGACCATTTACTACAGAAAGTGCCAGATGCCGTACAGAGTGCCTGACATGTATCAATGTTAACTAATTTAATTCTCCTAACAATCCTATGAGGTTGGCACTATTATAACCCTCATTTTATAGACAAGGAAACTAAGGTGTAGAGAGATTAAGTAACCAAGGTCACACTGCTAGAAGGTGGCTGAGCAAAACTTGAACCTGGACATTGTAGCTGAAGAGTTCATTTGCTTAACCATCACAGGACAGTTCACAAAGAAAACGTTATCAAAGAACTACCTCTCCCTATGCTTGTGAAAAAAAGGGAAGAAAAAAGCATCAGGCTCCGACCTTTAAAGTATAAAAAGTACCAAGTAATTCCAATACTATTTAAGCTGTTCCAGACAAAAAGAAAAACTTTCAAATTATATTTGTAACACAAGCATAACACTGATACCAAAACTCATAGATTTTATGAAAAAGAATAGGATAGATCCATCTCACAAATTTCAAGGAAAAAACTCTTAAGTAAATTATTAGCAAGCTACATGGAAAGAATTTAATGTTAAAGCATATACCATGAACCAGGTGGGGTTTATTCAAGGGATGTAAGGTTGGGTTCAATATTACAGAATCTATCAACATAATGATTTCGGGGCTTCCCTGGTGGTGGTGGTGAAGAACCCACCTGCCAAAAAAAAAAAAAAAAAAAAAAAAAAAAGAACCCGCCTGCCAATGCAGGGGACACGGGTGTGAGCCCTGGTCCGGGAAGATCCCACATGTCATGGAGCAACTAAGCCCATGCACTGCAACTACTGAGCCTGCGCTCTAGAGCCCGCGAGCCACAACTACTGGAGCCTGCATGCCTAGAGCCCGTGCTCCGCAACAAGAGAAGCCTCCACGCTGAGAAGCCCGCGCACCACAACAAAGAGTAGACCCTGCTCATCACAACTAGAGAAAGCCCGCGCAGCAATGAAGACCCAACGCAGCCAAAAATAGATAAATTAAAAACAATAATAATCAAGGGAAGTTTATTGGTACTATTGGGATTTAAAAATTAATTTAAGGTCAATTAAGTCTCCAGATACTTGTTTAAAAAAAACCATAATGATCTCATTATTAGGTCAAAGGAGAGAAAAAAACATGATCACCTTCAGAGATGCTGATAAGGCAAGACTAAATTTAACATCTATTCTTTTTTTTTGCGGGGGCAGTTAGGGGGGAGTCCTAACCACTGAACCGCCAGGGAATTCCGAGTATCTATTCTTGATTAAAAACTCACAATAAAATAAGAATAATGACTTCCTTAAAACAATAAACTAGTTCTGGTTCAACCCAAAAGTCAGCAATATGCTTACTGGGAAAAAGCTAGAAGTTTTTCTACTGAAATGAGGAATGATATGAGCATGCCTGCTATTATTTAACATTGTTCTGATGGTAGCAGCCAATGCACTTAGACAAGAGGAAGAAATCACAGGTGTACAACTTGGAACAGAGGAGGTAAAATTAATACTATTTACAGATAACATACTTAGAAAACCCATGAGATTTAACTGAATAACAACTATAATTAGTAAACAAATTCAGTAAAATAGAATTTTTTTTTAAAGCTTGTAACAATAAACTTTAAAAATGTATAAAATTACACGAAGAAAACTTTAAAACATTCCTAAGACCACAAGAGAGACTTGGAGAAACTGAAAAATCATACCATGTTCTTACATAAGAAGATACCATAACAATATTGAGTCTCCTTAAGTTACTTTATATGTTCAATGCGATCGCATTAATTACACTAACAGAATTTTTTCAGGGGGGTGAAGGGAAGAAGCGAGGTAGTTTTAAAGTCCATACAGAAAACCAAAATGTTCAAGCAGGCAAGAAATTTTGGATTAAAAAAATAACAAGAGGAGACTAGTCCTACCAGATTCTAAAATAGAGCCTCAAACTTAAACCAATGTGGTACTGTTACATGAATAATCAGACAGATCCCTGGGACAGAAGAGACAGAATAAATACATTCAAATACTCAACAGGAAATTAACAGGATGAAAGTGACATCCCAAATCAATGGGGACAAATAGATCATTTTATAAACTGGCTGCGACAAATGAGTAGCACATGGGAGAAAAGTTGGATCATACTCTGCTTATTTAGGACTAGGTTAAACTTCTGATGAATCAAAGATTTAAAGTAAAAAACTAAAATATAAAAGTACTAACTGATCTTCTTGATGCTGCCACAAAATCTAGGAACCATAAAAGGAAAGTTGGATAATTCTGACTACTTAAAATAAGTTCTATGACAAAAATAACCTTCAGCAGAGTCAAAAGACAAATGACAACCAGGAAACTCCTATTATGAGTTAATTTTCTGATTTATAAAGAGCTCCTGTAGAACTGGTAAGGAAAAGATCAACAACACAATAAAAAAAAAAATAGGTAAAGCACAGAGACAAGCCAAGAAAAGGCAACACATGTGGCTAAATGTATGCAGAGCCACACAACCTGGTTTATAATATGAGAAATACAAATTTAAAATACCTACATACTATTTTTTTTTTTTAATTTTTTTGGCTACACCACGCGGCTTGCAGGATCCTAGTTTCCTGACCAGGGATTGAACCCTTGCCCCCAACAGTGGAAGTGCAGAGCCCTAACCACTGGACCACCAGGGAAGTCCCACCTACATAGTATTTTTTACCATCAGATTTGTAAATACCCCAAAATATGATAGCACAAGCAAGAGTTTAGGGACACATGCACCCTCATGAACCACAAGGGAGTGTATAAATTGGTATCATCTCTACAGAGGGTGATTTAGCAGTATCTACCGAAATCACGAATCTACATATTCTTCCTCCCTACAATTCCATTTCTAGGAATTTATCCTATGATATACTTGCACATATGCAAAATGACAAACTGTGGCATGGTTTGTATAGCAAAAGACTGGAAACAACTTAAAAGTTCCTCAGCAGAGGGGCTTCCCTGGTGTTCCAGGGGTTAAGACTCTACACTCCCAACACAGGTAGCCTGGGTTCAATCCGTGGTTAGGGAACTAGATCCCGCATGCTGCAACTAAAGATTCTGCATGCCACAGCAAACATCCCACATGCCACAACTAAGACCCGGAGCAGACAAAAAAAAAAAAAAAAAAATTCCTCAGCAGAACACTGGTTAAAAAATAACTGGTTAAAAAATGGACAGTGGGAGGACTTTCTTGGTGACAAAGTGGTTAAGAATCGGCCTGCCTGGTCCAGGAAGATCTCACATGCTGCGGAGCAACTAAGCCCGTGCGCCACAACTACTGAGCCTCCGCTCTACAGCCCGCAAGCTACAACTACTGAGCCTGTGTGCCACAACTACTGAAGCCCGCATGCCTAGAGCCTGTGCTCTGCAACAAGAGAAGCCACCGCAATGAGAAGCCTGCGCACCGCAACGAAGAGTAGTCCCCGCTTGCCACAACTAGAGAAAGCCCACGTGCAGCAACAAAGACCCAACACAGCCATAAATAAATAAATAAATATGTGTGTGTGTATATATATATATAAAGGACAGTGGGATACTAGGCAGCCATTAAAAAAGAACTGAGTAAATGCTTTATGTACTGATACGGAAAGATCACCAAGACATAAAGTAAAGAAAGCAAGGTACAGAAAGAAAAGTATGTATAACATGCTACCATTTAGGTTAAGTAGAGGTGGAAAAACAAATATTTGCATGTACTTGTATATACATACGATATCGTTGAAGAGGTATGCAAGACACTGCTCATTGTGGTTGCCTATGGGGTGGAGTGGTGGGTAGCTGGGAGCAGGATTGGGAAACTTTTCACTGTATATCCTTTTACATTTTAAAAATCTTTGGTAAATGTATTTCAGATTATAATAAAAGAAACGAAGCAAATAAAATAACGCAACAAAGTACCTAGGGAAAATTATGGCAAACACCTGGGCCAGAAATCTATAAACAAGCAAACAGTATTTAATAAGGGAAAAGGTAGATTGCATTTGATTTCTAGTAAAGAATAGATTATTGAACATGCGGCTTAAAAGCACTTAGAAAAAAATGATTGCTACTGAGGTTTCACTAAGATCAGGACATGAAAAAATTGACCTCATTTTCATGGTCTGATAAGGATACCAAGATTGGCATACTGGGAAATGCCATAGAAGGGGCTATCTTGATTACTTTAAGGTATCTGACCAACTCTTACAATACCCTATAGACAAGATAGAAAAATATGGGCTTCACATGCGAACAACCAAGCCTAGGTGCAAATTCGTGAACCAAAATTGACACAGAGCAAGCCCACAGGAACATACCACAACACTTGGTGCAAAGTCCTGACTGATGCACTAGTTTTGCTAGCAATCCAAAGTTAAGACAGAGGGGGGACTTTCCTGGTGGCACAACTGGTTAAGAGTCTGCGCTCCCGGGACTCCCTGGTGGCGCAGTGGTTAAGAATCCACCTGCCAATGCAGGGGACACGGGTTCGAGCCCTGGTCCAGGAAGGTCCCACATGCCGCGGAGCAGCTAAGCCCGTGTGCCACAACTACTGAGCCTGTGCTCTAGAGCCTGCGAGCCACAACTACTGAGCCTGCGCACCTAGAGCCCGTGCCTGGCAACAAGAGAAGCCACCACAATGAGAAGCCCACGCACCGCAACGAAGATTAACCCCTGTTCACCGCAACTCGAGAAAGCCCTTGCACAGCAACGAAGACCCAATGCAGCCAAAAATAAATAAATAAATAAATAAATAAATGTATTAATTTTTATTAAAAAAACAGTCTGCACTCCCAATGCAGGGAGCCTGGGTTCGATCCCTGGTCAGGGAACTAGATCCCACATACGTGCCGCAACTAAGAGTTCTCATGCCTCAACTAAGGAGCCCGCCTGCCGTAACTAAGACCTGGCACAACCAAATAAGTAAATAAATAAATATTTTTTTAAAAACCAGAAAAACAAAGTAAGACAGAGGGACTTCCCTCGTGGTCCAGTGATTAAGAATCCACCTTCCAATGCAGGGGACTCAGGTTCAATCCCTGGTCGGGGAACTAAGATCTTACATGCCTCGGGGCAACTAAGCACTCCCGCCACAACAAAAGAGCCCTCATGCTGCAACTAAGACCCTATGCAGCCCAAAAAAAAAAAAAAAAAGAAAAAGAATTAAAGTGCTTAGTGTTAAAAAAAAAAAAGAGAGAAAATATGTTTATCAAATTAGAAGATGATGTAAGGCTGGGAAAAAAAGGGCTGAATCAAAGTTCAAAAAAATGTTGAGAGGCAGGAACTAAGAAGAGCAATTGACACTATTAAGATAAAACTTAACAGAAACAAATACAAACCTTTGGTTTTTAAAACATTCGAACTGCACAAGTAAGTACAGGACAGTAAAGTCTTGGTTTATTAATAGTTATCAAGTATTTTTTTAATAAATAAATACATTTATTTATTATTTATTTATGTTTGGCTTCATTGGGTCCTCGTTGCTGTGCACGGGCTTTCTCTAGTTGTGGTGAGCAGGAGCTACTTTTCATTCCAGTGAGCAGGCTTCTCATTGCGGTGGCTTCCCTTGTTGCAGAGTGTGGGCTCTAGGCACGTAGGCTTCAATAGTTGCAGCACACGGGCCCAGCAGTTGTGGCTCGTAGGCTCAAGAGTGCAGGCTCAGTAGATGTAGCGCATGGGCTTAGTTGCTTCACGGCATGTGGGATCTTCCTGGACCAGAGATCGAACCCGTGTCTCCTGCATTGGCAGGCAGATTCTTAACCACTGTGCAACCAGGGAAGTCCCATCAAGGAATTTTAAGTGACTGCAAACTCAATAGTGGCTTCAGAAAAAGCTGTTGAAATCTTAAGCTGAACTAACACTGTCCAAACCATCATTGTACGCTGTTTTGGACAGCTCTCATCTGGAGTGTTCTACGTTGTTCTGCCACCTCAAAGCCTAAAGAGGAAATGAGCAGAACTGTCAAGGATTTGAAAACCAGATCGTAAAAGGAATCTCAGGAATTCTGGCCCAAAAAGAATGATTTAAAGGGAAGTGGCAGTTTATCTTCAAATAGCTTGAGAACTGTCACTTAGAAGAGACGTCATTAAACTTATTCTATGGAGATTCAGAGGTAGAACTAGGACCAATGGGAGGAAGTGACAGCAAGGGAAATGGTGGCTGGGTATAAGAAAAAACATTTGAACAGGAATTTAGCAGTGATGGACTAGGGCCAACTCATCAGACAGTGTGACCTATCTGAAGTGTTCAAGCAGAGGCTGAACCACTACTTCCCAAGGATGTGTGAGAGTCCGTCATCAGATAGAAAGTGAAATGAGATGCCTAAAATGCTGTGATTGGGCTTCCCTGGTGGTGCAGTGGTTGAGAATCCGCCTGCTAATGCAGGGGACATGGGTTCAGGCCCTGGTCCGGGAAGATCCCACATGCCGCGGAGCAACCAAGCCCGTGCACCACAACTGCTGAGCCTGCGCTCTGGAGCACACGAGCCACAACTACTGAAGCCCGTGTGCCAAGACTGCTGAAGCCTGAGCGCCTGGAGCCTGTGCTCCATGGCAGTGAGAAGCCCTCACACTACGGCGAGGAGTGGCCCCCACTCGCTTCAACTGGAGAGGGCCCGCACACAGCAACGGAAGACCCAACGCAGCCAATAAATTAATTAATTAATTAATTTTGAAAAAATGATGTGGTTTCAATCGAACAACTGGGGCATGGGGTTGAGGACTCGTAGAAGCTGGGAAAACGGACTGACAGACAGACATGTTTGTAAATCACACATCAATCAGGCCACTCCCTTTGTTCTATTCAGATCTAGATTAATAAATGAGTTTATCATCACTGTAGTCTTTCCTCAAGGGTCTGGCTCTCAGTTTCTACACTCCCTTCTCCTCTTCCTCTGAGTTCCACCCAAACTTCTAGGCTTGCGACAATGAACTACTAGTTGGTAAACTCCTGGGGCAGATATCTTCATTTTGGTGTCCACCTTAGCATTGTTCTGATCACTGTACCAAAGCATTGTTCACTGCTCAGGGTGGGTGCTCAATACACGTTTGCTGAATTGCTTAACGAGAGTCAGAGAAGAACTGCAGAAATGGCACACGGCAGTCAGCTGCTCAACAAGGCGATGAAAAATCCAGTGCTATGTGGGTTTCTGAGCTCTGGCTCACCAGTAAGAGTCAGACCTTCCACCAGTATCCCCAGTTCTACCTTGGCTTACCATTACTGATTTCTGGGAGGTCAAACTTAGTGAAGTCCCACCACTGGAGCCGGTAGGTAGTATTGGCAATGTTACTGGCCACGGCAGACTGTCCATCACCAATCACTGCCCCTGGTGGGGGAGAAGACAAAGAGAGCACATTATAGTGTTTATCTATATGTTTCCATTGCAAACATGAGACAAAACTAGGATTAGTAGAAAAGGGAGAAAAGGAAGAATCACAACTAAGGCTGAAGAAAGCTGACAAGTCCTGTCAAGTCTCTATCTCAGAGAAACCAGACATGTTTCTCAAGAACAATTCTACATGTAAATATAGTATAATACAATATAGTATAGTATAGTATAGTATAGTATAGTATAGTATAGTATAGTATAGTATAGTATAATATAAATCAGCCCCCTTCCCATTATTACATAACATTTACTGAGTGCCAACAATGTGGCACGTACTGTATATATCCTATCTGGTAGGCTCACAATCTAAAGAGACAAATGGGTGTTCATAAAAATTCTGGGAAAGACACATGAAAAATGGTAGGACACCATTAACACAGAAAAGCATTCAGTCCCTGGATGTCTTTGTGGTAAGCAGCACCCTTTGGGAGAAAGCATCTCCTTTGTATATGACCTTCCTCCTAATAAAACATCTCAAAAGGAAGCTTCGCCCAGGGAAGAGGCAGCCAGCATTCAGCTGATAGGATAGACAGAGACAGCAAAGAACAAATGAGGTAATATTTGTTAATCTCTTCTGGACCTCTGGCATGTAACACAATAGAAATTTATGAGCCTAGCTTTTCCCCCTCAGAATATTTTTATTAAGGCAGTATTTTATAACTCCTGCCCTGCCCCACCCCAGGAGAACTTCCTTGAATCTAGATTCACTTGTAACATCTCACAGTTTAACTTTCCCTGAGACATACACTTCTGTATGACATTTTTTTCCTTGGTAACCAATTAAATAAAAAAGGGATTTTTTTAAAACAGGGTGACACTTTAATTTGCAGTTGTATTTCATTTTACTTGAACATGTCATCTCTTCCTCCTCCTCCTTCCGAGGTGCATTTCATACACACCCACCCTTCTGATCAGACAGAGCCAAACCCTCTTGGGAGAATAGAACATTCTTATGTGCTACACAGCCTAAATGGTATTCTCTGCTGCAAATCAACTCTGACTGAGAAACTGAACTTGTTAGAGCTGACTAGCCTTGGAACAATGGACAGTTCTATACCCAGATTCTTCAGTATCACCATTTTCCTCCTCTGCATTTCACTGCAAGAGGGTCTTGTCTTTTTTTTTTTCCCTCCTTTTAGAGCACTGCATTTATTGCTCTGCTACTCCTGGTGTTTCCCTGTTCTTTCCTCAGATGGTCAAGAGGTTGTTCAGAGAGAAAATGTCCTCCATATAAGCTATGAAATATGAGAAAAGTAGTCTTCTCACTCTTCCTCAGTTGCTTCAGGCCATTGCATGAGAAGACTCTTTTTTAACATTAGTTTACTGATAGAGTCCTTGTCCCTGTTTCAATTTGTTAAGAAAGGTACAAACAACTCATTCCCAAGATGATGATACTTCTAGATTAACATATCGTCAACATGGGCAGGACTGCCCCCATGGGGGTGAAAACTGTTCATGGTGGGGGAAAAATCTTAGAGAGTACAATCCCCAATCCCTGCCAAAGTACTGCAGTACATGAACAGATACACAGCATTATCTGTGATATTAAAATTTCATGGGAGGGGGGTGATTAGGGAAAAAGATGTCTAAAAAGGCTCCTTAGGAAGGTAATGATAAAATAAAGGTTGAGAAATACTGTTTTAGATAAACCAATACCATCCAAACAATACATTCTTTATAATCTTGCAGGTTCAAAGACATTGTTCAAAATGGTCATGATCTCTCTGAAGGCCTAAGAAAGACAGCATTTGAGGGTTCTGTCAATGACCCACTGACCTCAAATCCCTATTGAGGGGGCTTCCCTGGTGGCGCAGTCGTTAAGAATCCGCCTGCCATTGCAGGGAACACAGGTTCAAGTCCTGGCCTGGGAAGATCCCACATGTCGTGGAGCAACTAAGCCCGTGTGCCACAACTACTGAGCCTGTGCTCTAGAGCCCGTGAGCCACAACTACTGAGCCCACGTGCCACAACTACTGAAGCCCACACGCCTAGAGCCCGTGCTCCACAGCAAGAGAAGCCACCACAATGACAAGCCCACACACTGCAACAAAGAGTAGCCGCCGCTCGCCGCAACTAGAGAAAGCCTGTGCACAGCAATGAAGACCCAACACAGAAAAAAAAAAAAAAAATCCCTATTGAGGGCCCTGTGGCATATCACTTAAATGAGGTAAATATATGCCTTTGCTTAAACTTTACAGAAAATTCTGTAATAATGATATCTGACTTGGGAAATTTTGCTGAACCTCTGGGTCATGAGGAGGGTAAGCTGCCTATAGGACTTTCTTTTTGTAAATAAATAAATAAATTTATTTATTTATCCATCTATCCATCTATCTATCTATTTATTGCTGTGTTGGGTCTTGGTTGCTGCGCGAGGGCTTTCTCTAGTTGCGGCGAGCGGGGGCTACTCTTCGTTGTGGTGTGCGGGCTTCTCATTGTGGTGGCTTCTCTTGTTGCAGAGGATGGGCTCTAGGTGCACGGACTTCAGTAGTTGCAGCACGCGGGCTCAGCAGTTGTGGCTCGCGGGCTGAAGAGCACAGGCTCAAGCAGTTGTGGCACACAGGCTTAGTTGCTCCGCAGCATGTGGGATCTTCCTGGACCAGGGATCGAACCCATGTCCCCTGTATTGGCAAGTGGATTCTTAACCACTGCGCCACCAGGGAAGTTCCCCTATAGGACTTCCTTAATAGGAACTTTCTTGAGTTTTCTAGGCCTCCTTGATAATGAAAATAACTTTTTAAATTCCAAGGTCCACTACTCAGGAAAGAATTGTTCAGTTTTATTTGGAACCAGGCTCAATTCCATTGAGGTTATGAATTGTTCCTCTGGCTTGCTTATCTTTATCTAGATGGTTGATATCAACCTCTGACCACCAGTCTCTCTCAAATGATTTTAGTTCCTTATAATTTCCTCCAACTTTTAACAGAAAAGCATATAACCCAAAATGGAAGAAGGCAAGTTGATTTTCTTAGTATATGATGAAAGAAATGCTAGTTCCTAAGACAGGATACGAAAAAAATTGAAAAAACAAACCCCATATCGTAGGAGCTTAAAATCTGGGGGAGAGGACGAGAGCTACAAACAGGAAAACAGTTAAGGAAAATACCAGATGCTTTAAGAGCGCTGTGGGTATATCTGCAACTGGAACAGAAATGACTGAGGCTCCAACTCACAGCTCCAGAAGCATCCTGTATATCCATGCCTCAGGAAACGTCTTCTGGAAAACAGCTGTGCAATAAAATAATCATGTATGGTTGTACTGTGTGGAAGAAACTAGGGAGGTATTCTCTGCCAGCGGTGCCAGAGTGTTGAGGGATGGGGCCTGGCAGCAGGGAGAGTTGATTTTCAGTGCCGCGTAAACATAGATTAGGGAGCTAAAGATGCCAGCAACAGATTATTGTCACCAGGTTCTCTTCTGTAAGAGCTGCAGGCCAACTGAGCCTGTCTCTCAAGAAACATCAGGAAGAAAAAGTAGCACCCTATTAAAAAAAAAGCCCAACCATTTAACAGGCCTCTGGCTACTAAGCTCAAGGTACAGGAAATGTGCCAGAATGAATTAATGGACTGACCCACAAAGTATTTACATAGGAGGCACTTAGCCTTGGAAACCAAATCCTGACAGAATGCTGAGGGATTTCTGAGGGATCAAGGTTTTCTCAGTAATAACAGAATGGAACAAGCTAGACTCAGGGTTTCTCAACCTCCACTATTGATATTTTGGGTCAGATAATTCTTTGTTTAGGGGGTAGGGTGGGTCTTGTGCACTGTAGGATGTTTAGCAGTACCCCTGGCCTCTTCCCACTAGATGCCAGTAGTCACCCACTTGTGACCACCAAAAATGTATCCAGACATTGTCAAATGTTCCCTGGGGATCAAAATCATTCCTGGTTGGGAAACTCCAAGTTAGATAAATACAGCCTACATTTTACTCCAAGACAGGTGCTCTTAGGAAGCACTACTACTGGAATGCTTGCTGCTAAAGGCACCAAAACTGTTGGAGATACTGATTTTGGAGAGAAACCAATAAAAGGCACAGCATTATACAAATATTCCTTTAGCAAACTTCCAGTTTTCCATTTCTGCCATGGATTAGAGTTTGGCTTGAACTGGGATCTCATGTGTCTGTTTTTAACATTGTTTCTGAGAATACGGGCTTCAGAATCAGATGGACCCGATTTTGACTCTTCCTGCTAGTACCTATATCAGTATCACTCTGTGTAAATCAATCTCTCTGAACCTCAGTTTCCTTATCTGTAAAAAGATAATAAAAATTCTTTCAACTTATAGGGCTATTTGGAAAACTTACTGAAATAATAAATGTAAAGTGATGGCAAACAGTAAGTGTCTAATAAATGACCATTAAAATTATTTAATCATTTACTCCAATCTCTGTATGCTTCTCCTCTATAGGTATAGCTCTGGAGTCAACAGCTCATAGACAGAGGTTCTTTTGTAAGAGACTGGCCCAAATAATGTGCCAGGACCAAGGAAGAGAAGCACTTCATTTCAGAATTAAGAGCAAATGCATAGGACCCAGACTCCTTAGTAATGTTCTCCTTGAAAAACAGCTTAGGCCAAGATAGACCACATTCTGGTCCACAAAACACACTGTAACAAATTTAAAAGAACTGAAATCATACAAAGTATGCTGTCAGAACACAAGGAAATTAAACTAGAAATCAGTAACAGAAAGATAACTGGAAAACTCCCTAAATACTTGGAGATTAAGCAACACACTTTAAGTAACACATGGCTCAAAGAAGCCATCGCAAGAGAAATTTTAAAATATATTTTTTTCTTTCTTTCTTTTATTTTTTTGCGGTACGCGGGCCCCTCACTGTTGTGGCCTCTCCTGTTGAGGAGCACAGGCTCCGGACGCGCAGCCTCCGGACGCGCAGGCTCAGCGGCCATGGCTCACGGGCCCAGCCGCTCCGCGGCATGTGGGATCCTCCCAGACCGGGGCACGAACCCGTGTCCCCTGAATCGGCAGGCGGACTCCCAACCACTGCGCCACTAGGGAAGCCCTAAAATATTTTTAACTAAATGAAATACAACTAATTAAAATTTGTGGGATGTAGCGAAAGCAGCGTTTAGACGGAATGTTACTGCTTTGAATGCACATACTAGAAAAGAAGAAAGATCTAAAATCAATAATTTAAACTTCCACTTCAGGAAACAAGAAAAAGAAGAGCAAATTAAATCCAAAGTAAGCAGAAGAAAAGAAATAATCAAAATTAGAGCAGAAATCAGTAAGACTGAAAACAGGAAATCAACAGAGGAAAAAAAAAATCAATGAAATCAAAAGCTGGTTCTTTGAAAAGACCAATAAAATCAATAAACCTTTAGCCAGGCTAACAAAGAAAAAAAGAGGGAAGATACAAATTATTAATACCAGAAATGAAAGACAAGCTATCACTACTGATCCCATGGACACTAAAAGGATAGTAAAGGACTATTATGAACAACTCAAGGCCCACAAGTTTGATAAGCTAGGTGAAATGGACCAATTCCTTGAAAGACACAGACTACCAAAATTGACACAAGAAGAAACAGATGATCTGAATAGGCCTATATCTGTTACACTGAATCAATCATTAAAAACCTCTTAAGACAGAAAGTGCCAGGCCCAGGTGGGTTCACTGGTAAATTCTACCAAACACCTAAGGAAGAAATTACACCAAATCTCCATAATCTCTTCAAGAAAACAGAAGTGGGACTGCTTCTGAGGCCAGCACTACCCTGATACCAAAACTGGACAAAAACATTGAAGAAAGGAAAACTACAGTCTAATATCTTTTATGAACACAGAAGTAAAAATGCTCAACAAAATGCTGGCAAATCGAATATAATAATGTATATAAAAAAAGTTACACACTATGACCAAATGGGGATTTATTCCAGTAGGCAAGGCTGGTTAAACATTTCAAAATCAGTTAATAATATGATACATCACATCAACAGGATAAAGAAGAAAAATCATATGATCATATCAATAGATATAGAAAAGGCACCTGACAAACTCTAAAACCTATTTTTGATAAAAACTATCATCAAACTGGGAAGAGTGGGGAACTTCTCAAGTTGATAAACAATGTCTACAAAAAACCCAGAGCTACATTTAAAGGTGAGAAACGACAGTTGACCCTAGAAAAACATACACGTTTGAACGATGTGGGTCCATTAACATGCAGGTTTTTTTCAATAAATACGTATACAGTACTACATGATCTGCAGTTGGCTGAATCCAGGGTGTGGAACAGCAGATATGGAGGGCTGGCTGTAAAGTTATACATGGATTTTCAACTGTGCGGGAGTCAGAGTCCCTTTCTCCCCACATTGTTCAAGGGTTAACTGTATATGCTTTCCCCGTAAGACTGGGAACAAGCAAGGATGTCTCCTCTCACCACTCCTCTTCAACACTGTACTGGAAGCCTACTTAATGCAATAAGACAAGAAAAGTAAGTAAGAGGTATACAGATTGGAGAAGAAGAAATAAAACTTTCTTTGTTCACAGATACCATAATTGTTTATGTAGAAAATCCCAAAGAATAAAACAACAAACAAGCAAAAAACAAAACCTCCTGGAACTATTAGGTGATTATATTAAGTTGCAAGATAGAAGTCAACTGCTTTCCTATATGCCAGCAATGAATAAATGAATAAATGGAATTGGAATTTGAAGTTAAAAACACAATATCATTTATATTAGCACCAAAAAAAAGGAAAACCTTAAGTATAAATCTAACAAAACATGTACAAGATCTATCTGATGAAACAAATCACAAAAGATCTGAAAAAATATTGGAGAGATATTCCATGTTCGTGGATAGGAATATTTAGCACTGTTAAGATGTCAATTCTTCCCAACTGGATCTATAGATTCAATGCAATCCCAGTCAAAATCCTAGAACATTACTTTGTGAATATCAAAAAACTGATTCTAAAGTTTATCTGGAAAGGCAAAAGATACAGAATAGCCAACGCAATATGCAAAGAAAGAACAAATTTGGAGGACACTATCTGACGTCAAGACTCACTATAAAGCTACAGTCATCAAGATAGTGTGGCATTGGTGAAAGAATATGTCTACTCTAGATCTATGTCTAGACCTATTCTTGATCTATGTCTAGACCAATGGAACAGAAAAAAGAGATCAGAAATAAACCCACACAAATATAGTAAACTGATCTTTGACAAAGGAGCAAAGGCAATTCAATAGAGAATTGAATCTCTTCAAAAACAGTACTGAAACAACTGGATATCCATATACAAACCTATAAAATAAACCTAGACACAAACCTTACACTTTTCAAAAAATTAATTCAAATTGGATAGACCTAGACGTAAAACACAAAACTCTAACTCCTAGGAGATAATATAAGAGATAATCTAGGTGACCTTGGGCTTGGCAAAGACTTTTAAGATACAACACCAAAAGTACAATCCATGAAAAGAAAAAATTGACAAATTTTACTTCATTAAAATTAAAAACTTTTGCTCTGTGAAAGACACTGTTAAAAAGAATGAAGAGACAACAGTCTGGCAGAAAATCTTTGCAAAACACTTAACTGATAAAGGACTGGTATCCAAAATATACAAAGAACTCTTAAAACTCAACAATAACAAAAAACCCAATTAAAAAATGGGCAAAGGATCTAAACAGACACCTCACCAAAGAAGATATACAGATGGCACATAAGCATATGAAAAGATGCTCAACATCATTCCTCATCCGGGAACTGCAAATTAAAACAACAAAGAGAAACCACTACACGATTGTCACAATCGCTGAAATCCAAAACACTGATAACACCAAATGCGGAACAGGATGTGAAACAACAGGAACTCCCATTCCTTGCTGGTGGGAATGCAAAATGGTACAGCCACTTTGGAAGACAGTTTGGCAGTTTCTTGCAAAACTAAACATACTCTTACCATATGATCCAGCAATCATGCTTCTTGGTATTTACACAAATGAGTTGAAAGCGTTATGTCCACACAAAACCTACACAGAGATGTTTATAGCAACTTTATTTGTAACTGCCAAACCTTAAAAGCAACCAAGATGTCCTTTAATAGGAGAATGGATAAGTAAACTGTGGTACATCCATACAATGGAATATTATTCAGTTCTAAAAAGAAATGAGCTATCAAGCCATGAAAAAACATGGAAGAAATTTAAGTATATATTATTAAGTGAAAGAAGCAAAAAGCTATATATTGTATGATTCTAAACTATATGTCATTCTGGAAAAGCCAAAACTGTGGACACAGTGAAGATCAGTGGTTGCCAGGAGTTTGGGGGGAGAGAGGAATGTACAGGTGGAGCACAAGGAGACTTTTTTTGTCGCAGTGAAACTATTTTGTAAGGTACTATAATGGTGGATCATGTCACCATATTTTTGGCAAAACCCACAGAATTTACAACAATAACAGTGAACTCTAATGTAAACTATGGACTTTGGGTGATAATGATGTTTCAAGGTTGGTTCATGGATTATAACAAATGTATCACTCTGGGGCAGGATGCTGATGGTGGGGGAGGCTATGGGTGTGTGGGGAAGGAGGAAGGTATATGGGAGCTGTCTGTACTTCCAACTTAATTTTTCTGTAAACCTAAAACTGCTCTAAAAAAAAGTCTATTAATTTAAAAAGAGAGAGAGAGAGAGAGAGAGCCCAAGACTCTCATTCATGTTCTAGGAAACGGTGGAAAGAGCGGCTGTCCATAAGCATACTGTTAGTCATAGCAGTTCACTTTCTACCTCACAACCACAGAGCTCTTCTTCTGGAGCCTCAGAGCAAAAGAGTAAATGAAGATTATTCTGACGAAAGACAAAATGAAAGGGAAAAGAAACTTGAATCCAGTGATCCTGGCCAACCATCAGAAAACAACCATGGAGGGCTTCCCTGGTGGCACAGCAGTTAAGAATCCGCCTACCAATACAGGACACGGGTTCGAGCCCTGGGCCAGGAAGATCCCACATGCCGCAGAGCAACTAAACCCGTGCACCACAACTACTGAGCCTGTGTTCTAGAGCCCACGAGCCACAACTACTGAGCACGTGTGCCACAACTACTGAAGCCTGTGCGCCTAGAGCCCGTGCTCCACAACAAAGAGAAGCCAGCACGATGAGAAGCCCACGCACCACAACAAAGAGTAGCCTCCACTCATTGCAACTAGAGAAAGTCCGCGCACAGCAACGAAGACCCAATGCAGCCAAAAATAAATAAATAAATTTATATTAAAAACAAAAAACCTTCTCTTCTTTAAAAAAAAGAAAGAAAGAAAAAGAAAACAACCATGGCAAAAACCAAACTGCTAAGTCTCATTCTCTGAGTCCTGTGTTCAAATTGCAGGCTGGAAGCCTTGGGAATGTGTCTAGGGATAAAATTTTAATAGCCATGACAGTCACATGGTAGGTGAGCTCTACCGTCTGCATACATCTTTCTACCTCTGCTTCTCTCAGACTCTTCTCTCCTGTTCCTTGGAAAGGAGAATCAGGGACCCTTTTTTCCAAAAGAGCTTTTTAGGCTCTCTCCAAGATCTGTTCTAGGAGCAGGGATATGAAGAGTATGATTCAACAGTACAGTGAAAATGTGCAACAATAGGAATCATTAGCAAATCTATCAGAAAAGCTAATTCGGGAGGTTAAAGAAGGGCAAGTTACAAAGAAGGAAGCGATTAAATTATATCTCAGTCCTATAAAATTGATGCATTTGAGGCGGCCTAATTCAGAACAGCCGTCTGACTGTGCTGCTGCTGGGAAGACAGAATAAGAATGGGGCTGGGGGCGAAAACACACCATCAGCCGAGAAACACAGTTACTCTTCTTCTGCTTGGTTGTGATATGAAGCCAAGAACCAGCTTGCTAATTGGTCAGTAGAACTGAAACTAGAAACCCCAAGGCAGATCCAACTGAAGAACTAAGCAACTTTTCAAAATTCTTCTTAGAGAGGCAGCCACAAAAGACCACATATTATATGATTCCATTTACATGAAATGTCTAGAATAGGCAAAGCAACAGTCAAAAAGTAGATCAGAAATTGCCTAGGGCTGGAGTGGGCAGGGGAAGCGGAAGGGGGAGGGGGAAGTGACTGCTAATGGGCATGGGGTTTTTTACAAGGTGATAAAAATGTTCTGAAATACATAGATAGTGGCAATGATTGCACAACTCTGTGAATATACTAAACACCACTGAATTGTACACTTAAAATAGGTGAACTATACAGTATGTGAACTACATCTCAATAATGCTATTATTAAAAAACAGTATTCAATATAACTTTTGTTCAATTTATGAAGTAAAATATGGCAATTCCACTTTTGGTATCCCTTCACACTTCTCTAATAATTTAGGAGTATTGGTGAGCATCTTTTTGTTCCGTATTTGTTTACTGGCTCATTTTATTTCTTTTACTGTGCACTGCTTACCCGCACCTTTTGTGTATCTTTATGTTTGGGTATTTTAAAGTTTTTTTGTTTTTTTTATAGATTGTCTGAGTTCTTTGTAAATAATAAATTGGTTTCTGTCCATGAAAAATAATTCTTAGAGCAATACAACACAGGATTATTTGGACATAAAAAGCATTCTTCATAAGTATATATTGAATGGCATCCTAGGAAGAACACTTATTCCTCTTTCCAGAAAGCTTTATTTAAATGCAGTCTTTAGGAACTTCCCTGGTGGATCAGTGGTTAAGAATCTGCCTGCCAATGCAGGGGACACGGGTTTGAGCCCTGGTCCAGGAAGATCCCACATGCCGTGGAGCAACTAAGCCTGTGCACCACAACTATTGAGCCCACGCACCTAGAGCCTCTGCTCTGCAACAAGAGAAGCCACCACAATGAGACGCCTGTGCAGCGCAACGAAGAGTAGCCCCCGCTCGCCACAACCAGAGAAAGCCCACACAGCAATGAAGACCCAATGCAGCCAAAAATAAATAAATATTTTTTTTTAAAATGCAGTCTTTAAATCTGTTCCATGAAGGAGTATATAACTAAGCATGTTGTAACTCTCACTTTATCATCTTATCACCAATTTAAAAAGTCTCATCCAAGATCATAGTCAACTATTCTATAGCCTGGGGACCTGGAAAGAGTTCCTGGTGGCAAATAACAAGACTTCCTCCAAGGGTAGATGTTTCTCTTAGTTCTCATTTATGGTTTTGACATTGAGGAAAATGACCAAACTATATGTAGTTTGTTTAAAAATAACAGCTTTATTATGATATAATTCACATATCATATAATTTACCTAATTAAAGCATATAATTTAAGGGGTTTTAGTATATCTCACAATTGTGCAACCATTATCAAAATCAAATTTACAACAACCATCACTGCTACCTAATTTCAGGACATTTTCATCATTCCCTAGCTTCCAAAATACCTTACCCATTAGCAGCTACTCCCCTCCCCTCTGCCCCACTCCCTCCCTTGCCCTAAGCAAGGGAAGAGACTAGTGAATCTATTTTCTGTCTGTATAATTTTGCCTCTCTTGGACATTTCATATGAATGGAATCATACAATAAGTGGCTGTTTGTGTCTGGCTTCTTTCATTTAGCATAATTTTTTCAAAGTTCATCCATGTTTTAGCATTTATCAGTACTTCATTCCTTTTTATGGTCGAATAATGTTCCACTGTATGTTTTTATAACTGAACCACAGGTTCACATGAGATTAAGATAATAGTTTTTATTTATAGAAAACACACTGCATGGAACCTAGCAATCATAAAAGTGTTGAGGGAAACAGATTTATGTCCTTCCAAAGGAAGGAAAAAGTAGGCTTTCAAAGATCAATTCTGGGGTCTTCGCTGGTGGCGCAGCGGTTAAGAATCCGCCTGCCAATGCAGGGGACACGGGTTCGAGCCCTGGTCCTGGAAGATTCCACATGCCGCGGAGCAACTAAGCCCGTGTGCCACAACTACTGAGCCTGTGCTCTAGAGCCCGTGAGCCACAACTACTGAGCCCACGTGCCACAACTACTGAAGCCCACATGAAGCCACCGCAATGAGAAGCCCGCCCGCTGCAACAAAGAGCAGCTCCTGCTCACCGCAACTAGAAGAAAGCCCACGCGAAGCAATGAAAACTCAACACAGCCAAAAATAAATTTAAAAAAAAACAAAACAAAACAATTCTGAATATATCACCTATAGCTGAAGCGAGTCTTTGTTTTTTTCTGAGGCTAAAATAAAAGATAAGAGGAGTATTAGGGGACATCATTTTCTGTAAAAACACAAAAATAAAACCCCACTACTCTGTTCTCTGTATCTACATGTTTGGTTTGGTTTGGTTTGTTCACTTATTTTTGTTTTATTTTTTATATTCCACACATGAGACTTATATAATGTTATAAACCAATGTTACCTCAATAAAAAATAAATTAAAACAAAAAAAGACCCCCCAAAATATCATATGGGTGACTATAATTATGACATAGGAAATATTCTCAGTAAGGTATGTGCTCTATCAGACTTAGGCTGTTTAATAACTGCTCTAACTGGTCACTGAAACTGATGTTGAGATCAACCATTATACAGTAAAGGTCCGAAATATATATATATATATATATATATATATATATATATATAAAAAATTTTCCCCTCCCCCAGCTTCACTGTGCAGCTTGCAGGAACCTGCGCCCTCGGCAGTGAGAGTGTGGAGCTCTAACCACTGGACCACCAGAGAATTCCCAGGTCCGAAACATATTTAACATAAATTAAAGGGTAAGTATTCTGTAGATACAGATGTCATTGACTATATGTGTCCCTTTTTTTGGGGGGGCCGCACCCTGCAGCTTGTGGGGTTTTTAGCTCCCCAACCAGGGATCGAATCTGGGCCCTAGGCAGTGAGAGCATGGAATCCTAACCATTGGACCGCCAGAGAATTCCTGACTATACGTGCTCTTAGCAGGAATTGGGTCCCTAAACCAACATAATTTTATTGTCCAGTAAACTCCTAAAGGCTCTAAAGCTCCTGCTCATAAAAACAAGGGTAGCATTAGTCCACATACAAATCATGAACTTTAGGAGCAGACCCAAGAAAGATATTGTTGAGGTCAAAGGCATTAGATGAGGCCAACAAAATAATAAATTATATAGCCTGTGAACTCAACAAGGATATTAGTAAGGCCTGGAATACAGATACTGTGCAAGGAAGGGGAAAGAAACAGCTATGAAAGATTTCTACACATCACAGTGTCATCGAAATTTTTCTCAAAACAACAATTCAAACCAGGATTATAGGGCCATAGCAGAGTAAGCTTTGTAACAGGCCAAGAGGAGGAAGAGAAATTAACCTGATGGTCATTAGGGCCAGAGCAGTGGATAGAGCCTTCCTATCTGGAGTAAGTAGTACACAGAATCTGATATTAGCTTTTCTAAAAATTGTGGCAAAAAGCACATAACATAAAATTTACCATCTTAAGCCATTTTTAAGTGTACAGTTAGTTACAGTTACAGTTCAGTAGTGTTAAGTATATTCACATTGTTGTGAAACAGAACTTTTTCATCTTACACTTACAAACCTGAAACTCTATACCTGTTAAACAACTTCCCTTTTCACTCTCCCCTCAGACCACAATTCTTTCTGTTTCTATGAATCTGACTACTTTAGATACCTCATATAAGTGGAAACACGTACGTAGTATTGGCATTCGTTTTTAATGTGTCTTAAAAGAGAGAATGCACCGTGCTTCCCTGGTGGTGCAGTGGTTAAGAATCTGCCTGCCAATGCAGGGGAGATGGGTTCGAGCCCTGGTCCGGGAAGATCCCACATGCCGCAGAGCAACTAAGCTCGTGTGCCACACTACTGAGCCTGAGCTCTAGAGCCCGCGCGCCACAATTACTGAAGCTCATATACCACAACTACTGAAGCCCGTGCGCCTAGAGCCCGTGCTCCGCAACGAGAAGCCACCGCAATGAGAAGCCCGCGCACCACAACAAAGAGTAGCCCCCACTCGCTGCAACTAGAGAAAGTCCGCACGCAGCAACGAAGATCCAATGCAGCCAAAAAAAAAAAAAAAAGAAGTAAAATAAAGTAAATAAATTTATATAAAAAAAAGAATGCACAACTAGATAGCGCACACATAAAGTCATTCACACAGACATGGTGTGAAATCAGTCATATTCATACAGGTGGTCCTTAGGTCTGATGGGAGAATGTAACTTCTAGGCCTGGCATGGCCATTTCCCCTTAAAAAGCCATTCCAAAAAAAAATAAGTCATTCAAAGAGGTCAAACAGAGCACAGGGCTCATGCCAATAGACCTAGAAAGCTCCAGAAAGTCCAAAGGTGGTGGGACTGCCACAAGACTACTTTGCTTCCCAATTCAGAGATCGTCAATGATTAAATCACGGTGCCTTGATGGTACCAGTGTCAGCAGGAGTTCAGCAAAGCATCACCAGCCTAAAGCAAAGGAGTAAGCTGCTCTTCACTGGGTCCTCACTCCTTCCTCCTATCACATTAAAACCCAGGATTAATCTTGACTGTTGGCAGGGTGACTGGTACCTGCTAGCTCTCTGAAGTCAAGCTAAGATGCTCCTGCGTGGGTAGATGAAGACGCCGAGGCCTGTTTTCATCACCCATTCTGTAGACCTCCCCTTCTTCGATATGTATGTCCTAATGAAGCAATTATCTACACTTACACTAATGATGTAATTGGGACAAGTAATTATGAAAGCAGAACATCCATTTTCAAAGAAATGAATATCATTACCTTTCTTCCACAAACATTATTTAAGACAAACACAAATAAGCTCACAAGAACACATGCTACCGAAAGATATTTAGGAACAGCATTCCAAGCCCCAATGTGTTCAGGAGAAACGGAGAAAAAAAAAAGCCCAACAACCCCAAAACAAAAACAAAAAACCTTGCGTTGGACTCCCACCAGGCAGGGATTTCCTCAAAGCCTCTACTTCTGACTGAAGACATGCAGGTGGATGAGAGTATTAAGAATTACTCTACCTCCACTTCAACATCCCCCACAACCTGGCATTTCCTATATTTAGGTCCTAGCAATCTCTGCTGCTGGAAGGACACTGGCTTAGGCAGGTCCCCGAGTGAAGCCAGGAAAGGAGTCCGGAAAGCTGTCATCATCTCACCGTTGCACAACGGGGCTGCTTACAGTGGGTGCCTGAGCAGCAGACGGATGGGCAGAGATGGGGTGGGGGGAGGCGGGGAAAAGTACTGAGGGAGATAAGAGGTGAGAGAGAAAGATAAAGAGAGCGACTGACCAACTCAAACACTGAAGAGCTCTCACCAATCACCTGTCTTAGATTGCTGAGGCTAATGTTTGGTGGAAGCACAAGTGAGAAGAATTGGACCAGAGGGTCTTGGGCTTGTCAGCAGCAGGAGGGAAACGACCTTTACTGCTGCAAAGAGGATGCAAATTTCAAAAGCCTAAAATCTGCAATGAAGGGAAATGGAAATGTGCTGAACGTGGGTTTGACTGGCAGCTTTCCTCATCTGCCGATCACAGGGTAATAAACACTGGGAGATGGCAGAAATGAAGACAAATGCTTTCAGCAGCACCATTCCCCACCCGCCCCTCCTCTTACGCCCCCACTCAGCACATGACAAGAGAGTTAAAGCAAGAAAATAAATCAGCTTCTCAACCAACTCCTTTGTTAAAACTTTCCTTACAGGCCACCTACACGTGAATTATTGCTCTATGAGCCTACATTCTCATTAGGAGGCCCAGTTTGTAAAGGGTGAAAAGCTCCTGTCAAATCACACCTGTACATTTCGGGGTACAGCATTACTGGGCTGAGTCAGTTGGGGCCAGCATATAAGAAAGAGGCCACAGGCTGCTCTCAGAGGGGAAGGCACAGAGGCCCCAAGCCTGTGAGACTCTAACTCAAGCGTGGCTCACTCAGTTTAGAGGAGACTCTCGAGCTCCAAGGACAGCATGGTGTCACTTCACTGCAATCACTGCCACATTACTATTTACCCAGGGACAGAAAGGCTGAGTAAGCTCTGAGGGCCAACAAAGAAGCCCCTTGGGCTTGGAGGGCAAAGGTGAAGTCAGATCACAAAGTGGATACAGAATACAATACTCAGTCTTGACTGCCAACTTCACATTCACTTTGGAGTGAAGGAAACATCTATAAGGTCGAGGATCATATGGGTTTCCTGCAAGTTAGTGCAAGGGAAATATTGCATATTTTAGGACTTGCGACATTGAGATAAAGCATCCAGCTGACTTAGTTTTTGTAAAAGGACTAGGGTTTTTTGAGTAAGGTCAAAAGGTTAGTAATTCCTAATCCATGTGGTGGCAGCTGCTTAAAGGAAGATGGTTGAGCATTTTGTAAAAACTACATCCTGATTATGCTAAAAGTGAGCCTGATAAAAATCTTAGTAACTAGATCCTTTAAGATACTCAAAAAGACATTCTGTCCTACTGGCCCAGTCTGGCTGTTTTTTTCCAGATCAGAGGTGGAAAAAAGATTCTAGACCTTTGTTCTAAAGTGCAGGCACCAACTGGTGGAAAGTATGGAGCAAAAATAAGTGGGAGAGACCTTGGTAAATGGGCCTGTTTCAAACCACAAACTGCTCGGAAACGTGAGTAGTCCCCAGAGCCAGGCATGTGCTCTGGGATCCTGGGAGAACAACACTTGTCACATAAAGATAGCTAATTTGAAATAGTTTCTAATTAAAATCCACTGTTCAGACATTAATATCAGGCACAAAGTGGAAAAGCATTATTAACAAGCCCCATATTGAGATACTGCTTAGAAGGATGCACCTAGAAGCTAGACAACAATCTGGATAAAATCTAAATAAAATCTCACCTCCTTCTGGAAGCTTTTCAGAATTAGGGAGAAACCCCTCCCCACACAGCATTAGCCATTTTCATAACACAAAACATTTGTCATCTTGTAGGTTACCTGTATATAAAGTCTGCAATGAGTTCAAGTGTTTATATCTCTGTGTACACTTAGCCATCAATTTTCAGTTGATACTGCCTGGTCTCTTTCTTCTTTAAGATAGTGAACTCCTTGAGAGAAGGGGGTCAACTTTTCACTTAAATTTTAAATATTGTACAGTCGCAGAACTTAGAATTTTGCCATTCATACAGTTACAAAGGGTGAGGAGCACCAATGGGAGCTGCAAGGAAGGTCACTGCTAGCCTTATGAACTGTCCTTCCACAAGTGAGAAGACATGCCCTAGACAGTCCTTACTATCTATATCTATTATAGGGACAGGCTGAATTATAAAGAACCAAATCATATGTTAATTTTCAGTCCAGTATATACATCCAGGAATGGGACTAAGCAATTACAGTTTGCAAAAAGAGCATGTCTTTAATTATAAATAAACTGAAACATCCATCGAGAAAAAAACAGCTTAACAAACTATGGTCAATTATACTATGGAACACCATTCAGCCATCCAAGAGAATAAAGTAGATCTGTATGTACCGACACAGAAAGATGTCCTTGACATATTGTTCCGTATGATCCCATCTCTATAAAAAAACAAAATGAAGAATAGGTATATAAATATGTGTGTGATGAGGCATAGAGAAAAATTTGGAAAGATATACTCCAAAGATGGTGAACTCCTTGAGAGAAAGGGGTCAACTTTATACTTAAATTTTAAATACTGTATAGTCGCAGGACTTAGAATTCCCTTTGGGGAATGGGACTGAGGATAAGAGTGGTGAGGAGAGACTTAAGCATTTTACAGTACATATTTTGATATTAGCTGAATTACAATGGACCTGTTTGGTTTTTGGGTTTGTTTTTTTTTGCGGTATGCGGGTCTCTCACTGTTGTGGCCTCTCCCGTTGCGGAGCACAGGCTCCGGACGCACAGGCTCAGCGGCCATGGCTCACGGGTCCAGCCACTCCGCGGCATGTGGGATCCTCCAGGACCAGGGCATGAACCCGCGTCCCCTGCATCGGCAGGCGGACTCCCAACCACTGTGCCACCAGGGAAGCCCAGTTTTGGGGTTTTTTTAAACAAGATTTAAAAGGGAAAACAGGAAGAGTGAGAAGTTACCTTTATAATGATCTATGGAAATCTTGTACGTTTTACCATTTAATATCCCCTATATTCGACATATACATTTATTTGTTCTATGAAGCTAACTAGTTGAAGGACTTGAGAAAAGCTCCTTGATCCTGGGTTTGCAATAAAATTCAAAAACCTCAAGTTTTCCATTTTTACCAAGTGACAGTCAGAATGATACTCTGAGATGCCCTTCATACATCTAAGAAGAGGGTTATGTCTTTGGTAACCAATAAATCTGTGCTATTTGACTAAAAAGGAGTCAGAACAATTCCACCTCTGGGTGAATATCTTACAAAAAATGCTACAGATGTACACAAGGACATATGTCAAGGAAGTTCAAGGCATGTTGTTATAGTAAAAATCTAGAAAGTTTCATGTTCTTCAATAGGGAATAATGTATATAAATGAATACTAGGCAACAATTAAAAGGAACAAACCAAATCAATCAAACTGCATCATTGTGGATTGATGAAAAACGTAATATTGAATTATAAAAGTTGTAAAAATGATACATATGGTATGATACCATTTATAAAAATACAACTCTTAAAACACAAAGCAGGGCTTCCCTGGTGGCGCAGTAGTTAAGAATACACCTGCTAATGCAGGAGACACAGGTTCGAGCCCTGGTCCGGGAAGATCCCACATGCCGCGGAGCAACTAAGCCCGTGCGCCACAGCTACTGAGCCTGTGCTCTAGAGACCGCGAGCCACAAGTATTGCAGCCCGTGTGCCTAGAGCCCATGCTCCAAAACAAAGAGAAGTCTCTGCAATGAGAAGCCCGCACACTGCCAACAAAGAGTAGCCCCTGCTCGCCGCAACTAGAGAAAGCCCGCGCCCAGCAATGAAGACCCAACGCAGCCAAAAATAAAATAAATTAAAAAAAACAAACACAAAGCAATGATATTTTACTAACATATTAAGTTATAAAAGAGGGACTGCAATTATATAAACCAAATTCATGATAGAGGCTGCCTCTAGGTAGACCGGGAAATATAATTATGGAAGTCAAAGGGAACTTCGACTTTATCTAAAAAGATTTTATTTTTAAGAATTGAGGGGGGTGCTCGCTTCGGCGGCACATATACTAAAATTGGAACAATGCAGAGAAGATTAGCATGGCCCCTGCGCAAGGATGACACGCAAATTCGTGAAGTGTGCCATATTTAAAAAAAAAAAAAGAACTGAGGGGGGAAATCCCCTGGAGGCCCAGTGGTTAGGGCTCCCCGCTTGCACTGCAGGGGGCATGGGTTCGATCCCTGGTCGGGGGAACTAAGATCCTGCATGCTGCGTGGCAGCCAGAAAACAAAAAAAGAATTGAGGCAAGCAGGGCAAACTGTTAACAACTATTAAATCTTGGTGTGGCGGCACAGATGCTGTTATATATGTGTGTGCCTGTATGTATGTATTTATACTTCTTTATATTAAAAAAATTTCTCACTATTGAAGGGAGGGAGAAAGGGGATAGGAAGGAAGTAAACAAGCAAGAAGCTGGGGACACAAGGTAAAGACCTTTAAATGCTTCCCCACAATCTCAAGCCTTGTCCAACAAAGAACGGGTGAGGCAGTAATTGGCTAAAGTGAAATACTCTGGGATGTGGAGTCCCACTAAATTCCAAAGGTGGGCAGAGACGGCCATATTCCGTTTACTTGGAATTCTTGACATGAAAGATTTCTCCCACAGAAACATATCCTGTGTCTCAGTGAATCAAGTTTATACCATGTAAAGCCTGAGCTACTGCACTGGTGAAACCATCCAGCAGGCAGCTATGAATGGCATATGGTCACACAAACTTTGTACCCAACAAAAGCGGAGGCTCTAAGGCCATAGGCTTCCTGGGTTCACACTAGGAACAGTCTGTCTGCACAGATGAAATGTACAAACAGATGCCCAGCCCTAAGCTTTTCTCTTAGATGCCACCTTAAAACATCTTACCAGGGCTTCCCTGGTGGCGCAGTGGTTGAGTCCGCCTGCCAATGCAGGGGACACGGGTTCATGCCCCGGTCCGGGAAGATCCCACATGCTGCGGAGTGGCTGGGCCCATACGCCATGGCCGCTGAGCCTGCACGTCCAGAGCCTGTGCTCCGCAACGGGAGAGGCCACAGCAGTGAGAGGCCCGCGTACCACAAAAAAAAAAAAAAAAAAAATCTTACATTGAAGCAACCTAAGATTTATTTTTAATGTCAGGTTAGATAAATTTCTGAGACAGGCCTGTGGCAAAATTCTAGTTTTTGAAAGGGATATTTCACAAGGGAAAGCAAAGGAGTTTAAGATATGTTTTAGTCTCTTCCTTTCTGCCAGAGCTGCTGATATAAACTCCTAAGGAAACACTGGGCCTGCTATCACTCTTCAGGGATGCCTGAAAGCCAGTGAGCATGATGGTACCCATACCTTTTAAAGACGAACTCTGTCCGTAGTCATCATAAAGAATGCATGACAACATGCGAACTTCTCTATAGGCCACTTAGGGTGTGAGTAAGTAACATCATGAAAGAATCTTGCAGTTATCACTAAGCTATGGGCCCTTGTCCTTTACAAAACCATCTATCTATCTTCCTCTCCACTCTCCTCACTCCAATCCATCTTTTTTTTTTTTTTTTTTTTTTTTTGCGGTACGCGGGCCTCTCACCGCTGTGGCCTCTCCTGTTGCGGAGCACAGGCTCCGGACGCGCAGGCTCAGAGGCCATAGCTCACGGGCCCAGCCACTCCGCGGCATGTGGGATCTTCCCGGACCGGGGCACGAACCCGTGTCCCCTGCATCGGCAGGCGGACTCTCAACCACTGTGCCACCAGGGAAGCCCTAAAAGCAGAGTTTTGATTGTGTCACTCATCTGCTCAAAAATCTCTAATGGCTCCTCGTTGCCTAAACTGAGCTCGGTCCCTTGGTTTGTTATTCAAGGCCCTCAACAATCTGCCATCTACATTTCTGTGCTTATCTCTTACTGCTCATTAGTCATGTGTTTCTGGAAATATGTTTTAAATATATCTCCACTTTTATACTTTGCTTCATACTGTTCCTACTATCTAGACTCTTTCCTCTCTCTCCTAACAAATGTTTCCTAAAATCCCCCAATCCCCGTCCCTGATCAAGGACTCTCCCAATCCCTTTTTCCAAGAAGTCTACTGATCTCATTAACCTGACATGATCCTCTCTTTGGAAGCCCCATAGCATTTTGTTTCTCTCTCTTATTCTGTCATATTCCTTCTGCTCTATCTCCTACCCTCCTGTCCAGGCAGGACTCTGCCATTATTCAGTCCACTTAAGACAAGTACAAAATTCAGTCCACCAGAGGTCCAACTCAAAATCTGTAAGCCAAGTATACTTGCTCTGTTCCTGCTCAACACCTTCCCTGGACCTGAATCCCCACACTCCATTATAAATAGGTTCCCTGTTTGTTTTTTGGCCACATCATGCGGTTTGCAGGATCTTAGTTCCCTGACCAGGGGATTGAACCCGGGCCCTCAGCAGTGAAAGAGTCGAGACCTAACCACTCGACCACCAGGGAATTCCCATAAATAGGTTCTTTTGACAGGAAGACAACACATGATTTTCTCATCTTTGTATGAAATATCTTGATGCTCTACCACAGAAGGTGTGCGATAACTCTGTATTAAGCACAGAAACAAAGGTTTCTTTGACTATGTGTAGACTCTTACTACTATATTGTTAGCGGAGTACGGACTATCTTAAATCCCTGTGAGAGACTTAAGTACCTCTGAGTCCTTGTGCCCTAAAAAGAGCACTTTGCACAAACCACATAGATGCAACTCAGTTTGTTGCCTTGGAGCCAGAGTACCTTTGGCTTTGAGAAATATCCATTCAACCAGCAGAAGGACACCTCCAGAATTCCTAAAACCAATTTTGTTTGATTTCTGAACTCTAGGAAAGTACCCAACCTCTGGAAATCTACAAAATACAGTACTCAGGGCACTAAGAAATTGATGGTTACATGCAGGAGAAACACTCTAGGAATTTACTTCCTTCTTAACTGCAGCCAAAACAAAGCAGGGGTGGCCAGGTTTTCCACTGCAAGCTGGTTTAAGGTTAAAAAGTTTCTCCCTTTGGCCTCTGGAGGATCTGAGCTGGGAGCACGGTGTCCCCTTTGTCTGCCTCTGCAAGGCTCTTGCCTTGAGGCCAACAGGATTACCACAGCCATTTCATGCTCTGAAAAGTCAGAAAAGGCGAGATGGGGAGCTTTTCACTCAAGGAAATGCCTAGTAGCCAGAGACAGTTCTGTTTCTGTTGAAAAGATAAGCGGGATGCTGAGGTTAAAAAGCACAATTTCCAACAATGCTTAATGAAAGGTTTGGAGACAATGTACAGAATTAGGCAATGGGATAAACTCCAAGAAGAGAGGAGCAGGTGCCAGAGCAGAAATGCAGCAGAGAATCAGCACCAGACAGTTCATGCATTCAAATTTCCATGTATTTAAAATGTCATCAGGAAGCCCTAGGAGTACAGACTTGATGTAGCAATTAGGGGATACAGGCTTATCCCTCTTGGCACAAAATACCCACAAATAAGCTCTTAGGGTAAAAGTCAAAAGAAAGTAGAAAGGAAAGCTTTACCATAAAAAATTGAGCAGCTGCTACACTCTGTTGCCTTAATAGATAATTAACTACAGACCTTCTTATGAAGAGGTAGCCTAAACTCAACTACTGTATTCAAAGGCACAGAGCTTCCAGGGCCCAGACTGGGTTTTAAACACTGGGTCTATAGACAGTCTTCAGGAGCTCCAAGAAACCACTGAAATAGCAAATTAAATTTTGTGTGTGTGTGCGCGTCACTGTGTTAAGTGGGTTTTGTTTTCTATATTTTATGGTGCTTTGATATCTTGGGGGCCACAGAGACTGATAGACTGCCCCTCCCTGTATTAGTTAATTCCTAGAGATAGCAAACAATTGCCTACAAGCATGCAAACCAACCAATCCAGATCCCACACCTTCAACCAATATATCCTCTGCCCTAAATCACCGTCCATGTTATGTTTTATAAAAACAGGCACACTGTGCCAACCAATGACAGTATCACCAGCAAAGAGATAAAACCTTGGCTTTCAACCTCACTAAGGCTGACAGAGATAGATTTTTAGACCAAAGTACGGAGTCCTGGGACATGCCCAGAATAGAGTAGTGATCTCAAACCAGAGGCTTTTTGATGGCTGAATGAGAACTGAATAGTAAACATATATCTATCAAACATACATAGTGGAAGATGTACATAAAATGGTAATATGATGTCCTTCTTGCTTGGCTGAAGCCAATAATCCAGTTGGGGAGATAAGAGTTATGTCAAAAACATTACAGGGGCTTCCCTGGTGGCGCTGTGGTTGAGAGTCTGCCTGCCGATGCAGGGGACACAGGTTCGAGCCCTGGTCTGGGAAGATCCCACATGCCGCAGAGCAACTAAGCCTGTGAGCCACAACTACTGAGCCTGCGCGTCTGGAGCCTGTGCTCTGCAACAAGAGAGGCCGCGATAGTGAGAGGCCAGCGCACCGTGATGAAGAGTGGCCCCCGCTTGCCACAACTAGAGAAAGCCCTCGCACAGAAACGAAGACCCAACACAGCCATAAATAAATAAATTAAAAAATAATAATAATCCATCTTAGAAATTATCTTAAAAAAAAAAACATTACAAACAAGAAAAGGCCACTTAAGTGTCTAATGAATGGTACAGATGACTAGAGCCACAGCTGTTTAGGAAAGGTCACTGGGCTTGGGGAGGAGAAACCAGGAAAGCTTAGGGAAGAAATAGGAGCTAGGGCTTAAAGGAAGGAGCAAAGGATTTGGAAAGGAGGAGAGGGGGAGAATGATTCAAGGAAGAAAGAGGCTACTGCTCAAGGTGATTCAGGGTTCAAGGGCTAATATCAGTTCACTGGGAAGCAAAGGCTCATATAAAGCAGAATATAATATGAGGCTTAAAAAATGACAAGGAATTTGTCATCTGTACAGCAGGAAATAGAAACTCTTTGAAATTTTTTGAGTAAGGGAATTACAAGGTGGATAGCTTTTAAATTTCAATTTTTATCAAAATACTACATACACATAATTTTAAAAGTTAAAGAGTATTACAAGGCTAATAAAGTTAAAGAGCAGCCTCCTGCTCCATCCTCTCCCTTGATTTCTGCTCTCCAGAAGCAATTACTTTCCAAATCTTTTAGCTGTTTTTCTTCTGATAATTAACTGTCATATTTCTGCTGTTACTAATTTTTCAATTTCAGCAATTATCTACTGGCTTCCTAAGATGGGAAATGATTTCTCCTGCTCTCTTTCCTCCCTCATCCTACCAAAATAGTTATACCCCATTTTTAGGTTAAATAATGTTAATTATTTACAGTATTATGACTATATAAATATTCATAGCATACAGGAATAGTATAATAAATTTATATTGCCTTTCACATACAATTTTGTTTCTTCTGGAGGAGAAATGTTGTAAGTTGCTAGCCGTAACCCTTCTTTTCCCATTCTCTTTATACAATGAGCATATTTATTTATTTTTGGCTGCGTTGGGTCTTTGTTGCTGTGCGTGGGCTTTCTCTCGTTGTGGTGAGCGGAGGCAACTCTTTCGTTGCGGTGCGCAGGCCTCTCATCGCGGTGGCTTCTCTTGTTGCAGAGCACAGGCTCTGGGCACACGGGTTTCAGTAATTGTGGCACGTGGGCTCAGTAGTTATGGCTTGCGGGCTCTAGAGTGCAGGCTCAGTAGTTGTGGCGCACGGGCTTAGTTGCTCCGTGGCATGTGGGTTCTTCCCGGACCAGGGCTCGAACCCGTGTCTCCTGCATTGACAGGTGGATTCTTAACCACTGTGCGACCAGGGAAGCCCCTGGCAAATATTTTAAAGGTGGGAAGACTAGAAACAGGGAGCCACCAGAAAGAAAACTGCAGTGGTATGACAAAGGCCAGAATCAGGGTTAGAATAGTGAGAAGAGAAAGAAGAAACAATCAGACACTCCAGTAGGGATGAATCACCTATACATGGTAGGAAACAGAATATAGGTAGCTGGGGTGAAGTAATAACCCACAAAAATTTACAGGCCTAGCACCTGGGCATCAAGAAGAATGTTGGTAAAATTACTAAAAATAGGGAGTGGGAGAAAGTTTGGCTTTCAACGTATTAAACATAAGAAGGTTGTGGGCCATTCAAAGTGGAAAGAATTTAGAAAAATGTCTGAGGGGCTTCCCTGGTGGTGCAGGGACTTAAGGTGATAAGAATGTGCAGAGACTTAAGAAAACAATAGAAAAGATCAATGAAACTAAAAGCTGGTTCTTTGAAAAGATGAACGAAATTGATAAACCTTTAGCCAGACTCATCAAGAGAAAAAGGGAGAGGGTCCAAATCAATAACGTCAGAATTGAAAAAGGAGAAGTTACAACTGACACCACAGAAATATATAGGATCATAAAAGACTACTATGAGCAACTATATGCCAATAAAATGGACAGCCTAGAAAAAATGGACAAATTCCTAGAAAGGTAAAATCTCCCAAGACTGAAACAGGAAGAAACAGAAAATATGAACAGGCCAATTACCAGTACTAAAATTGAATCAATAATTTTAAAATTCCTGACAAACAAAAGTCCAGGACCAGATGGCTTCACAGGTGAATTCTACCAAACATTTAGAGGAGAGTTAACACCTATCCTTCTGAAACTATTCCAAAAAAATGCAGAGGAAGGAACACTTCAGAACTCATTCTGTGAGGCCAGTATTATTACCCTGATACCAAAACCAGACAAAGATATCACAAAAAAAGAAAATTACAGGCCAATACCACTGACCAACACAGAGGCAAAAATCCTCAATAAAATACTAGCAAACTGGCTCTCACAATACCTTAAAAGATCATACATTATGATCAAGTCAGATTTATTCCAGGGATGCAAGGATTTTTCAATATCTGCAAATTGATCAACTTGATGCACCACATTAACAAACTGAAGAATAAAAACCATATGGTCATCGCAATAGATGCAGAAAAAGCTTTTGATAAATTCAATATCCATTTATGATAAAAAAACTCTTCAGAAACTGGGCATAGAGGGAACATAACTCAACATAATAAAGGTCATATATGACAAACCCACAGCTAACATCATACTCAATGGTGAAAAGCTGAAAGCATTTCCTCTAAGATCAGGAACAAGACAAGGATGTCCACTCTAGCCACTTTTATTCAACACAGTTTTAGAAGTCCTAGCCACAGCAATCAGAGAAGAAAAAGAAATACAAGGAATCCAAATTGGAAAAGAAATAAAACTGTCACTGTTTGCAGATGACATGATGCAATACATAGAAAATCCTACAGATGCAACCAGAAAATTACTAGAGCTCATCAATGAATTCTGTAAAGTTGCTGGATACAAAATTAATAAATCTATTGCATTTCTATATACTAACAATGAAACATCAGAAAGAGAAATTAAGGAAACAATCCCATTTACCATCAAAAAGAATAGAATACCTAGGGATAAACCTACTGAAGGAGGTAACAGACCCCTGCACTCCGAAATCTGTAAGACGCTGATGAAAGAAATTGAAGATGACACAAACAGATGGAAGATATACTGTCTTCTTGGATTGGAAGAATCAATATTGTTAAAATGACAATACTACTGAAGGCAATCTACAGATTCAATGCAATCCTATCAAATCACCAATGGCATTTTTCATAGAACTAGAACAAATTTCTTTTTTAATTTGTATGGAAAAAACAGAAGACCCCAAATAGCCAAAACAATCTTGAGAAAGAAGAACAGAGCTGGAGGAATCATGCTCCTTGACTTCAGACTATATTACAAAAGTACAGTAATCAAAACAGTATAGTACTGGCACAAAAACAGACATATAGATCAATGGAACACGATAGAAAGCCCAGAAGTAAACCCACACACTTATGGTCAATTAATCTATGACAAAGGAGGCAAGAATATACAATGGACAAAAGACAGTCTCTTCCATAAGTGGTATTAGGAACACTGGACAGTTACATGTAAAAGAATGAAATTAGAACATTTTCTACGCTATATACAAAAATAAACCCAAAATGGATTAAAGACCTAAATGTAAGACCAGATACTATAAAACTCCTAGAGGAAAAACATAGGAAGAACACTCTGTGACCTAAATCGCAGTAATATTTTTTTGGATCCGTCTCCTAAAGTAATGGAAATAAAAACAAAAATAAACAAATGGGACCTAATTAAACTTAAAAGCTTTTACACAGCAAAGGAAACCATAAACAAAGTGAAAAGATAACCTATGAACTGGGAGAAAATATTTGCACACCAGGCTACTTAGAAGGGATTAATTTCCAAAATATACGAACAGCTCATGCAGCTTAATATTAAAAAAAAAAAATCAAAAAATGGGCAGAAGACCTAAACAGACATTTCTCTGAAGAAGACATATGGATGGCTAACAGGCACATGAGAAGATGCTCAATATCACTAATTATTAGAGAAATACAAATCATAGCTACAATGAGGTATCACTTCACACCAAGCAGAATGGCCATCATTAAAGAGTCTATAAATAATAAATGCTGGAGAGGGTGTGGAGAAAAAGGAAGCCTCTTACACTGTTGGTGGGAATGTAAATTGGTGCAGTCACTATGGAGAACAGTATGGAGGTTCCTTAAAAAACTAAAAATAGAATTACCATGTGGTCCTGCAATCACATGGGCATATATCCAGAGAAAACTCTAATCAAAAAGATACATGCACCCCAATGTTCATAGCAGCACTATTTACAATAGCCAAGACATGGAAGCAAGGTAAATGTCCATCGACAAATAAATAGATGAAGAAGATGTGGTGTGTGTATATGTATGTGTGTGTGTGTGTGTGTGTGTGTGTGTGTATACACACACACACACACAATGGAATATTACTCGGCCATAGAAAGAATGAAATAATGCCATCTGCAGCAACATGGATGGACTCAGAGATTGTCGTATTGAGTGAAGTAAGTCAGACAAAGACAAATATCATATATCACTTATATGTGGAATCTAAAAAAATGATAGAAATGAACTTATTTACAAAACAGAGATAGACTCACAGACATAGAGGGCAAACTTGTGGCCACCAAGGGGGACAGCAGGGGCAGGGAGGGGGAGATGGATAAACTGGGAGTTTGGGATTGGCATATGCACACTACTGTATATAAAGTGGATGGGTGGCAGGGATCTACTGTATGGCATAGGGAACTATATTCAATATCTTATAACAGTCCATAATGGAAAAGAATCTGAAGAAGAATATATATATTTAAATTTATTTATAACTGAATCGCTTTTCTGTGTAACTGAGGCTAACACAACATTGTGAATTAACTACACTTCAATGTTTTAAAATGGTAAAAAAAAAAAAAAAAGAAAGAAAAAAAAAGTGATAAGAATGTAAGCTGTATGCACTGATAGTTATTTAAAAAAAAAAAAAAGCCCAGCCATCACTCTTAAGGAAAAGGAAGATGTAATCAAATGTTAGGTTTGGTTGGTATAGGCTTTATGCTTATATATATATATAGCTGTAATATATTTTAATTGAAATTGCCTCAGGTAAAATGTGTTATTGTATGTTGAACTCTCTAGCTCTTATAACCCTCCTGCCTCCAAATGAAAGTACTGTTTTGTTTTTTGGTTTTTTTGGCCATGCTGCACGGCTTGTGGGATTTAGTTCCCTAATCTGGAATTGAACTCACACCCTCAGCAGTGAAAGCTCTGAGTCCTAACCACTGCACTGTCAGGGAATTCCCTGAAACTACTGTTTTTAAAACAGAATTTATTTTATTATACTGAATGTCTTAGGAATATAACTCTTGCATTACAGCAAAATAGGCTATAACAGAAGCACTGGGCACTAGAAATATGAAAAAAGACAAGGTTCTTGACTTGAGGGAACAAATAATTTAGTGAGAGACAGAAAATATGTATACAAATATGAGAATACAAGGATAAACATTGTAAAATTATAAATACATTAAACACCCTAGGTACAATTTGAATATGTTACCTTGAGAGTAAAATAAATCTAAGAATAAGACATAGCAGAAGTATATATTTCACTTTTTTAAAGTTATAATCATCGAATATCCACACCTTGCATTCAGATATAACTGAGCACTGTGGCTTATGTTCATTTTTCAAAAAAATGTAGAAAGATACTTCATGAACTATAATGGCTACCATTTTCTAAATATTTATCTTGTGCCAAGGGACACAATAAGTTCTTGTTCAATAAATGTTCCCATTCAATCTTCACAAGTATCCTACAGGAAATCTGTTTATTCATTAGACAAATACTTAGTGAGTTCCTACTACATGCCAGACAGTGAACAAAACAGACAAAAATTCCTGCCTTCATGGGAATTACATTCTGTGGGAAGGAAGAGACATATAACAAAGACATGAGTCCACACAGCACGTTAAATTATGTTAACTGTCATGGAGAAATATAAAACAGAGAAGAGGAATGGAAAGTACAAAGGGTGAAAAGTTGGCAATTTTAAATAGCGTAGTCACTGAAAGGCTTATACAGAACCCCTCTTTACAGATGAAGAAATTGAGGCTCAGATAAGTTAAACAACTTTCCCATGGTCACCCAGTTAGTAAGAGGTGAGATGAAATTTGAATTCAGCTGTCCTGAGTATTAAGCTATATGGCCTCTCCCCAAGGCAATAATAAATTCATTTACACAGGTTTGCTTTATCAGATTATTTCTTTAAGATTATGTTGGCATTTTTAACCTCCCAAAGTGGTTAAGAAATAACTTTCTACTTTCAGGATTTGATGTCTTATTTCATATCCACATAACTTTTACAAAGGAGTAGGGAATGGCCTAAGATCTTTGGTTGACATTATATTCTTGGAAAAGCTGAGAAGAGATCAAAATAATTACTTAAGGAGAGTCAAAGGACACTTCACAAACTACATTCAGCCTATGAGAAGATTATGCACAAACCCTAGACAAGTCCTGCTTCCTGTTACTGCTGCTGTAACCACCTCTATTTAGTTCATCAAGAAGTATTTATTTTATGTCCCAAGGGTGCCTAGCACAACTCAGATGTGCTTCAGCAACTCATTTTATTAAGCTGAGATGGATCCTTTTCAGTCTCCTAAGACTGTCTCTTAGCATCAAGGTGTTCCTGTCACCAGAACATCTAAAGTTGGCAGTCTTGGCTTGTCCCAAGTAGTTCATGTACTGCAAATAACCTGGGCGCTAAGGCAAACATCTACTTTTATTCCTTTTAACTTCAGATAATATATTTTTCAAAGAAGTTAGAGTGCTTTACCATTTTTTTCCACTTAATCCCTGGAAGGAACATGGAGGTAAGCACCACATCCTCACCTGTCAAGTGGACAAAGAGACAAAATGACTCACTCAAATTACACTGTGAATTATTGAAAGAGCCAAAATGACAAAAACCCGGCCGTCAATGTCTAGTTCACCTTCTAGCACACAAGATCAGTAGTTCTCAGTCTTTTTGTGTTCACAATGTACCATCTGGGTACTAGATTTTTTGGCAGTATTTTTGAAGGGATTAAAAGACTCAACGCAACAGAAAAGTCGACACTAATAAAAACGCCAGCACTATTTTAATAAGACAGTGTCTCACAGCACACGTCTGATGGCCTTTGGTACTGCATCAATGAGCAGAACAGTACTCCCTGCCCTGACTGTTCGCACTCCAACCTAACTTCTCATATGCTCTAGGAAACACAAGCTCTGTCTTTGGCACCAGCATCTTACCTCTTACTCCTACCAACTTATATCCTACTCTAGAACACATGTGTGACATCCTCAGGCCCAAAGTCAACCTCACACCGAAATAATTTTATTTAGCAAAACTGCATTTCACACACCAGACAAAACTTGGTGGCATACCAGCATGCTAGGTTGTATAAGAAAAGCCAGCCTCCCTTCAGGAAAGCAAAGCTGCCTCCTTGACTAAGAGGTCAACTTGAATTTAGTGGTTAATTAATACTTTAATGCAACATCACCAGGAAATAAGCAATTGACAATCAGTGCCAAAGGCACTCATTAAAGACTATATCTTCCCGTATCACATCAGAATGACAGCGTCTCTGACAGCCAGAGAAACAATTGACCTCATCTAAGGAAGCTAAGCTGGAACGACACTGTACCTCCCAAAAAAGCTTGTTGAAGAAAAGGCTGTTGAAGCCTGGTTTGAGTGGTAGGAACTTTAGGTGTGGTTAAGAGACACAAGGAAAACTAGAGAAGTGATAACTTGCATTTTTGTAACAATTCTCTGATAGGCTAAGTATTCTATTGATATCTTTGGGTAAAGCCTTGTTACAGATCAAAGTTAATTATTTTCCTGTTACCTGTGGGGGAAATTGTGACAGAGTGACGTAATGATCAAGAGTAAGGAAACAGATAAAACCTAGGACGTCTGTTTACAGTAAGTCAAAGCACTTTTGAAAAGATATGAAAATAATAACTGAACCTGAAAATTAACTTATTTTTTTCTGTTAAAAATTCCCAGCACTTAGTGTAGGGCCTAGCAAGTTGTAGCACTCAAGAAGTATATTCCACTCGGGACTTCCCTGGCGGTCCAGCGGTTAAGTCTCCACACTTCCACTGCAGGGCTCAAAGGTTCGATCCCTGGTGAGGGAACTAAGATCCCACATGCCATGTGGCACGGCCAAAAAAAAACAAAAACAAAAACAAGTATGTTCCACTGAATTTATTACACACAAACTTAAAAACAAGACTATAAGACTATATTATCAGGACTTCCCTGGTGGCGCAGTGGTTAAGAATCCACCTGCCAATGTAGGGGACATGGGTTCGATCTGTGGTCTGGGAAGATCCCACATGCCGAGGAGCAACTAAGCCCGTGCGCCATAACTACTGAGCCTGCGCTCTAGAGTCCGTGAGCTACAACTACTGAAGCCCGTGTGCTCTAGGGCTTGCATGCCGCAACTACTGAGCCCACATGCTGCAACTACTGAAGCCCGTGCGCCTAGGGCCTGAGCTCCGCAACAAGAGAAGCCACTGCAATGAGAAGCCCACGCACTGCAACGAAGAGTAGCCCCCACTCGCCACAACTAGAGAAAGCCCACACGCAGCAACAAAGACCCAATGTGGCTACAAAAACCCCCCCAAACTATATTATCTGTCTGAAAAACAATGAGAGAAATAGTAAAATCATTCAGTTTTGGTATTTTTCCTGGTTGATTATTTTCATAATGAAATTAATAAGTATTAGAACCACAAGGGGAAAATAGTTTCCAATGAATAAGGGAATAAATGAACAAATCATTGTTCTGAGGTATAAGATCGACATGAACAGAACAGATCCATTCACATACTTCTCAAATACAAAGAGAGACCCTAATTTCTACCCTAAATTCTACTCTTTCTAATGCAGCTATACTGTCTATTGGACAGAGCCGGGAAAAAACCTATTGGGTTGGCCAAAAGGTTCATTCGTTTTCTTCCGTAAGATGGCTCTAGTTGCACTTAGTTGCCTTTAACTTCATTCAAAACAATTTTGTTAGATTGCATGTGAGAGCTGTCATATCAGTGTGCATTTAAAAAAAGACATCAAAATTGGTGAATTTTTGTGTAGCCATTTTAAAATCGAAGATGGAAGAAAAAAGCAACATTTTTAGCACATTATGCTTTATTATTTTAAGAAAGGTAAAAACACAACTGAAACGCAAAAAAAGATTTGTGCAGTGTATGGAGAAGGTGCTGTGACTGACTGAACGTGTCAAAAGTGATTTGCGAACTTTTGTGCTTGAGATTTCTTGTTGGACAATGCTCCACAGTCAGGTAACCAGTTGAAGCTGATAAGGATCAAATCGAGACATTAACTGAGAATAATCAATGTTATACCACGCGGGAGAAAGCCGACATACTCAAAATATCCAAATCAAGTGTTGAAAATCATTTGCACCAGCTTGGTTATGTGAATCGCTTTGATGTTTGCGTTCCACATAAGTTAAGCGAAAAAACCTTCTTGACCGTATTTCCACGTGTGATCCTTTACTGAAACGTAACGAAAACGTTCCATTTTTAAAACAAATTGTGACAGGCGATGAAAAGTGGATACTGTACAATAATGTGGAACGAAGAGGTCATGGGGCAAGTGAAATAAACCACCATCAACCACACCAAAGGCCAGTCAGTCTTCATCCAGAGAAGGTGATGTTGTGTATATGGTGGGATCGGAAGAGAGTCCTCTTTTATGAGCTACTTCCAGAAAACCAAATGATTAATTCCTATAAGTACTGCTCCCAAATAGACCAACTGAAAGCAGCACTTGACAACTTGACAAGAAGGGTCCAGAATTAGTCGACAGAAAGTGCATAATCTTCCATCAGGATAACGCAAGATGGCATGTTTCTTTGATGACGAGGCACAAACTGTTACAGCTTGGCTGGGAGGTTCTGATTCATCCACCGTATTCACTAGACATTGCACCTTTGGATTTCCATTTATTTCGGTCTTTACAAAATTCTCTTAATGGAAAACGTTTCAATTCCCTGGAAGACTGGAAAAGGCACCTGGAACAGTTCTTTGCTCAAAAAGATAAAAAGTTTTGGGAAGATGGAATTATGAAGTTGCCTAAAAAAATGGCAGAAGGTAGTTGAAGAAAACAGTGAATACGTTGTTCAATGAAGTTCTTGGTGAAAATGAAAAATATATCTTTTGTTTTTTCTTAAAAACTGAAAGAACTTTTTGGCCAACCCAATACAAAGGGCTAATACTCATTCTAGATTTTCCCCTATGCCTAGCAGATAAAAATTAGGCTCAAGGAGAGAAATACAGTACTGGTTCACCGAGGACATCTAATCCCTATCTATCTTCTTCTAAGGAGATGCTGGACGTGATCTTTAGAGCAAGAAAGATGGGGAGAAAAAGCTTAAGTTGGACTTCCCTAGTGGTACAGTGGTTACGAATCTGCCTGCCAATGCAGGGGATACGGGTTTGAGCCCTGGTCCGGGAAGATCCCACATGCCACGGAGCAACTAAGCCCGTGTGCCACAACTATTGAAGTCCGCATGCCTAGAGCCCATGCTCCACAGTAAGAGAAGCCACCGCAGTGAGAAGCCCGGGTGCCACAACGAAGAGCAGCCCCCCGCTTGCCGCAACTAGAGAAAGCCTGTGCGCGGCAACGAAGACCCAACACAGCCAATAAATAAATTAATTAATTAATTAAAAAAGAAAAGCTGAAGTCAAGAAAGTCATAAGAGAAGCAACACAGAGAAGAGCTGAGAAATGGAAATTTTAAGGCTCAGCTTAAGAAGGTCCACAGATATCTACAGAATGAGGATGAAAACATTATGTTCCCACAGGATCAACCTAAGCACCTGGAGGGGAGGTGAGGAGAGGAGAAAACGAGTGAGATGGACTGAATAAATTTTTAAATGGAAAAGAAGTCTTATCAACAGCAAAAATTTTAAATAAATAAATAATAAAGTATTTTAGGTCCTTCTGAAAGTGGAATAGCAAACCAACTAACTTTAAATCCTAGTCAAGTAACTGGCATGCAGCCTCCAAGGCCCAATGCTAGGTATAATCTGGAATACAAAGGATTCGTTATGATTAAAAGAAGAAGTCAAACCTTTGGCTTCTCACAAGAAAGCAGTTATGGGTGTGACCCCTTGGTAGCTCCTAACGTTCAACATTTACGAACATCAAAGCCAAAGGAGAACATAAGTGAAATATTCAAGTTTAACGTCCAGGTCCTAGGTTGAAAAAGGAATGGGGAGGCATGTGTTTCTCTGGGAAGTAGACTGGGCCTTAATCTTGCCTGTATTAATCTGCAATATTGTTTGATTGAGTCTATTTATGCACACACACAAAAATCCCCTCCCATTACAGACTGCCAATAAAGAAACAAAAAAGAAAGATATAAGAGGAGTTCTGAGGATAATTCAATTTGTCAAAATGAGGTCTAAGAACTCAAAATTCCAATATTTTCCTTTACAGACAGGGCCCTGAGGCCACTTCAAGTATGATAGTTTGTTTCAGTTATGCTCCCCACACAAAAGTCATGAGTCATGTAAAATTATAAAATGTGAAATAGTCAAATTGTAACCAACATTGCTTAGCTCTTGCTATAAGAATCCCATAATTTCTTGCCATATCCTTTTCACTCTCATTTTAAGGTCTCAGATCAGGAGAGACGTAGAAGAGGGAAGTCTAGCATACAAAATGAAGAGGGCAAAGGAAGCGGGCATCTTTATTTTTTATTGTATTGTATCGTATTGTATTGTTTGCTTGTTTATTTATTTGCCATGCCACAAGGCTTGTGGGATCCCAGTTCCCTGACCAGGGATTGAACCCGGGCCCTTGGCAGTGAAAGGGTGGAGTCCTAACCACTGAACCACCAGGGAATTCCCAGCAGGCAACTTTATTTATTTATTTAAAGGGTATTTACCATGTTTTATCCAGAATTCCTTTTTTTTTTAAATTAATTTTTTTGGGGGGCTGCGTTGGGTCTTCATTGCTGCGCACGGGCTTTCTCTAATTGCAGCGAGCGGGGGCTACTCTTCATTGCAGTGCACGGGCTTCTCATTGCAGTGACCTCTCTTGTTGCGGAGCAAGGGCTATAGGTGAGCGGGCTTCAGTAGTTGTGGCTCTCAGGCTCAGCACTTGTGGCTCGCGGGCTCTAGAGTGCAGGCTCAGTAGTTGTGACACACGGGTTTAGTTGCTCTGTGGCATGTGGGAATCTTCCCAGACCAGGGCTTGAACCCGTGTCCCCTGCATTGGCAGGTGGATTCTTAACGACTGTGCCACCAGGGAAGCCCCCCCTAGCAGGCATCTTTAAATAAAGGAGATCCCCAGATACCAAGACTATGATTAATTTTTTTCAAGATTTCTAAACTCTAACAATTTTTCTTCAGGTGCCAGAAAAGAACACTGTCTCTCTCTGTAGTGCATTAGCACATAGCACGTAGTGTCCCACGTAGGAGAGACACTAATAACACAAAGGAAAAGGTAAGCAACTCCACTTCATGCCTGAGAACAAAGACTAACAATAAGTCCACACTAACCAAAACTAAAACACAGTGTACCTGGAAATAATGGTAGAATGGGACAAAAAGTAAACATGAAGCTGAAGGACATAAACCACCAGTCAGCCTTTCCTTCACCACTATAACCTCCAAATTCTATGTCCAATTCCTCTGGTACTTCCACCCAGTGGCAGCTCGAGAAATTCTATAAATGAGTCTTAGGGCTGGCAGTTCAATAGGTGGGGTGGGGACAGGTTAGGTCCTGAAGCTGCCAGCAGAGCAAGCTCACTGTTTTCACTTAGATGGTATTATTATTTTTTTCTTTTTTTTAAATATCTTTATTGGAGTGTAATTGCTTTACAATGGTGTGTTAGTTTGGTGTGTTAGTTTCTGCTGTATAACAAAAGTGAATCAGCTATACGTATACATATATCCCCATAACCCCTCCCTCTTGCTTCTCCCTCCCACCCCTCTAGGTGGACACAAAGCACCAAGCTGACCTCCCTGTGCTATGAGGCTGCTTCCTACTAGCTATCTATTTTACATTTGGTAGTATATATATGTCCATGACACTCTCTCACTTTGTCCCAGCTTACCCTTCCCCCTCCCCGTGTCCTCATGTCCATTCTCTACATCTGCATCGTTATTCCTGTCCTGCCCCTAGGTTCTTCAGAACCTTTTTTTTTTTTTAGATTCCATATATATGTGTTAGCATACGGTATTTGTTTTTCTCTTTCTGACTTACTTCACTCTCTATGACAGTCTCTAGGTCCAACCACCTCACTACAAATAACTCAATTTCGTTTCTTTTTATGGCTGAGTAATAATATTCCATTGTATATATGTGCCACATCACTTAGATGGTGTTATTTTTAAGGGTAGCTTGGGTTGCATCATGGTGCCAGAGAGGTATCTAAGAATTCCCAAGCTCACCCTTGGTGCTGGCTGCTTTTACCCCATAGGACCTTAAAATTCTTCCTTGGTAAGACAAAGATTAGAATAGCTGGAAACTTCTTTAGAGCAGGTGTTCTTAAGCTGTAGTCTCTCTACCTGGAACATGGCGGGTGGAGAAACTGGGCATTTGAAAAAACTTATCACAAGCTTTGTATTGATATGTTCAGGTTTAATTAGTTTACCTAGTAAGCAATATAACATTTTATCCCTTTCTCCCAGTCACCTCATTTCAGCAGAATCAATGAAAATATTGAGACCAAGAAACACTTTGTGACTTTTATAAGCTCTCAATTAGGTCTTATGTTAGCTGTATTCATTTTGCCTAAAAGAACATCGAGTTCAAATTCAATGACCCATGATAAATAAAGGTAAAGGTAGGGGACCCAAAGAGCAAAGGCAGAGGAATGGAAGGATACTGGCTGAATCCCATCACTACACACTCTAACCTCTTATCAAGGGAATAAGAGACAATCTGTAGTTTTATTTGGGGACAGTCTCTGCCTCTTTAAACAGTCTCTACACTTCCATTCTCAGCACTCTTCTTCCTTCCCAAGGCATACCACTGCTCCAACTCCTCTGGGGAGTGGAATCTACAGTTCCCCATGCCAGGTTAAGCTTCTCTTCACTTTCTAGTAGAAAATATGGCCACACACACACACACACACACATTCCAAGCTGTGGCAGCTCCCTTTATGCCTCACAGTCATTTCATGAATCTTGGCTAAGCTTTGAGACAGAGCAAAGAGATGTTCAGTAAACACACTAAACCACTGGGTGCCCTGCTGAGCTGGATGAAGTTCTTGTGAAAGCCAGCTTAAATCTCCTATGATAAGTATACATCTTTCTTGTACACAGGCCATCCTATTTTGAACCCAACTGCCCAGTGCAAAATTCAGAGCTCACCAACAGCAGAGCTTGCATCCCACCAATCACGGAGATGGCTCTGAACATCAAGGATGTCCTAAAAGCATGACTAGTGGATATGAAATTTGTCTCTATATGCCCTGAGGCCCAATCCATGCATTCACATTTGGAGCCCATAAAATAGCTCTTAACCAATCTCATCAATAAGGCCAAGCAAAAGCTAACTCCTATGCTTGAGGAGAACTGAATTCTAGCTTCTCCCAACTACTGCTATAAAAACGCATAATGTGCCACAGTGACTGGGCACACAAAGATCCCTTGCCTTAGGAACTTTTCTTCCAATTTGCTTCTGTTAAAGGAGCTGGGGATTATAAATAATGCCACGGGTACAGGTTCACTTACAGCCAATTTAGTAAGTGCTCGCACAGTTAATTCTGTCAGTCTTACTCCTACACAGAAATACATGTGGCCCCAAGGGGCCCAACCACCCACAGAGCTCTTTTGCACATCTTTTTACCCTCCAGCACACAGAAATAGAGGGCTACATCCCAGAAAACAGAGAAAGAGAAAAGGCAGTTTCTCTGAAATGCTATGTCTAGAAAACCAGGATCTAGCTATCCATTTGGATGTAATTTCTAAATTCATGTCTCTCTGAATAAACCAAATAATGATATAGACCAAGATGCTTCTCTGGAATTCAAAATCTGTACATCTGTATCCCTTGGTATGCTGAAACTTTCCTTTCATGTATATGTAAGGACACTTTAAAAAGCAGTTTGTTTAGAATGAGTTACCAGGTTACCTCAGATCTCAAAAATCTACTTCGTTGTGGAGGAATGTTACAGTAATGGCCTTTAATGATTTAAGCCCCCCTGTATCCATGCCCTTAAAGAGAGTACCCTCTCTGACTCTGGGCTTAACCATGTGGCTTACGTTAGCTGACAGGACAATAACAAAAGTGACAGCAGAGACTTGCAAAGTGCTTGTGTATTGGGGCCTGACAGCTCGTTTCTCTCTGTAAGCCTGAGACACTGTGTGAAGAAACTGGTGAAGAGAAAAGAGACAAGTCATCCAGCTGAGGCCAACCAGCCTGTCAACTGCCAGATATGTGTGAAGCCATCTTTATTAGTTTTCTGCGGCTATAATTATGAATTACCGCAAACTTAGTGGCTTAACATAAATTTACTAGCTTTCATTCCTGCAGGTCAGAAGACCAACATGGCTCTCATGGGGCTAACATCAAGGTGGTGGCAGGACTATGTTATTTTCTGGAGGCTCTAGGGAAGGATCCATTTCCTTGCTCATATGTTTTTGGCAGAATTCAGTTCCTTGCAGTTTCAGGACTGAGGTTCTTTTTCCCTTGCTGACTGTTAGCTGAGGGCCAAACAATTCCCATCTTCTATCACTGCATCTCTTGGACTGACCTGTCTGCCTTTCTCTTCTACTTTTAAGGGCTCATGTGATTAGACTGGGTCCACCCAGATAATTCAGTATCTTCTCCCCATCTCAAAATCTGTAACCTTAATCACATGTGCAAAGTTTCTTTTGCCAAATAAAGTAACATATTCACAGGTTCCAGCGATTAGTATGTGGAGATCTTCAGCGGTCCAATGTCCTGCTTATTACACCAACTAAGACCATCAATACCCAGCCAAGTCATCAACTGACACAGAGCAGCCAAGTTGGCTCAGACCAGATGAACTGCACACAGGAACCACAGAATTTTAAGGAACAGTAAACACTTTTTTAAAGCCAGTAAATTTAGGGGTGGTTTGTGAGGCAGCAAAAGCTAACTGATAAAACGGCCAAGGCTACACCACTTCCGAAGGGTCTGTGTAACCCTCAACCTGATAACATAGATATTTCCCCTTTCTCTGCTCCAGTTCAACAAGCATGCCTAAGAGGTCACTGGCAGTTTTCTGTCCTCTGAATCATAAAACAAAATAATTAGTTTAATTTCTTCTTCCAGTCCAGATCTAGAGATTATTGCTGAAATTTAACAAAAGTTAGCCTTATAATCTCAACAGAACCAGAGAGGGGCTTTTTGATGGACAACTAGAAGCTATACACACAAAATACATATAATACGTATAAATATAAATATAAATACGTATAAATATAAATATATATGTACACACACGCACACACACACACCAGAAGTTTTAGGGAAAGATTTTAAGGAAGGGCCAACTTTTGATAGAGCAAAAACTCCTGATGAGAGGGAAATTTCATTGCCACCTAACCATTTCCTCTTCATGTATAAACACCAATGAGGGCTTTGGGGCACAGCGTCTAAGCAGGGGTCTCTAACCCTTCATTAGCCAAATATATTTCCTCAAATGGTCTCTCCCTCAAATTTGCTGATACTTAAAGGTCTGGAAAACTTCAGTGGAAGGAAAATGCCAACAGCAAGTTAATGTCTGTCATCTTGGCTCTTTTGGCTGACTTCCCTATGCCTAGGCTTTGCCTATTAATTGAATGCTATTTGGATTCCATCTCAAAAATAAATGTGGATAGAGACCAGAGGCCTGCCTTCCCCAGACTGGTAAGAACAGCACAGTGCAATTATACCCAAACAGCTTTGTTTTGGAATGTAATCACCAACCCAGCCTTCTTCCCAATGGGATGGCAACAGTGTAATTACCTCTTCAGGAGTCATTTGTTTGGGAATGTAGTTCTTCTACAGGGCTCTTTCTAGTGGAAAGGAGCTGCAACAAGAGTATATGAGAATTTGTAGCGCCCTCCCCAGTAGCAGTTTTGTAGCTGAACAAATTATTTTTGTTTTCTTAAAGTAAAGCCAGAGTTTACATTTCAGCCTCTTTTTCTACCAACATGGAATCACCCATACCCCATGACGGTTCTAATTGAAAAGTCCCAATCTAAAGCTAGATTGCTTGAGTTCTGATTCCTACTCTGTCAAGCACTAGCTGTGGTCTTGGGCAAATTACTTCATCTGTTTATGCCTCGGTTTCCTCATTTATAAAAATGAGTAATAACAGGACATCACTGGAATATTATGAAGATTAAGTGAAGAAATATGTGAGAAGTGCTTAGAGCACCACTTGGCATATAGTAAGTGCTCCTGGGTCTTTGTTTTGTTTTTAGCACATTTGAAGCACTGTATTCCACCACAGTCTCCACATTTTGCAAATGTGATCTAACATCAGCTCATGGTCAAATCTAAGCTTGAGTTACTGCATTCTTTCTGTCCACAACCCTTTTGCCAATTCAGCACAAGGGGCAGTGTTTTGGAAAATTTTAAACGCTGCTATAAAACTGTCACAGTCTCCGAGCTATTTGCCTAGGTAAACTCTCCGATAAGCAGGAGGGACTAGATATTTCCATGTCATTCTTTTCATTTGTGTTACTAGTCCAGGGATATTACAATAAAGAGCCTCTGTTGTGAAATCTTGCTGTTGGAAAAACGAGCAAATACCACCAAAAGCAGCCACTGGCAATATGGCAGATTCTGGAGAAAATTCACCTTTTTAGACAGATTTATTCATGAAAATGAATGATATATTTTCCTCACATGCCTACAGTATATCCAACCACCCTGAAGACTCTTGTTCCCACTGGGAACTTCCACCTTTTACCTCCTGTCCAGTTTTCCCTCTGTTCCTTTGTAGCCTGGACGAAATTCTCTAAGAAGAATATTTTTTGGCTTGTGCTTCACCAGCCATGGGCCATAGAGTAAAAATCATGAGTTTGCTTGCCAAGCAGTCCCAAAGTATACAACTCCACAGCTCAAGGCAGTAGGAATGAAGCTGGGCCCCTTCTGCATGGCACACAGCTGCAGTGGGCTGGGCTTATGATAAACCCAGGGATTCATCATGGTACCCCTGTAATAGGAGAGAGTGTTTTTACAGGCTGACGTATGTAGTTACAGGATAACTTTCTGGCTCTGGGGTGACACTAAACACCTGGCCAAAAGAAACACCACCACCACCCCACAAAGAGTTTCAACACTTCAAAAGGTCCCTGGTCACCCACCTGCAGGTGCCTCTTTCCACCTCATGGCTTATATACCAAGATATCTGTGCTTACTCTTGGCTTCTAGCTGAGTGCCACAAGGACCCTGGGGAAGAGCTGGCCTTGTGGATCAGCAGGTGTTAAAGAAAAGAAATTAACACCCATGGGTTGGATCTACTTTGGTAGAGAGGGTGAGAGGTGCTGTCTGTCAGCTCCCATGGCATTTCCAGTCAGTTTGGAATAAATGAGACTGCCCAAGGACATGGTCTGAGAAAGAGGAAGAAAAGCTAATATGAGATCAGAGTTTTAAAAAAGAAGGAGGTGGGGGGCTTCCCTGGGGCGCAGTGGTTGAGAGTCCGCCTGCCGATGCAGGGGACACGGGTTCGTGCCCTGGTCTGGAAAGATCCCACATGCCGCGGAGCGGCTAGGCCCGTGAGCCACGGACGCTGAGCCTGCGCATCCGGAGCTTGTGCTCCGCAACGGGAGAGGCCACAACAGTGAGAGGCCCGCGTACCGCAAAAAAAAAAGAAAAAAAAAGAAGGAGGTGGAGGGTTAACATTCATATCAAGCACTTAGGTAAAAAATGATGGAGTAGATGGGACAGCAAAGAAGACTGTTTCAAGTCTTTCCAGAGTATGTATAAGACCTCTAATCTTAAGTAAAGTGGAGATTGGCTATTGCCTCCACTGGAAAAAATGGGCTTTGACCTATATTTTGCTCTTTCTTTCCTCACATCTCCGCTGTAGATTTCTATATTGTTGTTTTGAGGGGTTGCAAAACATGTCAAAGCACATACCAATCATAACCTAAGAAAAGTAAAAGGGTCCTGGCATTACAGTGGGTACTTATAGCCCTAGAGGGCATCTTCAGCTGGCACCTTCAAAATGAGTAGTATTTCTAAGAAGTACACAACCCACAGGACTCAACAAACTTTGAGATCACTCTAGGTCTAGGGAAGCCCCAGAGTACAGAGAACTTACAGTACAAGTAAACAGCGGGGTCTCAATATAGATATGTTGATGCTAACCTTTCTTTTTCAGGAGGAAGAAGGGGAAGAGATAGGAAATTGGTTAAGAAGTTACAAGAAAAGTTATAGGTCAATTTCTCCTAGGAATAAAACTCCTAGCAGAGCTGACAAGAACCTGTTGTCCCAGCATAAAAGCTTAATAGACTCATATTTTCTGCTGTAGAAATGCTGGCAGTTTCTGTGCTCTCATAGCCAGTTTTCTGTGTATACGTCTACCTTAGCATTTAGCACAATACACACTGTCCTACAGCTATTTCTGAGCACGATGGGCTTACGCAGTAGACGGTAAGCTTATGGAGAGCAGAGATCATGTCTTTTTCATCTGGGTACTATCATATACCTAACAGTGTACCATATAAACAACAAAAGCTCAATAAAAGCTTATCGAGTAAAAATGGCTTATATACCAGCTGAGCACTCTGTAGGTAATAACAAATTCATTCATTTTTTCCCCCACTACTCTTAGCTCCAGATCAAGAAGAGTTATACGCCAGGAGCTCACTAGGACCAACAAATCTTAGATTCCTGCAGGCACACTCCTTAATGTGTGGCAAGTCGTCTCTTCCCATTTCTTCCCTCTGCCTCTGTTCCTAGCTTTAATGAGTTAATCTAGAGCAGTGGTTCTCAATTTTTCAAGTGCACCAGGATCACCTAGAAGACTCTTTAAAAACAAATTCCTAGGCCCACAACCAGAATTTCTGCTTCAGTGGGTCTGAGGTAGGGATCAATAATTTTCATTTGTAACAAGTTCCCAAATGATGCTGATGTTATTGGTCCACTTTGAGAGTCCCATGTTGCCAAGGTTACATAGGAGCAAGCACTTAGTCTGGAGAGTAGATGCTTATTTCATGAGCGCAGGTTCTGATGGGAGACAGAAAACGGTTTCTCAAATGCAAACTCTGACTCCTCTAATCTAACCCCCTTGGTTGACATGACTACAGGCAACAATGGACACATTAGCATGTCAAACTATCAACACAGGGACCTTCAGGTTACCATCTGTTGGTGCCTTAGAGCACAAGCTCCCAGTTTTTCCAACTCTCTGACCATAGCAAAGGGGAGAAAGCCCTGCTTGGTACCCAGGAAGTGCACCATTGTTGAGGAAAACAGAAGAACAGTGAGAGATCAGCAAGGTTATAATCATTGAGGAGACTAGCACAGCTCTAACTCATGCTGGCCCCCAAGATTTACAATAAAAATCATAATGATAATAGCTAAAATCTATTGAACACTTACTTTGTGCAAAAAAAAAATCCTATTCTAAGTGCTTCATATATGTTAGCTCATTTAATCCTCAAAACAATTCTACGAGCTAAATACTATTCTTACACCCATTTTACAGATGAAGAAACTGAGTCCCAAGAAAAGGTAAAATAAATTAACCAAGATTACACTGCTAGGAAGTAGCAGCATGAATATCTGAACTTAGATAGTCTAGCTCTGGAGCCCAAACTCTTGAACATTTTGTTCTACTGCCTCTCAAACCAACTCTACACTGCAAGTGGCAGCTGTCCTTCCCAAGCTCCACTCAGGCTCACAGACGCGTGCAAAACACAAATGGGGGCACATTCAGAGTCACTTCAAACTGCACCAAAACCCAGAAATTCTTGGTCCAAGCCCAGGTTTGAGTTACACACACACACGCTAATCTATTAGGATTGGCAGTTAAATTCTCAGGGGAATTATTAAATTTTTAGAGGCAGGGCTAAAACAAAAACAAAAAACACACAGAAACTCAGGCTACAACCTGGCTAGACAGTAAACTCCTTTAAGGGCAGAACCATTAAATTCTTTTAACAGACCTAAAGAGGACTTCCCTGGTAGTGCAGTGGTTAACAATCCACCTGCCAACGCAGGGGACACAGGTTTGAGCCCTGGCCTGGGAAGACCCCACATGCCACAGAGCAACTAAGCCCGTGTGCCACAACTACTGAGCCTGCTCTCTAGAGCCCGTGAGCCACAACTACTGAGCCCACACACCACGACTACTGAAGCGCGCACACCTAGAGCCCGTGCTCCGCAACAAGAGAAGCCACAGCACCACAACAAAGACCCAACACAGCAAAAAAAAAAAAAAGACCCAAAGAGCTCTGGAAAATGCTAAGCATTTAGAAAGTTCTATGTACATTTCAAAGTGACGGTACAGAAAGAGCACAGGTGTTAAGCATCAGTGGGGAGAGATCAAGAGGAAATTTCCTAGGGTAGACAGAGATGGAGGCACAGAAAAACTTAGTCACACATTATAAAAGGAACAGAAAAGTTCGCTGACAAGGCCCAATATTCTCCTCTAGAAAAGCCTGAAGAAGCACAGATAATTCAGCTTAGAAACCAGGACCTAGCTTCTTGACAAGCATACTTCTCACTAGTGGAATAAGGAGATGCAGCAAAGGGCTGGGGTAGAGAGAACATGGATGCTCCAGTGATTGGTGGAAACCAAATCAGTAAAAGGCCCTGGATGCTGTGTAAGGCATCTATGAAAGCTGGGTTCTCTGGAAGGAGCTGCTTCCCAGGCAACCAAGCCAGCCCCTTATCGCCTTTACTTTCATCACTGGAGCAGAATGAAAGGTAATTGGGTTAATTATTAAAGAGGCCCTAGCTAGTACCACCACCACTAATTGTCCATTAATCTGGGGTTCATAAACAGCTATCTTAATTGATGTTGAGTTGGAATGTGCCACTTACTTTATTAGCCTGGCAACTGGGTACCGGAGAGGTAAAGAACATGGAGAAGGGTCCAGCCAAGGAGATAAAGGGTCCAACACCAGTACCGGAGAGGTAAAGAACATGGAGAAGGGTCCAGCCAAGGAGATAAAGGGTCCAACACCAGAATTATCATTCACTTCTGTTCATACTCATGTAAGTATACCACGATGGCCTTCAACTGTATTCACTACTTTTCATCTTTCCTAGATTTGCCAACTCAAATGAAGATCTGATATACAGTAATTAAGCCATCTGTTGTCTTAAACAACTATGATATTAAATTGAGAAATTAGACTAATTCTTAAATGTCAGCAAGCCCGAGGACCCAGATGTCCACCTAGTTGGCCAAACTAGATTAGACAGGCCTCCTGAGAGTAATTCCCTAAGATACCAGAAAAGTGGGGAATATCTAAGAAAGAGGACCACTGTTTTTAAAAAAGAGGAGAGGGGCAAAAGACAACCAAAAATAAAGTTAACAAGAAAAAGAAAAGTAAATTCTTGCAAAAGGGGTAGCTCTATTTTACTCACAACAGGCAAACAGAAGGATGCCTGGGATATGAGATTACATAAAGCAATAAATTGTAACACTGTATCACTGGGTTTGTAATATATAGACATAATATACATAGCAATAATAGCACAAAGGAGGGGTATGACAATGTAGCTATAATGGAACAAAGTTTCTGTATCTTACCAGAATCAACTCTCTATAAGTCTGAAGTAGATCCTGATAAAGTACAGTTTAAAATCAAGAAAGGAATTAAAATAGCACATTAGAAGCTATCCAGTTAATACAAAAGAAGTCAGTAGGGGCTTCCCTGGTGGCACAGTGGTTAAGAATCTGCCTGCCAATGCAAGGGACACAGGTTCGAGCCCTGGCCTGGGAAGATCCCACATGCCACACGAGCAACTAAGCCCGTGTGCCACAACTACTGAGCCTGCGCTCAAGAGCCCGCAAACCACAACTACTGAGCCCACGTGCCACAACTACTGAAGCCTGTGCGCCTAGAGCCCGTGCTCCTCGACAAGAGAAGCCACTGCAATGAGAAGCCCGTGCACTGCAACAAAGAGTAGCCCCCACTTGCCGCAACTAGAGAATGCTCACGCACAGCAACAAAGACCCAACACAGCCAAAAATAAAAAGAAACAAATTAATTAATTTTAAGAAAAAGTTAGTAAAGGAGAAACAGTAATAAAAAAAGACATTAGAAATACAGAAAACAAACAGCAAAATGGCAGGCAAAAATCTAACTATATTAATAACATTAAATGTGAATGGACTAAACAATCTAATCAAACAGCAGAGATTTTCAGACTAGATAAAAAACAACTATATGCTTTCTATAGGAGACACACTTTATATTCTGATATATAAAATAGGCTGAAAGTAAAAGGATGGGAAAAGATATATTACACAACCTACATCCATAAAAGAGCTGGAGTAGCTATACTGATGTAAGAAAAACTAGACTTAAAGACAATATTACTAGAGAATATAACCTTTAAAAATTGTGAATCACTATGTTGTACACCTGAAACTTATATAATATTGTACCATCATCTATACCTGGAAAAAAAAAAACAATATTACACGAGATAGAGGAACATTTTATAACGAAAAAGTTGATTCATCAGGGAGGCAAAACAATTACAAATATATAGGTACTTAACAACAAAGTCCCAAAATATATGAGGCAAAAACTGACAAAACTGAAGGGAGAAATATACAATTCAGGAATAATATTAGAAATTTCAATACTCCATTCTTAATAATGGGTAGAACAACCTGACAGAAAATCAGCAAGGGTATACAAAACTTGAATAACACTATCAACCAAGTAGATCTCCCTGGCATCTAAAGAACCCTCCACACGGCAACAAAAGAATATACAACCTTGCCATGCACACAGGTAACATTCTCCAGAACAGACCATATGCTAAGCCATAAAGCAAGTTTCAATAAATTTACAGTAACTGAAATCATACAAAGTATGTTCTTAGACCACAGTAAAATTAAATAAGAAAGCAACAACAGAAGGAAATTTGTAAAAATTGAAAAACACACTCCTAAACTAATGGCTCAAAGAACAAATCCTAAGAGAAATTAGGATGACTGGGCACAAAGCCCATGACACTCAACCAGGCCCCAATGACCTGTAGCTAGAAGCAAAAAAATCCTGACACTTCCCATTGATTTTAATCAAAATACTAAATTAAATCCATCAGGACCACATCTGCTGGGAGCAGATGCTCATTAGGATGAAAGTCAAAAAGATTAGACAGAACAGATAACTAATACCCTACACTACCCAGGTCCCTATCCCTCAGCGTTTCTCTTCCAGTAATTACCAGGAAGACGTCAAATGCCAGGGCTTCTCATTTCACTTATTTCAGGTCTCAAGCATGCAGAAAAATATTATAGGCTTAAGAACCTTTCGGCAGATACTCGCTACTTGAACTCAGGCAAAACATGGCACAGAAGGCAGAACAGAGTTATTATGAGTCAGGCAGACCTGGTTTAAAGTTCCAGGTCTGCCTCTCACTGCATTATATTGGACAAGTAATGTAACTTCTCTGAACCTCAGCTTTCTTCCCTACAGAATGGAAACACACTATCTACTTCATACGGCTGTCATAATGTATGGGAAAGCACTTTGGACTGTACCTGGCCCATAGTAGGCAGTCATTAACTTCATTTCCTTCTCTGTTACAGACTGCTATTACTATACAGAGCTAGAGTTGTCTGCTAAAAAGTCAGCAGGGGGAGCGCCCCAGACTTTTGCGTGTTTCCCCAAAAATATACCGGTAAAGTTGCAGTAGCTTTAAATGTAGTTATACCTCTTTAAGTACAGGTTCAGAATTTGTGTTGCTGAAGAAGGGGCCTGGTGTGGGTTGATGGGTGACTGGAGGCCACCAGGAACCTACAGAATTGTGGAGAAGACAACAAGATAAGGCGGAAGAGATGAAGATTAACAGACTATCAAAACACTTCTCTGTAGCAGCTTCTGTTTTATATTACTGCTTTCAGGCTCTTGTGGGAGGAAGTGGGCAGAATGGATCTTAATTTTCTGCAAATCCATTTTTGTTGATGATTCTGAATGGCTTTGGCTAGGGTCCATTGAAAACTCATTTGCCACTGGTAATGCCTCCTAAAACTGCAGGTGTGTATATACTTTGTCCCTCCAGGTCTGCCAAATTTCCATGCTTCACCCCTACAAAAAGCCACTCACCATACAAAGGTTTCTGCCTTATATTTGGAGCTAAGAACCAAACAGCAAGACTGAGGTACAGCCAACCACCTAAACTCTGAGCTACAGAAGAGCAGGGATCTTGTCTGTCTTATTCACTCTGGTAGCCTACAACAGTGCCTGGCACACAGTTGCGGAACAAACGTCTACTGAATCTAATTGTTCTGAGACCATCACAACCTCATTCCAATCATATAAGAGAAAGTGCCTTTCCAGGAAAATTGGGAGTGCTTACTGCTAAAACACTAATTTGTCTTCACTTCAAAAGCCATTATTACAGCAGCTCTATCTATTACATGATCACAAAATAAGTTTAATAAAAAGCAAAACATCTGTGTCCAGGAGGGCATGAAGGCTCGGGGAAAGGCCTATTATATAATAAGATTTTCCTTAGCAAGCACTACTGGGTCACAAAAAGCTATGTCTAGAAACCACTTAAAATAGAGGAATTAGAACAAATAAGAAAACCCCTGAAGATCAGCCAAGTTCCCTGGGACCTCTTTCCCTTTTCTAGATTAAGGACCTAGAAGAAGAATGCTATTTTGATGCTCTGTCCTTAAAAATAGCTGTGGGGAGGCAGGCAGACTAGGAAACAGAAGTCCCACTGCCTGGTTCACTTCTGGCTCCTCTACTTCTAGCTGCATCACTCTGGGCAAGTTAGCCTTCTGGGCTTCAGTTCCCACCACTGTTAGATAATAGCACCCATCTCATAGGATTACTGTGAGAATGAAATGAAATATGACTAGGAAGAGCACTTAAAACACTCCCTAGCATACAGCCAATGCTCAATGAATGTTAAGCTTTTTTTTGTTGCTGTTATTATTATCATTGGAATTTTCTCAAGAGAAGAATAAAAGTAACACAAAACTGTCAACAGAATCTGGAGGGACATCCAAATGTCTACAAATGATGAGGGCATTTAAGAAAAGACCAGTGGGGTAGATGCAAACTATTCTATACAGAATGGATAAACAACAAGGTCCTACTGTATAGCACAGGGAACTATATTCAATATCCTGGGATAAACCATAATGAAAAATAATATAAAAAGAAAATATATATGTGTATAACTGAGTCACTTTGCTGTACAGCAGAAATTAACACAACATTGTAAATCAAGTATACTTCAATAAAAAAAAGAAGAAAAAAGAAGAAAAGGCCAGTGGATACTCTGCAACATGCATCTTGAGAAAATGGGAGAAATGAGTTTAAATGTGAATGGAAACCATCCGCTAATCTAATTCAAGAATGAGCTTCTTGAGAGCCTAGATTTCCTTCCTCTCAAGGCACTCTACATCTTTTGTTAGAGAACTTTTCTCAGTAGATTTCATGTTTGTAAACTGCCTGCTGGAACATAACCCCTATATTCAAAGGTATCCATAAGTGAAACTGGGCTATTTGGGGTCAGACCTCTGGGCATAAAGCAGGGAAGAAGAAATGGAGGTAAAGAGTTATTAGATCAAAGGAGAGAAAAACAACATACAGCTGTTCCAAAAAAACTAAATGCAAAGGAAATAGAGACTTCCCAGCAGTAGAGGAGCAGGGAGCTGCTGTGTTGGGTGGTAGAGGCAGACGTCTGGAACAAAGAAGGATGCAGAAGAACTCTGTAGTACGGTCTGGCAGCAAGTGATTATCTGCCAGTGAGGAGCTTCCACGTGCCATTAGCCAAGCCACACAGAAGCGCCAAGCAAGGAGAGCCATGGGGTCTGTTTACTGACTAGGGCCCTCCTCAGTCAAGGTTGTCAGGACACCATGGTGCAGTCTACTCCCCCACCAAGCCTGGGCCTATGAAGCCCTGGTGTCCAGTAGAGAGAAACCATTGAGGTTTCTGGGGTTTCTAGGCCTTGACACTGGGTCAAGGATACTGCTACTTAAAGGAAGCCAGGTCCCATGGCTTACCAGCTGCCACAACAGCTTGGTCAGAAATCATACTCCCCCAGCCTGACAGTGCTACTGCCTCACACGGATCCCTCTCTACCTTTAACCACCACGTGGCCCAGATTTTCCAAAACGTAATGTCATTTGAATTTTTAAAATAAAGATGCTTATTAAAGATACACCAAGAGACTTCCCTGGTGGCACAATGGTTAAGAATCTGCCTGCCAACGCAGGGGACACAGGTTCAATCCCTGAAGATCCCACATGCTGTGGAGCAACTAAGCCCATGCGCCACAACTACTGAGCCTGTGCTCTAGAGCCCACGAGCCACAACTACTGAGCCCACGTGCCACAACTACTGAAGCCCGTGCACCGCAATGAAGAGTAACCCCTGCTCGCTGCAACTAGAGAAAGCCTGCGCACAGCAATGAAGACCCAGCGCAGCCAAACATTTAATTTATTTTTTAAAAAATACACCAAAATGTGGCTTGATTTTTATAGTTTTTAATGCCTTCACATACATAAATTTACAAGTTGGCAGTGGAGGTGGGGGGGAAGGAGGAAAAGAGAAAAACCTTTGTTAGAAAAAAAATAGATTCTGCTTTGTTTCCTTCTCTAGACTGCCCAGAAGCAGCAGCACACACTGGGTCTCAGCCCAGTCACATCACGCATATTAGCCCCAAAACGTTGGTCACTAAGTTATTCAGCCACCATAAAACTGCCTCGGCTGGGTTTGTCCAGTCCATTTTCTATTCTGTGGAAATTTCTAAGCCAGCTCCATGGGTCCCTCTCCTCCTTCTTCCTCTGAAGATTATTCCACAGGGCCTGGAAACTCCATGTGCTGGCAGCAGCAATGGGTTGGAGAGGTGTGCTTTCAGTCCTAATTAAATCACAGGATCTGGCTCATGCGTACCTCAACAATAAAACATGAGCAAGGCATCTTTATCATTCAATTTAAAAAGTCTATTTGCTGGATTAAGAAACAAATGGTTTAAATAAATTTTTAAAAAGATGTCTGGGGACCTCCCTGGTGGCGAAGTAGATAAGAATCCGCCTGCCAATGCAGGGGACATGGGTTCGACCCCTGGCCTGGGAAGATCCCACATGCTGTGCAGCAACTAAGCCCACACACCACAACTACTGAGCCCACATGCCACAACTACTGAAGCCCGCGTGCCCAGAGCCCGTGCTCCACAACAAAGAGAAGCCACCGCAATGAGAAGCCCACACACTGCAACAAAGAGTAGCTCCCGCTCGCTGCAACTGGAGAAAAGCCCGTGTGCAGCAACGAAGACCCAACGCAGCCAAAAACAGATAAATAATTAATTAAAAAAGAGATGTCTGAAGGAAGTGGGAATGGGCAAAAGAAGCAGCTTTCCTCAATCTGTAGTTTCCTGCCCTGAAGTAAGGAACCAAGTACAAGACCTTAAAAAAGAGTTTTCAGCCAGATGCCAAGATGCCATCACATCAACATAGGTAAAGGAGGGGAAAGCTTTACACGGCTCCCTCCCCCTTTAAATTTTCAAAATCCAAAGAAACATCTCCTTACCTGCCAGGACCCTGTTAACAGAAGAGTGAGTAGCCAAGCCAGGCTGTCCACGTTCATGAAAAATCCCAGCATAAGGCAAGTACTCAGGCAGCAAGAAACGCCTATAAGATGGGAAGGAAATCCAAAAAAGAGGGGATATATGTATATGCATAGCTGATTCATTTTGCTGTACAGCAGAAACTAATACAACATTGTAAAGCAACTACACGCCAATAAAAATTAATTTAAAAAAACGCCTATATGAAGGAATCACGCGTTAAAAGCCTACTACAGACTGCCTTAAAACAAAGGAGATATACTATCTACCAACCCTCAACAATCAAAGATAAGGGATCCACTAAGCCTAGGAATCCAAAGAAACCTAGAGCAGAGTACAATTCCTCTCACACGTTTGCATCTTCTTCCAATCTTTCTTCTGAAGTTTCCCGGGGCTTCTATTCTTGAACAGGATGCTCCCAATGCCATTTTTCTATGTCTTTTCATTGTGGTTAATCATTTCCTGTCAAGTCTTTAGGTGGCAGGGCTGGACTGTAGGCTCACTAGGAAATAATTCCAGATATGGACAATCTACCAGATTGTCCATATCTGGAATTATCTGTCCAGGACAAATAATTTTGTCCAAATAGGTCTGTCCAGGACAAACCTACCAGAAAGTAGGTTTAAAAATCCCAGCCTCTCATAAAGCCTCCCTCAGAAAAGTCTCTCATAAAAGTTGACTATCCAGTTCTTACCTTGGGACAAAGCGTCCAAGTGAAGGTGCAGACATCCGGGCATTTCGTGGAGCTCGGTGCCTGGATCTGTCACCATTGTCCCTGGAGAAAACAAAAAGACTACACCTAAGAGAGTCACTAAAGCAGAAACAGACACCAGCCCAAAAGACAGACATCCCGCAAACTAAATTCCTACACTTAGGTGAAGGTCCCAGAGAAGTTAGTCATCTGGTTGCTTACTAATTTGGGTGGCACATTAATATACTACGTTTCTGGAGTACCTCAATTAAAATATTTATGAGCATTTACTAAACAGTTCAGTAAGAAGGAAGATTTTTCTTGAAATAATGTGGTCTCTGAACTCTGCAGCATCTGAAATTGAAGCCAAGTTTAGATCTTCTAAAGGGATTTAGAATGGATATGTATATAAACATATCTCTTTCTAGACTGAAAGACAGAGAAACTTTGGCTTCGGGGGATCTTGAAGGAAGAAGAATTCTCCCATCAAGTTCATTCAACAAATGGTTATCTTTAAATCTGTTTAGGTCCTTGGTGTGGAAAAATCATAGATATGTGAAAGAAAAACAACACAAGAAAAAGACTAGGCAGTCCTTTCTTTTAGAGACTGAAAAATTAACAATGATGAAGATTATTAGACAAGGCAATCCTAAGCTTGGTCATTTGATTAAAAAGAAAAAAGTCTAATGTTTTCTTTATGGTCTGTTAAAGTAATGGTAATAAACACCATTTACTAAATATCTACTAAGTCCTAATACAAAGGTTATTAATATGTTACCCCATTTAATCTTTTGAGTTTCCCATTAAGTCTCATTAGATCTGTTTCACAGATAAGGAAACTAAGGACCAGAGAGGCAAATGCCCAAGGTCACACAACTAGTAAGTGGTTGAGACAAGATTCAAGGAAGATCCATCTGACTCTGAAGCCCTTGCTCTTTCCACTACACTTCACTGCTTCCTACAAGAGAAGACAACAGAAACTTCACGTGGCTTAGTTTCCAATGCATCAAAGGAACAATAAGCCAAAGGGCACTCTGGCTGGATAGAGCAGTTAATTAGCTGTTTAACCAACTCCACAAAATAAATGAACCTCTTGAGAGCTTGATTTGGGGTATGTTCTGAATTCTTCCTTTGGATTATCTTCAACTTAATGAGATAATCTTCAAACTGGCACTGTAACCAAAGTTAAGACAACACTTTGGCTTTCAAGTGTACTACTGGGACCCTTACAAACCAGAAATGAAAGCCTAGGAAGGTTTTTATATCTTGGTGGAACTGGATGCTGAGCATTTAGAGACAAATCAATATCAGGGATATTGGAAGCTGATCCATTAAAAGTCAGTACTTGGTTTTTATTTTCCCAGAAGAGAAAGCATATTACTGTTTTCTTTAACATATCATATTCCTGTGACTTGAAACTCTACAGATGAAGGGAGAGGCAAGGAAAGAGAGATAAGACCATATGGAAAGTGAAAAGGGGATTATAAAGAACAACGAGATCAGAAGTTCCTGACCAGCAGACTGCAGCTCTGGGGAGCCCACAAATTATTATAAGGAGTAGCTGAATATCAAACAAATAAGACAGCTCCCAAATTAAGTATATTATTATTTTTCAAGTATATGTAGATTCAAGTTGTGATCAAAGTACCAACTCGGTTAAAAGTACAAGTGAACTCATGACAGCTTTTCATAACAGTATATTTTACTTACAGATGGGCACTAAAAGTGCAACTAATTATCATGAGAGAAGTTAGAACACATATTAAAGTTAAGAAGGGTCCTAAGGGGGGGGGGAAGGGTCCTAAGCCTCAAAAAGGTTGAAAATTAAGTTATAGAAAGAAGCATCATGGGACAAATCCAATTACTTTATTCTACAGCTAAGAAAGAGCTGGCCTTCCCAGAATCACGCTGTGGAGCTGACAATTTACTTCTGAACAAGGACCAAAGAGCCCTCTCTCTCTGGACAATAAACAGTGCTCTATCTGGCATTAGCAGAGTTGAAGAGCAGGGAAGGAGAGGGATGTACAGGAGACAGTACTGATCAGCAGTTGCCAGAATCAAACATGACACAGAGCTGGGTGAAAGGACATATGAAGATAACTTAGAAAAATGGACAAATGCCAGGGCTGGGAGAAAATTTGGCTCCTATGACATATTTCACAAGCCTCTTTTAATTGTTATTAAAACCTAAAAACAATTAACTTCTTTCTGATTCAATTTCTCCTTCCGTCTAAAAAAAAAAAAAAAAAAAAGGGAGGAGGAAGGGCAAAACATGGTCAGAGATAATGGCTTTATGTTATTTAGAGATTACCGGAAGAGATATATATATATATATATGAAAATCAGCTGGCTCAGATACAAGCAGTCTCAGAATGATGGTTACATTAGGCACCGCAAAAGAGGCAATAATATTAAGTGAGTGGAGATGTATCTCTTGGTCCTCAGTTTAACGTCTTGACTAATGATGGGGAAGTAGGAGTTAAACAGCATCTCAATAAAATGTAGAGAAGACTTCAAATTGAAAGTGTTGAGCACACTAGCAAAGAAGGAGAAATGACAGAATTGTACACAGAACAATTAGTGAAATGTGGTGAACACGCAAATGAGATGCTGCCTATGGGAGAAAAAAAACACAGGCATCTAGGAGAAAATAGCCTAGAACAGCTCAAACATTTCCTGACCAGGAAAAACTTAAAACATGAATGGGTAAGGTGGCAAAGGCCAGAATGTCCAACCACAGGACAAGTTAAGCAAGTAGAGGGCAAAAGCCCCATGTTTTAATGCTGGCACACAAAAATCCCTGACTAAAAGCATGGCCTTAAATAAATTAGAGGTGAAAAGAGCAACTAATGACTCTAGCTTCTATAGTCTAGAAAGAAGGGAAAATTCAAAATAAGGAGCTGAGATGGGGAAACAAACTTCAATGCAAAGGATATCTGCAAGGGCGGGGAGAGGAAGAGTGGTTAAGAGTTTCAAGAAAAGGAAAAAGAAAAAGTTTCAAGAAAAGGGCAAAGAAATTAAAAGTACTTAAAATAATGTTCAATTTAGAAAACTACACAGACTCTGACACTCACTTCAGTGCTGATACAAGACCAACATGGAGCAAGCCTCCACGAGATGAAGAAGGCAAATTTAGGCAGAGACTAAAGATTAGAAGATGTTTGCCAGATGAACAGTGGGAGAAAGGCAGACCCAGAAAGATAGTTTACCTTAGGAATAATGGAGGGTGATAAATACTGGGCCTAACATAACATAGCCCATGCCCTTTTCAAGGGTAGTACTTAAAAAAAAAACAAAAACAGTGAAGACCAGAGTATGCAAGCACGCTGGTACCACTCCTCTATCACTGGAGGACTCTTTCTCACCAGAATACTTTTCAGGGAAACACCAGAGAAATCCTCATCAATTTCATCAGCCAGAAGCTGCCTTTAAGCCAGCAGGATAGAAGCTGGCTGAGTTATTAATGGCCTTCCCAGTTGTTGAACTCTGTGCATCTCTGATTAACTCTCAGAAGGCTATTTGGGAAGGAGAGGGGGGAAAAAAATAAGACTTTCTCATAAAAGATTTTGTAAGGAAAAATCACCCTTCAAACAAGCATCCAAGACAACTGCCAAATACAAGAAAATGCATCTATGGAACAAGGGAGAAACACAGCAGCTACTCTTGCTAAATGCCTGGGATTAATTGCCTCAGAGAAAAGCTGTAACTTAAAGGAATGTAAAATACACCTACAGACTGCTGTCTGAGTCCTAACCAGAGAGTCAGGCTGCCCTTACTACTCAGTGACAAATGGCTCTGACTTGGGCCTTTGTAAATAAAGCTCTGGCAGCACAAAGCTCAAAAGGCCATTATCTTCTTGACAATACACAGTTGACTGTGCTGAAAATTAGACCATTAAAAAAATACTTGTTTCCCTGTGCTCTTCAGTTTCTACTCAATCTCCAGACAATAGAAGGCGTAGCTGGTGTTCCTGTCCTTGGATGGCACAGTGATCTTGGCCAAGTCCTTTCTTTACTCGGGTGCTATTAGTAAGGCTCTAGACTCTACTTCGAAGGACTGTGCACGCATGTCAGGGCTAGATTTCTGGGAGGAAGGCACAGGACCAGCTGATATCATTCATAGGGGATACCTAATAGCATAGGTCTCTTGGAACTCCAGAGCCTTAATTTTTCTCCAAGGAATAGTAATATAACAGATAACTACCACTTACAAATTCTTCTCCTTTCTTTTTCTTTCCTTTTTTTTTTTTTTTTTTTTAATTTGTTTGTTTGGCTGCATTGGGTCTTCGTTGCTGTGTGCGGGCTTTCTCTAGCTGCGGCGAGCGGGGGCTACTCTTTGTTGCGGTGCGCGGGCTGCTCATTGCCGTGGCTTCTCTTGTTGTGGAGCACGGGCTCTAGGCACGCGGGCTTCAGTAGCTGTGGTACGCGGGCTCAGTAGTTGTGGCTCACGGGCTCTAGAGCGCAGGCTCAGTAGTTGTGGTGCACGGGCTTAGTTGCTCCGTGGCATGTGGGATCTTCCCGGACCAGGGCTTGAACCCATTTCCCCTGCACTGGCAGGCGGATTCTTAACCACTGCGCCACCAGAGAAGTCCTCTCCTTTCTTGTTCTACCTTTAATTTCATCTTCATGTATTATGCAAATCCATATTCCTATTGTGCATTTTATGTTAAAAAATAAATACATATCTCTAAGTGATAGTTATCCTCCTTTCCCCCTCTTCCTTCACAGCTGTTTAATTCTTTAAATCCAGATATATTCCATTTTCTTTCTCTTCTCCTAGCATTCCTCATAATAAATATTCATATGTATTTTAGTTGCCCAGAAAGAATACTAATTTTAAAGCTGCCAAGCAATATTATATATTTCTAAGCAATAGGCTCAAAACCCTCAGGAAAGAGCTGGAATTCAGGTAGGCATATATTTTATAAATCTGTTGGGGCTCCACAGGTACCAGATATCCTATTCCTAATCCTCAGGAAGTCTCTCCACTTTTCTGAAACTTTTCATTATTCTACCTCTGCTGAGTACAAGGGAAATCCTTCTAAGATAGGTAGTTAGCTCCAACAAAGATCCAAGAGCTTTAGGGCTAAAATAAACTTCAGAGATTATCTAATCTAATTTTACAAGGTCAGACATTGAGGCCTAGGGTAGGAGAGGGACTTGCCAAAGGTCAAATGGCATATCACAGGCTCAGCCGAAACTGGAACGCGGGGCTATTCCCTAGACAATAGTTGTCAGGCTCTGGGAACCAGTGGGCACTAACAGGAGATCCCAGTTCCAATCACAGCTGTTCTGGGAGTCACTTGCTACTTTATAAACTTAGCTCAAAATCAGTTCCAGTAAGAGTAAAAAAGGACTCCGGCAACATTTTATTTGGAGAAGTAGGAAGTGAGGCAGCTGAGCTCTCACACAGCTCATCTCCCCAGGAACATTCACAAACAGGCCCCACTCTTATAAAACACCAAGGCCTCTTATGTCTAATACTTAACATTCAGTCCTCATATGTCCTCATATGTATTTTGCCCACTGTTTTCTAACTGGTTTTCCTGCATCCATATACTTGCCACCTGCCTAACAACCGCTGTCAGAATTCGCTGCCTAAAACACATGTTGAATAATGGCTGTCCCTAGACAAAAACAAGGCCAAAATTTCTCAGCCAGGCACTCCAGGCCCTCCACAGTCCATGTCTTTCTGATCTTATAGCTCAAAGTACAAATACTCCGTTGCTCTAACCACAGATGTATGCAGGGTCTCTGAACAAACCCTGTAAATCTTCTGTGTCTGGGCTTTTGCTTAAGCTACTCCTTTGTCTAGAATCTCCTTCCCTACTTCCATCCTCCACGTCAATTCGTTGAAGTCCTATGGGGTCTTCACACCTAGCTGAAACCCATGAAGCCTTCTCACATCTCCCCAAGTACTCTCTCCCTTCATACAATGCTGTCCTGTACTTTAGGGGTACCTTATTACAGTCTATCTTATGAGATATTGTGTAAAAATCTGATGTTATTCCATAGCTTAAAACTCTTCAGTGACTCCCTCTCACCTGCAGGGTACAGTTCTCCTCCTTTGCAAGGCACACAAGACTCCCCAAGATCTGGTACCACTCTAACTCTCGGGGCTCATCTCCTGCTGTATCTTGGACTTTACAACCTGACCATACTTGTCAACAAGGGAATTCTTGACATGCTCCATGCTGTTTCATGTTTCTATGACTCTGCATTTATTTGCCTTTCTTCTAAGTATATCTGGAGAAAAGTCCTATTTTAAGACTTTCTCTTTCATAAACCCACGCTATAAAAAACAATCAACTACCACAAACATCAATTAAATGAAATTATTTAAAACTCTGGTAAAAAGGAAGTGAATGGTTTCTTATCTCATCTCACTTTAAGAACTACTTCTATATAATACCACCACTCAATAACTGTAGCTGGTTGCCTGATCCTTGACTGCTTTGGCAGGTTCCAGTCTGTAAAGAGAATGGTCACTTTACAGTGTGTTCCCTTATAGTTTCTCTTGCACTTCTAATATCAAAGAGATTATGGTCTGTAAGTCAAAGGAAGAAACAAAGGCAACCCCATTTCAGAATGAAGTACACGACTTCTTGCTCTGAAGATCTGCCCCTTCCCTTTCTCGGCTATAAGTAACATATCTGTTATTAGTAGTCACTGACTCCCATAGGAGTCCTGGAAATTTGGGGCATAGAAGAGAGAGCAGGGGCAAACACTACCAAGGACATGTGACTTCACTCTCCTGGAATTTCTAGCCATGAGAACTTGACACAAGTATATGAGTCTCACAAAGCTGTCAGGATTTCACCTATAGACAGATAAGAGTAACATCATCGGGTTTCTAACATATTTTCTTTGTGTGACTCAATTAAATTTCCGTAGTGGCAAAAGGGCAGATGAAGAATATTAAATTCTGAACTATAAAGGCGAGTAACTTCTATGCCACACCCAGTCAGATGGCAGAATGGAGTGACAGCCTTCAGAATTGTCCTCAGCTACATTATATACCAAGAAGACCTTTTAATGACTTCCTTGCTAGAAGGTGTCTAGCAAGGGGACCATGAAAGCCTTCTGGTTGAGGCTCCTCCGCACACGTGTATGTGGTACTGCTAGAACATATCATGCCAAACTAAGGAACCAGAACCCATCTTGGGCAACCAGAAATGACTGTCATTCATTTCACAATGAAACGGTTTTGCATATTTGGTCACAATATGGATTTCTGGGTAAAAGGAACCCAAATACAACGAGATAAATTAGAAGAGTTAATAAAACAAATGTAACTGACTTCAAGACACTTCATCTGAAAGACCAGGCTGAAAGACTAGAATTCTCACTGAGACGTTTTCCCCAAGTACAGACCGGTGTCACAACTGTGAATGAAGGATTTGTTCTCTCTGTGCTGGCAACAATTTTTAAGAAGTTGAGGGACTTCCCTGGTGGTCCAGTGGTTGAGAATCTGCTTTCCAATGCAAGGGACATGGGTTCGATCCCTGGTCGGGGAACTAAGATCCGCAACTAGGCCCGCATGCTCTGGAGCCCACACACCACGAGAGAGCCTGCACGCTGCAACTGCTAAGCCCACGCGCTCTAAGAGCCCACGCACCACAACTAGAGAAAAGCCTGTGTGCTGCACCAAAGAGCCTGCGCACTGCAAAGAAAGATCCCGTGTGCCGCAACTAAGACCTGATGCAGCCAAATTAATAATTTAAAAAAAAAAAAAAGAAGTTGAATATAATTATGCAGTGTTGGAGATATTTGTGACTGATCTAATCTGAAGCTTCTCCAGTTCTGTCATTAGCTCAGGGTATCCTTGCCTTGGAAGGCAAAGCAGGTAAAAAATGAGGCAAGAAGATGAACTGGAGATGATTCTAGGATTATAATTACATTTAGAATAACAGATAAAATGAGGGGGGAGGGTGAGGGTAGGTTGAACAACAGTCATGAAGTCACAGGTACCACCTCTTTTGCTGGCCTTAGAAACTACAGGAACACAGCACTCAACCTGGGCTTCATAAAAGCCTCCCTCCCTCTTTCCAAAGGGATGGTGAAAATAAAAATGTGAGTTTTCCTTATGCTTATTTGCCATCTACATTCTAGCAGGTGGTCTGAGCTCAGAAGGAGGCAGACAGCAGGGTCGGGGCAGCCACACCTTTACCCTGCTTGTGAACATCTTTATGCAAAGACAGATGCTGAGGGCTTCAGGACAGGCCACCTGACAGCAGGTTTCTGGATGTCCTGTTTGTGCATTTTGATAAACACAGGGACCCTGAAGTCTCAATCCTTGCCGCAGACAGAGACAAATGACAGGAGAAGATGCCTGCCTGGGAAGATGGTCATTAATCCAGACCACAAAAGAATAGAAAGTTTAACCTGATGTTGACCAACCTTCAAACCTATCTTCCCTAGCGATAAATCTAGATAGTCTTGCTGCACAGCAAGCTCATGGAGCAAGGGCTCAAATATGGTTGTACATCATTTTTAAAGGTTTTTAAATCTGCAGGACACTAAAGTCAGACACTAAACATGCTTGCTCCTGATCTCTAATCTTAGACATGTCTGACTTTGGTCAAGCCTCTGTATCCTTATTTTAAAAAACACAGTGAAATGAACAACTATCTCACTGGGTTATTATAAGGAGTAAACAAGATTTTAAAAGACATATGTATATTAGTATATATATACTACAAATGTTGTGTATGTTATAAATTAGTATACATGAAAAATGTGATAGCTGATACCTTTCATTCAATGGATGATGAAAGAGAACCAAAAAAGATGGGATCTGCGTAATGTCTCCCTTTTGTTTTCTGAGGTCCCTATACACCTGGATGGGACAAGCTAGAGAAAGGCAAAATGATCTGTGACTTAGCAAATAGAAGGAGAGTGAAGAGGTTGGAGTGGGGTGGCAAAGGCAAGACCATGCTGTGTTGTGAAGGTGAGGAAACCCAGGAGAAGAACAGTCTCTCTTAATGGTACCCTAAGTGTTAGGATTCCAGGCCATATCTAACTTAATCTGCTTCTCTGTACTTGAAAGAACTATAAATTATGACTGTACACGCCTGTAACTTTCTTTCTAGTTATCAAAGCTGAGGAAAAGGATTCGGGCAGAGAAATTAAAATGGGCTGGTACATTCCCTAATTTCTCACTTTCTCTCTCCTCAGAGTACCTAGAAATTAAGAGAAGAGGCACAACCACAAGCAGCCTTTGGTTTACAGTAGGGGGAGGAGGGCGGGGAAAGAGACAGAGAAAGAATGAACAGACGGTAACTCAGCATCAACCAGCCGGCAACATCCTTCACTAGAAGACCTGGACTGCTAATACTGAGGTGACTAATCCACAGCTGCTATTAAAAACAAGTTTATAGTCTGCTTCAGCCCCACAAGAAAGGCAAACACCAAGGGGAGGGACTTTCGGAGGGGCTTTAGAGAAACCAGCCCATTGTTACTAACCAGGGAGCAATACAATGGTAAGTCAGTGCATGAAAGGTGAAGAGGGTGATGTAAATTCAGGCTGCGCTGAAGCCAGGGGGAGGCAAGAGCACAGGTGGGCTGTGGGGAGCACAGGGAGGAGGCAGTCTGACACAGGAAAATCAAGGGGGAAGGAAGGGGAAAGGGAGGAGGTGGTAACAGAAGAAAGAGAAGGTAAGATGAGAACAGAACATTTTAAACTAACCCAGAACTCCACTGTGAAGGACAAGTCACGAGGCAAGATACAGCTCAAAGGCATGAGCCCCACGTTTCACCACTGCGAAGAGATAACAGCCTTCCAAACATGCGTGGAGAGAGGGCTATGCAATCTGCACTGACTCCCAGAGCTCCACGGGATTACCGAGGCTTTTCAGCAGCACTAAGTCCCAGCAGCCTTGGCACTGTGCGTTGAAACTGCTTCCCTGAATAGACCCCGGTGCTGGAAAAATAATCATTTCTACAGGGGAACATATTTCCCTACAGGTGTCTGCCTGGCTAAAGGAGTGGAGACTCTCCCTTCACTGCTGTGCCCACGTCCATCTTCCCCCAGCGGGGACTTAAGGCAGAAGGACACATCTGAGAGTCACAGAGCAGCTGGGCCCTTCTCCCACCACCCCTGCTCCGTTTGCCACAGCACAGCTGTTTGAGGGCAACCTTGCATTTCTTTCACATTTACATCTTCCTCAGACGAATGAGCCTCCCACTGAGTGTTCCTTCTGCTTCCCAGTACACAATTGGCCAGTGTGTTTAAGGATTGTATCGGGAAGGCCAATTGGTATGAAGGGTATTCCCACCTTCTTGGTCCTCTCTGGCAAAGATATTTCTCAAACACTTCATAAAGCTCCACTGCAAGATGGCTCCTGGGGAACTATTCATTCAGCTCACGAAAGAGGAAGGTGGAAGGGAGGCAGGAGCTCTTAAGATCCCAGACCTGACCAGGCTATGTCAAGATGAAGGGGGAAAAAAAAGGAAGATGACTGACAGGCTGTCCTATTCCAGTACTGCCAGCAAAAAAGATGGGGAAAGAAAAATGTTTAACCACCCTTCCCTCTTATTCTGCATGTTTTGAGAATATCAAAATATAGGAATCAAAGCAAAAGCCAAATGTCCAATCTGGTACAAGCCAGGAAAGCTCAGTTTCAAGATGGAAAGAAACACAATGCATGGCTAGAAAGGTCAGGAGCAGCAGGTCAGAGAATGTAAAACCCAGCAGGAAGATTGGGGAGCTTGACCTTGGAGCCCGGGGCTGACGCTGCTCCTTTAGCTCACCCCCGTACCCCAGCCGACCGCTCAAAGAGACTAGCAGAGCAAGGAATCACCTCTCAACCCCCACATTAATCTGACAGGCAACTTCCAAAGGATCCTTACTGGGGGTACAGGGAGACTGAGAACGTTTAGGGACAAGGGAGTAGGACCTCAGAGAAGCAGTGTGATTAAGGGTACTGAGAGAATCTGTCTCCTAGGGAAATCCGAGTATTGTCTTTGTTGTTAATCTCTGTATCTACTCTGCTTAAGAGAAAAAACACGAACCCTCCTGCCTCCCTGATGTTATGAAGACAGTCCACATGAAGCACTTCCACAGTCACTGTTTACGCAAATGGGAAATTAAAAAGTTGCCTAAAGAGCAGCGGCCATTTTCTCCCAGCCTGGCCTGGGGCCCAATGGGCTGTCTCTTCCCAGAGGCTTCAGGGAATCAGCAATGCAACTACCAGAGGTGGGAGTGCCCTGGGCATTTTAACCCTCTGTCCCTCACCCCATCCTATTTCTCATAAATAATAACTTAGGGGTTTGAAGCAAGAATGTCAAACCACTATTGCTCAGACAGTGGCCAACTTGGAAGCACTCACAGCTCGGGAGGAGGGGTAAGAAAGCAAGTTGAATATATACTTACTCAAAGTCCTCAAATTCCAAGTCGGTTCCCTCTACTGATGGACCCTGGTTGTCTGAGGAAGAGGAGGAGGTGGAAGAACGGAGGCGGTTCTGTTGGTAGCGCATAGAACGCTGGCGGATACTGTCTCTCCGTGAGAGATACTGGATCATCCTCTGGGCATAGTATGCAGCAGGAGATAATCTGAGAGAAACAGAGATGAACAAACACAAACTAGCACTAATGTGGGGAATACTGTGAAAGACAGTAAATCCAGCTCTCCCATCACATCTCCCTGCTGAGGCGAACTCTGGAGACATGAAAAATAAACGGCATTTAACTCACCAGGAGATTTGTACTGCACAATATGCTTATCAGACTACCACCAGTGTTTCTGTTCTGAGATAAGGCAAACAGCTGTTTAATCAGTCATCATCTGATCAACAGCTGCCCCTTCCAAGAGTTTAACACTGGACCCTTCTTTTAGTTTCTTAAGGGACCTCTTTTAACTTCTCAGGGTGTGCCCTTTATATAGATTCGCAGATTTTCCTTAATCATCCATATTCAAAATATAAGAAATGAAAGGGACCACAGCTTCTTTCATTTTATAGATGAGAAAACAGGCCAAGAGATGGTGAACCCGAGATGACTAAAGAAGGCATCTTCAGGCATCACCTTCACCAGGGCTCCTTTCTTCTCCAACAAATACTTGTAGCTCCAGATTTGTCCTAGCTCCTTAAGAGTACTTCTTTGAACCTCTTATCTCTCCTTTACAGATTATCCAGATATTTTAACACAGAGAAAATATTCAGGATAGAGACTGAGAGTAAAATATACTCAGGAGAACAGAAAATCTAAAAGAAAACAACAGCTTTTTTCTATTTCTTATGACAGAGCATCATAGGCTACGTGGGCACTGAGCAACACAGAAGACAACAGTCACTCTTCTTCTCCCTTACAATGGCTGTTCTCAGTAATTAGTCTTAAAAGACTTAATTTACTTTAAATTAGTAAAAGGTCTATATTCTTCCAGCTATGGTTCACTGTCTTCATACTCCATGAAAATGTCTACTGTCCTATACAATTTGCACATTCCCTTCTTTCTCAAGTTTTTCCTCCATCTTTCACAACGTATATAATTTGAGGCTGTGAACTGAGAAAGTGAGAGAACAGTAACAGAAAAATGTTTTATATATAATATTAAGTGGATTACTAAGAAATTTCAAGACTTAAAACCTGCCCAAGACCTAAAACCTGCCAACTTTGATTCAACAATTCCACTATTAATTTTATCCTACAGAAATACACCAGGATACAGAGATATATATATATTGCTGGCGCTAGTGAAAAACTGGGAAACACCCCAAATGTCCACCAACAGATTAAATAAATTACATCTATACAAAGAAACATTATATAACAATTGAAAAGAATATCCCTATATATGCACAATGAAAGCCCTCTAAAATAAAATTTTAAGTGGGGGAAAAATTAAAGAATGATATGTATATACTAATACGTATATAAAAATATTTATTTCTGTAATTAGAACCAAAAAAATGAAACACAACAATCCTGATAAGGATTCCTAGGGACCTTAACTTCTATAATGTTTGAATATAGAAGGAAAAAAAAGCATGCAACTTTTTTTTTCTAATGGAAATCTGGAAAAACTGATTGAGAATGGAAATGGAAATACTTACATCCAAATGGTAGGAAAAGTACAAACATCTTGCTGCCTGACCTTTCATTACCCCTGGACAAAGTAAGCCTCTAGGTAAATCCTCGGTAAATCTACTCACTCAGACCAAAGGAGATCCTGCAGTCAACTGCCTCACGAAACAGGGCTGCCTCTGAAATGCCTGTCATCAGAGGTGGTGTCCTTCTGGCCAACCATCAAGCAGAATTTCCAAGCAGGCCAGGTGACAATCTTTGGAACTCAAAAGTCTGTGTTATGGAACAATATGCTGCATTTGGCACCTCTGAATCCAAATTATCTTTATACAGTAGGTGGGCATGGGACGTACAGAGGCCTTGGCCAAGATCATCAGAGAATAAGATTTAAAGTTTCAACTAGTGGAACTTTCACTGTCTCTTTGGGCACCTGTTCCCATGCATTTGGCAAGGATGAATCAAGAACCCTAAATTTTCAACAGACAGAAGCCAATACTCTTGAGTTGTTCCTATAGCTACCAAATATACAGAAATCTTCCAGTAGAAATCAATTGTTGTTGGTTAAATTCTCAAGTCAGAGCAGAAAAGAATGTTAAAAAAAAGTTTTAAGAGGAGAATGAAGATTCTTTTTTTAGAAAAGATTCTGAAAAGTGACCATAAATACACTCATTACTGAGTTGATAGCCTACCTTAACTAATGGAAAAATTATATTATGTTGATAGAGGCAGAAATAATGTTGATGCTGACAATAATAAATAAAGATTGTCCTTTTATGTAGGGGTAAAAATTCAGCTCTAGGGGGCTTCCCTGGTGGCGCAGTGGTTGAGAGTCCGCCTGCCGATGCAGGGGACGCGGGTTCGTGCCCCGGTCTGGGAAGATCCCACATGCCGCGGAGCGGCTGGGCCCGTGAGCCATGGCCGCTGAGCCTGCGCGTCCGGAGCCTGTGCTCCACACGGGAGAGGCCACAGCAGCGAGAGGCCCACATACCGCAAAAAAAAAAAAAAAAATTCAGTACTAGGTAACCTCAATTGTTTAATTTCACCATTGGACAGGAATTCCCTAAACTACATAACTGTGCATCAATGGTAAAGAAAAATGGATTCACAATTATTAAGTACAAGTACATCATAGCCTCATCTTTTTAGATATCCAGAGGGAAGCTAAGGATCTGAATGCTGACATGTCTCATAAAGGCTTTGACCTATACAGATTATGCAGGGTGAAATCTAAGAGGAAAAAGAAATTAAACAACCAGTAATGAGGTAACAATCATCCTCCTACTGAAGAGTGGATAATTATCAAACTCTAAAAGTGTTCCAAGTGAATATTTTAAATAACTCAAGTTTTCTTCAAGGAAGAATACTTCCCCCTCCAAAAAACCCTTTTTTGTGTTTAAAGGGAAAATGTAAAAATAACACCACCACAAAGTTTGGCCTTTCTGTGATAAAGAGATCTGAGTAGGAATAAATAACAAATTTATTACATGAAAGGAGGACAAATAATGGTCTTTAAGAGTCACCGTTAAACTTTGTCAGGTTAAAAATTCTGGGGATGAGATTCCCATTACTGTCCTAAAAGAAACTGTTTCACAGCAAGAAGTTCTCTCAGGGTTTCAAAGAATTTGATTCATGCAAAATATTTCCTTCTCTTATTTAGGGCTTGTTACTTTCAAATATGACTAGAGACTAACATAAACTTCCTTGTTTCAGTCATCATCTAAGTTGCCTACCCGTTTTAAAGTCATCAATCCCCATGTTCCCTGATCTGCCATTTCTGGGGTACGGAAAAGGAAGTAAGAGGATAACAGGGAATCTTTTCACTAGTATCTCAGAAAGAATGCTCAGTATCATGACATAACTGTAGTAACAACAAAATCACTCAATAACCTTGGAAACAAAAACCTTGGACTTGAAATTCTTAATCTACAGCAAAGCTCATTTAGCCTTTTCTGACCTACACTGTTAATAACTTCAACCCCACCATTATAAATTACCCTCTTCTTTTGGCAAAGCCTCACAATGTGCGGTCTGCTGTTGCTAGAGAATGTGCAGGTTAACCCCCTTTCGGATCATTAACAGAATTATTAAGTCCTGCTGTGACAACCCCAAAGGGCTGCTCACTATAAATAAATGTTATATAACAACTCAACACCCCATCCTCGGTCCTGAGTTACCAGTATAAGGTAAAGGTGGGCCTTAAACTCATCTGAATTCTTTTTTTCTTTTTATCTCTTCAAGAACTTTTCAAATGTCTTCTAATGGGGGTAAGGCAAGCACTTTAATAATATGTCAACTTGTTTTATTCAGTTACCCTTTTGTCAGTCATCTCTTCCGTCATATAGTCTCCAAAACTTCAACATCTGAATGAACTTGATTTCCGCCTTTTCATGTTCTAAATTTTCTCTCAAATGAGAGAGAATTGTTTGCTTTTAATTTGTAAGTGATTTCCCTATTAATAAAAAAACTTTTGTTTCCCTTTTGGCTGTCCATCTGAATGGCAACAGCCTCTCTGATGAGCAGAAAAGAAATATCCTGTGATTCTGCCAATGACCTCCTCAGGTCCCTCCTCTAGTGTCCCACTTACAAAAATGAGCCCCAAAGGACAAGGGCTCAGTCATAACCCTCTGTCACCAGAGGCTCTGTTCACTTACCTGTAATACTTCCCAATCACCTGAACCACCTGTCTCAAAACTGTAACTGAAGAGTAAAAGAGCACCAGGACCAGAGAGGCACAGAATGGGGCTTCCAACAGCTTGGCAACCCCAAGGGCAGTCCCTCCCCCCCACCTAGTGCCATTTCTCACTTCAGCCTTACCTCGCTGGGTCTGGGTAAATTGGGTGCTCTCTGGATCCTGCTCCATCATAACGGGATAATGAAATGAGGGAAGACTCCAGCAGCCTCCTAGCAGAGATTAAAAAAATGGCAATAATCCCTGTCAATTACCAACTCAGAGGTCATTCATAAGGAAAAATGGGGGGAGAGATAAATAACATCCCCCTTTGCAGCTAGCTAACACCTCTTATCTGGGATCACACCCTTCCTATAAGCACTTAGAGGCATAAGTAAATGAAGAGCTCCAGAGCTCCCACGCTGGATATGGCCATTGTATCATGGTGAATACTGCTCTTCCGTCAGTGCAGTAGAGACATGATCTTTATTTCTATTTCCAGTACCTCCAGTAGACAAATAGGAGGTTGGGATCAACATGGGAGAGGAAAATAAGGCATACCGAGAGACTATCATGTAGTGCCAACATTTACCTTGGTGTTCAGTTCCTGCATGTCATCCTAATCCACAGCCCCTTATCTTCTACACATTCTGCTCTGCCCACACCCTTTCTGTGAGTACTCGTACGGCTCTCTTAACAACTGATAAAAATCTCTAATTATATAATCTAGCCCAACTGTCAATTCAGTGATCATATGTGTTACACACATATTTTATTGAGCACTTTTTTACTGCCAGGCAAATACTAAGCACTTCACATGTAGTTCTTTATTTAAACCTCACCACAGCCTGAAAAGGTAAGCATTACTATACATACATGAGATCAATGGGCCTAGAAGTTAAGTGTATTGCACTGCAGCACACAGCTACCAAGTGATAGCACCAGGACTCCAGTGAAGGCCTGTCAACTCCAAAATGCTTCAAACCACTATGTACATGTAACCAGTGTGAGTCCCAACTAGAATGCAGGTCCAGTAACACTGGCTCTTCCCATTTATTTAAGGGAAGCCAAAAATCTGGACTTTTGCATGAAATCTCCTGTTACATTTTAGCTAAAACATTTTTTTCCTTTTCGTACAGGAAAGGCCAGTTTGACAAACATCTGACAAACATGGTTCGGGGCCCGCAGTTTGCCATGTCTGCCACACTGCTTCCCAACTCATCTGACAAACATGGCTCGGGGCCCCCCAGTTTGCCATGTCTGCCACACTGCTTCCCAACTCAAATGTGCCTTGGCAGCCAATCAAGCTCCTGCCATAGAAGACGTTTCAAAGGAAGTGGACTCAGAAAGAAATGCATATTGTTCCTCTCCAGCAGCATTTTGCCTGGCTCTACCAGGAGCAGGTCTCCAGCTCCCTGCTGGACTCTTCTTTAAAGCAGATCTGCAGGATAAGGACAGCAGCTACCAATCTTTTCCAATTGAGTTAATTCAATTCACTGTTATTATCCCAGCGACTGGCTCACCGAAGCATTTTCCCTAACAGCCTGGGAAAGAGATACAACAGAGGCCCTGTCAACCTGGCTTGCTACCTTTCCCACCCAGGAAAATAACTGTTACATGATGTTTTGGATCTAGACAAGGCTTATAATCCCCACACTTAGGACAAGTTAAATAGTCCTACCACTGAAGGGAGTGAATACAATGAAACCAATGAGGAAGAGAAGAAAGCAATAAAACAACTTCTCTCTGGTTGAAAACCTGAATCTTCAATGATACCACTGTTTACAGCAGCAGAAATGCTGTGTTTCATCAATTCTAAGACACGCTTCCCCCCCAACGTTTTAATGTGTCTGAAATTAAGATACATTTTATAATTGTGTGACGCAGTTTAACTGGCAAGATTTTTTTCTTTCATAGGAGCACATAAAATAATGGCATGTCTTTGAATCTTGAAATACGGACTATTTGTGAGAGGAAGGGATAGTGAGAGGTACACAGACTGGAGAAAGAAGAGAAGCGAAATTTTGAGAAGAGTATCAATTTAGGCCATCATATATTCACTACTAATAAATTTGTCCTATAGGAATTAGGCGGGAGCTGAAGAACAGAAGCAAGATCTGAGAGCAGCTGACTGCCCTGGAACACCCAGAAGCTTGTTCTATCCCAGAGGGTTCTGGAATGAGTCTTGAATTTCATTGAGCCCTGTCGTGTTACCCTCCAAATGTCTGCTTAATAAGCAGAGGCCCTTTGACAAGAGGCATCCTCCAGAGTGACCAACATATATCCTTCTTAAGTACTTCTGCCTGAAAAATGACCCTGCCAAATTAGGAGGCCAATATTACCCACTACTCTGCCAAGGCAGTGACAGTACTCAAAGAAATGAGATGACTTTTTAGAGATGCTGTGAAGGAGATTCTTGAACCAGAAGAGCTTGGTTTACACAATTTCAATTTTAATGATTCCATTTTATAATCCCGCAAACTCTACTTCCCACCCTAAATTCTTACCTTAATTAGGAAGGCGTCTTAAAACAGAGTTACACCAAAATGTTTAGTTTTGTCTCTGGGGAGTCCCTGATGAGGTTCTTTTGGAACATATATATATCCCCTGTGCCTACTTACTAGAATCTGTTGGCACCATTTGCTCCTCAGGCAATACAGTGGACTAGCAAGTCATACACATATGGCGTGTTAGCTGCTAATACACAAAATCAGGAGAGCCAATTACTGTGAATAGCACCCCATACATGTATCACTGATGAAACGTTAAGTTCTCTACAGTTACAACACAAACACTATCTGAAGGATTAAAAAACACTTCTCCAGGGGCTTCCCTGGTGGTGCAGTGGTTGAGAGTCCGCCTGCCGATGCAGGGGACACGGGTTCGTGCCCCGGTCCGGGAAGATCCCACATGCCGCGGAGCGGCTAGGCCCGTGAGCCATGGCCGCTGAGCCTGCGCGTCTGGAGCCTGTGCTCCACAGCGGGAGAGGCCACAACAGTGAGAGGCCCGCGTACAGCAAAAAAAAAAAAAAAAAAAAAAAAAACACTTCGCCAATTGGTGTTGAATAAAGAAATAACGAGTAAATATCACCACCACTCCTAGGAAACTCAAAGAAAGATCTTTCTCTCTCACAGTTAGCCTCCTGCAAAGAGCCATAGATGGGGAAATGACACAAGAAAAAGGAATGGAATGGCAGCTGAGCGCTTTCTGATCTGGCCACCACAAATTTCACTTGACAATGATCAATCAAGTAGTTGAGTAATATGAAGTCAGGTAGGACTTAGGATGGGCTCAGACAAGCTTGTTCAAGCTTGAAGCTACCATTTCATTCTGACCTGTTATTTAGAAATGTTTTAAAGAGTCATTGAAGCTCTGACAGAGAAAAAAAAACCTTTCTTTACAACTTTGCCGGGTTTATTCTCTAAACTAGTGGTGTTCAAGTGAGGTACATCAGGGGTTCTGCTCTTTTGATCCACTGGAGAACAGGAAGAAAATAATAGAACTTTTGATTTAAAATGTATAACCATAATGCCACACACACGCACACACACACAGGTTGCTCAAAAGCCTTTTACTAACAGAGGTTGTTTTTTTTTAAGTCTAAAGGCCACTGTTCTATCAAGCTATACACTATTTTAAGAAAATTCAATATTTAATAGAATATAATTATCACAAATATATAAAATACAAAAACTATAAATAAAGGCATAACTATATTCACATACAGGTAGAGCAAAAGAAAGAAAATGATACAGCAAATGTGGTAAAATGTTAATATTTACGGAATGTGGGTGAAGAGTATACGGGAATTCTTTGCCCTATTTTTGCCACTTTTCTGCAAGTCTGAAATTATTTCAAAATTTAAAACATCCAATATACAAAATCTAAAAGTAAACCACTGAAAACTAAAGAGAAAACTACTCATTTTCAAAAGAATTACTCACTTCTTAAAAAGAGTTTCTTCAAATAGCAAGTTGCCTCTAAAAAGCAGGTTTGACAAACTACAGGCACTGGGCCAGCTGCCTGTTTTTATAAATAAAGTTTTATCCAAACACAGCCACAACCACCCATTTAAATATTGTCTGTGAGGACTTCCCTGGTGGCCAAGAGGTTAAGAACCTGCCTGCCAAAGCAGGGGACACAGGTTCGATCCCTGGTCTGGGAAGATCCCACATGCCATGGAGCAACTAAGCCCGTGCACCCCAAGTACTGACCCCACGTGCCTTAGAGCCCGCGCGCCGCAACTACTGAGCCCACGTGCAGCAACTACTAAAGTCAGCACGCTCTAGGGCTCACGTGCCACAACTACTGAGCCTGCCTGCTCCAACTACTGAAGCCGCGTGCCTAGAGCCTGTGCTCTGCAACAGAGAAGCCACCGCAATGAGAAGTCCACACACCGTAACGAAGAGTAGCCCCCCCGTTCACCACAACTAGAGAAAGCCCGTGTGTGGCAACAAAGACCCAACGCGGCCAAAAATAAATTTTTAAAAAATTTTTTTAATTAAAAAGAATATCGTTTGTGGCTGCTTTGGAAGTAGAAAGGCAGAGTTGAGTAGACCTAATAGGGAAAGGACTAAAATATTTACTACCTGGCCCATTACAGAAAAAAATCTGCCCACCCGTGCTCTAAAACATTTGCTTACATAAAATCCCTTGAAAGATAAGGTGGAGTCACTAAGGAATGTAACAGAAAAGCTTGAAATCAAAGTATTACACACTAGAATAAGTTATCAAAAATTAATATTAAGCCCTACTAAAATATAAGTCAATACACAATCCAAGCTGTAAAATTCCTAATATTTTAAATGAATACAACTATTTCTTCCTTCCCTAATTAATACTCTGAATATGTACAACAGTTCCCTATATCAGCTGTATCCTTTGATGACTAGGAAAACAATAAAAAATAGTAGTAGAAGAAAGCTCCGGAAAAGAACAAAGTTGTCAGGGCAGATGAGATGGGTTACCCAAAAGAAAAGAACCTTTGGGGAATTCCCTGGTGGTCCGGTGGTTAGGACTCTGCGCTTCCACTGCAGGGGGCATGAGTTCCATCCCTGGTCGGGAGCTAAGACCCCCACAAGCCGCACAGCGCGGCTGGAAAAAAAAAAAGAAAAGAATCTTTGTTTCAAATTCAATGGGTATCGGGGTGGAGAAGGAGAAAGTTTGGGTACCAGTCTAGACAAATAAATAAGCCAGTGACAACTCTTCCTTAATAAACAACTATATCCTAAAGATATTCTTTTAACTAATTGTCAAATCACAGAGAAAATCAACAAACTAAAGCCAACAAACAAGTACAGACCTTCTCCAATCACTGGAAACAATCAATAGCTAAAACTGTGACCTATATATACTGATAAGGAAAGTTGCTCTTAGAAGCTAAGATGCTGGTGCCCCATGCCTGAAGAGTAATTTCCCAGTCTGGCTCTGATGTCTGGGTGACATCTGCTAGCTCAGTTCAGGGAAGCCAAACCCAAAGGAATAACTCCCTTCCACCTAGGAAATAAAATCCAAATTCCTCAGCTTGACACCCAAAGCCTTGCAGCCAAATTTCTCATTCCTTCTGAACATACTATATGCTCTGATGCAATCATTTTCAAATTTTGGCCTCAGAGTTCCTTTAACAATCTTTAAAAGTATTGATGGGGGGCTTCCCTAGTGGTGCAGCGGTTGAGAGTCCGCCTGCCGATGCAGGGGACACGGGTTCGTGCCCCAGTCCGGGAAGATCCCACGTGCCGCGGAGCGGCTGGGCCCGTGAGCCATGGCCGCTGGGCCTGCGCGTCCGGAGCCTGTGCTCTGCAACGGGAGAGGCCACAGCAGTGAGAGGCCCGAGTACCACAAAAAAAAAAAAAAGTATTGATGGGGCTTCCCTGGTGGCGCAGTGGTTAAGAATCCACCTGCCAATGCAGGGGACAGGGGTTCGAGCCCTGGCCCAGGAATACCCCACATGCTGCACAGCAACTAGGCCCATGCGCCACAACTACTGAACCTGCGCTCTAGAGCCCAAGAGCCACAACTACTAAGCCCGCGCACCTAGCGCCTGTGCTCCACAACCACAACAAGAGAAGCCACGACAATGAGAAGCCCACGCACCACAACAAAGAGTAGCCCCCGCTCGCTGCAACTAGAGAAAGCCTGTGTGCAGCAATGAAGACCCAATGCAGCCAAAAATAAATAAAATTTTTTAAAAAATTATTAATGACCCCAAAGAGTTTTGGTTTATATGGGTTTTATCTATCAATATGTACTATATTTGAAATTAAAACTGAGAAAAATTTAATACACAAGTACACATTCCATTGGCCATCAGAGTGATAACCTCATTACACATCATGTAGTGTCTAGAAAACTCCACTGAACCCTCATGCAAGAGAGTGAAAAAGACAAAGAACATCTCAGTATTATAAACATAGTTTTGACTTCAGGGATCCCAGGCCACACTTTGAGAACTATTGCTCTAGCTAAACTAAACACACCCTCACTGTTTCACCTCTGTCTTTAGCTTGGCCATTTCTTCTTTCTGGAAAGTTCTTCCCCATCTCTGTCTGTAAAACTCCTTCAAAGCTCAAATACCTGATTCCTCTAGCCAGATGTTCACCCTTTCTTCCCCCACACCCCGTAGCATCTGAATCCTCTCTTAAAAGGCCTTCTCCCAAGTCACCTGTACTGCAGTTCCTAGTAAGTATGTCGTCTTCTCTCTGCTACTGGACTACAAGGTACATGAAAGCAAGTACTGGGTCCAAGTCATCTTTTTATCCCCATTAAAACTCACATCCTAATTAACACATAATAGGAGACCAATAAATATCTAAGTGAATAAATCAGCAGGCCTAAGTAGACTTGGAAAAATAAGCAAGAAGACATATCTGATTGCCCCTCACTGACCCTGTGACTTTCAGACAAGGTTTCTAGATGTCCAAAAACTCACACTGAAATTCCTGAAGGAACTAGTTTTTCAGAAACTGCTTACATCACTCTTCATCCCTTCGGTCACTTAAGCCCTTCAGGTTAAAGTGCTGACATAGTTATCCTGATAAATGCAGTGCAGCCTGCTCCCTAGGAGGCTTGTTAAGTCATAAAGTCAGAGGCTGGCTACTTGCCTGGGAAACTACCACTGATGCTCCTGGACAGCTTATTGCCGAAAGAGACCTCACAGGGGAAAGAGGGCAATGTTTTCAGGGGAATGAAGAGGTGGGAGGCCAAAGAAACTTGGATACAATATTGCCTTCATTTCTGCATCTTGCTCGGCAAGCCCCAGATCTCTGCCTTGGCGCATGCCAGGGCTGGGAGATGACAAGCCCTTATTCTTTGTAAAAAAATAATTGTGTGTTCTGCAACGACACTTCTATTATGATTTCCAAATTGACATCTCTGCTTTAAAGCAGAGGCATCCAAGCCTCCCCATTTCACACACTGGCAATTATCGCTTAAGTTATCCAACGATAGGCACTCATCTGATCCCTGCAGGGCCCCCTAGTTCTAGGCGTGCACTTACAGCACATGATGCAGTTGCCAGAAGAGACTGGCAGGCAATTCCTGCTCCTGCTGTGGGGCAGACCAAGGCAAGGTGGCACTGCTAAAAGGCTAACCTCAGGAAAAAAACAGACATGCTACAGAAAGAGCTCACAGTGCCTGTTGTGTGGATCAGCCTTATTTTATCATCATCCAGCATAAACAATTCACAGGGCTCAAAGTAAAGCCTTTTACCAGACAAACATCTTACAAAACATTAACATATCCCTCAATGTCTCTGTGCAGCGAGCAACTGATGGCAAAATATCAGAGCACAATATAATCAGAGACACCAAGAGGGAAGAAGGTGGAAACAATTCATACGGGGTGTGCAACTGTGTATCTGGCTATACGAAAGTCTTGCCTGAAAAGTCAGTCAGACCCCTCTTAGAACAGCGGACCCTCTGCTGACCGTTAGGTACTTGGTTATTTTTATTTATTTATTTTTTAATTTTTATTTTATATCGGAGCATAGTTGATAGGTTATTTTTAATACAATTGTAAAATGATTGGTTGGCGCTATGCCTAGCTCCTGTATATCCTCAACATATCACACTATAGTTATGAAACATCCATTTATAATAAACACTCACTTTTGTCAGCATCTGAACTCAAAGGTCCAAGGTGATCTACATGGACATGTTTACTCTGTCTCCAATTCTTTCTCTCTGGGAGACTTGGGAGGTCTGCCCACAGACCACAGACATTTTTAAACTAGGAATTTAGATCAGTGGCTTTTCACCAAAGGATGAGTAGGATCATACCAATAACAAGTTCCAGAGCTAGTTCTGATATTCACATGCACACATACCAACAAGCAGCAGCCATGACATGCAAGTTTGAACTTTAATCAAGAGGAAGTTACTAGAGTCTGTCATACAGGGTGAAGTAAGTCAGAAAGAGAGAAACAAATACTGTATGCTAACACATATATATGGAATCTAAAAAAAAAAAATGGTTCTGAAGAACCTAGGGGCAGAACAAGAATAAAGACACAGATGTAGAGAATGGACCTGAGGACATGGGGAGGGGGAAGGGTAAACCAGGACAAAGTGAGAGAGTGACATTGACATATATACCCTACCAAATGTAAAATAGATAGCTAGTGGGAAGCAGCCACACAGCACAGGGAGATCAGCTCGGTGCTTTGTGACCACCTAGAGGGGTGGGACAGGGAGGGTGGGAGGGAGACGCACGAGAGAGGGGATATGGGGATATATGTATATGTACAGCTGATTCACTTTGTTATACAGCAGCAACTAACACAACAATGGAAAGCAATTATACTCCATTAAAGATGTTAAAAATAAAAAAAAATTTTTTAAAGAGGCAGTGAATCCTAATTGACTGGTTTCCCCCCAAATCAAGAAGAGATTTACAGAATTCAATAATCCTGAATTCTCAGCTAATTTTTTAAAAATTTATTTTATTTATTTTTGGCTGCATTGGTTCTTAGCTGTGGCATGCAGGATCTTCATTGAGGCGTGCGGGATCTTTCATTGCGACGCAAGGGCTCTACTTACGGCGCGTGGCTTCTCTCTAGTGCCGTGTGGGTTCTCTCTTCTCTAGTTGTGGTGTGCAGGCTCCAGGGCTCATGGGCTCTGTAGTTGTGGTGCATGGGTTCCAGAGCACATGGGCTCTGTAGTTTGCCGCATGCAGGTTCTCTAGTTGAGGTGCGCGAGCCCAGTAGTTGCAGCACCCAGACTTAGTTGCCCCGTGGCTTGTGGGATCTTAGCTCCCTAACCAGGGATCAAACCCGCGTCCCCTGCATTGTAAGGCGGATTCTTTACCACTGGATCACCAGGGAAGTCCCCCTCAGCTAGTTTTATTCAGAATAATAGACAATTCCAAAAAAGTCTATCTCTAGACCTACTAATACTACAAAGGATATATGATATAATCATTTACTGTTTCAATAACAGCAAACCTTGCACATTTCTTCTCAGATGATTCTTCACATTCACATTCCTGACCTGAAATTTTAAAAACCCTCAACGAGGGCCATTCGTTCTACTGACCCTGGTATACTGCAAACAGCATACTCTACAATATGAAATAAAACCTTAGGGCCAACATCAGAAAAGCAAAGAGAAGTTAGTAAATGAAGCCTAACAAGAGAATGAGGAAAAAGGAATGCACAGTGGGCTGGGGCATTTATTAACCAGAGGCAAAGAGGCAGCCTTCCTGGCTGTCTGTTCAAGCAATTAGGTTTCTGGAGTCTATAGAAATAGAAAAGAGGGCAGAGACTCCCAGCTGGGCCCCCAAACAATCCACTGTCAGCCCTTGCATTAACCCAAAGCTCAGAGTACAATCACTTTTCTTATATCCTGGGCTCACTCTGAACTGCTTCTCTTAGTGACATTTGATTTTCACTGATTCATCTCTAGGGGTATACTACTTGCCCTTCCACCCTGATCCCGACCTCAGGAACCTTCTTGATTCCCTTTGGACTCAGCATTTGACTCCACTGGAATAATTTCTCTACCATTTCCCTCTGTCTAGACAACACGAAATTGTCATAAATGACACCTAAACTACAATTAGGAGAAAACCTGCAATTTCCACTCTCCTCCCCCGTTTCCCAAAAGAATTGCACATGCATGTCAATCAGTACTACCATGAAGATTAACTCTGTGAAGCCTGGAAGCCATTTAATTTCCAGCTTCCTAAATATTATGCACCCCCCCCCACTCCACTATAATTAGAAGATCTAAATTGCCTTCTTTTCTCTAGCACTAATGGTTATAATCTCAGAGATCTGAATGCCTGCTGAATCGATACCTGGGTAGAAAGTCCTTACACTTTATCCAGCTGCATTTTATTTAGCAAAATCAGACAAAAGCAAAAAGACAAGGCAAAAGAGAAGAGAGGCAATGAGAGAAAGGCATGACTCAAGAGCATCAGAACCAGGCAGTACGATTATAACTATTATAAAAATAAGATAGTTTGAAGCCACTGCCAGTTCCTTGTGAAATGTAATATCAAAAAATAGCAAGGTCAGGGGACAGAAAATCATGAAATAACTTATCAATGGTTTTCAATGGGAGGGGGTTCCCCCCAGGAAACCTATGTCTGGATACATTTTGGTAGTTGCAACTGGGTGGGGGGAGTACACTGGCATCTAGTGGGTAAAGGCCAGGGATGCTGCTAAACATCCTATGATGCATAGGACAGCTCCCCCCTCCTCCACCTCAATAAATTATTATCCAGCCTGAAACGTTAATAGTGCTGCTTTTGAGAAATCCTCTGACACATCTTAACAGTCTGAGATTAACAAAGGGAAACTGAATAACTAATATATGAGGTAAGTCCATGCTTTAGCTTCAGAAACAAATTGCAGTTTAACTCATCATCTTGTGTCACTTATTAGCTGTGTGACCTTGGGCAAGTTCATTAACCTCAGCGTCCAAATTTAATGGGAAATACCTATTTCACAAGGTTGTTACGATTAACTAAGAACATAACTATAGTAGCCAGTACAGTCTAATAAAAAATGATTATTTTTTTCTTCCCTCGATTACAGTTCCCAAAGTACCTGCAGGGAACACCTAGCCACCCAAGTCACTATGCCTACAAAGGTGGTTTCCTAGAAAGACATGTGTTGAAGAAGGACTGGTACTATAAAGGCAGAGACATGGGTATCTCAGCCCTAAGAATCACATAAGCCTCACCCAAATAGACCAACAAGAGCAGTTAGTCAACCATCCACCAATCTGGCTATTGGCCCATCCAACCACTGATTCAAACCACAAATAATTATTGAGTGTCTATTATTGGGTATATATTAGTACATAAAATAGATATGGTCCCCGCAGTAACTAGTATCTGAAGATGGACTCCAAAGAATCATACTTCTTGGTATTCTTGCCCTTGTGTGGTCTCCTCCCACACTGAATCTAGACCAGCCTGTTAACTGCTTTAATCAAGAAAACGTGGTGAAAAATTAAAAAAAAAACAAAAAAACTGGTGAGTTCTGGGATTAAGCCTTTTTGAGAACTGACAGCTTCCTCCCTCTTGGAACTGTCACTTTTGGAAGTGCTAAGCCACTACATAAAAAGTCTGGTTACTCTACTGGAGAGGCCACATGGAGAGAGGAGCCCTTAATAGGCCTAGCTGCTCCAAATGAGCCTCCAGATGACTCCAGAGAGACCCCAAGCAAGACCAGCAGAATTCCTTAACTGAGCCCAGTCTACCCAAAGAACAATGAAAGATAATAAAATTGTTATTTTAAGTCACTAATGTTGTTTTTTGGTTGGCTATGCATCAGCAGATGAATGAATTAGTTCCTGATCTTCTAGAACTTTCAAGCTAGTTACAACAGCAGCATTAAAAGTTAGTTTACAAGGGAAACTCGGCTACCAAAACAAAACACCAAACAACACATTTGGAAAAGGACCTTAAACAATAAAACTCAGTGCAAACTTGCTCACTGTCCAAAGCATGAGGTCTTGGTACTGGTCAAAAGGGTGAATGTCAATTTAGAAAGACTTTCTACTCTTTTCTACTTGTCTCAATCAGGCTCTCCTTCTTTTTGAAACACACTTCTGCCCTGGACGGCTCCCTCTCAATATTGAAGGTGACCCTAGAATTGGGGAAACTAAGGCTATTTGTACTCCCTCTCTTATCAAGAGGCAAATAGTTTCTTTTGCACAGATCATTATAGTAGAGTGCAGGAAAAATGAAGATAATATCCCATTCCCTTGCTATGGGCCAAACTACTTTCTGTATCACTACACTTTCTAAAATAGAATCTCATTGCGTCTGCTGCAAGTGACTAAGGGGAGTAACTGGCACTAGCCCTATCACAATAGCTGTTCCTTACCCTTTCCTTTATACAGCACCTCACATTTTTATGTACTTGGTTTACTCCAATTTTACATGGTGAGATTTCATAGATCATGAAGACTTAAGTCCAAAAAAAAAAAAAAACACGGTACTAACAGATACAAAAGAAAATGACCTGTAGGGAATCTGTCATGGCAAAAAAAGTTTTTGTTTGCTTTTTGGGTTTTTTGTTTGTTTGTTTTTTGAGCAGAGTAATAATGGAGAAAGAGAGAAAAGAGCTGGCATTTCTTGAGCATCTGAACATGTAAAAGCAACTGATGCTTAACTCATTTAACCTGCATAACAACGATTTTATAACTGAAGTTCAGAGAGGATATTTAATCTGCCCAGGGTCACACAATCGGGCCAGAATTTGAATCCTAAGTTGCTCAAATCCAAATCCTTCTATTAGAATATATTACAAGAAAAGAGGGGGAACCTAAGGAGACTATGAGAGTTAAAGTAACACTGCATCACACATGGGACAGGAGCAAAAGGAAAAATAAAGGTGATGGATGACGCAAAGGAATTTTAGTACACTTCAGAGATTTAGGGAGGAGGTGGTGGTTGCGATGTTAAGAGTTCCTGGGTGGTCTAAAACAGTATTCTCTAACTTAGTGCATATCAAAATCATCTGGAGAGCTTGTTAAAAACGCAGACTGCACACCTCCCACCCCAAGTTTCTGATTCAGTAGGTCTGGAATGAGCCCAGAAACTCGCCTTTCTCACATCAGCAGGAGATGCTGATGTTCCTGGTCTGAAGACCATACTTTGAGACCCACTGGCCAAAGATCGCACGACAAACACATTCTGATGTATCTACACCTCTCTCTCTCCTTCTGTCTCTCTCTCTCTCACATATAACTTACCCCATCCAAAATAGTACCATCTAACACAGCTGCCAAATTTAGTTGCTCTAGGAGGGACTATAAATTCATCAACTCTTTGTAAATGAACTATACTTCAATTAACAAAAAAAATTGGGGGCTTCCCTGGTGGTGCAGTGGTTAAGAATCCACCTGCCAATGCAGGGGACATGGGTTCAAGCCCTGGTCCAGGAAGATCCCACATGCCGCAGAGCAACTAAGCCCGTGTGCCACAACTACTGAGCCTGAGCTCTAGAGCCTGCGAGCCACAACTACTGAGCCCACATGCCACAACTACTGAAGCCCACGTGCCTAGAGCCCATGCTCGGCAACAAGAGAAGCCACTGCAATGAGAAGTCCACGCACCGCAACAAAGAGCAGCCCCCACTCGCTGCAACTAGAGAAAGCCCGCGTGCAGCAACAAAGACCCAACACAGCCAAAAATAAATAAAATAAATTTTTAAAATTAAATTAAATTTTTTTTAAAAAATTCAGTAACTCTGTTAGGATGACCATTACTGCAATGGTCCTTTGCCTTCAAGGAGCTAACAGAAAATGACCAGCCCAGCTTCTGCCTCAATTTTGAGAACTCAAAAGAGACAAGCATAAAAAGGAATCAGAAAAGCATGCAGAAAAGAAAGAGTGCTAGACTTCTGGGAAAACACTAAAGTTAAAAAAAAAAAAAAAAAAAGAAGAGTTCTTTCTTGTCTTAGTTTTAAAAGGGTTACATCTGCTAAAAAGAAAATTAAGAAAACAATCCTACTTACAACAGTGTCAAAAAGAATAAAATACTTAGGAATAAATTTAAACAAAGAGGTAGAAGGTTTGTACACTGAAAACTATAAAACACTGCTGAAAAAAATTAACGACACAAATAAAAAGAAAGACATCCCATGTTCATGGATTGGAAGACTTAACATTGTTAAAATGTCCATAATACCCAAAGCAATCTACAGATTCAATGCAATCCCCATCAAAATCCCAATGGCATTTTTTTCCTTTATTTCCTTTTTTTTTTGCAGAAAGAGAAAAAAAAAAATCCCAAAATTCATACAGAATCTCAAAAAGAGCTCTGGATAGCCAAACAATCTTGTGAAAGAGGAACCAAGCTGGAGGCCTAACCTGTCCTGGTTTCAAAACATATTACAAAGCTATAGCAATTAAAACAGTATGGTACTGGCATAAGGACAAACATATAGACCAATGGAACAGAATAGAGAGCCCAGATATAAACCCTTGTGTGTATGGGCAAATGATATTTGACAAGGGTGCCAAGACTACACAATGAGGGCAGGACAGTCTTCCCAACAAATAGTACTGGGAAAACTGGCTATCCACATGCAAAATAATGAAGATTGTCCATTATCTTATGCCACAGATAAAAATTAACTCAAAATGGATTAAAAATCTAAACATATGACCTGAAACTATAAAACTCACAGAAGAAAATATAGGGGAAAAGTTTTATAACATTGGAATAGGTAATGATTTCTTAGATACTACACACAAAAAAATCCCACGGGTAACAAAAACAAAAATAGACAACTGGGACTGCATCAAACTTTTAAAACTTAAGCAAAGGAAACAACAGAATAAAAAGGCAATCTACAGAATAGGACAAAATGTTTGTAAGTTATTTATCAGATAAGGGGTTAATAGCCAGAATATATAAAGAACCCCTACAATTTAATAATAACAACCAAAAACCCAATTAAAACATGGGCAAAGGACTTGAATAGACAGTTATCCAAAGAATATATACAAATGGCCAACAAACATATGAAAAGATACTCAACATTACTTATCATCAGGGAAATGCAAATAAACCACAATGACATATTATCTCATGCATGCTAAGATGCCAATCTCCAAAAACAAAAAAAACCCAAACAGAAAATAACAATGTTGGCAAGGATGTGGAGAAATTGGAACCCTTGTGCACTGTTGGTAGAACTGTAAAATGGTGCAGCTGCTATGACAAGCAGCATAAAAGTTCCTCAAAAAATTAAAAATATAACTACTGTATGACCCAGCCATACTACTTCTTAGTATATATCCAAGGGAATTGAAAACAGAATCTTAAAGAGATATTTGAACACCCATGTTCATTACAGAATTATTCACGTAGCCAGGATGTGGAAGCAACCTAAAGGTCCATCCACAGATGAATGGATAAAAAAAATGTGGTATATATACACAACTGAATATTATTCAGCATTTAAAAAGGAGAAAATCCTGTCATATGCTACAGCATGGATGAACCTTGAGGACATTACGCTTAGTGAAATAAGCCAATCACCAAAAGACAAATACTGCATGATTCCACTTATATGAGGATCTAAAGCAATCAAACTCACAGAAAAACAAAACTGAATCATGGTTGCCAGGGGATGGCAGGACGGGGAAATGAGAATTGTTCAATGAGCATTTCACTCTTGCAGGGAGAAAAAGTTCTAGAGATCTGCTATACAACTATGTGCATAGACTTAACAACACTGTACATTTAAAATTTAAGAGGGTAAATTTATGTTTTTTTATCACAGTAAGAAAAAAGACCCCCAAAATAGGTTACATTTGCCACCAGAACAAAGAAAGCAAAAGATAAAAGCCACCTTGCTGAGGTGAAGTGATCCAAGGAGACAACAGGGAGATAGAGGAAAATTGAGAAACGTATATGAACATGTGTAGGGGAGGAAAAAAGGAAAAGAGGCAAAAAGATTCAAACTCATACTCTCTGATGCAGCAAAGGAAAAGAGCACAATGTTAACAAGCTGCAATTCTCCTTCTATGACAAGGTCATACTTTCAGCCTTTGATTCCTTTATTATTACAAGTTTCTACTCTTGCTCTAACTTGATTTTAATTTTCTGGCGGGTGACATCCAAATCACTCGGCCTTCTCACGGAAACCCATCCCTCTGTCCAAGGCACTCTGCTCACAGGGAGAGGCGCAGACATTCTTGTCCAAGATTTCACATAGTTCATCATGAAAGGAAGGTTAAGGTTACTTTCATACTGCATAACCTGACATGACAGAGGTCTGCTCACTAAATGGTGCCCCAGCCAGCAAATAAGCTTGGCACCCCCACCTTCCCTCTTTGGAAACAAAGGAGGAGTTTATTAAATGTTGCTATTAAAAAGTCAGGCAGCTTTTCAGGCGAGGGGGCTGTGAGCATGTCAGCCTACTGCCAGCAGGGGAGCCCTTTATGCGTGAATTAGGCAGGATGGGTGCAGTAGAGGAGAGAGTACTGCCATGTCCAGTGCCTCCCCCTGGTGGAGACAAGGGGTAGGGAACTTAAGAAGACCTTCTTGAGCTAATGAATGCAGTGGTAACCAACACAAAATTGGAATTAAGCAGGAAACGTAAATGGATGAAGTCAGCCCAGTGCAGACTAAGGCACAAAGAAAGTCCACACCTTGACTAAAGGGGCAACAACTACTCAACTCCTGCTGATTGTTATTATGTGGGAATGTAAGCCAGATCTAATTTTTTTTTCAAGAGAATCCAGAAATCTGGATTTATGTAGAAAAAAACTGAAATTTTTAGTGACATCGTGAGGGCCAAACAAATGTACCTGAAGGTTATTTTGCAATCTCTGGGCTAATATAACAGGCCCACCTGCTAAAGCCAAATTTGCTCATGTGGACACATTGTCAGGAGTGCTTCCAAGAAGGAGCAGATGATGTACTGGATCCTCCTCCTCCCCATAAATATATAAGAAATCCTAGAGGAGGAGGAGAAGCTACCTGCACAGCTCTAACGGGCTGGGACCCATTACAATAAGCAAAATATATTATGCAAACAAAACCCCGTACACCTGGTGTTAATGTCTTAGCAAAACCTCCAACACATCCTTTAGAGCACTACTCTGAACAGATTACAGTAGAGAAGGGGATCTGAAGGGGGGAAAATGAGTACACGGGAAATTGCTCCAAATATATTTGCAGTACACATAGATCCCACTGAAGTCCCCGTGGCACTCCAACACTCTGAGCTGACAGAAGCGATTACATATTTTCAAGTTCTCAGTGTGTATACAAAGCACACAGCCTGCTCTAAACCATTCAGCCCCAGACAGAGGGATGATGGGGGATAATTTAGATCTGCCCAACAGGTGTTAATTTGACCTGCAGTGGGGGAAGGGCTGCCTGTCAAGCATACAGCCTGGAGGACCTGGAGGCTCACACCCTCCCTAACACCAGGGCAAGCCTCCTCACTTGCAAACAATTCCCAAGACAGATATATAGCAAGGTTAGAAAACCTTGCTTCAGGGCAGAAAGCAGAGGAAACAAGAAACTCTTCAGGCGCGTAAGCCTGCTCCTAACCGTCAAAGAATCTTACAAGAGCCAATACTCAGGACATCTAGTCCAAAGTACAGAGAGAGACAAGTGCAGGGGTCCCATCCCTACCTCTTCCAGGGCCCTCCTTATCATAATGCCTTTTATTACTATAACACCCAACTCTCTTCCATTCCAAGTCATATTCACATAAAGCAGGGATTGGCAAACCATGGTCTGTAGGCCAAATCTGGCCTACTGCCTGTTTTTGTATAGCCCATGTGCTAAGAATGGTTTTTATATTTTTAAATAGCTGAAAAACATCAAAAGAAGAATATTTCACGACACGTGAAAATTATATAAAAATCACATTTGTGTCCGTAAGTAAAGTTTATTGGCACACAGCCATACTTATTCACTTACCTATTGTCTATGGCTACTTTCGTGCTACAATGGCAAAGTTCAGTATTTGCAACAGAGACCATATGGCCTACACAAAGCCTAAAATGTTTACAAACTTGCCCTTCACAGAAAAAGTCCTAGTCACTGAAACAGAGGATACAACCAGGGATCACACTCAGAATTCAGAGGCTCAAATACAGAGTGACTTAGTTGGGCAGATGAGCAGAGAAGGGGAAAAAGATTACCAGGTACCCTCTCTTCTACTCTACCCTCACCCTCATATTGCCAAAGAGAGAAGTGGGTTTTCTAACTATCCCCGAAAACAAATAACTTAAATATCTAAATGTTACTGCCTTATGATGGGGCAAGAAATATCTGGACTCTCTCAATCATTTAACAAGGCCAGGAAGACTAGGTGGCCCAAAGCCAGTAAGTGAGTGTCAAAGATGGAACCAAGTCTCCCTCATACAAGGCTACTGGAGAAGAAAAGTACATGAACACCTCCAGGTGGCATATGTTAGAAGTCCTTCTCAACCTTGAGGATCAGATTCCTGAAAAACCTGGTGGTAGGATTTACAACTAAGAAACGTAAGACCTTATGGGAGGGGAAAAAACACAGGATTAGGAGTCCTAATCTATGAAATTATGAATATCTATAAAATTATGCTCACTAAAATAGAAAATATCATTTTATACATTTTAAATTAGTAATAATGAATACAATTAATTTTTACCATTAACAATGTTCACACTCTTCAGCCCCAGCAATTGTAGTTCTGAAAATTCATCCTCCTCTAGAGACACCTGCACAAGTACACAAAGATGCTACAGCATTGTTTCTGCAAGCAAAACCCAGAAACAATACAGATTCTGTCAACAGAGGACTTGTTTAATCATGGTGCATCCAATTGTGGAATACGATGCCATTGTTAAAAAGAATGTAGCAGATCTATACACATCAACATGGAAAAATGTCCATGACATATTAAGTGAAAAATGTAAACAGTGGAAGAGTAGATTTAGTATGATCCCATTTTTATAAATAAAAAAAAGTGCTTTCATTTGCAGAGAAAAAATTCTTAAGTTAACACACAAATTGCTAACAGTGGTTAGCACTGCAGAGGACATTCACTATAGATAGATAAATCACACATTTCTATGTTTGAATTTTTACAAATGACTTTGTATTTGTTTTGTAAGCAGACAAAACAGGCATCTCAAAATTCCATTTATGATACCTTGCTGACTACAAATTTTTCAGGCTCTCCCTTCCTCACAGTTTCAATAACATGCTGTCATGCTTGGGGGATGGGGGTGGCTTTGTTGCAGATAATACGCCTGCCAAGAGGCTTTATTTCTTTATTTATTTGGCAAGTCTTCATCCAAACATTTAAGGCCCTTCTAATTCTGACACAATCATTGACTCCCGCCTTCTGGTTTTCACCACAGAATCAAGACACAAATTAATCTAAAAGTGTGTGATGTTGGCCTAACTTTAATTTACCCTATTTAGCAGAGCCTGTTCAGTCTATTGTCAATCAGCAGCCACATGATCCTTTTAAAATATAAGATCATGCTACTCCACTTCCCAAGGCTTCCCAAATCACTCAGAGTAAGATGTAAAATGCCTTAAATATCTTAGAAGGCCTGCATAATCTGGTCCCCATTACCTCTCTAACTTCATCTTCTATCACTCCATCCTTCACTGTGCTCCAGCCAAGCGTTTCAGGGATTTTGCATTTGCCCTTCTCTGCCTAGAATGCCCTTGCCCCCAAAGTATACAGAGTTTACTCCCTTACTTGCTTGAAGGAAGGAAGAGGTGTCTGCTCCAATGTCACCTTACCAGACTTCCTCTGATGACCCTATTTAACACTACAAACTTCCACCCCAGAAACACCTACATTTTCAAATATTTTTCTTCATAGAATTTAACATCATCTGGCATACTAGATATTTTATTTATGTGTTTATTTTCTTTCTCTCATTAGAATAAGAGACTTCTTGCTGGTACTTAAATAGTATATGGTACACAGTAGGTACTTAGTAAATATTTGTCAACCTATGAATGAATGAATCGATCAATCAGAGTAATTATTTCACCAGCCCAATTCCCAGGGTTATAACAAGAACCACGCTCCTTTAAGGCCTGGGTTTATCTTCCCCTACGCTTCCCTTACTCTTTTTTTTTTTTTCTTTTTTTTGTGGTATGTGGGCCTCTCACTGTTGTGGCCTCTCCCGTTGCGGAGCACAGGCTCCGGACGCGCAGGCTCAGCGGCCATGGCTCACAGGCCCAGCTGCTCCGCGGCATGTCAGATCTTCCCGGACCGGAGCACGAACCCGTGTCCCCTGCATCGGCAGGCGGACTCTCAACCACTGCGCCACCAGGGAAGCCCCTAGAAGTTTTGACAGAGAAAACTGATGTGTGAAAGCACTAATTTCAAATGAAGAGGACGAAAGAGCACCCTCTTTAGGACCCAGAAGTTTGACTCCCATCTTTGCTACAAGCACCTCTTTAAAGTCACTTCCGGGCTTCCCTGGGGGCGCAGTGGTTGAGAGTCTGCCTGCCGATGCAGGGGACACTGGTTCGTGCCCCGGTCCGGGAGGATCCCACATGCCGCGGAGCGGCTGGGCCCATGAGCCATGGCCGCTGAGCCTGCGCGTCCGGAGCCTGTGCTCCGCAACGGGAGAGGCCATAGCAGTGGGAGGTCACTTCCCCTCTCTGCTTCTAAGTTTTCTCATCAATTAGAAAGAGACAGAGACAGGCAGACATACAGACACTGGACTAAATAAACTCTAGGTTTTCTCCAGTTTCAAGACGCCATTTAAATAATTTTCTTTTTTTCCCTAATACAAGCCTTTCACGGCCACAGGGACCCTGTTGCAAGAAGCCCCAACACCCTTATCTTCTCCTGCTAAGTCCTGGGCTATCAGACCCCAAAAGAAGCTTCTCATGGTGAAGCAAAGGGTCTGCCATCCAAGTTATAAACTGTAACCTGGAGTCAGACTATATAGAGACAGTCACCTTCCACTGCCCAGAGGCAAAAGGAGATAAACCGTGCATCACCGTTCAGCAACATAGAGCTACACTGAAATACACACTTTTGCTTCATATTCTCACTATCTGAAAACACTATAGATTATATCAGCAACACCAAGGATCAAAACATGCCTCCTTAGTCCATCTCCTACTACATGGCTGAAGAATAAACCCCCTCCCTTCAAGTAGACGTGCACACACACAGTAAGGACACCTCTTCCCTGCCAGCCTAGCCCAACAGTGACACCTGCTGGGGAAATCCAAGCAAGGCCGCTCATCAGCCAGAGAACACTGGACCTTCAGAAGGTGGTAGAAGATGCCAATTAACACAAGTATATATTAGTGATTTATACCAGAATGCAGCCCCTCAGTTTATGAGGAAGTGGTGGCCCTTCTTTAATGGGTGTGCACTTAGAATATTTTACAAGATACCTCATTTTTGATAGGCTGTAAACCCTCGTGGTACACCTCATTCAAGTTCATTTGAAAAGCAACTCCATAAATAATGTAACCACTGGATTAATATACTATTTTACAATGAGAACTGTGCATTTGTATATTTTAAAATTTAAAAAGCGTGTGTGTGTGTCTGTGTATATATATATATATATACACATATAAAATTGTTTACAGCAAGATGACAAGGGACTTCATTTTCTACAACATAACATTTCTAAATGCTTGAACTTTTTTATTTAAACCACAAGCACATACTACTTTTTGCCTAAAAAAAATTCTGATACATCCTTAATAGTTTCTGGGTTTTAAATGGCCCACTTTATTAAGAAGTGACTATTAATATATTAGTCACACGTGGCTATCTACATTTAAATTAGTTAAAATTTAAATGCAGTTTCTCAGATCACACTAGCCACATTTCAAATGCTCAATAGCCACATGCGGCTGGTAGCTACTATACTATATGGCACAGATATAGAACATTTTATTAGACAGAATTGCTCTAGAGAAACATACTAGAGTATTTTCAGACAAAATTATATGATGTCTGGGTGGCTGGGAGTGGATAAGGGATACAGACGAGTGTTGAAAATTTCTGAAGCCAGGTGATAGGTATATGGGAGTTCATTTATACTACTTTTCTTTTAATTTTTATATGTTTGAAGATTTCCATAACAAAAAGTTAAAAGAAAAGAAAAACATAAAAATGGTTCACCTAAAAGTGAGATTATCACTTTAAGAAATACACCATGGGGACTTCCCTGGTGGCGCAGTGGTTAAGAATCCACCTGCCAGGGGCTTCCCTGGTGGCCCAGTGGTTGAGAGTCCGCCTGCCAATGCAGGGAACACGGGTTCGTGCCCCGGTCCGGGAAGATCCCACATGCCGCAGAGTGGCTGGGCCCATGAGCCACGGCCGCTGAGCCTGCGTGTCCGGTGCTCCGCAACGGAAGAGGCCACAACAGTGAGAGGCCCGCGTACCGCAAAAAAAGAAAAGAATCCACCTGCCAATGCAGGGGACACAGGTTCAAGCCCTGTCCAGGAAGATCCCACATGCCACAGAGCAACTAAGCCCGTGAGCCACAACTGCTGAGCCCGCATGCCACAATTACTGAAGCCCACGCACCTAGTCCGTGCTCTGCAACAAGAGAAGCCACCAAAATGAGAAGCCCGCGCACCGCAACGAAGAGTAGCCCCCGCTCGCCTCAACTAGAGAAAGCCCACATGCAGCAACAAAGACCCAACGCAGCCATAAATAAATTAATTAATTAATTAATTAAAAAAACACACACCATGGAGGGCAGCCTAAAAAATCTTTAGTCATGCACACTGGAGTTCAAATCCCCACTCAGCAACCTACTGTGTGACCTTTAACAAGAAACTTGACTTCTCTGAGCCACTCTTTCCTCAACTGGAAGATGGGAAATTTCATACCTGCATTGCACAGAGTTACTATGGAAATTAGAAATAATTAATGCAAAGCTAGAACACAGTAGTAGGCTCTCAGTAATTGGTATCTCTAATTATTATCAAACAACAGAGTTTGTTTTAAACAACTCAGGTAGGGCTTCCCTGGTGGCGCAGTGGTTGAGAGTCTGCCTGCCGATGCAGGGGACACGGGTTCGTGCTCCGGTCCGGGAGGATCCCACATGCCGCGGAGCTGCTGGGCCCGTGAGCCATGGCCGCTGAGCCTGCGCGTCCAGAGCCTGTGCTCCGCAACGGGAGAGGCCACAACAGTGAGAGGCCCGCGTACCGCAAAAAAAAAAAAATAAACAACTCAGGTATTTCTCAGAACAGCAACACATGAAGAGGTCCTGCTAGAACAGAACGGACAGAGAGGCTGACCACAAACCCACTGATGCTAGTGAAACAGGCACTGGTAGGCTTTTAGAGCAATAACTGTAGACAGTCCTTTATGGCTACCTTTAATAAACTTTTTGAATGCCTACTATATGTCAGGCACTATGCTTGCTACTGTCTCACCTCTCTTGACAAAAAGGAAGAACAGAATCTCAGGCTCCTGATATGGGTCATTATGCAAGGCAAAGTATTCCAAAGCTGGCAATTTAGATGTTAATCCAGAACTGGCCTCAATCAAACGGGCAGAGTAACAATCTAAGCTACCTCATCTCTCTTTCATATCTGACCAAGTCTCCCTGTGTTCACGGTACTAACTGCCCTTAAGTAACTTCTTCTTATCCTGAATTCATCATGCCCTTTCCTCCCTTAGCATGTGCTATATCCTCAAAATAAAAAGGGCTTTCCCCTTCCAAATCCTACCCATCTTTCAAGACTTATTCTTGTAAAGCCTTCTTTGATGATCCTTCCCTTTCTCTGAAATTAGACTACATTTAATCTCAGTACCATACAATGAAGCATTCGGCTCATTTACATTTTTTATGTAATTACATGTACATAAGTCTTGCCTCTACAACAACACTGTATACTGCCAGTGGGTAAAGACCAGGTATTATACTGCTTTTGTACTCCTGACAGTGCCTAGCACAGTGCTAGAAAAAATATATAATTCAACAAATACTTATTAACTGGGTAACTCTCTAAAGCATTCTCCCAAAATAACAAGTACATTATGTGCACAATCCATATTCCCACCCTTGCTAGAAGCTTATGTCAGAGAAACTTCAGATGCTTCAACAGAGGATGTAATGCACAGCAATATGCTGTTTGGATCCAACAAGCATATTCTGGGAGTTGGTGATTATGCTAGATTTGACCTTTACAGAATTACAGAAAGAAGTCCCTAATAAATCAAGATAGATGCGCACACAGCCATACACGGAACATGTGGTGGGCGATCAACTACACCCACTCTGTTTCTTCCATGAAAGAGTTGCCTGGGATGCCAATCCAAGTATGGAGAGGCCTTCCTTCTATGAATTTCTTCTTCTCCACCTCGAGGTGAATGTCCATCTGGAAGATCTACTCAAAGAATCTTAACTAAGCAACTAACTTGCTGTCCAAAAAATATATATCGCTAAAAAAAAAAAAAACTTTTTCTTGACATATATACGTACTATTTTCTTTTCCTTTTGTCAAGTTGCAATGTTCCAAAAGATATGGTTTCAGAATTTGTCCAAAGCAACACAATCAAAGAGCCAATACACTAATCTGTCCTAAGCAGGGTTCTCTTTTACTACTTTTTCCTAGTCTCTCTGGGACATTTTGTTGTTTCACAATAACCAGTCCTGCACATACAATCCTTGGAGAAGGCCAAAAAGCAGAGAAGAGGAAGTCAACGGTTTTACCTCCTCATGCCTCTCTAACCTCATCTACAACTCTCCTCCAAGGCTAAACATCACATGAGCTTAGCCAGAAAAGGAGCAAGCCGAGTCACCTGACTCATACTGCCAGGCCTTATCCTCTTTCCGCCACCACAGCAAGATTTTCCAAGAAGATGCAATGGAAGCTAGGGAAATCAGAACCAGATGCATGATGCATGGATCCCAGACACTCCAGATCCAGCCACAACACCCACAGGACTGAAGGAAGAGATATCAGGAGGAAAGTAAGGGATACAGGAGAAGACAGGAAAGTATCTGCTCACCTCCTGAGTGAATCTTCCTCGGAGCTTTCCTCAGCCATATCCTGATGTAAGGCCTCCTGCGACACAGTTCCAGATCTGCTGGACTGGGTGTAAATTCGTTCCCAGTGGCCTGTCTCCTGGTTGAAGGCCACCCCCACAGTCCTCTCCTCCTGTGGGCTAGCAGAGCTGCTCAACTCCAGCCTGCTGGAGCTCGGCGTTTGGCCCTCAGTCCGCTCGAGAGGTGGCAACTGGCTGCCACTCGAGGGCATGCCCTCAAAGGTACTGGGGACCTGCCAGGTGGAGCTGGCTTCACCAGAGGAGTAGTTAGGTGCACTTCTTTCCCAGCGCAGGGTATCGTTGTTGAAGGTCAGGAGATTGTGGCAAGCGCGGCAGCGGTTCAGGTGGCCACGGGACAGGTTGGAGTTGTTCTCGCTGCTGTGCGGGGTGGGCTGGTGGGAGGGGCCTGGCCTCTCAGATTCAATGTTATTGTTGAGCATTTCCTGGGCCTGTTGGGCCTGGGGCGCTTCCCCACTCAGGCTCTGGTCCAGCTCCTGAAGCCGGTCATACTCCAAAAAGAAGCGTCTCAGGTCACATTGAAGCTCATGGCGAATGCTGCCCGAGTTGTTTTGGCTGGAGCCATTCCCTCCATCTGACTCAGCTGCCAACCCTGAAGCTGGAAAACCCCTCCCTTCTGTGGCTGAAGTGTACACAGATGCTTGAGAGCCACCTTCCTGCTGTCTCAGCACAGACAGCAAACTCACCGAAGAGGCACTGGTCCTGGGCGGGGGCATGGATTCCGCCTCAGAGCGGGAGTTCAGACTGAGCACTGTCCGGGTCCACTCAGATCCTGTCAGCCCGGGAGCGATTTCTCGGTGATACCTAGAAGGGTGGCTAGACAGAGGACCTCCCAAAGAGCGACGGGTGGGACCCAGACTGAGGTTGCGGAGCGTGTTGCCGGCAGTGCTGCTCTGGACTGTACTGAAGGCAGACGGCCGGTTCAGGAGGCCCTGGTCCTGCTGCGCTGATGAGGCCTGCTCCGGGGGATGGAAGGGCTCGGTCTGTACAAAAGAAAAGGAAGGGGTAGTAGCCCTGGCAGGAGCAGGGGGTACACTGTCCTGGTGTGGCAAGAGGGAAGGAACTCGAGTGCCAGAGCAGCGGCTGCAAAGGCACAGGATCCCAAGGTGCTGGCAGCACTCGGCTGTGGGGTAACTGACCCGCTGTCGGAGCCGGATGTAAGCGGAAGTCCTGGGACGCTCCGTGGAGGGCTGAGGGGGAGGCGGTGGGGGTGAGGGGGTGGCAGAATCTTGCACTGTGCTTTGCTCTCCCACCTGGATGCCAGAGGAGCGGGAGGACAGCATGTGCAGGAAATTGTGGAGGAGAGGCGTCCGGCGCACTGGCTGTGACTGCAGGAGGGCACGCTGACGGTAATGCGATAATTCTGTTCCGTCTATGGGGATCTCTGGTTCGTCATCACCCTGCAACGTGGACCAAGGTGGGGCGGGGGCAGAGCCAGGTAGTTAGGTAGAACTTGCTGGTAAATCAAGAAAAACTACTGATAATCATCCAAGGAAAACCTTTCTAGAGAGGCAACAACTCCATCCTTGAAGTACTGAGAACTAACTGGTTCCAGATTCAGAATCATCATATGGTATTAAATTATTCACTTCCAATTAGCAACACTTCTGAACGAGTACAGCTGGCAAACCAACTCTGTTACAAAAGGCATTTCCATGACATGGAGGCAGTAAGGGGAAGCAAAATGTCAACCAGCCAGAGGCACATGAATGACAAGTTATCCAACACGGCCTGGTTACTTCTACTGAGACGATCACTCAGGGGTTTCAGAATGGACTCCCCTGTCACGATATGGCTATAACTTTGAATACAGTCTGAAGCTAGTTTTGAATCTTGACTGGAAAGAAACACTTGGACATTGAAAATTGAAGTCCAATATAATCAGAATTAGAGCACTAGTTGAGAAAATAACCCACAGTTTAGACAGAGTTGAAACTGCTGACTAACTTACCTGCTGATTAGAGGGGTTAACAATTGCTGTGAGTAAGTAGTGTCCAAGAGGATCAAATCTCACCAGACTGAAAGCACAGAAGAAAGGGACAGAGACACAGAGAGAGAAATTATGTTAACCAAGAAGAGGAAACCTGTGAGAAAACGTCTGGAAATCATTACTGACAATTGTGGGATCACCGAGGTATCCCCTTAATGCTACAGACTTCCAAAACTTTCAAACAGATTAAAGTAATAAAGCTCAATACTTCTTCTTACGTCCTCACACTTGCCAGAATAAGGGAATACGTATCGCAAAAATAATTTCAAAAAACACCTGGGCTTCCATCCCAGGAAGCAGCTAGCTACATTAAGCACACAGCTGCTCATGTCTAAGAGCCCATCATAATAGTAAAGCAGAGAATGCTCCCATACTCTGCCACAGATTCAGGTCTCCCCTCACACAGCAGCTACACTGGCAAGAAGCATGAGTGCTGGTGACAAGGAACAGTCTCAGCATCAAGTGACATAGCTGAGGCTAGAAAATTAGCTAATATCCAACTGCGATACCAAAAGGACCAAAGGAAAACAATGCATCGACTATAATTCAGGCAATATGTGCGCTGATTTTGAAGGCTAAATATGTAAATATCTACTAGCAGATTGGATACATATCTACACCTCCACTTTCCATTTCCAGAAAACCAGGGATGAGCAACTTAGCCACCAAGCTACCCACCACCTGAATACCTTTCAGGATTATTAAAAAAAAAAAAAAAAAGGCTTTATACCAAACCAGATAGCTTTGAACCTAAAAAAGATTCTAACAGCCATAGTCTACACAGATCAGAAGATGAGGCCAATATGGAACAGCTGAAATGAACAATATGAACTGCTTCCTAGCTGATTAGCCAGATGCTTAAAAAGTAGGAAGAGCCATAGGGATAACACCCTGCCCTGAGCAGGGATAATACGGAGATAATAATCTGTCTCCTGAGGTGAAAGCACGGGTGAATGCTCTCTGCCATGTTAATCCTACGCCAGACATTGCTGGTGGGCAGAGCACTCACCGGACCCGTTCCATCTCACTAGCTGTCTTCACCACGGCAAAGGGCTCCCGTCGACTCCAATCCCAGAAGTGGATCTCATTGGCAGTAGCAATCAGCAGGAGCTGAGCCGTAGGGTGGAAAGCCAGGGAGGCAATGGCATTGTTGCTATCTGTGAACCAGCTTTCACTGCCACCCTATGAATGAACAAATCCCAGACATTCTTAGGTTACAAGCTGCCAGCAGACTGAGATGTCAATTTCAAAAAAAAAAAAAAAAAAAGGGTCCATTTAACATAAAACGACTACTTGTAGGGCCCACTTTAAGTATGTCCTCTGAAAACGACGGACAAAACCAGTGATCTGGCATTGTCACAACTTTATCAGAAAAACATTACTGTCAGCTCAGTTTTGTCATTTACAATCCATAAGCAATGAGCACCCGCACAGCTCCTGTTTCTGTAGCCTGTGAAAACTCAAGCTTGGTGCATGACATGGTGCACAACAACCCACTAGCCAGTCACCAGGACAAGGAGCATGATCAGAATACAGTACAATCCTTGATCTAAAACAAGAGAAATCCATCCTGAAGACGTCTTAGAGTGTCCTGTACTATGTCACAATGGGCAGACAGTTAAATAGGGTGTTCATCTTAGAACGGAGGGCTGTCGGCTAGACTCCCTATCAGTAAGTAGGCAATGATTACTGAGTAAGTACTCAGATATAGTCCTAAGAACCTGGCTAGTCTCTCCTCCAGAGTTAAGAAACCAAGGGTAAACAAGTCTCTGCATTTAGAATACCAAAGAAAAGGAAACACTTACGTGTAAATCCCAAATCCTAACCTCCCCATCTAGGCAGCCAGAAGCAATAAGGCCTGAGATGGTGGGATGAAAAGTGACACACCATGGAGTGCGGCGGTGTCCAATCAGAGAGTGAACACACTTGCCTGTCTTCACCTCCGTGATATAGATATTATGGTTTACATGGGTGGAGGCCAAGAGAGTCCTAGGGAATCAAAGAGGAGGAAGTAAATGTGAAGCGTGTGGGAGGGTAACAAACTTTATCAGCTTTGGACAAAAATGAAAATTGATACTTATTTCCCATCCCAACATGATAAATACTACGACTTGGGCATTACAAACAACAGAAACATTCTCATCTTTAAAAGCTTTCGGCTTCTCCATTCTGTCCCCAGAAGACACATAACCCCTTCAGAGAATATTCTTTCCAGCAGGGAAAACTATCACACTATTGGTGGCCTAGATCACACAGGCAAAGGATTCTTATTGAGAAACTTTCCAAGCTCTGATCCTCGACGTTCATAGATTCCTTTGCTTATTCCCATTATTTTTATGGTTAGCACTGCTCATCTACTTTCTTTCCCTTTCTGATAACACTGGCAAAGCTCTGTTCATTCAGTGCTTCAAAGAGCCTTTAGGGGGCTTCCCTGGTGGCGCAGTGGTTAAGAATTTGCCTGCCAATGCAGGGGACACGGGTTCAAGCCCTGGTCCAGGAAGATCCCACATGCCGTGGAGTAACTAAGCCCATGTGCCACAACTACTGAGTCTGTGCTCTAGAGCCCACGAGCCATAACTACTGAAGCCCGCACGCCTAGAGCCCGTGTTCCACAACGAGAGAAGCCTCCGCAACGAGAGAAGCCACCGCAATGAGAACCCTGCGCACCGTAACCAAGAGTAGCCCCCGCTCACCACAACTAGAGAAAGTCCGCGCGCAGCAAAGAAGACCCAACGCAGACAAAAATAAATAAATAAAATAAATTAAAAAAAAAAAAAAAAAGAGCCTTTAGGGATTTGACTTGGAAGATCAAGCTAGGCCAAATACACAGAAAGCAATGCTGTCACAAGTCTCAGGTAAAGTTTAGGTAAGGACTTGGTGGTACCTGTCTGGGCTGAAGGCCAATAAAAAGGTAGAGCGTGGACTATCCGGCAGTTCTACTCTCTGAGAAATAAACAAACAAAAGTTAAAATACATTATTTATAAACTATGGCTCACTCTATCTCAAAAGCACCAAACCATTCCAGACTAGTATTTACAGTGTAAGCTTAAAAACTGGAGACAATGATCAAGCTACAAATTGAGAGAGATAAATCTAAATTACCTTCAGGAAAAATATCTAGCTCTAAAGAAAAATGATATTTCTAGCCCATTATGCTTCCAAATTTATTAAAACCTCCCCCCACAAAAAACCAAGTTAGATATATCAATTCTCCTACACAAAATAAATTGTACCCCAACTCTATGTCATTATCCCATTCTAAGGCCCCATTCTACTGTCACCCCTACAACTCCTATGTGAAAAACACCCATTTTTCTCACCTTGCCCTCCCATTTCATCCACCGGGTTTTATCTTCCACCAGCTCCTGCAGAAGTCGCTGAGCTCCAAAGGTCCGAGTGCCCCGTTCTCGCCCCCAGAGTATCCGGACAGCATTCTTCTCTGGAACAACCTTCATGGTCCTCAGTAGCCACTGTCACACCAGGCCCGGGAAGAGAAGGAGTGAGCAATAGCTCTACACGCTGAAGCAGCTAAAATGAGGCCATTCAGGTCCTTGTAAGTTGCCTTCATGGAAATCTAAGGTATAGACATTAATGTCAAAGAACATCTATTCTGCAGTCAGAGAAGGTTCCCACTGCAAATATGATTCTAACTCAAAGAGGAAAGTACTGTTCTTTTCATATTTAACGACATCTTCTCAGAAAAGACCCTTCTCCCAGAACTTTTCTTCCAAGAATATTTCATCCTTAAATTCCTCCCATATCCTCCATAGCTCAGCCTTATATCTAAAGAAGAGACCATTGTCTAAAGGAGTTATTCTTTTTATCAGGCAGTAAAAACTTTTTTACTAACCAAAAGGTCTAAAACCCTGTCAAAAACAAAACAAATCACAGTATCTGCACTCCGGGGACTTCCCTGGCAGTCCAGTGGTTAGGACTCCGTGCTTCCAATGCAGGGGTCACAGGGTCAATCCCTGGTCCGGGAATTAAAATCCTGCATGGCACACAGCACAGCCAAAAAAATCTGCACTCCCCGCTCTGTGCCAAGCTGCTTCCCTAGTTGCTAGTAGTCCTCTTTATCACTTGGGCAGCCTCCAAACTAAAGGACACGTAACCAATTTTAAAAGGCTATTACTTAAGGTATGGTTCTTATGCAGCAGCTTCAATTCTATCTCCTACCTAAAAGCAAGTGCACAGAACCACTTCGAGGTACCTTTCTCATTCTCTTTTTCTCTTCGCCACTCAAGTTCCAGAATAGAGGACAGAGGAAAGAGAAGAAAAAATTTCAATTCCTTTTTCTCATCCACTGCAAGCCTTAACTGTATAAAGCTGTCACAAAATAAACACAAATCCTATTAAAATGTCAAATAGCAGCAAAATATACACATGTGCAACAATTAAAGAATTGTGGTCCCTCCAAACAATGGAATATACAGCCCAATGAAATGGCATTTGAAAAGAATACGTATATAAACCTCATTCATTGCAACACTGTTTCTTCAACTATATTTTGAAAAAATTCAAATATACAGAAAAGTTGAAAACAGTAGAATAAATACCAACTACTCACCACTTAGACTCAAGAATTGCTAATATATTGTCAAATTTGCCTCATTTATCTCTATGGATAGAGATATATAAGGGTTGTTTTAATTTTCCTGCGAACCATTTCAGCAGGCATTGAGATACTCTAATCCTATATACCTCACTGTGCATCTAAGAATGAAGACATTTAACTTCATAACCACAATACCATTATCACACGCATTATCATTTGTGCCTTTAATACACCAAATACACCAAAAAGTGTCTTAAAAAAAATCCAGGGCTTCCCTGGTGGCGCAGTGGTTGAGAGTCCGCCTGCCGATGCAGGGGACACGGGTTCGTGCCCCGGTCTGGGAAGATCCCACATGCCGCGGAGCGGCTGGGCCCGTGAGCCATGGCCGCCGAGCCTGCGCGTCCGGAGCCTGTGCTCCACAACAGGAGAGGCCACAACGGTGAGAGGCCCGCGTACCACAAAAAAAAAAAAAAAATCCAGAACCCAAACAAGGTTCAAGCAACGAATTTGGATGTAATGTCTCTTTAGTCTCTTTTACTCTAGAATGGCCTCCAAGTTTTATTTTGGTTGGTTCTGTTTATGCTTGTTTGTTTACAACACAAGCTTTTTAAGAAGACCAGGAGAGTTGACTTGTTGACTTGCAGTTGACAGTTACATCCTAGTTTTGTCTGATTATTTCCTCACAGTGCCATTTAGCTTGCATCTCTATCCCTAATACTTCCTGTAAACGCTGACTAGATTTAGGTTAAGAGGCTTGGGCAAAAATGCTTTTCAGGTGATGCTACCTATGTACCTCATCTCATGATGCAGCACATCATATTCTCAGACTGTTCCATTTAGGGAGACCTGGTAAATTACATGATCATCCGGCAAAACATGATCACTTGGTTGAGTCTGTAACAGCCAGAGCTCTCTTTATAAAGGTATATTTCCCCCTTTACAACTACTGATCTGTGGCTAACGTTCGGCACCATGTGAATATGCTGTTCCTCTTCAACCTTTTGCTTAATCATTTAGCAGTCACTGATGATTCCTTTTTAAATTATTTCATTTGGGGGCTGGAATACATTGATTTTCCAATTCCATCATTATTTCTACATTTATTAGCTGGCATTCTTCTGGAAAGAACTTTCCCTTAATAACTGAAGCAGAGTAAATGCTTAATTTTTTTCCCTTTAATTACTACTTCTTATTGTTTGTAATAGCAAAACTTGGGCACAACCCAAGTCTCTAAAAGGGACTAAATGACTAATCTACGGTAAGGAAGGTTCTATGGGTACTAACAGCAAGAGATCTCCAAGATACATTGTTCAGAGGAGGAAAAAGCAAGGAGCAAAACAACATATATAGTAAGGCTAACTTTTGAAAAAGAGGAGAAATTAATGGTCACTTATTAGGAACTGAAGGGACAAGGTAAATGGAGACAAAGATAGAAGCTAGACTTCTCAGTGTTTTTGTTTTATGTCATTTTTATTTTTGAAATTACCTATTCAAAATTTATTTTTAAAATATTTAATAATGTGAAAAAATACATGTTAAGTGAAAAAAGCAGAATAGAAAATTACATATACAGTATGATCCAAATTTTATTTTTTTTTAATCTTTACGAATAATGATAGAGGCACTTCCCTGGTGGCACAGTGATTAATAATCCACCTGCCAATGTAGGGGACACGGGTTCAAGCCCTGGTCTGGGAAGATCCCACATGCTGCGGAGCAACCAAGCCCGTGTGTCACAACTACTGAGTCTGCGCTCTAGAGCCCGTGAGCCACAACTACTGAGCCCACATGCCACAACTACTGAAGCCCGTGCGCCTAGAGCCCATGCTCCACAACAAGAGAAGCCACCGCAATGAGAAGCCCGCACACCGCAACGAAGAGTAGCCCCCACTCACCGCAACTAGAGAAAGCCCACACGCAGCAACGAAGACCCAATGCAGCCAAAAATAAATAAATAAAATTTTTTAAATCATAAAAAGAACAATGACAGAAGAGAAATATAAAAAGTATTAACCATGGTTCTCTTTGGGTGGCAGGATTATAGGTGACAATCAACAGAAAAGGCAGTGTTCTTTTCATTTTTTTAATTTAAAAAGTAATAAATGCTTATTGTAAAAAGTCAAACAATAATCAGCTCTTTACACTTCACGAAAGGCTGCAATCTAAAAAGTACACAACTAGATGCATCCAAATACAGAAGGAAAAATACTTATCGCCTATGCTGAAATGAGTTTTCTCCCTGAATATTAAAATTTAAAAAGCCAGAAAGATTCTACAGAAAAACATAATTCCAAGTTCCTAGTCGCATATAGCACAAAGTTCCCTAAGGATTGATTGAGGAACACTCTAGCCTGTATCCTTGTAGTACAGCTCTCATCCCCCAGTAGCCTACAATATAAATACTATGTACACAATGAATATGTCAACACAGTGCTGGCCAACCTCCTGCATAAACTAAGGATGAACTAACTGGAAAGAAATAATCTCCTTGGTGACCCTGATAACTCATGGTTTAAAGACCAAAAGTCTGGAAGTGAAACTGCCACAAATCTGAAATACAGTTCCCATCCATTCACCTTAACCCTTAACTGAGCCTATAATTTTTTTAGAGCCAATCATTCTTTTACCTAATATAGAGAAGTTCAGCAGAAATGAGTTTTGAGGGTTCCTTGCCCTATAGTGCAACATTAAAAGTACTTTTTAACCATTTATAATCTTATAACATATGGTGAACACAGCAGCAGTCCAATTCCTAAAAAAAGTCTGACCTTCTGACCTCATGTAACTCAAGAGGAAGAAAATATAGGTCACAAACATTGGATGATTCAGAAAACTGTGATGCAGTCTGAAGTTCCTACAGGAATCAGAAGGACGAGGGAAGAGCTGCTACAAATACCAGTTATCAAGAAAATTCAAAAACTAAAGCTCAGGATTACTGAAGAGCTTCTCTACCAATTCCCAGAGACCTAAACACACCAACAGTTCAAACAAGAGAAAGTCTGACTGATGGCAAGAAGTCAAAGGAACTAAAACAACTGCACAGTCTCTCTTTTGTCTGAAGAAAAAATATTTGCTCTGTTTCTTTAAAAGGATAAGGGGCCTTCTCCTGATACACTCCTTACAGCCACCTGAGAAGAAATTTCACTTTGTTCTCCATAAAGAACAAAAGGAGCTAAATCAAACTGCAGTCAGGCAGGCCTGTCGCTGAGGAGGAAGTGCCAGTCAAGTGTGTTTTTCATTTCTCTTTTTAAAAAGGAGGAAGAAACAAGTTTCCCAATCTGTCCCTTAAACCAGATCGGGACAAAGGGTGCCAAGAAGAGTCTTTGTGATACCATTTCACAGGCCCCCGGAATCAATCCTCAATCACCAAAAGCCTCGTGCACGTACAACCAAAAGGACACGACTGGGATATGTACATAACACAAATATTATTTGTTATTCCACCCCATTTCTAACCACCACCCCCCATAATGATGATCACTCTAAAAAGATGGGAAGATAACCACCTTGAAAGGTTTTCTCTGCTTAATTCTAGGACAAAATTATATTTAACGAGCACTAATAAAAGTCACCTAGAGATTATGCACAGCCCAGTGGAAACTAAAGTCAGACTTACAGGTTCTCCTTGCAATTTGATCACCTTATGCTAGCAATTTCACTCCAGCTTCAAGCAATATGACTTTGGACAAGTTATTTAACTTCTTTGAGGCTTTTCTGCCCCCTTTGTAAATAGGAATTGCAATATCTGCCTCATCAAGTTGTTGTGAGGCTCCAATAAGAAAAGTGTGGTGGAGCATTAAGACCACTGCTGTTATTGTTGTCATTATTATTGAATCCTCTTTGGGGTTCACCATGGTTTCCCTCACCAAACAATATGGCCAATTAAAACCTCTGAGACCTGAGATGCCACGATTCCCAAGAGTAGCAGATTCCTAAGAAACATTTCAAAGGCTGTTACCAGACAACAAAATAAAAAGTACTCAGGGAAAGTACCGTACTCATTTGTGTGGCAAAAATAATTAAATGAGATTTGGGCTACCTCTACATAAAAAGTGAATTAAAAAACAGAACCAACAACTTAGAGCTATATCTGCAAAACCTGGCTGATAATTCACACCCCAAATCCTCCCTACCAATAGCATTCCAGGGGTATGAATCAGAAAGTTATTAGGCCTGGAAGCACTGTTAAAATGCAGTCCAATGATCTCATTTATTTGAGTAACTGCATCTCTCTTCACTTCACTATGCCCATGTAGGCAAAGTCTAAGAGTCAAATCAGCCATATAATACCAACATATATCCCAAAATAACATACAGGATTCAACCCAAGGTTAACTCTTTTTTTGTTGTTTTTGCTTTTTCTTTTTTTGGCCGCACTACGTGGCATGCGGGATCTTAGTTCCCCAACCAGGGATCAAACCCGCTCCCCCTGCACTAGAAGCACGGAGTCTTAACTGATAGACCGCCAGGGAAGTCCTGAGGGTTAACTCTTTAAAAGAAAAAAAAAAAATCCTTTAAATACTAAACCTAGGATCACCTGCATAAGTAGAGTTCTCCCAACAACTGGAAAATTAACTACAAAATGTCAGGCCTTTAATTAGAGGCCTAAAAGTGGCCCAGTACTCTTTAGAAACTCCATGTGGGTGGAAATACACAGGGTTTTCTACAACTGGCAGCTCGGTTTTCATTAATAGGACTTTCTATAGGGCATTTCAGGACACTTCAAATGACACCATATATGATCCGAGTCCAAAAATGTAAGCACCACAGCAGCAACCATCCCTGCCTCTATATAGCTCTTGCCTGACTCCTAGAGTAGACTGAACTTGGAGGGGAGCAGGGAATTTGGGGCAAAGCATCACAAATCTAGAACTGTTATCAGGTAACAAACTCTGAAAGCAAACACACCTGGAAGCATAAGAACTTCAACTATTACCTGAGTTGTGTATCTACTGTATGCAGAGTACTAAAGGATATCCTAGGATATACCAAACTGCTAATTGTGGTTTAAGTCCAGACAGAGAAACTTTAAGTAATGTTTGTTTAATTTTTTTATCCATAATTTCTAAATAAGAGATAGTATAGTATAGTGATATATGGGTCCTGAAATCAGACTGGCAATTGAATCCCAGCTCTGTCATTTTCTTGGTACATGAAGGTTTCTTGGTACATGAAGGTTTCTTGGAACAGTTACTTAACCTCCCTGTACTCCAGTTTCATCATCGTAAAAGACAGTATGTATATGATAGGATTACCACAGGGATTAAAAGACTTACCAAATGAAAAGTGCTTGCTACTATATAATTCCAGTGCTTGTACCAAAATAATACCTTCATTCTATAATGAAGAATTACAGAATCTAATAAAATATTTAAGGCCACAAAGTCCTATAAACAATCAGACTAATTAAAGACAAATTCTTCTAGGCAAAATGAGACTGTCCACTGCAAAGGTCTCCAAATCATTTCATATTAAAAAAAAAATATCTTACCACTGTAACCTTTAAAAAAATAATAATAAAATCTTGAGAAATGGTTAAAATAATAATAACTAACACTTTCATAGTCCTTTTCATTCCCACTGTTCTTAGCACTTTACATAAAGTAACTCATTTACAATCCTCAGGTACATGAGGCCCTAAGAGAACAAGTCACAAGTCGGTGCTGGATTCAGAATCCAAACCCAGGCAGTCTGGCTCCAGAGTCTACATACTTCATTACAACAGAAAACTCCCTAATGCCTGAGATAAATTCTCCTATGTGGTCTCACATGTATTAGGCCCTCAATCAATGTTTCACTGTCTTACCATATCAACTGGAAATCAGCTTGCTTTCTATTTTTAATGTTCATTTCCTCAAAGGTCAAGAAATTAAAGAATGATGCTGAGGGCAATTCCCTGGCAGTCCAGTGGTTAGGACCCTGCGCTTTCACTGCCAAGGGCATGGGTTCAATCCCTGGTGGGGGATCTAAGATCCCACAAGCCCCACGGTGCGGCCAGAAAAAAAAAAATGATGCTGAGGAAAAATGAAAAAAAATTCTCATTCCTTCCTTTACAGCAACTTATTTACATAGTTTTTGCGAGAAAAGGGGACTTCAAAACCTTTGACCATAAATACTCTGAATTTGATAAAGTGCCAAATAAGACTATATCATGAAATTCAGCTACTATGTGTTTACCCTACAAACCTACCAACTCCATCCAAATAAAAAAATTACCTATTAGGAAACAGAGATAGATGCCACAGGAATTACTTTTGTACAGCAACCAGGATAGAACATAAATCTCAAAAAACACGGTCAACAAAGAATGTTATTGAACATACTCTGTCATGTCTCTGCATACCCCTTTGTCAAACATGAAATATGACATCAACACACCTGAGGAAAGAAAAAGGGGAGTCTTCAATGTAGAGCCTCATACCAGCCCTTTCTCATCCACACGGCAGACACATATGCTAGTGACCTCCGTGCACTGCTAGAGTTAGGATTCTCCACAACTAACTTAGTCTACCTGTCTGTGATAGGTTCTCTCCAAAGACAGTCTCCATCAATTCCTTCTACCCTACTCCCATGCTGCTCTGCCCATCAAGAGATAAGAACATATTTTTCTCTCCCTGAATCTGGGCTGACCCTGTGACTTGCTCTGACCACAGAATATGGCAGAAGCGATAATGTGCCAGTTCCAGGACTGACAGCATCCACCTTCACTCTTGGAAGCCAACCACCAGGCTGCAAGGAAATTCAGGATGTCCCACTGGAGACAGAGACCATATAGAGAGACCTGGATGATAAGACACTACTAGGAGAGGCCACATTGAAGGTGCCAGACCAATGACTTGAAACCCTGATGCCCTGTCTAACCCAGCCTAGCCACCAGCTGAAAGCAGACAAATGAGTGACCCCAACTGATGCGACACAGGGCAGAAGAACGAACCAGACAAACCCTGCCCAAATTCCTAACCCACAGGATCGTGAGAAACACATCATTGTCTCAAGCCACAAATTTGGAGGTGGTGTGATACTGTGATTTATAATAAGAAATACATATTTGGTCTTAGTCCCCATTTTTGGCACAGAGCTCCTAAAACCCTTGAAATTTCCTGAGTGATAGAAGTCTTTTGTCATTCATAAGGAGTCTCTTTTAAACTTATGCTAACAGGTGACTTAGGGAGGTACCCCTAGAAAGCCTCAGGATGGGGCTGGTCACCAGAAAGACCAAGTGATTAGAAGATTGGAACTTTCAGTCTCACCCACTGACCTCTGGGAGAGGAAAGGGGATAGATGGGCCTGCAGATTAAGCGCTATAAAAACTACTGAAGGGACTTCCCTGGTAGCGCAGTGGTTGGGACTCCTCGCTCCCAGTGCAGGGGACCCGGGTTCAATCCCTGCTCGGGGAACTAGATACCACATGCATGCCACAACTAAGAGTTTGCATGCCACGACTAAGGAGCCGGCATGCCGCAACTAAGGAGCTGGCGAGCCACAACTAAGGAGCCCACCTCCCGCAACTGAGACCCAGTGCAACCAAATGAGTAAACAAATGGATATAAAAAATACATACACACACACATACATACATACATACATACTACTGTACAAGATCTGATGAGTTTCCAGGCTGGTGAACACATTCACAGCCCAGGAGGGTGATGCACCCCAGTTCCACAGGGACAGAGGCTCCTGTTCTTGGGACCCTTCCAGATCTTGCCCTATGTACTTCTTCATATGGCTGTTCATCTGAATCCTTTATAATAAACTGGTAAATATAAGTAAATATTTGAGTTCTGTGAGCCACTCTATCAAATTAGTCCAACCCAAAAAGGGGGTTGTGGGAACCTACCACCTATAGCCCATCAATCAGAAGCACAGGTTACAACCTGGACTTGCAATCAGTGTCTAAAGTTGAGGGGGTGCAATTTTTTGGGACTGAGCCCTTAAACCTGTGGGATCAGATGCTATATCCAGGTAGAGAGTGTCAGAACTGAGTTAAATTTGTCGGACACCCGGTCAGTGTCTGCTGAGAATTGGAGAAATGCTTGCCAGTTTTGGAAAAAAAAACACACATCAGAGGTGGTTTTTGTACAGCAACAGATAACTAAAACACTACTACCTAATACCCAGTGTACGTAATGCCTTGTTAGGACTCTATCTTCCTCACTAGACTATAAGCTCTGTGAGGGCAAAAATCATGTCTGTCCTAGTCCAGTACCTACTTTAGTGCCTAACATAGAAGAGAATGAATATGTGTGTGTATTTATATCCAACTGTGAGGAAAGCCCAAAACAAACACCAAACTCTCATAAATAGCAACACCTAGGTGAAAAAAAAGTGGTTATAGGTAGTGCTGTTGGTTCAAGGTCATAAATTCAATTTCTACGAGTCAAATATCTCCAAAAAGAGAAAACTTTGTACCATTAACTAATCTCAACAAGTCATTTCATTATGTACATGTCATTAATCAAGACAAGGCCAGGCAACAGAGTATGAACAGGGCAAATCCATCCCTACCACTACTAAGGGGGAGGGGGGGGCTACACCTAAAAAAATACATATACAGAGATGACAGGAGTCTTTTGTACTTTTTATACTCATATAACAATGCTTCTTTATACTCATATTTGAAACACAGCATATTTAGAACAAAATACAGAAGCAGTGGATTTTCTGAAAGCAAGGTTGGGAATATGGGATATTGTATCTTCTGAGCGTGAGAGTGCTGGATATAAAAGTGATGTGATTTAATGGGTAAAGATAAGACTAATAGGTAAGAAGCTTCAATGACTGATTCCTACCACTGAGGTGTTATATAATCTTGAACAAATCACACTCTACATATAAAAACTGAAAGTAATAACACCCTCTCTTTCTACCTTAAAGGAATAATATCCTTGGAGTATCTTAGGAGTCGCAAAAAGTTCAAGGCAGGATTACAACTTTTCTAAGTAAAAGTCAAGTTAGGAACCAACAGTAATCAGAATAAACAATAAATGGGACTTCACACAAAGAAGTCCGGCACATGCAGCTCTAAGAGAAAGTGCAAAGGAAACTACGGTGGCTATGAAGCAGAATCAGAGAGTACCTCTAATTAATCACCCGACAAACTAAAAGCAAATAATTTCATGGAATCAAGACCTATACAATCAAAATTATACACAGCCCCTTTATAAGCAGCCAAAGACCAGAAATAAAATGTTAATAGAACCTGCACCTGTACTGTAGACATGCACAGCATTTATGTTCAGAATTATAAATACTCTAAAATACAACTGGTCTGCCTCTAGAAAGGTAGGCTAAGAGACAATAGTGAATCAAGTACCTGTAAAAGGTTGTCAGCCCAAATTTACCAAGAGATAAGCAAGCAATGTAACCTCTTTTTCTCATATCTATCTTTTTCTCATACACTCCCCAGGGCGTTTTTTATATATAAACTCAGTGTAAGGAAGACCACTACAGGGTATATCACAAATAAGCTAACAACTTTCCAAAATGCTTTGAACATATACAACTAAAAAATTCTAGTGACTGTTATTATAATGAAGGGGAGGAAAAAAACACCAGCTTTTCTGCTATAGATTTTGCTGACTACGGCTTCCTGAAGTAACTCACAATGATATAACCTAATGTCTGCAACATAGTAAACTTTACGCTCCTATGATCAAAGCTAGAAACAGAAAGCCGTAAGACCCAAATTTGAGACTGACAATCTTCCTTACTCTCACTTACCTCAGAAGAATGAAGAGAAAAGAAACGAAGCTTCACCTGCAAACTCTTCTGGGGAAAACAGTGAGCTGAGAACCCCTGAAAACTCAAGGAAGAACACAGAGGAAACCACTGAACCAAAAAGAAATTGAAGCTCAATTTTTGAGTCCCAAGCTGTCAACAGAATCAGGACCAGGAAGGCTACTGCTAAGTGCACAAAAATGGCAAGAGATTTCCTACTAGCAAGCAAAAAAGAAAGAAAAAAGAGTAGCTTTTGATGGAAGAAATTTCACAGAAACAAAAACAGCTTAACCCCAGAAATGGGAACTGACCCCAGCTGCCTCAGGCAAACAGGCCTAATGGCTTTGGCAACAACATACCTTTCATCCACCAACAACATTAGGAGGCTGAAGTAGAGCCGATTTCAAATCACGAAGGATCACATCTTTCTGTTTTCTGCGTAGTCTTTGGGAAAAAGAGTCCAGCTCTCCTCCCTGGAGTACCACACTGCCCCCAGTAGTTCCTGGAAACTCCTGGAGCCACAGCAACAGTACTGTAAAAAGCTTTGAGAACATTAAGCCAGGTATCCTCACAAGCCCAGACAGGTAAGATTACTCACCAGACAAATAAGAACATTTAAACCTGGAAGAGGTTAAGAAATTCATCTAGGTTTGCAAGATGAGTCAGTAGGCAAAGCAGGATTTGAATTCAGGCTTTTCCTTCAGATAGTATCAGAGCTTGACTCTCAGTCCTTGGCTCAGCAGATACTGTGTTCAGTGTTCTCCAATGTTAGAGTCAGCCCAGGTCAGGTTCTTGGCTGACTAGAATAGGGAAAGGAAAAATTTCCCTCAAGGCTTCAGGAAAAGGAGAAGTCAAATTATTAAATGCAGAGCTCTTATGCTAAAAGGTCCAGATGCCCTTCTACCTTGCCAATCACATTTCTCAGCCAATCAAAATAAGGCACTGGATTTTAAGAACCTACTCATTTTAAGCTCTCACTAGAAGTTGGATGGTATTTTCCCTACTTCCCAAATAAAAAACACTTAAGGGGGACTGGAAAGATGGAAAAGCAGTAACAGCCAGCCAGCAAGTGTTTACTGAGTATCTATGTACTCAGCACTATTCTAGGCACTGAGGATACTACAGCGAATGAGAAATACCTGCCCTCAAGGAGCTTATGTGACTATTTATGTAATTTAAAAAATGATGACACTTTCAAGTACTGATAAATGTGAGGAAGAAAATATGAAAAGTAATGTTTTTGGGGGGGACAGATTAAAGGAAGGAAATCAACAGTTCAGAATCACTTTCTAGTTTTCTATGACTATGAGCCTGAGAAAATATGAATAACTCAGGAGAAACTTTAAAATATTTTCATACAAACTAATACTATAATAAATATAATCCAACATCACTTCCTATATATATTTTTTTTTTGCAGTACGCGGGCCTCTCACCGCTGCGGCCTCTCCTGCCGCGGAGCACAGGCTCTGGACGCGCAGGCCCAGTGGCCATGGCTCAAGGGCCCAGCCACTCCGCGGCACACGGGATCCTCCCAGACCGGGGCACGAACCCGCGTCCCCTGCATCGGCAGGCGGACCCCCAACCACTGCGCCACCAGGGAAGTCCTATCACTTCCTATTTTTAAATAATTATATATAAGACTAAATTTGAAATAGCATTAAAAGAAAGTATTCTTATCTCAAAAGTTACAGCAATCTTAAAGCCTTACAAGTACATGGCAGTAAGATCCCAATATTTATCCAATCATCCACCAACTGATAAAGACAAGCCCAGTGGCAGAGTATAACACATATATTTAAAGCAATACTTCTATCGAACATTCACTGAATATGTGCTACACACCTGACAGTGCTAAGCACTTTTCCACACATTATCTCATTTACTTCTCACAGCAACACTATGAAGATAAGTATTATCATTATCCCCATTTACAAATCACAAAACTGAGGCTTAGAGAGGTTAAATGATTTGTCCATGTGGAGGAGAGATTCAAAATCAAATCAGATGGGACTTCCCTGGCAGTCTAGTGGTTAAGACTTTACCTCCAATGCAGGGGGAGTGGGTTCGATCCCTGGTCAGGGAGCTAAGATCCCACATGCCTCAGGGCCAAAAAACCAAAACATAAAACAGAAGCAATACTGTAACAAATTCAATAAAGACTTAAGAAAAAAGAAAAAATCAGATGCCAAAGTGCATACTCTAACCACTACACTATATTGTTTCTACAGAACAAGCACTAAACCTCAGATACAGAAAAAAATCCTTTTCGTGTCCTCACACCTAGGTCAAAATTACAAAGAGTTAATTCAGGAGACAGAAAGAGAAGGAATAAATCTGAGTGAATCTGAGTCAGAACACAGTACTGTAACCTTAGGCAAATTCCACAATACCCATGCCTCAACCTCCCTATCTATAAAGGAGTTAACCACACCAGCACTAACCATTACTTGCCTCCTGGTAGGTTGTGAGTGTTAATTACTAACTGTAATAAATACACAGATCATCAGTTGAAAGAAACAAGGAAAACTACAGCATTATTATTATTGCCTTGTTGCTAGAGCAAAACACCAGAAATCAACATAAATAAGTTATGTACACCAAGAATGTAGGGTTTGAATATGTACTTTGAAAGGCAATCATATAATAAGTTGTTTTACCTCTAATTTTTTTCCTTTTTTTTTTTTTAATTTAAAAAAGCAATACAGGGACTTTCCTGGTGGTTCAGTGGTAAAGAATTCGTCCTGCAATGCAGGGGACGCGGGTTCGATCCCCGGTCGGTCGGGGAACTAAGATCCCACAGGCTGCAGGGCAACTAAGCCCTCGCGCCAAACTACTGAGCTCACACACCTCAACGAGATAGCCCACGTGCTGCAAACTACAGAGCCCACGCGCTCTGGTGCCTGCACGCCACAACTACAGAGCCCATGTGCTACAACTAGAGAGAGAAAACCCACACTCCACAACTAGAGAGAAGCTCTCATGCTGCAACGAAGAGCCCGTGCGCCGCAACGACCAAAAAGATCCCACATGCCTTAACGAAGGTCCCGCGTGCCGCAACTAAGACCCAATACAGCCAATCAATCAATCAATCAATCAATAAAGTGGGGTGGGGGGAGCAGTACAGGAATTTCCCTGGCGGTCCAGTGGTTAAGACTCCAAGCTCCGAATGCAGGGGGCATGGGCTCAATCCCTGATTCGGGAACCAAGATCCCACATGTGGCACAGCATAGCCAAAAGAAAAAAGCAACATATACCATACAGCATTTATCCCAGAGAACGCATGTTCGCACAAAAAAAGGTACACAAATGTCCACAGCATCTCTATCAGTAATAGTCAAGAACTGGGAAAAAACTCAGATGTTCTTCAATGGGCAAGTGATTAAACAAACTAAAGTATATCCAAACTATGGAATACTACTCAGCAATTAAAAAGAAAGGGGCACTGGGACCTCTCTGGTGTTCCAGCGGTTAAGGCTCTGCACTCTCAATGCAGGGGGCCCAGGTTCCATCCCTGGTCAGGGAACTAGATCCTGCATGCTGCAACTAAAGACTGACACAGCCAAATAAATAAATAAGTAAATAAATATTAAGAAAGAAAAGAAAGGAGCACTATTGATTCATGCAATTTAGATGACTCTCCAGGGAATTACATTGATTGAAAAAGGCCAATCCAAAAGGTTACATGCTGGGAATTCCCTGGCGGTCCAGTGTTTAGCACTCAGCACTTTCACTGCCTGGGCTGGGTTCAATCCTTGGTCGGGGAACTAAGATCGCATAACCAGCAGCGCAGGCAAAAAAACTTTTTCTTTAATTAAGAGAAAAAAAAAAAGGTTACACACTATATGATTTTATTCACATAACATTCTTTTTTTAAAAAATTAATTTTATTTTTGGCTGCGCTGGGTCTTCGTTGCTGCATGTGGGCTTTCTCTTGTTGCAGCGAGCGGGGGCTACTCTATTGCAGTGCATGGGCTTCTCACTGTGGTGGCTTCTCTTGTTGCAGAGCACGGGCTCTAGGCACGTGGGCTTCAGTAGTTGTGGCACGTGGCTCAGTAGTTGTGGCTCCCGGGCTCTAGAGCGCAGGCTCAGTCATTGTGGCGCATGGGCTTAGCTGCTCCGCAGCATGTGGGATCTTCCCGGACAAGGGATCGAACCCATGTCCCCTGCAATGGCCGGCAGATTCTTAACTGCTGCACCACCAGGGAAGTCCCACATAACATTCTTGAAATGACAGGTTGCCAGGGACAGATATGGCCGGGGGAGTGGGAGATGGGCCATCTTCCCCAGGGGGTATCTTCCCTTGATCATCTGCACAAAAACTTTATTGCAACTTTACCCACTGCACTATCAGATCATTATGATTTGGTGCGAGGGGGAGCAGCAGTGGCTATAAAATGGCATCAGGAGAGATCCTGTGGGATGGAAATGTTCTGCATCTTATCTGTGTCAATGGCAATACCCAGGTTGTGACAGTATTCTATGGTTCTGTAAGATGTTACCATTGGGGGAAACTGGGTAAAGGACACACAGGATCTATCTCACTATTCTTTCTTACAACTGCACGTAAACCTACAATAACCTGTAAACAAAAAGTTTAATCAGAAATGAAGGCAACACATGCCTCTTGTAACAAGTAAAACAGTAGTCTGTGGTCAATCTCTTTCCCTACCCATTCCATTCCCTCCCTCTTGAGATAACCATGCAAACTCACTGCTCATACAAACAGGCATGCATTTAATACTTTTTGTTTATTGTATCAAAATGGGATCATACATACTACACATTACCCTGCAGCCTATCTTCTTCACCTATCATCACTATATCATAGAGAGCTAAAAAAAAAAAAAAAAAATTTAAGTGCCAAGCAGGATGGCAGGTATAGAAAATTTTCTGACTGGGGCAAATCTGACAAATGTTTACCGTGCTAATGTGCCATAGCTGAGCCAGGTGCATTCAGTGAGAGCACAATATACAAGTAGCATTCTAAAGAGATCTGCAAAAATGCAAGTTCTTCAGCAGCTCTTCGAGGATCCCATCCCCCTCTCTGCCTCCTCCATGGAACCATCCCGGGGGGCCCATGGAGGAAGAAATGCTAAATGATTTCTTTTCAGCAGAAAACTGCAAGGGGGGTTAATTCTCCCACATACTGAAGCCATAGCAAACAAACTTCCCTGAAAATGTATTCCTCCTTCAAGCAGAAGTGCAAAATATATTGTTGATAACATTTAAGACATCCATTTGTAAAAAAGCAACTACCACGATTAAGCGCTTAATGTTTTATGTACTGTATCTCTAGAGCGCCCTCCTACCCCACTACCATTTTACAGACCAAAACCTGGCTTGATGTGAAATTACTTGCCCATGATCAAACAGCCAGCAAGTGGTAAAGCTGGCATTCAAAGGTACAAGTGCTTTTTCCACTTTATCAGGTTTTCCTATAATATCACATGTCAACAGAAGAGATTCAATAAGTGTAATAAGTGTATTTAGGCAGAATCCATTTTCTAAATGTCTGCTGACTTTGATTCAACCTTTTTTTCCATTTAGCATGTCTGGGGGGACTATATTATGTGCCAGGACCTATCATAGGTGACAGTGAAAGAGAGGTAAAAACAAACAAACACAACGCAGAAAAGGCCTCCAACCTCAAAGAGCTTTCAAACTGCAACTGCAATATACTGAAACTATAACTGCCATATTGATATGTGGCGAGTGTTACCCTCAAGGAAGTACAAAGTGCTGTGGGTTTGAAGAATCCAGCTCTCCTCCCGAAATCAAGTGACATTAGCTTCCTTACAATTGTTCTTAGTTTCAATTCCACTCATATTCTACAAGTCACATATTTCTCTTCGTGATCTCTGGCAAAAGGTCTGCAATGTCCTTCTATACAAAACACTGCCCCAGACACGCTCAATTAGTATGAACAGAAGCTGCCAGCTCAAATCAGCAGAAAGCTCCTTAATGCTGTAATTTTTTGAAATTTTGGCAATGAAAAGAAATTAACCTTTTTGGTGAAATCATGGATGTGCAGAGTTAAAAGTGACTTAGACATCATTTTGAACATAGAGACTTAAAAAGGTAAAAATTCACTTGTCCATTGTTACAAGACTCATAAGGGCAGCTCTCAGACAAAAGCCCAGGTCTCTCAACTCATTGTATGGAGTTCCTTTCCACTCCTGCTTCTTTCTTTTAAGTCCAATGAAAAACTTAGTGATGTTCAAGTTTTCTCATTTCATCAATGATAGATGCATTCATGAATCATGTGTAGTTTAAAGATGAACTTTATCAAAAACAGACGTGCTAAGCATGATGAGATACATATATACAGAGGTAAAGGACTGCCTATCCTTGATAAGGCAGCTCTTCAGGCATTTGGGAAGGCAATGTTAATACACTAAAAAATTGCCATCGTCAACATCATCATCATCTTAGCAATAGCTAGTATTGGGGGGGATACGACTATGAGTCAGGCACTCACAGTATTTACATGGTATTTCTTATCCTTACAACAACTCTTGAAAGATAGGTGTTGTATTGTACACTGGTGCACACCAGGTTTAAAGAAGAATCCCCAAATTCCACAGCTACCCAGGGGCTGGGCTAGAATTTAAACTCTAGAGTCCATACTCTTTTCCCACTATCCTATGCTCCCTAGGAACAGAATAACTGCACTGCACATGTGGCTGTGACATCAAGTCACTTCAAACTCTGACATGATTTCCTGATCGGTAGTTATGTAATTAGCCATCTTTTCAATCTTCAGGTTGTCTTAACTAATTTCTTTCATGACTCCACAGTGGTTTTCCATGTTTTCTTCCTTTCCTTTCTTTGTTTTTATAGAAGCAAAACCCTTTTTCCAAATGAAATCTTATGTGAAAACACTAAAATATAAAAGCGATCAAAGTTGAGCTGCTCTGGTTTAAGCAGAATGGGAGAACCAAAGCTCTTCCTTACTCTCATGGCCATCCCTTAGGCACCTCGAAAGAACACACTAGCTTAATACAGAAGGCTGCCTTCTCCATCTCAGCTTTGCCACTCACCATCTGTATGAGGACCAGTAGACCTCAAAGCACGATTCTGGTAACAGACCTGAGACCCCTCATGAGGGATCACTTTTTCTTGTCCTTTACAACAGAGATACCACCATCCACTTCATAGGTTTGTTATTAACATTACGTGGACGAACAAATATAAACTTCCCAGCAGATGGTTAAGTATTGGAAAGTTGGCTCCCCCCTCTTTTATCCTGCAGAGGTAGCAGTTGTTGCCAATTCAAGAAAGCTCAATAAAATATACATGATGGTTATCTTCAGTAGCAAAGAAGTAAACAAGTAAATGCTCCCACAGCTCAACTAAAATAAACAAACCTAACAAACCCTTCATTAAAGGTACCAATGGTAATACCCCCTCCCAGCTTAGTTTCCCATAGTTTCCCAGTCAGTCAATGACCCATGGATCTCAAAGCACAATGTTTATAATGCACCTGAGATCCCTTATGAGTTACCATAATGCAGATGGCAAGTGTCAGGTGAATGAGTTAATGTTGTTCTGAGCACCTTAAATTTGGCACTTCCTGAGCTGAGCATTTAAATTGGCTACTTAATATTGCATTTAATGAGTATTTTTATGTTCAAGTTCTACAACAGAATCTAATGTTCATTTGCCCATCTTCTGGCTTCTATTTCTCCAGGCATTACAAACCAAAAATATGCTGATGTCATGTGCACCTTCACCCAAGCAACTTTAACCTAGCCCTTCCTAAACTAGTCATTAAGAATCTATTAACCAAAAAAAAAAAAAATCTGTTACCTTAGTCTGTTACTGATAATGTGTTCCCTTTTCTATATGTGTAACAGGAGACTAAATCCATTTTCACAGGAAAGAGGTTCTCAGTCCCAATCTAAGCCCAACCAACAACTCTCAAACTATCAACTTTATGGAAACTGCAGGTATTGGCTTTGACCCCCTACAGTTTAGGAAGAATTATAACAATAATACATCATACAGCCATGAAAAGACTCATTTACAATAAAGAACACATCCCTAAGCATTCAACTTGGGAGCCAAGAAGATTCAGAATGCTAATCTATTTTACCAGGAGACCTTGAGCAATTCACCTACTCTCTAATGATTATTTTTACATAAGGAAAATGAAAATATACTCATTAAAATTCCAGAGGTACTGTCTGATTAACCATCAAACAACTATTTCCTGCGGTTACCAGGGACCTCAGGAAGTCATCTTTGTCATCTCCCTCATTTCTTAACAAGCGCACACCTAAATCATCCTAGAAAGACAGTTACAAAGTCTTTGGGAAAGATATTTCACAACCTTCCTTGGTAACATTCCAGTATCTTGTAGTCAGGAAGTTCTTTCTAATTTGTAACCTATATCTTTTCCGTTGCAAATAAAACACATTCCGGGCTTCCCTGGTGGTGCAGTGGTTGAGAGCCCACCTGCCGATGCAGGGGACACAGGATCGTGCCCCAGTCCAGGAAGATCCCACATGCCGCGGAGCGGCTAGGCCCGTGAGCCATGGCCACTGAGCCTACGCGTCCGGAGACTGTGCTCCACAACGGGAGAGACCACAACAGTGAGAGGCCCGCGTACCGCAAAAAAAAAACAAAACACACATTCCCTCTTGTCTTCTCCACTGTGGAAAGAAAACATCTGCTTAACACCACCTGAACAATATCCCTTCAAGAGACTATAAAATATAGGAAACCTATTTCAAACAGCTTCATGTAAATGCCACATGGCTTTCAGTGGGTCACCTAGACAAAGAACGTGATTAAGAGTCTTAAATTCCCAGTTCCATCACTGACTTGCTCTGAAGAAGATATGAAGTTAAAACCATGCAGGTGCTGTACCTCAATTATCCCATCAGTAAAATGCAAATAACAAAATGAGTAAAGGAGAACTCAATTCCTCAAAAAATTAACCACACGAAAAGAGATTCTCAATCCCAATCTAAGCCAACAACTGTCACATCACACACTCTAGAAACTGCAGATGTTGGCTTTGATCCCTATGGTTTAGGAAGAATCATAACAATTACATTACCATAGGGCTCTGTAATTCCACTCCTAGGTACGTACCCAAAACAACTGAAGCAAGTACATGCACGTGCATGTTTACAGTAGCACTATTCATAATATCCAAAAGGTGGAAACAGTCTAAACAGTTCATTAATGGATGAATGGATAAACAAATTATGGTCTATACATACACAAAAGGTTACATACTAGATGATTCCACTTATATGAAATATCCAAAATATATCAATCCATAGAGACAGAATGCAGATTGCTCATTTCCAGGGGCTAGTGGAAGGGGGGAATGAAGAGAAACTGCTCAATTGGAAAGAGAATTTACTTTGGAATGATGGAAATGTTTTGGAACTAGATAGAGGTAGTAGTTGCACAACACTGTGCAAATGCCACTGAACTGCCGTTCACTTTAAAATGGTTAATTTTGTGTTATGTGAATTTTACCTCAATAAATTATTTTAAAAGAAAAAAAAAGAATGCTAGGAGAATTAATGGGCACAATAACCATAAAATGCTTACCCTTTCCAGGAAAGTCTAGGCAGAATGGTAGCCAAAATGTTTAATATTACTTCAATATAGTCAATTAGACTTTGAGCAAAGAATATGTAAATGGGAAACAAAATAGAAACCAAAATAAAGTCTAGAGTTATATAGTATCCCATATGGAAACAAGAGCCAATAAATAAGTGAATGAATAAAGGGAAATAAAGTAAATAACCAAGCATATCAGCTAATTAGCTATAGCAATAATGACCATAGGAAAGCAGTAAGAAAAAGATAAAGGTAAGGAATGAACTTTAAAAACCAAAACTGGTGCTTCCCTAGTGGCACAGTGGTTAAGAATCCGCCTGCCAATGCAGGGGACATGGGTTCGAGCCCTGGTTCAGGAAGATCCCACATGCTGCAGAGCAACTAAGCCCATGCGCCACAACTACTGAGCCCGTGCTCTAGAGCCCGCGAGCCACAACTACTGAAGCCCATGAACCCAGAGCCTGTGCTCCACAACAAGAGAAGCCACCGCAATGGGAAGCCTGCGCACCGCAACAAAGAGTAGACCCCGCTCGCCGCAACGAGAAAGCCCGTGCAGCAACGAAGACCCAACGCAGCCAAAAATAAATTAATTAATTTTAAAAAAGAAAGTGCTTGCTCAAAGCAGGTGGTTAATAAATATAATAATAATTTAAAAAATCCAAAACCAGTAATACTAAAATACAAAAGATCCATTAGATAGGGAGGTGAAAATAGAAAGGCTAATGATAGCAAAGCTAAAAAGCAAAGCTAAAAAGTATACATAAAGCCTTAAACTCCAAGGCCACATATAAAGACCATGAGAATCATTATCTCACCATCTTGAGAATATCCTCATTCCCTTGCCCCTTTCTGCTTTAATACAACTTTTTCGCAAGACACCAAGGCTAAGCAGGCAAGGACAACAAAATGAAAAGGTACTGTTCCTATGTTCATGGACCTTATGATATTACTTCTTTTTAAAGTCTTACTTCTTATGGGAAGACACATATGGTAATAATCTAAATATACAGACCATCTCCACTTCCTCCCTTTCCACTTCTTAAACGCACTTTAATCTGGCTCTGGCCCTACATTCCTCCAATGCTGTTCTTGCTATGATCATCAGTGATCTCTGTGTTGCTAAATCAAACAAAATACCGGTGATCACTTCCTCCCTGAAACATGCTCCTCTCCCAGTTTCTGAGATTTTCTCTTAAATTCCTTGCAGCTTGGTCCTAAGTGCTCTTCTACTCCTAGTCTATACATGCCTTTCGTCTGGGTAAACTCATCCATTTTCCTTGACTGTTAACACCTATATACTGGGGCATCCAGATTTATTTCCAGCGCCATTTTTGAGCATTAGCTCAATGACTGCTTACTTGATGGGTCCATGTGTATTATTTCACAGATATCTCACACTTAGCATGACTAAAATTGAGGCTTTCATTCCACTCGCCAACTCAAGTTAAAACCTACCCCTCCTCCAATGTTTCCATCTCAGAAATGGCAACTTCTGAGATGCTGATACTCATGCCAGAAATCTGGGAATCATACCTGATACCTCTCTCTTCCCACATATCCAATCCATCATTAAGTCGTTCTGTCCTAATTCTAAAATATCTACTGAATCTTTCTACTTTCCTCCGTCTCCTCTGCCTACAGCCTAATCCAAACCATTGTTATCTTTTGCCTGGACCACTATAAGGCAGCCTAATTATTAGACTTTCCCCACTTCCTCTCTTTCCAAATTTTCCACAATTTCCAATTTTTTCCACCACAGATTTTCAAAAATTTTCACAACATAGCCAGAATAATTTTTAAAAAATCATATATTAGGTTACAACACTCATTCTTAAAACCTTCAAAGGCTTCTGATTATACCTAGGAAAAAAATCCAAAATCCTTGACACAGTCCTGCCTAAATCTCTATCCTCATCCTATGCCCCCCATTCTTACCCACTGCTCATTGCATTCAAAGCACACCCGTCTTTTTTCAGCTTCTCAAATGTGCCAAGTTCTTTCCCACCCCAAGGCTTTCACACATGCTATTCCTTTCCCTTCCCCTTTCTTCCTTCTAGTCTCTGCTTAAATATCACTTCTTCAGAGAAACCTCCCCCAAAGCTCCAATATAATTCATGTCCCCCTGCTATAATCTTTTTTACTTTTCCATCATAAGACTTTACATACTTTGTAATTATACATTTATCAGTGTTTTTTTTGGAAATATTTATTTATTTGACTGCATCGGGTCTTAGTTGCAGCACGGGCTCTTCGTTGCGTTGCAGCAGTGGGCTTCTCTCTAGTTGTGGCATGCGGGCTTAGCTGCCCCGCGGCATGTGGGATCTTAGTTCCCCCACCAGGGATGAACCAGTATCCCCTGCATTGGAAGGCAGATTCTTAACCACTGGACCACCAGGGAAGTCCCTATTGGTGTATTTTTTGTTTACTGCCTCTCTCTCCTCTGGATCATAATCTCCATAAGGGTATGGACGATGTCTATTTTTTTCACCGTACTCTTGGTATAATGGCAGTAGTTTAGAGAGTTTAGAATTGTTTAAAGTATTGATAGTTTAGAATCAGTATAATTTAGGGATTAGGAGCAGGGGAGCCAGGCTGCTTGGATTCAAATCCTGGTTCTGCCACGGACGAGCTCTATGACCTTAGGCAAACTGCTTAACCTCTCTGTGCCACCATTTCCACATCTAGAAAATGGGGAGAACAAAAGTACCTACACCATAAGGTTGTTATAAGAATGAAAAGAATCAACAACACAAAGCACTTAGTACAGTACCTGGTGCAAAGCACTTCAATAAGCACTGGCTCTGATCAGCTCTTATTAGGGTATCCTCACCATCTCCCACAGAGGTAAACATTCAATAGACATTTACTGGATGAATGACTGAAAAAAGAGACTCTACTACAGTCATTAAATAGGCTTTTTTAAATGACAGAGCAGGAGTATTATAGAGATTTGGAGATGAAAACATAAACAGTTAAGGCAAAGACTGAAGAAACCCACAATTTATAATGCATAAAGGGATAACAGTAATAAAAAACTAACTCTGGGACTTCCCTGGTGGCGCAGTGGTTAAGAATCCTCCTGCCAAGGCAGGGGACACGGGATTGAGCCCTGCTCAGGGAAGATCCCACATGCTGTGGAGCAACTAAGCCCGTGCACCACGACTACTGAGCCTGCGCTCTAGAGCCCGCGTGCCGGGCTTCCCTGGTGGCGCAGTGGTTGAGAGTCCGCCTGCAGGTGCAGGGGACACGGGTTTGTGCCCCGGTCCGGGAAGATCCCACATGCCGCAGAGCAGCTGGGCCCGTGAGCCATGGCCGCTGGGCCTGCACGTCCGGAGCCTGTGCTCCGCAACGGGAGAGGCCACAACAGTGCGAGGCCCGCGTACCGAAAAAAAAAAAAAAAAAAATAGAGCCCACGTGCCACAACTACTGAAGCCTGTGTGCCTAGAGCCCGTGCTCCACAACAAGAGAAGCCACCGCAATGAGAAGCCCGCGCACCACAATGAAGAGTAGTCCCTGCTCGCCGCAACTAGAGAAAGCCCGCACACAGCAACGAAGACCCAATGCAGCCAAAAATAAAATTAATTAAAAAACAAACAAACAGAAAAACTAACTCTACTGGATGCTCAGTCTTTACCACTAAGCAAAAAATATGTTCACTCTTCCAGATGTTTACCCAAGGTGATTTGGTTGCTTTGACTTTTCCCTAAATATCACCCTTTTCCAAAACTTTAATCACTTTCTTCAAAATCCTTCCAGCACCAAGCACAGTTCAGATAGATGGTAAAATTCAGATACTATCATTTTCTACCTGTTTTGCAAAGAAATGTTCTTCTGTTCCTAAAATAGCTCTAGACTGTTTTGCTACATATATTATAAAATCCTCAAAGTTTTGCCCTCAATCTAATATCTGGAACTCTTTCAGACACTGTTGCTTTGGAGGTTTTCTCTTTCCCAGTGAAGACTCATCCTCTCACTATAAGTTGAAGGACATTGAGGGGAATGAGGGACAAATATGCTGCTTTAACTTCCTATTCCTTATTCAAGCTTCCTCAAAAGACCCTAAACTTCAATCTAAGCATCACTATTATCCGTTCTGCTTTTGAAGAACATATAATCTTTAGCTTATTATAACAATATTGAAAATGATAACAGCTGGCATATATAGTGCTATGTGCTATTCTAAACACTTTACATATGTCAACTCATTTAATTCTCACAACAAACCGTATGATATTCTACAGATGAGGAGAGGCACAGAGAGGTTAATTAACTTGCCCAAGTCGCAGAGCTAGTTAAGTACTGGCACGGTGATTTGGACCCAGACTGCCTGGCTCCAGAGTCAGGACCACTATGCTATTATTTCAAGAGTTTGGCAAGACATTTTTTTGCCTTGTTTTCACAGGTCAGCTAGACAGAAATACTCCAATTCTTGCCCCAAATCAAACATGCATATTAATCCTCTCCAATTCAGCAAAATTTCAGATGTTTCATTATATCATAGGCATATATACCTAAAACAAAGTAATTGTGGTTCATGGGAGAATCTATGTTCTATCCTGGGAAGCAGAAATAAACAAATGATGAAATCATGAAATGTGAAATTTGCCTCAGTGAATCCTACAGATAGAAATATAATTCCAGTAAGTAGTAGGAAAAAATGTTTGCAAAACACTTTTAATTTCTTGCAGGAAAAGTACCAAACAAGATTGTAGGTGTTATTATATACACACCCAACAGCAACCTACATTTTCCCTCTCTCAATTTCACGACAATTCTCCTAAGTCTCTCCTTTTATATGAAGCAAAATACCTCAGCTTATTCCCTGCTACAAACACCTGAAGGCATGTATCCAGTTTTCAAATTCATTCAACTCAACTTCCAAAGAACAGTGTTTTTTGGAAAAAATTAATAAATGAAAACTAACACATAAGAAGTAAAAAATTAAACTCATTAGTCAAGCATGCTGGATATTCATTAAGTCATAGTTATCCTTTACTATGCCAAATCCAGTGTCATCATACATTAAGTAACAGACAAATATTTTATGTAGCAATCTTAAATGAAGACTTCCATTGCAATGGCAACAGGGGAACATTAATTTACTGAATCATGGTATGTTTCCAACTTTTTAGGGGGCTTAAGGATGCCATGGCTGAAGACCCCAATCCCCGTGAACACCCAGTGCCTTCCTCACTCCTTCATCTCTCTCATCTCTCTCTGTGTCTGCCCTTGTTTGTTTCCTTAATAGCACAGCCTAAATTTCAATCTTTATCAGATACCTGGTCAACTCTGCTCCCCACTGGAATTATCTCCATAAGGGCAGGAACACTCATGTCTACTTTTGTATCCCAGCATCTAATGAGACTTCCATAAATATTTGGTAGATGAAAAAAAGTCTGAAAAGGTAAGGGTTGAAACATACAGTCACAATCAAGGAATAGATCCAAAAGGTCTGACTGGAATATTTCATACCTCAGGAAAAAACGCAGTGCAACAATACTCAATAAATAAAGGAAAAAATTTAGGTGAAGTGAAGATTATCAACTCTAAGAGTGAAGGAAGAGACAGAACAAGTTAGAAAAGACTGCACTAATCCATAAACAAGCCAGGACTAACTGGAATAGAGGGAGTAACATGCAGCACCTAAAACTTCTTTCACTAGCACTTCCAAGGACTTACTCCTTTCCACAAACATGTAGTAAGCTTCTCCAATGCATTTAATGTTTGTCACCTCTATCCTCCATGACTGTCAGGCATAATGCTGCCTTCAAAGAAGCAAGCTGTCCAAGAACCCAGATGACATCTGTTCATTGTTGCTGTAAGACAGCATAGAAGTTAACATCTGAAGAGCACTTTATCTTTTCAAAGCAGCTTCATGTATTTTTTTTCTCAACAGAAGTATTACGATAGAAGTACTATCTTTCCCATTCTTTAAATACAGACACATAAAAGCACTCAAAGCCTTGAATTTGAATCCCAGCTCTGCTACACATTTGCTGTGTGATCTTGGACAAATTATTTACTTTCTGTGAGTCCAGTATCCATGGGAAAATTAATATCTACCTTAAGGGACTGTTATGAGCATTCAGTGAGATTAACACCTGCAAAGAACACCACACAGTAAATGCTCAATAAAGGACAGTAACCTTCCCTATGGCCTCCTTAAATAGTTTGTACAAGATTTCTCAGCTAGTAAGTTGGTAAACCTAGGACTTAAATCCAGGTCTCCTGATTCCTTAATCTGTTTTCTTCTAGCCACATCACTTTGGCAGACTGCCACATATTACTGAGCATATAAATATATTCTGACAATAAGCGATCACAACATTTTTATCTATCAGCAACTAATTTTAGCTTTGAGAAAAAGGGACCAAAAAAAACGATCTAATTAACTTGGGGGCAGAAGGGGTTCGAAAATATAAAATATAAATTACCCCCAAACCGTAGTACAGTTGTACCATAACACTTCCGTACAAACAAAAATTATGACAAGAAACAGAAAGTTCTCTCTGGGTTTATGAGGAACAACTGAAGAAAGAAACGAGCATGACTATGATTAAAGGAACTTAAGGGTATTTTTTTTTTGGTAAACCAAACCACTGGGCAAAAAGATTAGCATCCCATTCCAAAGTAACTCTATCAGGGATGAGAAGTATCTTAAAAAAAGAGACCTCAGTGTGCTAACAACAAACTTTTTCTCCAATTCCTTTAAGAGTGAGATAAATGGGAAGAGTGAGATAAATTGTCAACATAAACTGTCAACATAAACGTTCATAAAGATCCTTGAAGGCCATAAATGTTTGTTCTGGATTCAGTGTTAATAAGCAGCATAAAGGAGCATGATCAAAAGAATAAAAGTTTCATAAATATCCTAACACAAGCCGAAAATATTTTGAAAATTATACAGTATAAAAATAAGTTATTACTCTGTTAATAAAAATAACCGATTGTTTTCAAAGTGATACACATAACTAATCTTTTTCAAGTGCTATATATAACTCCTTCTAGAACAAGTTCTAGAAGACATTCGAGGAAGTTCACATCTTTAACAATCCCCAAGAGAAGAGAAGACAGAATAATTCAGTCACATCCTGAATTTGTAAATTCTGAAAAGAAATGCCAGGAGAGAGCTTGATCGACTTTGAAAGAACACAAGATTTAACCAAGAAAGGTAAGAGTTGAGTGAATTTCTATCACAAAGCAGGGGAGAAGCTGATAAGAAGCTCTACCCCTCCCCACCAGCACAACCAGATTTCTTGTCCTCCTCAACTCAACTTAAACCTCTGCTAATTATTTTCTACGGAAGCATAACAAAATGTTCCTAACATTTCTTCCTGACACTCAGAGCAAATTCTATTTATTATTTAGCATTCATTAGTAGCCACTGAGATACTACACTAACTCTAAATTCTATGCAGAACCTATCAATCTCCAGAGAGTAATGTCCCTTCCTTCTCTAAATTTTTTCCTCTGATATAAATTCTCTTCTATCATAAAAACTTTTCCAGAGAACACACATTCTTAGCCTAACTTCCCAATGTAGATTCTCCATAAAGATAGTCTCAGGACTCTTCATGAATCCCTTTCTGGGAGCACTAAGGTCCTGGTAACTAGGAAATCACTCATGATCAAGGGCCCTTCATTTAAATCCTGCTGACCTCACCAAAATAATAATATAACAATAATAATAATAAGGAACAATAATCCTTCCAAAACTCATATGAGAAGTCTAAATCTGTTAAAGAACATAGACTTGTATAGTTTCCATCCAAGGATTACAAATTTAGTCTCTTCTCCCTTAAGAAAGCCTATCTCCTACTGATTCTACAGATGTATTGTGGAAATACTTATTCAACTTAGAATGACCTCTAGGTTATTTTCTTCAACAAAGATATTACACAAATTAGAATCATGACACTGAATCCAATGAAAATAAAACGAGTAAGAACATGTAGTCTCCAAAATTTCCAAGCTGGGAGAGAAAAGGAAAACATAATGGAGTTCCCAGAATGCTAACTTTCCATTTAAATATCTCAATATTTGAATGATTCCTACACACAGGCTTTTTAACTCTAGTATATGCAGTAACTAAGCCACTAAGCAAATACAAAACTGGTCCGAACGAGGCTCCTTGGGTTTTATTCGGATTCTTCCTAGAAAGCACTCTCTGAGGATAAATATCTGACTTCAAAATCTTGACCATCCTCTGCAGGACGTTAACCACTTAACACCACAGTTGAAAGGCTTCCAAAGAGAAGCAGGCTGAGGGGAAGAAGGACAAATAAGTATCAACCAGAAAGCAAAACAGACAGCAAACAAAATTTTCTACCAAGAAACAAAGAAATTGTTTCTTTCTACTCTCGCTAAAATGATACAGACTTTCAAAAGCAAACCAGCCAAAGATCGCGTGGTCCCTTTACTCCTGCAATCCCCAGTGACGGACTCTATATTCCTAGCAAGGAGGGATCACAGACAATCAAACGGCAAATCACTATGTGGATAAAATGACTGGTAAAGTGGGGGGGGAAAAATTGAATTGGTAAACAACAAAAAATGACTTACGGTGCATTTAAAGATCTGTCAGGGCTACGGGGAAAAGTCACGTACTAGATCAGCCTCAGTTTCCCTACCCAAAAACAGCGAGAACATGACACTTCGCTCAGAGGAGCCAGAGGACCCTGTTCTACAAGCCTCCACCTATTCAAAGGCCCCTTCAAAGGCCGGAGTCAGAAAGTGTCCCCAGTGCAACTGAGTCATGACACTCGGAGCCTTTGGGGGGTGGAGTGGGAGGAAGAGAGGAGAGCCAAAGCGCGCAAAGCTCTATCCGTTCCTGGAAAGCGACTTTCCCCACACACTGGGGGTACCGACACCCGCCCCAGAGCCAACATCCCCTCCCTACCGAACCGAACCGGGCAGCCCCACCATCTCTGCGTCCTTCCGGCTTCTCCCTCAGTTTCCCGCCGCCTCACCGACCGCGCCCCCGAATTCAGCCGGGTAGTTCCTCCTCTGGCCGTGTCTCCGCTGCCGACCCGCCGCCCACCCGCCGGCGCCAAGGTCTTCTCAACCCGGCGGCGGAAGGATGCCGGGCCGGGCCGGGCCTCCCAGGCTCCTCCCGTGGCCTACCTGAAAGGCGGGAGGGGGCTCAGTTTGCAGCCCAGCGAGTGGACTGAGCCACAGACTAGAAGAAGAGGCAAGGAGGAAGCAAGGGGTCCGCTCTACCGACCAGCGGGAGAAAGCAGCCTGAGCGCGGGGCCTCACGGATAAGTCAGCCTTCCACCCGGCGCCGCCACCGCTCGGAAGACATCAAGCAAGAAGACGGCGCAAAAGATCACCGAATACACGAACGCCCAGACATCAAAGGAGGAGCGCCCAGACAATCGTTCAAGGAACTAGAGTCGAGCGTCGAAAAACAGCTTCGCTCCAACTCAAGGTCCGACTCCTGTCCAAGGCATAAATAAACAAACCCAGATCATAAGCCACGGAGTAAAGCAGACTGGGCTTCTGCCATTTTCTGTTTCAGCTGCCTGCTGTCTAAATTGTTTAGAGAACCGAATTTTTCTTGAGAGTGTTGAAGATCAAGTCATAGTATAATAACACGTTATCTAACTATAGTTCAGCGACTACCTTATGGACTCTCAACACTATCCCAACTGAGCAAATTTGACCTTAGTTTCCTCATGAAACAGGTGAATGAAAAAGATGATAGATTGATTGATTGATAGATAGAGGTATGACAGAGAGAATGAGAGAATCCAGACTGAGGAACAGAGTGAATAATCTCTATTAAAGCTCCAATTTAGCTCCCATAAGCATAGCAGAGAGAAACTGGAAAATTCAGGGTTCTGCAGTCTGATCTTAAGACAGGAAAAAAAAAACCAAAAATAATACACGTACTGCTTTTCTCTTTTATTTTATTCCAAAGGCCTAGAACCACAGGTGTGCTTCTTACATAATAACAAAGTCTCTTTGGGTTCTGAACTTAACGAAGTGTGTTTACATTTTTATCATCACAATAGCCTTTTTCTGAAGTCTCTTAGTAGACAGACTAATATGGTCAGCACAAACATGGATTAATATGTTCATCCCAGGCACAATTTAGTAAATCATATAGATCACTACAATATGGGTTACCAACTGTGAGCAATAATAGTTTACCTTACCTCCTTCGAAGGAGGGAGGAGACTTGGAGAGTAAAGGTGTAAAAAGAAAAGATAGTCCCAGCCCTTAAAGAGTATATAATCTAATCAAAGTGAAAGCCCACATTCTTAAAACATTAGCTTTATTTACAATTTATTGTAATTTTTTTTTTTTTTTTTTTTCAGTACACGGGCCTCTCACTGTTGTGGCCTCTCCCGTTGCGGAGCACAGGCTCCGGACGCGCAGGCTCAGCGGCCATGGCTCACGGGCCCAGCTGCTCCGCGGCATGTGGCATCCTCCCGGACCGGGCACAAACCCGTGTCCCCTGCATCGGCAGGCGGACTCTCAACCACTACGCCACCAGGGAAGCCCCTGTAATTTTTTTTTAATCCTTTAAATTCATGAAAATATTTAAGGAACAACTCATATGCATAAAATGCAGGATAAGACCAGCATCCATAATATGAAGACAAAACGCTTTATTGTCTATCACTTTTTTTAAAAAATAAATTTATTTATTTATTTTTGGCTGCTTTGGGTTTTCATTGCTGTGCACGGGCTTTCTCTAGCTGCAGAGAGTGGGGCTACTCTTCGTCCTGGTGCACGGGCTTCTCATTGCGGTGGCTTCTCTTGTTGCGGAGCACAGGCTCTAGGTGTGCAGGCTTTCGTAGTTGCAGCACATGGGCTCAGTAGTTGTGGCTCACAGGCTCTAGAGCACAGGCTCAGTAGTTGTGGCGCATGGGCTTAGTTACTCTGTGGTATGTGGCATCTTCCCGGACCAGGGCTTGAACCCATGTCCCCTAGCATTGGCAGGCCCATTCTTAACCACTGCACCACCAGGGAAGTCCCTTGTCTATCACTGTTTTAGAGGACTCTTCAAATGAGTAAACATTATAGCAACATTTATAAAAGCTTAAAAAGAAAGAATTTAAACACGAACTTTTAATTTGTTCATGTTCTCATGAAGTCCTTGGAAATATTCTACGTAATTTTTCATTTTATTTAATTTTTTGGCCGTGCCGTGTGGCTTGTGGGATCTTAGTTCCCCAACCAGGGATTGAACCCGGGTCACAGCAGTGAAAGCACCACGTCCTAACCACTGCACTGCCAGGGAATTCCTCTACATAATTTTTAAAGTTTAATTTAAGCAGAGACACAATAGTGTTATTTTTTTGCATTATATAATTTCCCTATTAAAGTCTTTAATAGTTGTTATTTTAAACAATTGCACACTATTCCATTGAGAGGATTTACTGAACATGCTTCCCATTTTGAATATGTATCTTGCTTCCAAACATTTTCTGTGTAATAGGTATTGCAGCTCCTGGAAAGAGGCAGTTATAACCTTATTATTAATGATTAGAATCTACTGCACAGGACTTCCCTGGTGGCACAGTGGTTAAGAATCCACCTGTCAACGCAAGGGAAATGGGTTCAAGCCCTGGTCTGGGAAGATCCCACATGCCACAGAGCAACTAAGCCCGTGCACCACAACTACTGAGCCCACACTCTAGAGCCCGCGAAACACAACTACTGAAGCCCGCGTGCCTAGAGCCCGGGCTCCGCAACAAGGGAAGCCACCGCAATGAGAAGCCCACGCACCACAAAGAAGAGTCGGCCCCACTCGCCACAACTAGAGACAGCCCACAGGCAGCAACGAAGACCCAACGCAGCCAAAACTAAATGAAATTATTTATTTATTAAAAAAAAGAGAAGCTACTGCACATAAACAAAAAGAGTAAGAAAACAAGGGGCTTCCCTGGTGGCACAATGGTTAAGAATCTGCCTGCCAATGCAGGGGACATGGGTTTGAGACCTGGTCCGGGATAGATCCCACATGCCGCGGAGCAACTAAGCCCGTGTGCCACAACTACTGAGCCTGCGCTCTAGAGCCTGCGAGCCACAACGATTGAGCCCACGTGCCACAACTACGGACGCCCCCGCGCACCTAGAGCCTGCGCTCTGCAACAAGAGAAGCCACCACAATGAGAAGCCCACACACCACAACAAAGAGTAGCCCCCACTCGCTGCAACTAGAGAAAGCCTGCATGCAGCAACAAAGACCCAACGCAGCCAAAAATTAAGTAATTAATTTTTTTAAAAAAGAGTAAGGAATCAAGGCAGAGGTTTATTTCTCTGTCATATAAAAGAAATCTAGGGTAAGGTGTGGCCATTCAGCATCAGGGACCAGGCTTCTATCTTGTTGCTGTGACATGTTCAACAAGTGTTTTTTTGTCTTAGATCCAAGACAGCTGCTCAAGCTCTAGCCATCATGTCTACATTCCAACCAGCAGGAAGCTGAAAGAGGAAAGGCATGTCTCCTAGCCATAAGGACACATCTTGAAAATAGCACAGGACATTTCCACTTACATTCCACTGGCCAGAATTTAGTCACATAGCCACACCTAACTAGGAATTTGTCTTTATCCTGGGAAGCCATGTACCCATGAAAAGTCAGGGGCAAGTGGATTCTAGGAGATGACTAAATAAGCAGTCTGCCAAATTCCTAGAGCCAGCTGAGTAGCAGGCAAACAGACTTTGCATTACTGTTTCCCAGGGCTGAGTTTCTACTTCTAGAATACACGCTTTAGGGAAGCTTCCTTCTTGGGGAGGCTTGTGGGGCTTAATTTCTAAAGCTACAGCCCTCACTCAAACTTGACCCATACAATGACTTTATTTTGAAACCTTGATTTCAGTGAGGAAAACTAAACAAACTACTTTAGAGGCTATAAGAAGTTTTCAGTTTTTCAAATCTGGAGACATTTATGTTTGGAAAAACACCTGAAGGTTATGCAAATATAAACCTAAAATCAACATCTGAAAATGGAGATGTTTGAGAAACTGAGGCTAGACTGCTCTGTGAAACCATGCAAAATATGGTTTATTCTGCAGACAGAGTTGCATCTTTACAGATAAGTTTCATTAGAGAAACTGTTTCAAGTGTGACAGTAAACTCCTATTTGTTCTTATCAAGTCTATTTGGACAGAAGAGTAGATCACAAAAGATCAGGGGTTGAAACCCTCAAACACACAGAAATCTTTTTACACTGGAGGAAGACCTGAGAAAAAGAAACCAGGTGGGCAGAAGGAAAGATCATCTTGGGATGTAACACAGAAGCCTACACCTTGGTGTTAAAAACTCAATAACTCATTATTATGTTGATTGTTGATTATTGTATTCTGATAGGGTTCTTCTAGAGGAGTCACCCCCCTTGAAGGTAAGAGGATGCTTCCCCTGAAGTAGGGTGACCAACTGTCCCAGATTGCTAAGGACTGAAGGGTTTCCCAGGACACAGCACTTTCCGTGCTAAAACTGCGACAATTGAGGGCAAACCGGGAGAGTTAGTCACCCTAAGAATAAATATAGCCACTGTCAATCACGTGGAAAGAATCTGGAAAGACTAAACCAGGGGACTTCCCTGGTGGTGCAGTGCTTAAGAATCCGCCTGCCAATGCAGGGGACACGGGTTTGAGCCCTGGTCTGGGAAGATTCCACATGCCGTAGAGCAACTAAGCCCGTGTGCCACAACTACTGAGCCTGCGCTCTAGAGTCTGTGAGCCACAGCTACTGAGCCCGTGTGCCACAACTACTGAAGCCTGCGCGCCTAGAGCCGATGCTCCACAAGAGAAGCCACCACAGTGAGAAGCCCGCGCACCACGACGAAGAGTAGCCCCCGCTCACCACAACTAGGGAAAGTCTGAACACAGCAACGAAGACCCAAAGCAGCCAAAAATAAAAATATATTAATTAATTAATTAATTTTTTAAAAATGACTAAACCAGTAATGAGGATTGGGACTTACTGACCTGGGGGAATTGCCTGTGATAAAGGGTGAAGGGAGGGGAAAGGAGAGAATGGGAGGAGACTGTTCCTTATCTTGCTCTGGGCTCTGAGAAACCTATGACATTGGGTGGTAGGAATCAGGCCTGAACCTAAGATGAGATTCTGTAGCAGTACCATGAGTCATCTTATTACAAAGTCCAGGAAGAGGAGTTAGGCCTTGAGCAGCCAAAATGATGAGCCGCTTGTAGGTTTTGCGTTGCAATTCTATTGCTCTTTGGTAGTCTGCTCTCATGGCACTGTGGCATAATGTACACACTTTGGGTTGGATGGTAAAGGTAGAAGCTGTGTAGTGATGTAGGAGCAGCCCAGGGAAGAGGAGAGATCCCAGAACAGCAGGTAACCATTCACAGAACCATAACAGGCTTTTCCTTCTCTGGAATTATTTATATAGGATAAATTTCTAGTGGTGGAATTTATCAATGGATTGAAATGTATGAACATTTTAAGACTCTAGAATGGCATGGAAATCAGCCCTTCTATAAAGACAGCTGTATATGTAAGGGTTAGAAAACGTCTCAACAGACTGAAACTGAATGTTTTGCTGGGCAAACATGGAGACTCCTTTCCAAAAGACTTTTTGAAGTTTACCAGCCTGTGACTTCAAGGTCTACTTTTCTTGTTCTTGTTTAATATCAAGAGATCTCATACCTCCTATTTGATTATCACGAAGTAGGGTCTTAGATGGTAGTCACATTAAAAAAAGAAAAGCCTGTGAATTTTATGTGGTTAGGTTCCTGGGGTGTCTCCAGCCTTCAACTAGTATTTTTTCTTCCTTCCTGCATTGCCATTTTAACTTAATTCTGAGTCTGTTATCTCTTATACCCACAATTTTGTAAAATCTGGGTGGGATCTAGGGAGCAAAAGGGACCTGAGGATATATGCATGCACAGTGGTTAAAACTCCAATTTCTTATTTTCTTGATCTCTTCTTAACTTCCCCTACACTGTCAGGGAAATCAACTGTTAAGCTCAGTTCTTGAGTTTCCAGTTTATTATTTCAGGTAGGGATACAATTGTAGTATGTCTATTATCCATATAGCCTCTATTTTATTCCTCCCTATCTCTTATACTTTTTCATATATGATCCCATTAAAATTGTGTCTTGTTTCTTTGTCCCTAAATTAGATTAACTTGCTATAGATCCTTCACAGTCCAAGAAAGGAGCTCCATCTCTGTTTAGTTCATTTTAAACTAAGAATATGTTTATGGTCCCTCTTTTGTATAATTTGGAATTAGTAAACCGCTGATAACCCAATATTGTAGTTTTCCCTTAATACATCCTGGGACTTTTGCTGTCTTGGAACAGCTAAGGGCAAATCTGGAGAACTTCTATGCTGGCCAGATGGAATCATCTACGGGAAGATGAGGCTTATATAAGACAGGTGAAATCCTTGACTTTGTCCCAAAGCTATACCAGGAAGATACTATAAATCCACAATAAGGACCTCAAGAGAAGACTTCTCAGGCACCTATAAAAAGCCCCTATAAGCAAACCCTTGGCAATTTGGAAATACAGATCGTGATCCCTCCCCTAGGTCATTCTGAGAAAAGTGTAACTGGACTGAAAAAAAATCCTGGCCTATAAAAATCCAGGTCGAAAGGAGATTAAAGGAATAGATTTTAACAGTTACTCTGTGGAATTAGGAAATAAAATGCTCCCAGGGAAAAACACTTCCAGCCAATGTTCAGTCTGTTCAGCACTTAGAAATTATCTTTGGTGTGCAAGTAATAGGCTTGAAATTGCTATTCTCCCCCAGACTGACCCTCCCACTGAGGCTTCATGTCACCATCTAATGAGTTAAGTTGTGAAAACCCCAATTTTCCTTTAATGTGGTTTTCTAAAGCTAAAATGCTAGGCACTTTCCAAGATTACACTCCACCTTGCCTCTTAAGATGCACGGGTAGCAGTATGCCTTTCCTCATGCAATACTCATAATAGAACCAAAACTTTAGAGGGAAAAATACCCATCTCAGGAAACTTGGAAAGACTGTGAGAGTTAAAATATTGCCTTATCAGGGAGACAAAGCAAGCTTGGGACACAGGTTAAACTTTACAAAGAAAAAAAACATAACAGGGCACCTCTATTGCATAATAAATAGAACAAAAGTTTCCAGTCACCCCTTCACTGTCCACTCCCATCTCAGCAATATCACTGTACTTGTTAAGCTCAACCTCCTGCCAAATGGACCCACTCCTTACAGAGTAGGATGATGATGGAAAATAGCATTTGGAGTAGAAATAAACAGCAGATAATAATCCATAATTGTTTTTAATCTTGTGGATGAGTCACCTTCAATTTATTTCCACATTTCTTTGGTCATCAGCTGTTCATGTCTTTACTTTGAAAATCACCAGATTAACACTGCCAAAGGCAGGTAGGAAATGATCCATGAGGACAATTCAGAGGGATCACACGGGGGAGTGGCTGAGAAACTGGGAACAAAACAATCCTCAGGAAAGTCTTTATTTTGTCACAGCAAAGGCACCAATGTGTGAACCTAATTCACACTTTCATTATTCCAATCAGGTTCTTTTTATATCAGTATAATTTTAGAATAAGACTTGGTGGAGGATTATTTATTTCCTGAGAAATTCTGTCCATCACTTTGCACAGAAGATATTCAAGTAGGTCTAACTCCAAAATTCATTTCAAACCAAGAAATTATATTCCTTCTACTTCTCCTTTTTTTTTTTTTTTTTTTGCGGTACGCGGGCCTCTCACTGCTGTGGCCTCTCCCGTTGCAGAGCACAGGTTCTGGAGGTGCAGGCTCAGCGGCCATGGATCACGGGCCTAGCCGCTCTGCAGCATGTGGGATCTTCCCGGACTAGGGCTTGAACCCGTGTCCCCTGCATCGGCAGGCAGACTCTCAACCGCTGCACCACCAGGGAAGCCCTTACCTCTCCTTTTTAATACATGTCTTCTGTATCCCCTAAACTTTCTTTCTGAACAAGGAATTTCAAAGCAGAATGGCCCAAAAGACATCCTAACATCATGATCATAGGAAATGTGATCTATTTAGATGTGGACTGTCTAAACCTGGGTGAATTTCCTTTGCCCATCAATCTATCAGGGTCTTTAGATCCCCTGTAAAGTGTAAGCTTGCTATTTTGTCTCTATTTGACTTGTCTTCTTTAAGCTGATTGAATTCTTAAACCCATTTAGCCTTTAGCTCCTACTCAGGGTTGGAAGTAAGAGATTGGAGTCCAGATGTTCTCCCTGGGAACTAGGTCCAAGTCACAGCTCAGTTATTACAGACAGAATTAAGATGGAGGTTTTGGACTGTCCTTAACCTCCTCTTAAAAACACAAAGCTGAAAAATCACATTAGTAGCCGTTTATTTATGTCAGAAGACCATTTCCCAACTGAAATTTACTCTTCACACTTGCCTCAGATTATGCCTATATAGGTAGTAAAGTAGAAAAGCTAAAATGCCATCCAAATCTTTCAGGACAAATATTGTTTTCTTTTGAAATCTCTCGATAACTGCTTTGATTTTGTAAGCACGATATAAACGTCTGCAACCGAGGAACTTTCAAATGAGTGAGTGGTGCTAACCTGGTGTTCAATGGATAGTAGAGAACTGTTGTCTCGGAGGTTTTGGTTTAGTTAATAAACTTGCAAATGAATCGAGATATTCTGGCCTAGCCTCAACCTTTCTAAAACACGCAGATTAAATGTCAGTTTGTGACAAGTGTCCACACGCTCAGTTATGCTAGATGATGGAACTGTGTAGGGGGTGGTGAGAGGGAAAGTTTGTCACAGCTCCTTCTGGAAAGCCTCCCCGCTCCCCACCTTCCACATTAGCTGAAGTGAGTGAGCATCAACTCCTGACGGATACGGTCAGCCTCTAGGTCCAAGGACTCCATGTGCTCATACTCTTCCTCAGGAGGCTGTTCCACGGGTCCTGTCCCTGGAGAGGACCAGACATCCATCCCATGCTCCAGGGAGATGTTGTGGAGGACGCAGCAGGCCAAGATGATGTGGCTGGACTTCTCCGGTGAGTACTGCAGTGCCCCCTTGGATCCATCCAGGCAGCGGAATCGGGAGCAGAGGGTTCGGAAAGTCTTCTCAATCACACTGTGAGTTGCAGAATGGGCCATATTATAGCGATATTCGGCTGGAGTTTCAGGAATGTGAAGTGGGGTCATAAGCCAGGTGCGGAGAAAGAAGGAACTGTCACCTGTGGGGAAGGCCCAAAGACATCACAGATGTTTATAACTGGAATACAAACAAAAAGGAAAATCCAGGAGCATGTACAGAGAATGGACAATAAAATGCAACAGCTTCCGGAGCCAAAGCACACCAGGAAAATGAAGAGGGAAATGCTGTGATAAAGAGCCCATAGCTAGTCATGAGCAGGAAGACCAGAGTGAGTCTTGGCTGGGAATACGCTTGGTTAAAACCAACAGAGAAAAGCTGACCCGGCTAAAGAAAGCTAAGTCTGAAAGAATGTAGGACAGAGGTGAAGGCACTGGAGGAAATGAAATTCCTGGATTTTCTTTTTTTGGCCGCGATGCACTGCTTGTGGGATCCTAGTTCCCTGACCAGGGATCGAACCCGGGCTCCCGGCAGTGGAAGCGCGGAGTCCCAACCACTGGACCTCCAGGGAATTCCAGGATTTTCTGAATTCAGAGATATTGTTCTTTAAGAAAAAGTTAATATGGCTTCCTTGGTGGCACAGTGGTTAAGAATCCGCCTGCCAATGCAGGGGACAAGTGTTCAAGCCCTGGTCCGGGAAGTTCCCACTCGCCACGGAGCAATGAAGCCCGTGCGCCACAACTACTGAGCCTGCACTCTAGAGCCCGCGAGCCACAACTATGGACGCCTGCGTGCCTAGAGCCTGTGCTCCGCAATAAGAGAAGCCACCGCAATGAGAAGCCCATGCACCGCAATGAAGAGTAGCCCCCGCTCGCCGCAACTAGAGAAAGCACGCACGCAGCAAGGAAGACCCAACGCAGCCAAAAATAAATGAAATAAATTTAAAATAAAAAAGGTTAATAGAAACTATCACATTGCAAGCCAATCTTCAAAATCTCTAAAGAGCAAGAGTGCAAGAGAGAAGAAGAGAATTCTGCCAGGAGACCTCAAAACACTTGTGAGGAAAAATCTCTGACTTTACCATTAAAATGTCAGGTTTGAAAGCACTACCTAGGAATTTCAGAGTATTTCATAGACAATAATCATTCAATCTCCCAGTGCTAAGAAGAATAAGAGAAAACTCCCAGCAGAGATGAGAACTCAGGTGTTCTGCCTTCCTAGATATTACATTCATTAGAACCACGCCTTTGTAATAGAGGAACAGGTAGAATTTCACATTAACAAGGAGACCATAAATATAATGATGCAAGTAGTAATAGGGATAAAGAAATAAAATCAGAAGTCAATTAAAATAATATACACAAGGCATTTCCCTTAAGTGACTTCTTTATGGAATAATCCTGGGAAGTGCTAAAACCAAAACAAAACTGGGGTGCAATGTCCCATTACAATAGTGCAATGTTTCTATAATGTTTAATTGTCCTGACTCACTAAATCTGGAAGATGAAATGTCTCAGAGGAACAACCCCTTAGTAATTTGAGACAAATAGACCTGAGGAATACCAACTTGTATAGTTGCTGTGTTCCTCACCCACCATCAATTTCAGTAAATAGTTATGGATTGTTCAGAGAGTGCTAGGCACTGTTCCAAACATATAGCACTCCTTTCTTTTAGGAGCTTACATTTCTGTTTTTTCTTTTTGGCCACACCATGCGGCTTCTGGGGTCTTGGTTCCCCGACCAGGGATTGAATCCCAGCCTGTGGCAGTGAAAGAGCCAAGTATTAACTACTGGGTTGCCAGGGAATTCCCCATGGGTTAACTTTATTTTATTTTATTTTTAAAATAAATTTATTTATTTATTTATTTTTGGCTGCTACTCTTCGTTGCGGTGCATGGGCTTCTCACTGCAGTGGCTTCTCTTGTTGTGGAGCACATGCTCTAGGCATGCGGGCTTCAGTAGTTGTGGCACGTGGGCTCAGTAGTTGTGGTACATGGGCTTAGTTGCTCCGCAGCATGTGGGATCTTCCCAGACCAGGGCTCGAACCTGTGTCCCCTGTGTCGGCAGGCGGATCCTTAACCACTGTGCCACCAAGGAAGTCCCAACTTTATTTTGAATGATATTGACATATAACATTGTATTAGTTTTAGGTATACTGGATTAACTTTAAATATCTGAGATGGCTCACAAAATTTTCAAATTGTATATTTAGCTGAGTTTTTTCCTCCTAAGTACAACCTATTTTAATTGAACTCGTCCCTACTAAATACTGAATTTTAGAAACTGATGTTGTAAATAATAATGAAAATAATATCTATGACTTGTCCAATCCCAACTCCACTAGGCAGATACTACTGACCTTATTTTACAAGTGAGAAAATAAAAATAAACGTCACCCATCCTTTGATATGTTAGGCACAGGAAGAGGAAGGAGCTAGTCACTAAATGCTAATAATGTCAGACTCAAAGTCATTAAAACAATGGTATAATGCTGTAAAAGAGAATAAGAAAAACATTTAAGATGACTAGCAAAACAAAGGGATACTAGATATTTGTTAAACGTCTCTTAAGAAACAGTATGAGCCTTAATTGGGAAGACATACAAGACAAGCTAGTTAATGTAAACCTCTTATAAAATGCTGCATCATCATTAATTGGTTATAATCCAAGCACCACTGGCAGACAGACACTCAGGAGGGGATTAGGAACAGAATTCCTAAACAGACTACAATTGCTTACATGATCAGTCATCCAAGAGACATTTTGGCAGATCTTACCCAAAGCTGCTTAACAAGACTAGCCCAAGAGCTGAAGAAATAACTCAGGCTGAATTGTTTGTAGGAGCAGGTACATTTAGAGAAGAGGAATTAGGTGATGCCCTCTGAAGGGGCATACGAGAATGAGGACATGAAGGGATGACACCCAAGATGAAAATATGCTAAACAAACAAACCAAAAAAAACAAGGGGGAATCACAGCTAGTTCTAGGTTTGGCAAATCTAGTACCATTCTACAAATCTGATGGTATTCTTAAGATAAAATCAACCATCTTCTTTTTTTTTTCTTTTTTTGTTTTGGCTGCGTTGGATTTTCGTTGCTGAGCGCAAGCTTTCTCTATTTGCGGCAAGTGGGAGCTACTCTTCGTTGCAGTACGGGGGCTTCTCATTGCAGTGGCTTCTCTTTGCAGAGCATGGGCTCTAGGCGTGTAGGCTTCAGTAGTTGCAGCATGCAGGCTCGGTAGTTGTGGCTCGCGGGCTTTAGAGTGCAGGCTCAGTAGTTGTGGCATACGGGTTTAGTCGCTCCGCGGCGTGTGGGATCTTCCCGGACCAGGGCTCGAACCCGTGTCTCCTGCATTGGCAGGCGGATTCTTAGCCACTGCGCCACCAGGGAAGTCCCCTTAGCTGGCTTTAGAGTTAGGGTACCAAAGTGATTTCATAAGAAATCAGCTTGGAACCCAAGTACTTCCCCAGCTGTGGAAGAAGTAGTTGGATGAGACACTTGCAAACAGTCTTCCCTTCACTTCTTGGTGTGAGTTGTATGAAAATGGAATTTGAAAATTCAGAGTAGGCAAAAGGTGGGATTAAGACAAATTTCCACTAGGGTAACGAGAAGGTGGGGCACTGACAACAGTGTGTAGAAGAAACAACTGGGGGCTTCCCTGGTGGTGCAACGGTTGAGAGTCCGCCTGCCGATGCAGGGGACATGGGTTCGTGCCCCGGTCCGGGAAGATCCCACATGCCGTGGAGCGGCTGGGCCCGTGAGCCATGGCCGCTGAGCCTGTGCGTCCAGAGCCTGTGCACCGCAACGGGAGAGGCCACAACAGTGAGAGGCCGGCGTACCGCAAAAAAAAAAAAAAAAAAAAGAAGCAACAACTGAAGAAAATCAGTTAAGTTCCAAGATGTTACTCATGGTACCCTGGCAGCTCTAAACCAATCAGTGTGACAGCAGTCTCTCCTCCTCACCTGGAACACTGGGCAGGGGTGGGAGGGTTCTTTTTTTTTGGCTGCCCCGTGTGCCGTGTGGGATCTTAGTTCCCCGACTAGGGATCAAACCTGTGCCCCCTGCAGTGGAAGCGTGCAGTTTTAACCACTGGACCGCCAGGGAAGTCCCAAGGGGAGGTTTTTCTTTAACTGCCAATCAGCACATTAAAGAGAAAAATTCCTGAGTGTTTATTACATGTAAAACACTGTGTTATGAACATGTGCAGTGCAGACATGATTAGTGGCCTTAAAGAGAGGTCTTCCAATCCTTAATGTGCCTTCATCTCCCACATAACATGTTGTGTACAAGATAACCCTTGTCCTATTGCTTACATAGAATGGTTCTTTTTTTAAAAAAAAAAAGACAACAAAAAAGCTGCCAGGCTCGAGGGTTTTATCACTGTTAACTAACTGTATTCCTCCCAGCTCTACAGTCACATCAGTTTGCACTGCTCAGTACTGAATAGGTTTTTGTCCTACTCAGATCATTAAGCCAGGCTTTCCGAGGGCACTCAGGCAAACAGATCTATGAAGTGAGTTTCCATAAGAACTGAATAAATGCACTGTCTACTATCATTTTCATACAGATATCATGGTGACAATCACCAATGGCAAAAATAATGCATTTTCACAATACTTTAGAGTGAACTTTCATATATATTCCCTAATCCTAACAATAGGTATTACTGCCCTTAGCATTATTTTCACCATTTTACAGATGATAAAAATTAAGGCTCAATTGTATGGATGTACTATATTTAACCAGATCTGCATTGATAAGTATCTTGGCTATATAAGGGGAATGCTTTTGTAGGGTTGTCGTTGCTATTGTTGTTTGTGGGTACAAAACACTGCTGCGATGCAAATGCCTGTAATTTTGTTTTACATATTTCTGAACATGTACCTCCAAGAAGAGCTGGGTCAAATTGTATGTTTTTAAATGTTAACAAGTGTCCTTTAAATGTTGATTTAAAAAAATTAAGGCTGGGGATTTCCCTGGTGGTCCAGTGGTTAAGACTCTACTTTCTAATCAGAGGGTGCAGGTTACATCCCTGGTCAGGGAGCTAAGATCTCACATGCCTAGAGGCCAAAAACCCAAAACATGAAACAGAAGCAATACTGTAACAAATTCAATAAAGGCTTAAAAAAAAAAAAAAAAGACATTACTTCTGTTTCAGTCCTGCTTAAAAAAAAAAAAAAATTAAGGCTCAGAGAGTTCTCATCTGAGGTCGTGCTTAAAACAGAACAGGACTGAATCTCAGGTCTATAGACCCCTATATTTCATTCTACTCTGCCCAAACTTTTTTTTTATAGTTTCAAAAATGAAGCATTTACACCTGCAGACTTACCAAGCAGCCAGCTCTCTTTGTGCATCCCAGCTTCGAACTGACTGCTGAGAGAAGACTGCTGCAGTACAGCACAGTCCTGGAGGCTCCCCGGCCAGTTTGTCTCCACAGTCATCAGTGCCCCTCTGATGTCACACACCATGAGGCAGTTTAAAGAATGAAGACCTTTGCGGTTCACATAGGAAAGGTCTTCAGCATTTGGTGCCTTGATTGCCACATGGACACAGTCAACCACCCCTATGACCCCTGGCATCCCTGCCAACCCATAGAATTCATCCTTCAGAGCCTGCACGGAGGCGTCATCAGCTGGAAAGCGGATGAACTGCGAAGCTCTTTCCACAAGCGCTTCGGTGACATTGGCAACACATCGACTCATAGATGCCTGACTGATTCCAATAGTATCTCCCATCCGAGTCTGGAAGGAACCTGAGGTATAGAAGCCCAGTGCTGCAAGGATCTGTGTCTCTGGGCTAATAGCCCTGGATCTCTGAGTAGGTCTAGAAAGACTGGCCCCCAAGAGCTCCACCAAGTAATAAATGAACTGTCGAGGAAACCCATACATGGACATCAAGTATTCATCTGTCACATCATCCAGCTTAAAGCGGTCCAATGTGCGGTGACCTCGGCCATATAGCAAGAGATCACAGTCAAGTACTGTTATTGGTATAGCCATGGTACATGTAACTGTTGTCTCGCCTTCCCTCTGCTACTTTTCCTGAACTCTTCCCACTGAAGATGTTGGTGCAAGAAGGTATTTAAGGAAGTGTCAGAATTCAACAGCTAACCATCATTTAAATGGTTCTGGCATTTATAATCTTCTCTCTGTAAAGGTTAAAGAAAAAAACAAAAAACATTAGAAACCTACCAAAGACTTTAAAGTGATTCAGGGGCTTCCCTGGCGGTCCAGTGGTTAAGACTTCGCCTTCCAAGGCAGGGGGTGCGGGTTTGATCCCTGGTGGAGGAGCTAAGATCCGACATGCCTTGCGGCCAAAAAACCAAAAACATAAAAAAACAAAAACAAAAAAAACCAGAAGCAGTATTGTAACAAATTCAATAAAGACCTTAAAAATCATCCACATCAGGGCTTCCCTGGTGGCGCAGTGGTTGAGGGTCCACCTGCAGATGCAGGGGACGCGGGTTCGTGCCCCGGTCCGGGAAGATCCCGCATGTGGCGGAGCGGCTGGGCCCGTGAGCCATGGCCGCTGAGCCTGCGCGTCCGGAGCCTGTGCTCCGCAGCGGGAGAGGCCACAACAGTGAGAGGCCCGCGTACCAAAAAAAAAAAAAAAGGTGCTATAACTGTAACTCGGTTTTTCTCCACTAACTCATGGCAATACAACAGGCTTGCTTTGGTATGAAGGAGAATGGGAGCTGAATTTTGGTGGCTCATTTAATGCCTGGCATTTGCATTGGGAAGAACAAAAGATTAATGGAGGTGATGGCATAATTATCCACAAAGTAAAAGAGGTCTGCTCCTAACTATACAGGCCACGAAGCAGCTGACGTAAGTCATAGCTACCCAGGACAGGGATTAGTCACGGCAGGATTCATTACCCAAAGCCCTCTGGCTCCACCTGATAAGTAAGGGGTAAGAGATGGGGGTGGGGAGGGGGGAGTGTCGTTGTTCAAACTAGTCTAACAAGGGAAGAAGGGGCAAAAAACCGCCCACGACCCAGGCTGGTAGACGGGAGATTCTGTGTTGTAACAAAAGCGTTTCCCCTCACCCCAAGAAATCCAAATCGTGAGGCTGAGGGCAAGGAAGTAGGGAAGACCAGATAGGTTGGAAGGAAGGCGCAAAAGAAGAGGCTGGGAGAGCTAGGGCTGAGAGGACACTCCACCTCTAAGGCTTTTAAAAAGATGTCTTAGAAATGAATACGGAAGTGTGATTGCCCCGGCCACTCAAAGTCAGCCGAGGCCGCTCACCCACCTCTCGGCGGCTGCCAGATTACCAGCCGCACTTCCCACCCACCCAGCCGAGTCCGGCCCTCCTCCGGAACCGGCGGCCGAGCACAAGCCGCCACGGCACTCTCTGTAGGCACCGCCCTCTCGCGTCACCGCCCGCCCCAAGCCGTGTCCTCACTGCAGCTGCCGCCGCAACCTGCGATTCGCCGGCGCACATTCCACACAAGGCCCAAAGGTTCACGCTCTTTCAAAGACCGCCTCTTTACGCCTTTGTCTTCTGAGACGCTTGAAGAGATTGGTGAATCAGACCTACATGGTAAGGAAACCAGTTTTTATGGGAACGTCAAAGAGGAAAGAGATTAAGTAGGTCATCCATACTGTGCCGAAAGGGCGGCTGAGGTTAGATAGCTGTATTTCCCCCATAGCCCTCTTCCTCCCACCGCCGTCACCGAAGCGGATGAAAACAAACAGTAACGATGGCGGCGCCGGGAAGCGACCGGCTGCTGGGCTGAAGGCAGGAGTGATCACTTGAGCTGTGAGGGAAGCCCTGAAGAGCGCCTGTAGACGTGAGTGCGACAACTCGCGCAGTCTTGGGAACGAAACTCCCGGGGCCTGCGAGCCACGAGGCTCCTGGGGCGTGAGGTATTATCTGCGACCCGTGCTGTCAGTGCAGCTCCGGAGCGCGGAGCTCTCAGCCAGGAGGCGCAGCTGGCCGGCCCCAGGCCCCGGCCTCCGTAATGAGAGCCCCGAGCCACTCTCTGTGTCGCAGCTTCACAGGTACTAACTTTAGGGGGGATACCCCCGGATCTCTCAGCGCCCCCGGGTGGGAGGCTGTGGACCTGCGGCCTGCGGCCTGTCGGGTACGTCCTGGCGAAGCCGAAGCCTATTAGCTGTAGGTCAGTCCCCCTAAGCTTTCTTTGGGAAGTCGGGTTACTGTAGGCTTCATTGGCCCTTGATCATTCCCAGTCCTTACAGAGATGCCCAGAGCTTTCGACTCTGCTTTCTCAGCTCTTTGGGTTAAAGGCATTTTGGAAGGAATTTGTGGGCCCATAACTCTGTGGTTGGGTACCAGTATGAATGAGATAGGTTTTCATTCAATCAAGATTTGTTGAGTGCCAAATATGTACTCCGCGTGTAGGTGAGGGTGACTGTTGACTAGTGCAAAAAGGGACCCAAGGTTCACGACTCTCTTACTGGCAGTGGAATGACCTGTGGAAACCTGCGATCCATTCTCATTAAGTAAATCTCTGGGTAAGTGGCTAAGCACCTTCTTGGATTCATCACTAACTCATCTCAGTTTTCACTTTCTCACTCAGTTATTTACCAAGTTTTTCTGGTCAATTCAGTGTAGCGTTTCACTTTTAGTATTCCTTCCTCTCTGGCCATCCCACAGCCAGAGAGAGAGGGGTGGAGGGCGGGGGAATGGATGTGAATGAACGAATATTTAAAGAACAAAAGTGCCTATTTTTTCATTACACTTACTTTAAAAGTCATCTCCTAAGGTGGTAGAATTTATTGAACACCTTCAATGGGAGATGTGCAATAATAAGAAACAACAGGTCCTTTCTTTACACTAAATTAACTCCAGGTTATTGTGTGTTGTTTTATGTGTTAGTCCTTTCATGTGTGGATATCATGGCTCCAATTAAATTATATGTTTTTGTTTGTTTCTTTCAACTCCATTTTTCAGCCGAGCAGAAGTCTTGTAAAGTGCTTGTGGAAGGGAATCCTGAGTTAATATTTTTCATACCCAGGGGATGATGAATAAGTGATGAAGCAAAGGTCATATGTATTGATCTGTGTAGTAAAATGCATGTAGTTAATTCTCCTGCTGTTTTCAAATTGTACCCCTTTGGGTCGGAAGTTAAGATGGCTATGGCAACTTTTGAGATTTACATTTCATAAAAATTGCTATTTCTTTACTTACACCTAACAGTTCTTATCGTTTGTATTTTTTTTCCCTCAAGTGGAAACTGCAGATCAAAAACTGCAGATCTTCAGCTACTAAATACTCCAAATTATATTGTTTTATTTAAGGACTAAAAATCAGCTGGACACAATTCAGTCCTGCCATATACGCGTACTGGAATTGTACCGTATGGAGGCGGGGGCAAGAAATCTCTTTTTCCATTGTCTTTCCTGCTTGCATCCACCCAGCTGCATCAGCTTATGACCTCCATGACTCAGAGCAGGGTGTCCATAGCCTAAATGCAAAAAGAAGCCTAAGACATCAACATTGAGCTTCCAAAGACATGAGTCCTACTACATGAGTGAGTTTTCAAAGATAATTTTGACTAATCAGAAAGTGCAACCACTATAGAACTTATTGCTGTCACTTGATAAGGTTCATTACCAAAGCTCTGCAATTATATTTTGTTCCATTGGGAGTGGAAGTTATTTATTTTGGAATTTTTATCTGGAGGGAACTTATTTAATCTTAGTAATGCTTGGAAATCCCTAAAACTTTTACTTTTTAAACACTTTTTACGTTATTATAGAAGAGATGAAAATGACATTCATAACACTGTGGTTGGAGCACTACATTCCTCACTCTATGACCCTTTATTATTCAAATTAAGTTTTTTGGTTTTTGGTTTTTTAAAATTATTTTTTTGGTACGCGGGCCCCTCACTGTTGTGGCCTCTCCCGTTGCGGAGCACAGGCTCCGGACGCGCAGGCTCAGCGGCCATGGCTCACAAGCCCAGCTTCTCTGCGGCATGTGGGATCTTCCTGGACCAGGGCACGAACCCGTGTCCCCTGCATCGGCAGGCGGACTCTCAACCACTGCGCCACCAGGGAAGCCCTGTTTTTATTTATTTAAAAAAATATTTATTTATGGGACTTCCCTGGTGACGCAGTGGTTAAGAATTCGCCTGCCGATGCAGGGGACATGGGTTTGATCCCTGGTCCAGGAAGATCCCACATGCCGTGGAGCAACTAAGCCCATGCGTCACAACTAGTGAGCCTGTGCTCTAGAGTCCATGAGCCACAACTACTGAGCCTGCATGCTGCAACTACTGAAGCCCGCGTGCCTAGAGCCCGTGCTCCGCAACAAGAGAAGCCACTGCAGTGAGAAGCCCGGGCACTGCAATGAAGAGTAGCTCCTGCTCACCACAACAAGAGATAGACCACGTGCAGCAACAAAGACCCAACACAGCCAAAAATGAATATGAAAAATTTAAAAAAACTTTATTTATTTGGCTGCACTGGGTATTAGCTGCAGCACGCAGGATCTTCATTGCCGCCTGCAGGATCTTTAGTTGCAGCATGCACGATCTAGTTCCCTGACCAGGGATCGAACCCAGGCCCCCTGCATTGGGAGCGAGGAATCTTAACCACTGGACCATCAGGGAAGTCCCTGGCTTTATTTTTTAATGGAAGAAAAGTATAGAAACTCACTGAGTAAGAAATTCAGGCTATTCAGCTAATATTTGAACTACTGTATTGCTTAAGATTTTTTTGGCTTGTATGTTGACTTTAGAGTCTTAAAATATGTATACTTTACTAAAAGTTTATTCTTGGAAAAAGCTTGCCTAAACTTTATATGTGGATAATTTAGAAGTAATTTCCAACTTGGGGTGTTGAGTAAAATAAATTTCCATAGGGCCTCATTTTTTCATGCATGGATTTAATAGAAGAGAGGGTGCACGGGGTTACTGGTCCTTGCCTCCTCTTTGTCAAATTGTGGAGAGCAGTAAAAACTGCAGGTAGGGCTTCCCTGGTGGCGCAGTGGTTGGGAGTCCGCCTGCTGGTGCAGGGGGCGGGGGTTCGTGCCCCGGTCCGGGAGGATCCCACGTGTCGCGGAGCGGCTGGGCCCGTGGGCTGTGGCCGCTGGGCCTGTGCGTCTGGAGCCTGTGCTCCGCAACGGGAGGGGCCGCAGCAGTGAGAGGCCCGCGAGTACAGCAAAAAAAAAAAAAAAAAAAACTGCAGGTAGTCCCTGACAGGATAAAGGCAGTGTATGCAAAGGGAGAAATGCAGAGGAGGCTAACTAGACCTCTATGACCAAGGGGAAAAAGAAACTTTTCTTGGGAATTCCTCAAAGTCCAGTGGTTAAGACTCCATGCTTCCACCGCAGAGGGTCACGGGTTTGATCCCTGGTCAGGGAACTATGATCCTGCATGCTGAGTGGTGCACGCTGCCCCCCCCACTCCACCAAAAACAACAACAACAACAACAACAACAACTTGAAGTTTGGGTTTTAAATCTTAAAACGATTTAAAATCCTTAAAGGAATGTAAAATTAGTTTTGAATCTTTAAAAAGATTTTAAATCCCTTAAGAGGATGTAAAATTAATTTTAAATAATTGTTTTTAACTGTAGAGTAAATGTGAGCCAGTTTGTTGAGAAAGCCTCTAAATACCAGTATAGGTGGCACAAGAAATTTGCTTTTGCCCTGGTGGTGTCCCCCATATGCCCTTGGTTACAAGAGAAGGGAGAAGATTGTGAATCACCACTACATAGAAAAACAACTCAACATGCACAGTCTGTCAACAGTATCTTAGTAAAAATAAAGGTAAATAAAGAATGTATAGAAGTGATAACCCAGTATTCTTATTTTGGAAAATACTGTTATCACTCTTGACTTTTGATTCATACAAATATGAAAGAAATAGAGTTAAAAATCATATTATTCTTTCCAGGCTTTCCAGGGTGGTTTGTCGCCACCCTCACCTTCCTCCTGTATTGCCCGGAGCTATTATGTCATTAGGAGAGATTATGTAGAGAAATACTTGTGGAGGTTTAAATGCCCTGTTTTAAATATAAGCTTAAGGGTGTTTTTATGCTTTAATCTATTTCTGTTGGAATTTTCAAGAAATCGGATATTGGCCTTATGTATTCTTTAGACTGGTTTTTAAATTGTTCCTTAGTTAATCAAACACAGCTTTTGTCTTTTATCTTTATTCCCACTTCCCATTTTCTTTTGGTTTACTTTACTTTCTGGTTTCTTAAATCTCTTATTTGAGATTTTTTTTTTTAAATTATAAAGACTATAAGTTTTCCTCTGAATTCTTCTTTTGTTGTGTCTCATTTGTTGTCAAATGTTCTTCATTTTGTTAATTTCTAGATCGTTTGTAACTGGTTTTTATTTCAGTGTTTATTATAAAAAGCTTCCTAGTGTATACACGGTTAACTTTTTATTATGTTTCTAGTTTATTGAAATATGGGCAATAACATCTTGGAAAAAAATTTTTTTAATGGTCAAGAACATGATCAGTTTGTGGTGTCCCTTGAACCTAAGAGAATAATGTGAAAGGTAGAGTTAGATAACTAAGAGCTTTATTGAGGATCTCATATGTGGCAAGTACTCTTTACAGGAACTATCTCATTTAATCCTCACCACAACCCTATGAGAAAGGAATCTGAAGTACAGAAAGATTGAGTGACTCGCACTATATGCCACCATATATTTATATATATATATATATATATATATATGAATGACTTGTTTTTATTATTCAAATTCTCAAAAATTTTTTATATCTACTTGATATATCAAAGAGGTATGTTGAATCTTCAGGTATAGTTTTGGTTTTATCAAGCTCTGCTAGTATCTCTAGGAATTTTTGCTTTATGTATTTTATTGCTATATTGCTTACATGTACAGGTTTATGGCTATCATATTTTCAGAGATTATCGTTACTGAATGTCCCTTTTAGTCTCATTTCATCACTTCTGGTCTGGAATTGTCATAAATATCGACACTTCTACTTTCTTTTTCTTTTTTTTTAATGTATTTATTTTATTTTTGGCTGCGTCGGGTCTTCATTGTGCGCGGGCTTTCTCTAGTTGCTGCGAGCGGGGGCTACTCTTTGTTGCAGTGAGCAGGCTTCTCATTGTGGTGGCTTCTCTTGTTGCGTAGCACAGGCGCTATGCGCGCAGGCTTCAGCAGTTGTGGCACGTGGGCTTCAGTATTTGTGGCTCGCGGGCTCGAGAGAGCAGGCTCAGAAGTTGTGGTGCATGGGCTTAGCTGCTCCACGGCATGCGGGATCTTCCCAGACCAGGGCTCGACCCTGTGTGCCCTGTATTGGCAGGCGGATTCTTAACCACTGCACCACCAGGGAAGGCCCTGCTTTATTTTTGTTTTCTTTCTTTCTTTTTTTTTTTTTTTGCGGAGCACAGGCTCCGGACGCACAGGCCCAGCGGCCATGGCTCACAGGCCCAGCCGTTCCACGGCATGTGGGATCTTCCCGGACCAGGGCACGAACCCATGTCCCCTGCATCGGCAGGCAGAGTCAACCACTGTGCCACCAGGGAAGCCCTCTTTCTTTTTTCTTCCTCTTTCCCCCCTCCCTCCCAAGTGAGTGTATCTCTGCTTTCTTCTTTATTTTCAGACTTTCTTTGTAACTCTTTTGGTAGAAGACTATTTCAGTTGTTTAAACTTTTCCATTCTGTTTCTCATTTGTCTGCAAAGAACTTTCTAAATGGAAAAAAAGATCTTTATGATTTACTAATTCTGATGCCTAGAAAGTGGGGAAATTATAGTTTTGTTCTCTTTACCCTTGAACTTGTACCTAACTGGTTTTTTTGGGGGGGTGGGGTTGTTTTATGGCTGCACCACCCACCTTTCGGGATCTCAGTTCCTGATCAGGGATTGAACCTGTGCGCCCTGCAGTGGAATCACAGAGTCCTAACCATTGGACCGCCGGGAACGCCCTTAACTGTTTTTTCTTATTAACTGTTCCTGATTTGCCATACTCAGCTTTTAAGCCTGAATCCAGAACATTTAAAAACTGTTAAAAATTGGAAAGCATAATTATTTTTTCAGTAATTGATGTTAATTAACTTTTCCCAGTTTTAGGGGCTGGAGATATTATCTGGGGTCATTTTTGTATAATCTCTTACCAAATTATTCAGTTGTTTCTTTGAAAATATTTGCTCTTTCCTTCCTTTATTGACTGCCTCACCTTAATCCAGTGCTATCACCAACTCTCTTCTGGATTACTGAAATGGCTTCCTAGCTGGTCTTCCTGCCTCTAATCCCTTTATTTCATCTCCCCCTCTCTATATTCAGATTAATGTCCCTAAATTTTTACCTATAGAAGAATCTGCATTGACTCCCTACTATAATCTATTGTTATTCTCTTTTGCTCACTTTTATGTTTCCCTACTAATCTGGCTGGATCATACTTACCTACTTTTTATACATTTTTGTTCTCTGTCCAAATTCTCAATTTTGTGCTTCATTTAATTGAACATATTAAGCATAGTAATTTTAAGGTCTGTGTCTGATAACTGTTAATGTGTTTCTAATATCTTTCAGATTTTGATCATTTGTGTTTGTCTCCTTGAGTGCCTGGTTTACTTTAACATGTGCCAGAAATTGTATATGAAAAATTATAGAGATAATTTATGGGTTAGGACAACATTATTTTCTTCCAGGGAGAAATTACCTGTGTTTCTGGCAGAGGCTAAGGGCAGACCTTATTCTACACTGTTGAAGCTGAGTGATGTGTAAAATTTTTCATAATAAAATCTTTTTAAAATTAGCTTGAAGTCATACAAATTACAACTACATTTGTCTTCTGAGAGAAGAACTATCCATTGTTTTTGTAAATTAAAAAAAAACCTTAAAGAATACAGCATTAGCCTATTTATCTGGGTTGTATATTATGGATTAAAAGGGAAAGGAGTAACAAGGAAATACTTGGAGAAAAAAGAAAAAAAAAAAGACCCATTCATAATGTCTGTCATCTCCATACTCATTATATACCCTAATCTTAAAATTAAGCCATTACCAAATGTAAAATGGCATGGCTGCCTTGGAAAACAGTTTGGCAGTTCCTCAAAAAAATTAAATGTTGAATCACCATATGATCCAGCAATTTCATTTGTAGGTATATACCCAAGAGAATCATATGTTAACACCAAAACTTACCCATGAGTGTTCTCAGGAATATTATTCACAGTAGCCAAAAAGTGGAGACAACTTAGATGCCCATCACTTGATGAGTCAATTAACAAAATGTAGTCTGCCAATTCAGTGGAATATTATTCAGCCATAAAAAGGAATGAAGTACTGACACATGCTAAAATACAGAGTGAACCTTGAAACATGCTAAGTGAAGGAAGCAAGTCACAAAAAGGTGACATAGGATTTCCTTTATGTGAAACTTCCAGAATAAGCAAGTCCATAGCAATAAAGCCTACTAGTAGTTGCCAAGGACAGGGAGAAGGGGAAGGGGAGTGATGGATAACAGATGTGGGATTTCTTTTCAATGTGATAAAAATGTGGTGATGGTTGCACATCCTTGTGAATATACTAAAAAGCACTGAATTGTACACTTTAAAATGGTAAATTTTATGGTATGTGAATTATAACTCTGTTAAGAAAAACTATATAAAGTGATTCTTTAAAAAATTTTAACCTACTGCCTTAACATTCTAAGTCAACGTGTTTAACAAGTTCGTAAATAAGTGTATTTCTTCTTAGCTTGCCCAGTCTCCTATCTCAGATGTGTAGTCTCTCACATTGTCTTGTTCTTTTGAGTTCTTGGTGTTTTATTTCCATGTGCAATCTGCAGATTTTTAAATTCTGAGTTCATCTAGCTAAAAGTTGGAAGGAAGGGTTATGAATGGCCTGGCAGTAGGCTGTTGATGATCCAAGTCTGTGAAAGCTTCTCTCAGGCCTCCTTCGGGCTTCCTTCTGCCTGTTTCTAGGAGTTTCAGTGGTTTTGGACAAGTTTTTAGGTTAATTTCTTGGCTTTTTGTTTCCTTACCATCCATGTAGGTAGTGTAATTTTGGATCTTATATCTGTGTACCTTACTGATGTATTCTTTTGAAGGTTTGAGAGTAACTTCCCCACCTCCCAACCTTGCCATGATAGATGGCAAAGCTCTTCATTGCTTCTCTAGGATTCTTCTGGCCTCTGATCAAGAAGCACTTGGCTCTGGGGTTTTCTGCAGGGGAGGTTTCTACCTGCCCATAAGCTTGAGGTATATTCCCTCACACCCCACTCTTTTTTTTTTTTTTTTCACACCCCACTCTTGTTCTCATGTGTTCATTATAAGAATCTGACCTTGCTCTCCATAAACCTCAGCTCCCTGGCATCAATTTTCCCTTGTATCTATGGCTTTAACTTACCTTTTTTTCTGGAACCTGGGATGTTTCAATCTTTCTGGTTTAGCTGCGTATCAAAACCTTTTTATTGTCATATCTTATTTGCATTTTTATGTACCTGTAGTGGGCAGGGGTGGGGTGTGACTGATAACATTAGTTCAGTCCACATTGTTGTTGGATGTCCTCCGAGTTTTGAACTCATATCTGACATGGTGCAGTGCATTGAACTCCTTGTCTCCTTCACTCTCATGAAAGCCCCAACTTTCATATACTCTTCACCTACATTCATGCATTGTTCTCTGTAGGCCACATTGCTTTACTTCTTTCTGTATGTATCACATACTGTATAATAGAACAACGCAGGATTTCTTACTTTTTTCTTTTCCTCTGGACTCTTGAGAAAAGTTACTTGTATCTCTTAAGACAAGAACATTGAACAGGGGCTTCCCTGGTGGCGCATTGGTTGAGAGTCCGCCTGCCGATGCAGGGGACGTGGGTTTGTGCCCCGGTCCGGGAGGATCCCACATGCCGCGGAGTGGCTGGGCCCGTGAGCCATGGCCGCTGAGCCTGTGCGTCCGGAGCCTGTGCTCCGCAGCAGGAGAGGCCACAGCAGTGAGAGGCCCGCGTACCGCAAAAAAAAAAAAAAAAAAAAAAAGAACATTGAACAAAGTGTAATTGTATCAAATTCAGGAAATTTAATATTGATGCAATACTGGTTATGTAGTGTACAGTCAATTTTCAAATGTTGCCAAATTGTTTCAATACCCTCCTTTATAGCAACTTAAAAAAAAAGTCCTGGGTTAAGCATTGTATTTAGTTGTCATACTCCTATTGCCTTTACTCTAAAACAGTTCTTCAGACTTTTTCTCTCATAAGATTGACTTTTTTGAAGAGTACAAGTCCATTATTATGTAAAATGCCCTGTCTTTCAATATAAGCTCATCTGATTGCTTCCTCATGGTTAGATTTGGGTTATACAGTTTTTTTTTTTTTTTGGCTGCGTTGGGTCTTCATTGCTGTGTGCGGGCTTTCTCTACTTGCGGTGAGCGGGGGGCTACTCTTCATTGCGGTGCGCGGGCTTCTAATTGCGGTGGCTTTTCTTGTTGCAGAGCACGGGCTCTAGATGCGTGGACTTCAGTAGTTGGGGCACACAGGCAGAGTAGTTACGGCTCGTGGGTTCTAGAGTTCAGGCTCAGTAGTTGTGGCGCACGGGCTTAGTTGCTCCGTGGCATGTGGGATCTTACCGGACCAAGGTTCAAACCCATGTCCCCTGCATTGGCAGGTGGATTCTTAACCACTGCACCACCAGGGAAGCCCCTATACAGTTTTAATGTAAAAGCTACATAAGTGACATGTCCTTCTCCCTATATCACATCAAGAGGATGTAATGTCAGTTTTTCAGTTGTTGGTATGTTTCTTTGATTACTTTGTTAAGATTGTGTTCATCTGACTTCTCTTTGTAATTAATAAGTCAGTAAGCAGGAAGACTGCGTGAAAATTTGTTGGCAAAAGGTATATTTACAGTGGTTTTATCATCCACTGGTGATTTGCTTGAACCAGTTATTCCTGTGTGATTTTTTTTTTTTTTTTTGGCCGCGCCACACGGCTTGTGGGATCTTAGTTCCCTGACCAGGGATTGAACCCAGGCCACAGCAGTGAAAGCTCCGAGTCCTAACCACTGGACCGCCAGGGAACTTCCAAAATGGTGGTTTTCCTAAATCTTTATTTATTATACATTTACTAAGTGGCAATTTACTGTGAAGAAGTATTCTTTTCCCCTCACTTATTGTACAACTGCCTTTGAAACCAGTGTTGGAGAAAATGTGAAAATTCTTGCTGTAGAATAATGACTACGGCAAGAAAAGATTATCTCTGCTCTTCCACTGTTAGTTGAAGAAGCAAATGTAAAATTGTCAGTTTTAATTTCAGTGTTCCCCAAACTTTTACATATTGCATGACAAACATGAGTTTAAAAACACTTTATGGGGGGCTTCCCTGGTGGCGCAGTGGTTGAGAGTCCGCCTGCCGATGCAGGGGACACGGGTTCGTGCCCGATCCGGGAAGATCCCATGTGCCGCAGAGCGGCTAGGCCCGTGAGCCATGGCCTCTGAGCCTGCACGTCCGGAGCCTGTGCTCCGCAACGGGAGAGGCCACAACAGTGAGAGGCCCGCATACCTCAAATAAAAAACAAACAAACACTTTATGGGTATAAAGTGTTATTTAAACACTTATCAGTCTTGAAAATAATGTTGTGCTGAGCATTTGTCAGCAAGTTTGTTTTTTTAATTGCAGGCAGAATGTCCTGTTATCTCTGTAATAGTTTTGAGGTTACTGTTTTGTAGAGTATGTGTGAATAGAAGTAGGCATTAAACAAATATGAAAGCAATATTGTTAATATGCCAGGAGCTGTTACTCAAAACAACTGAATTTGCTTAATAACATTCATCCTTAAGATAAATCAAGGAAACTTTAACTCTTCAATATTAGATTAGTTCTGTGTATAAATTTGCTTTTCAAAAAACTAAGGTTGTCTAAGAGAACTAGAAGACAAGCTACAGACTGGGAGAAAATATTTGCAAAAGATATATCTTTTAAATATATATATTTTTATTTATTTGGTCTTAGTTGTGGCGTGCGGGATCTTCGTTGCAGTGTGCGGGATCTTTAGCTGTGGCATGTGGGATCTAGTTCCCTGACCAGGGATCAAACCCAGGCTCCCTGCATTGGGAGTACCTAGTCTTAGCCACTGGACCACCAGGGAAGTCCCAAAAGGGGTATCTTTTAGGATAATGAGTTGCCATCTCACACCTATTAGAATGGCCAAAATCCAAAAACACTGACAACACCAAATGCTGGAGAGATCATGAAGCACTGGGAATTCTCACTCATTGCTGGTGGGAATGCAAAATGGTTCAGCCACTTTGGAAGACAGTTTGATGGTTTCTTATAAAATAAACATACTTTTACCGTATGATCCAACAGTTGCACTCCTGTAACTCACCCAAAGGAGTTGAAAACTTGTTTTCAGCAGGAGATTGGAGGCTTCTCTGGAGAAATTAAGTGTCTTTGGAGGGAAAAACCTCTATATATTGACACTTGAGGTTTCTTTCCATAGAAAAAAGGGTGAGGCTGCGCCCAGCTTGTTCCTGATGACCCTCTTTGAGCCCTACCAGTTTACCAGCCTCACTCATATACCCTGAGTTTCTGGCTTTTTGGTGCCTCATGCTCAGATGTGAATGGGACAGCCAAGGATCACCAGTCACTTGATGGAAGTGCCCATTGTGGCTGCCAGTATTTTTCAAGCTTAGTGAGGAAGCGGGCTCAAGAGGTGGGAGAGGGAGTGTCTCATAAGGACTTTGATAACTGGCCTTCCCTGGTGGTGCAGTGGTTGAGAGTCCGCCTGCTGATGCAGGGGACGTGGGTTCGTACCCCGGTCTGGGAAGATCCCGCCTGTGGCGGAGCGGCTGGACCCGTGAGCCGTGGCCGCTGAGCCTGCGCGTCCGGAGCCTGTGCTGCGCAACGGGAGAGGCCACAACAGTGAGAGGCCCGCGTACCGCAAAAAAAAAAAAGACTTTGATAACCAAAGTTCACCATGTTTTTGATTCACTGTTTCTAAAAAGTTAATGTCCAGTCCTTTTTATTTTCCTTATTTATTTTAATGTTTTTTTACTTTTTAAAATTGAGGTATAATTTACAATATTATATTAGTTTCAGGTATGATAAAATTTTTTTATAGATTATACTTCATTTATATTTATCCTAAAATATTGGCTACTGGGCTTCCCTGGCGGTCCAGTGGTTAAGACTCCATGCTCCCAATGTAGGGGGCATGGGTTCAATCCCTGGTTGGGGAATAAAGATCCCACATGCCGCATGGCACAGCCAAAAAAATAAATTAAATAAATGTAAAATATTGGCTACATATTCTTGTAGGTGATTGATGGGTTGATTGATTGTTAGTCAGCAACTTTTCATAGCTTATTTATTTTATACATAGCAGTTTATATCTCTTAATCCCCTACCTCTATCTTGCCCCCCCTTCCCTCTCCCCACTGGTAACCACTAATTTTTTCTATCTATGAGTCTGTTTATGTTTTGTTATATTCATTCATTTGTGTTTTTTTTAGATTCCACATATAAGTGGTAATGTACAGTATTTGACTTTATCATTTATTTCACTAAGTGTAATACCCTCCAGGTCCATCATGTTGTTGCAAATGGAAAATTTTCATTCTCTTTTGTGCCTGAGTAGTATTCCTTTGTGTGTGTGTGTGTGTGTACACACACACACACACACACCCCCCATGCTAGTGGTAGAGGGAGGATTCCAAAATGGTGATTGCACCAGTGTCCATGTGGTAGAACAAGCTCCCAAAAATGGCTGCCACAAGTATCTATGTCCCCAGGGTGAACTCCAGTTGCCTTCTGCCTCTCCAGGAGACTCTTCAAGATCAGCAGGTAGTTCTGACCCAGGCTCCTCTGAAATTACTACTTCTGCCTTAAAGGTCCCGGCACATATGAGAGTTTGTGTGCCCTTTAAGAGATTCCATTCTATTTCCCACAGCCGTCTGGTGCTCCCAGATGTAAGCTCCACAGGCCTTCAAAGCCAAACAAACATTCTGGGGGCTTGTCTTCCTGGCATAGGACTCCCAAGCTGGTTAGTCCAATGTGGGACTCAGACCGCTTGCTCCTTGGGGAGAATCTCTGCAATGGTAATTATTCTTATGTTAGTGGGTTCCTCAACCCGGGGCATGGATTGTGACTGTGTTGGGACTCCCCACTCTTACCCATCTTATTGTGGTTCCTTCTTGATATCTTTAGTTGTAGAAGATCTTTTCTGGTAGGTTAGGGTTAGTTAGGGTCAGGGTCTTTTTCCTCAATAGTTGTTCTGTACATAATTGTAAATTTTGTGAGAGGAGGTGAGATCAGGGTCTTCCTACTGCACCATTTGGGGACCTCCCAATGTGCAGCCTTCTAACGTTAGGAAGGAAGCGCAGTTCTGGTCTGAGTGGGGTCATGGAGTGGGTGTAGGGCTTAGAGTGGGGTCTAACTGCTTCTTCCGTGGACTTTCAAATAATCCTCCTGTTTTCAGCCCCATCTGCCACCCTACTTTAGTAGCTACCTGGTGACTAATTCCTTAGACTTTCTTAGGTTCTTTGGTTCAGAAGAGCTTTCTTTGTTTAGGGTTTCTCCCACTGCTGGCTTGGATATCAGCTGTGCTCTGCTTAGTCAGTTATGTATTCCTTCTACCTTCCCGAACTTTGATGTTGTTATCTCTTGTCTGTGTGTATGCTTTTTAAGCCCTCCACCCTTTTTTTAGGAGTGAGCAGAAATAAACATTGAACCTTTATCCTTTACCAGTCTGTTTACTTTTTCCCCCCAATATTTTGTTGACATCTTTCATTGTTATTTCTTCTTCTGGGTTTATTTATAGCTTTTATATTTCTGTGCTTTTAATTGAGGATTGGGAAAGTAGTTGAGATAAATGGGTTTTGTCTGCCTAAGAAGAACTTGTATTTTTAAAATTTAAAATTAGCATTTCAGTATGAAAGTAAGTAAAAGATCTAAAAAACCTGTCTATCCAGATAACTGTACTTTTCCCTTACCTGATTGTATCATTTGCACTTGAACAGTGTTGTAGAATCTTCTGTCTAGTATGTGGGAGTTGGTGATTTTCTACAACCATTACATAATAATGGGAAACTTTATTTATTTAGTAATGGCATCTTTTTTTCTTTTTCTGTGTGTGTTAAAATACAAGCAACAGAATTTTACCATCTTAACCATTTTTGAGTGTGCAGTTCAGCAGCATTAAATACATTCACATTGCTGTGCAGCCTTCACTATCATCCGTCCCCATAACTTTTCATCTTGTAAAACTGAAACTCTGCCTATTAAATAGCAACTCCCCATTCTCTCTTCCCCCCAGCCCCTGGCAACCACCATTATACTTTCTGTCTCTACGATTTTGACTACTCTAAGTACCTCATATAAGTGGAATCATACAGTATTTGTCTTTTTGTGACTAGTTCTTTTCACTTTAGCATAATGTCCTCAAAGTTCATCCATGTTGTAGCATGTGTCAGAATTTCCTTCCTTTTTAAGGTGGAATAATATTTCATTGCATGTATATACCACATTTTGCTTATCCATTCTATTTTCAGATAATTGTTTAAAAACATTTTAGTTTGGCACAAGTCTGCACATGTTCTAAACACTGTGGGAACCTGACAGAATTATTTGTTGTTATGAACTTCTGTTAATGAAAATGATGTGTAGAGAATGTTGCTAAATTGAAATTGCTAATCAAGGTCCAGTAAATAGTTTTTGTTATTTGTTAAATGTCTTAAGCCTTCAAGAAAGGCCTTAATTAAGTGAGGTATTTCTCAGACAAGAAAAGCTACAAGTGGCAAGTCTGGGGAAATAGATTCTGATGAAACTTGAAGGGACAGCAATATTAGGAGCATTATGATTCATAAATATACTTTTGGCCTAATTAAGCCATTTTAGAGGTGACCTCTGGTAAATTTAATCAAATATATGTGGGTGGGAACCACATAGAACTTTTTGTAAATATCCAAAAATCATACATAGTAATTGGTTTATGTCCCTAAGGCAAAAAACTTTAATAAGGTAATAAGTAGCGCTGATGAGCTTGCTTATTCAACATATTAACAGGAAAGGGACATGAGATTTGAATGCTTGTGAAACCTTGCACCTCAGATTGGCACTTGAACCCATGTGCCGGAACTTGAACCCAGACAAAACCCATGGTCTTCCAACTGAGATCACACACATGGTTTCAGGACTTAATGAAGCTCAGGTTCTTGATGTCTCATAGCAGAAAGAATTCAGTGAGAGACAAAGTGATACGTAAGAAGTGGATTTATTTAGAGAGAAACACACTCCACAGACAGTGTGGGCCATCTCAGAAGGTGAGAGCGCCCTTGGGGGAAACACACTCCACAGACAAAGCGTGGGCCATCTCAGAAGGTGAGAAAGGCACCAGGGTATGGGATTGCCAGTTTTTATAGGAGTGGGTAATTTCATAGGCTAATGAGTGGGAGGAGTATTCCAGCTATTTTAGGAAGGGGTAGGGATTTCCAGGAATTGGGCCACTGCCCACTTTTTGATCCTTATGGTCCGTCTTGAAACTGTCCTGGCGCCTGTGGGTGTGTTATTTAGCTTGCTGATGTGAGCGTGTACTGAGGCTCAAGGTCTAGTGGAAGTCGACTTGTCTGTCATCTTGGACCCATTTGGTTCTAATCAGTTTACGTCATGTCCTCAGGCTATGTCATTCTTTCAAAGGTTGTGCCCTGCCTCCTTCCCTCCTATTTCACTTGCAGAAGAGTTTTCTATGTAATTGAGAGACTAGAATGCTGAGAGGTAAAGTGGCCTTGACTTAAACTAAGTGGTAACCTAAAAGCCCTACTTTGGCTTAGTCTTCTAGCAGCTGATATATTTTCTTAAAACCTGTTCCATCAAGGGTCTTTGGCAGTTATAACATGTTGGTGACAATGACTGATATGGGCAGTGGTCTGTAAAGTCTAAAGGAAAGAAAGTCACATACATTCATTGTCAACTAAGAAGGCCCTCTCTAGACTCTTGGTGGCAGAATTCCAATGTGCTTGTTTCTGAGGTAGAGAAGGATAGATGAAGCTAATAGTGGGTTGATATGATTTTATTTTCCCAAAGTAGTCTCCTTGTAGGAAAGGCAACATGTTGATCACTTGATGCTTCTTTTATCGGCAGTTTTATTTCTCAATTAATAAATTGGATTTATGGTATGTAAACTGTCTCTTGTAAGTGAAGTCCCCCAAACCTTGACTGAACTAATAAAATTAGTTTCCTGAGCATGTACATCCAAGGACTAGATCCTTGTCCAGGATCACCATTTATTTGCTAGTTTCAGTGACCAAGATCTTTCCTGAAAGTACCAGCAAGCCTCTGATCACCTTTGCAAAATCACTTTACCTATTTTCCCCGCTGACTTTGTATGTGGACTCTTGAAGATCAGACTGAGGAGTCTGCCCAAAGTTCTGGCACATAGGAGCAATATGATGACATAATGCTTTATTAGACTAGCCTTTCAGTGGTTTACCTGAAGTTTACAGTATAATCTAGAAGGAGGTGTTGGGGAAGAAACTTTTCCTATAACCTCTTGGATTCAGCAGATGGGGGCGTGCAAATTAAGCCAACAAAAGATAGATTAGCAAGAGAAAAGACAGAGTTTATTAATGCCTGCAAAGTGTATACCACAGGAGTGCTCAGTGATGAATAGCTCAAGGAGGTGGTAAAAATTTGGGACTTAAATGTCTAACTCAGTAGGAGAAAGAGAGGGGAGAAAGGTTTTATAGGAAGAAAAATTAGTTTCTTTAGGAAAGAAGAATGGGTGTTTAGGAGAACAAATGGGAAATAAGAAAGTTTGTGATAACAAACTTTATCTTGTGTGGGTGCAAATGGTCTTTCCATCTTCTTCATGACTATGAAACTCCCCCAGATAGGGGATTTATATTAGGTTTATGTTAGGTCTCTCTCCTGGGGTAGAAGCCAACCTGAAATGGGAATTTATGGCAGTCCTCATTTCTTAGAAGTTTCCGCTTTTAGTCAGATAAGGGAAGCTCTGAGAAGATTTCTTTTCTACATCTGTTGAATCTCAAATGTCTTCAGCTAAAAATAATCTTTATGCCAAAGTGGCATATTTTAGGATGGCATAGCCTATCCTCTTCAAAGGTAAAGTAACTAACCAAGAGAGTCTCTTCCAGATAAGAAATGAGACTTGGATTAAGGTGGTTATCTATGGAAATGAAAATGCTGCTAATATAAAGGATTTTGTATAAGCATAAGTTTGAAGGATTCAGTAATTGGCCAGTGTAGTAAAGGGCAGAAAAAAAGAAAAAATTCAGTGTTTTTAATGTTTGTACCAAATTTCCCTTTATATTCCTTGGAGCACTCAAAGAAGGAATTTTGCAAAGTGCAAAGCAAAAGTAAACTTTCTATTACATTTCTATTGTAAAGGATGAACTAATATCCTTGATAGATAGCCTAGGCCTAAGGGGACAATAAGCTCTGATACCTTTGAGAGAACTTTTTCTCTGTGGAGACCACCCTTTTTGGCTCAATAACTAACTCTAGTTACATAATCCTTTGAGTGCTTCCAGTGGTACAAAAAGTCACAAGAGTCATTGTGCCATTATAATGTTTGTGCTTTGGTAGATGCTCTGGTAGTGGGAGCACTTCCCCACTTCAGTGTAAGATAGGGGCAGCCCAATCCTCCAGCACTGTTCTTATCTCAGATCTGTTGATGTGTTGCTTCAGGGCCTTGAGCTGTTTAACCCTTTAAAAGGTCTTTTTATTTTTACTTTAATATTTGTTAGTGTTCTTTTCAACCAAAATTAGGAAGGCCTGAAGGTGGGTGTACATGTCAAGCATATTATTTGATAGGCCCCCAAAGATGAGTCCTTTGTAACTTGATCAGTAGATTCTCCTGTGGATCTCATCAATTATTTCTTCTCAAAGGTTTTATTTCTCCTTCATTGGTTTCTTCCCACCCCCCACCTATAAATTTGCTCAGATATTCCTATCCTACAGGGAAAATCCTTTTAACAGAAAAGCTTGAGCTCTTTTCCTGTCTAACATCTCAGAAGTAGCTGAATCCATTCCTCACTACCACCCTAAGAAACTCTCCTCTCAAAGGTCATTAACAACGTAATGCCAAGTCCAGTGGCCTTTTCCTCTTGAGAATGAAGGAATCCAGAATATGTCATCCCAAAATATGCCTCTTTGACATAATTATTTTGAGCTGAAGGCAGTTAAGAAGCAGCAAATGCAGGAGAACCTTTCTCTGCCCTCCCGTTTTCTGCCTAAAGGCGGGATATAAATTCCCCTTTTTTACTGGAGACAGATTCTTATCAGACCTGAGAAGACACCAGAGAAATCTGCAAATAAACCTTGCTCCCTTAGTTTCCTCCCACAGCCTGCACCCTTGAATGCCTAAAACTGCTTTCCTTTGTCCTGTCATTTCTCTATGAAGTTATTATTCTTTGTTGAAGACCCCATATGAGCCATAGTTCTAAGCCACTGCTTTGAGTTATTTTTTGTTGAGGTTTCTCCTCTGTGGTAGGTGCTGCATTAGTCAGTAAACTGTTTTGCTCTTGTTAATCTGTCTTTTTGTTGAAGGAGTCCCAGCTCAAAGTTTAATATGCGTAGAGGTAAAGTTTTGCCTCCTCCACAAGAACTTACACTGTTTGACCATCCCTTCAATCTTGAAACTTTAATTTCCCCTCAGTTTCAATGAAAACTTCTCAGAAATCATTTTATCTCCTATTTCTCTGATTAGTTCTTGCATTTCTTTTTGTGGTTCTTTTATGCAAATACTTTCCAAGGTCGTTGTTTTGTTTTTTTTCTGTTATCTCCCTTGGTGATTTCATCTGTTGCTATAGTTTTAATAATTCCTTCTTTTTTCAGATTTATCTCCAACTTTAATCTCAGTCTTAACCTTTTCCATTAGCTTCAGATTTAGCATTTTCAGACAGATCTTCAGGTGTTTCTAACTCAACCTATTAAATAAACTGAACTGATTGGCGAAAAATAGTGAACCTTGATCCCTAACGTACACCACATATACAAATTAATTTTCGATGGACCATGAATCTAACTGTGAAAGGTAAACAGTAATGTTTCTAGAAGAAAATGTAGGAGAATATTTTCATGACTTTGAGATCAGCAAAAAAATTTTTAACAGGACACAGAAAAGTGCTAACCATCAAAGAAAATGTTGATAAATTGGACTTACTAAAATAAAGAACCTCTGATCATCAGGAAACTCCATAAGAGGATGATACTCAGCAATAAAAAGAAATGAACCATCGGGACTTCCCTGGCAGTGCAGTGGTTGAGACTTCACCTTCCAATGCAGGGGATGCAGGTTCGATCCCTGTGGGGAGCTAGGATCCCACATGGCCTTGTGACCAAAACATGGAACAGAAGCAATATTGTAACAAATTCAATAAAGACTTTAAAAAATAGTCCACATCAAAAAAAAAATTAAAGAAAAAAAGAAATGAACTATTGACATAGAATATAACGTGGGTGAAAAAAAATATAACATGGGTGAATCTCAAAATAATTGTGTTGAGTGAAAGAAGCCAAAGAGTACATACTGTATGATTTAATTATATAAAACTCTGGAAAATGCAGGTAGGGATCTTTAGTGATAGAAAGCATATCAGAGGTTGTTTAGGTATGGGGGATTATGGGGGCGCGGCTGGAGGGAGGGAGTACGAAGGAACATGAGGAAACTGTTGGGGAGTAATTGTTATGTTCACTATTTGGTGGTGATGATTTTACAGTTATAAACCTGTCAAAACTTATACTTCTGATATTGTCAATTATACCTCAATAAATCTGTATTTAATGTGGACATAAAAACCACCCAGATGAGAACAGGTGAAGGCCATTTATTCAGAGCTTTCAGTACCAGAGGAGTCCGCTCCAGCACTTGCCTTTGGCAGAGATGCAAAGGTAGGTAGACCACTGGGGAAGCTTTATAATGGAAAAAAGGCAGGGAAGCCTTCAGGAATGTCCTAATTTGGGGCTGTTGGCACAAGGAAGCTGTAGGCAGCCTGACTACAAGTGGGGGTACTCTGTATGATTGGTTGGGGTACATATTTGGCTTTCTCTGGTTGGTCCTAAGTTGGAAGCAGGGATAAAAATTAGGGAAGCTGTCAGTTAATCAAGTCCTGGCTGTTTGGGGCCAGTTTTTACAGGGGTTATCATTTGACTTCCTGGACTGGTTGCTAGAGATAGTCTGACTTCCTTGACTGGTAAGTGTAGATAGTAGGCTGGCTTCCTGGGCTGGATTTTTGCAGATTGTGGGTCAGAGCTCTATCTTTATATATATAGTCTGGCCATTGTCCGTTAGTATGTCGTGACTCTCACGATAAGAAACAAATTCCACAAGAAAGGCAAGCCACAAACTGGGAGAAGGTATTTGCAGTACATATCCAACAATGTACTGAATCCACTATATATTTTTTAAAACTCCCACAATTCAGTAAGAAAAAGACAACCTAATTTTTTAAGTGGGCAAAAGGCTTGAACTAGCACTTTATGAAAGAGGATATCCAAATGTCTAATAAACATATGAAAAGGTATCATTGGAGGAAAGGCAGTCATCATTTCATCTCTAATTTAATCATCATTCAATGCAGATTAAATGAAATACCACCACACTCCTACCAAGATGGCTAAGGAATCAGCAATACAAAGTGGTAGTATAGATGTGGGACACTGGGAGCTCTAAGGTACTGTTGGTGGTGATGTAAATTGGCACAGATCCTAGAAAACTGTTTGGCAGTATCTATCAAAGCTAAACACCAAGGCATACCTTGGATATATTGTGGGTCGGTTCCAGATCACTGTGATAAAGTGAATCACATGAATTTTTTTGTTTCCCTGTGCATATAGAAGTGTGTTTAAACTAAACTATAGACTATTAAGAGTGCAATAGCATTATGTCTTAAAAAAAAACAATGTACATACCTTAATTTAAAAATACTTTATTACTAAAAAATGCTAGCCATCATCTGAGCCTTCAGTGAGTTGTAATCTTTTTGCTGGTGGAGGGTTTGAAATATTTTGAGAATTACAAAAATATGACACTGTGACACGAAGTGAGCAAACGCCATGGGAAAAATGGCGCTGATAGACTTGCTCAACACAGGGTTGACCCAAACCTTCAATTTTTTATTTAATAAATTTATTTATTTTATTTATTTATTTTTGGCTGCACTGGGTCTTTGTTGCTGTGCGTGGGCTTTCTCTAGTTGCGGCGAGCGGGGGTTATTCTCTTCTTTGCAGTGCGTGGGCTTCTCATTGCGGTGGCTTCTCTTGTTGCGGAGCATGGGCTCTAGGCGCGTGGACTTCAGTAGTTGTAGCAGGTGGGCTCAGTAGTTATGGCTCGCAGGCTCTAGAGGGCAGGCTCAGTAGTTGTGGCGCACAGGCTTAGTTGCTCCACAGCACGTGGGATCATCCTGGACCAGGGCTGGAATCCGTGTCCCCTGCGTTGGCAGGCGGATTCTTAACCACTGTGCCACCAGGGAAGCCGCTTCAATTTGTTTTTTAAAAAGAGGAGGGGGCAATATCTGTGAAGCAAGGTGCAATAAAACAAGGTATGCCTGCATATGCATACTCTATGACCCAACAACAACACTCCTGGCTCTACATCTGATAGCAGTGAGTATTTATATTCACGAAAACTCTCATGTAAGAATATAATAACCGACTTCCCTGGTGGCGCAGTGGTTAAGAATCCACTTGCCAATGCAGGGGACACGGGTTTGAGCCCTGGTCCGGGAAGATCCCACATGCCGTGGGGCAACTAAGCCCGTGCACAGCAACTACTGAGCCTGCGCTCTAGAGCCCATGAACCACAACTACTGAAGCCCGCATGCCCTAGAGCCCGTACTCCGCAACGAGAAGCCAGTGCAATGAGAAGCACACGCACCACAAGGAAGAGTAGCCCCCGCTCGCCGCAACTAGAGAAAGCCCGTGCGCAGCATCGTAGACCCAATGCAGCCAAAAAAAAAAAAAAAAAAAGAATATAACAGCTAAAAGCAGGAAACAACCCAAATGTTTATCAACAGTTTAATTTATAAATTGTGGCATATTCATAAAATGGAGTGCTACATAACAATGAAAAAGAATAAACTGCTACATGCAGCATTATAAATGAATCTTACAGACATAATGTTGAATAAAGGAAGGTACACAACAGAAGAGTTAATACTATTTGATTCTATTTGTAAGAAATTCAAAACAAACAAAACTAGGGGCTTCCCTGGTGGCGCAGTGGTTGAGAATCTGCCTGCTAATGCAGGAGACATGGGTTCGAGCCCTGGTCTGGGAGGATCCCACATGCCGTGGAGCGTCTAGGCCCGTGAGCCACAAGTACTGAGCCTGCGCGTCTGGAGCCTGTGCTCCGCAAAGAGAGAGGCCGCCACAGTGAGAGGCCCGCGCACCGCAATGAAGAGTGGCCCCCGCTTGCCACAACTAGAGAAAGCCCTTGCACAGAAACGAAGACCCAACACAGCAAAAATAAATTAATAAACTCCTACCCCCAACATTTTCTTAAAAAAGCAAACAAACAAACAAACAAAACTAATCTATAGTGATAAGAGGTCAGAATCATGGTTACTTTTTGGTGGTTTTATTGACCAAGGGAACACAAAGGCACCTTCTGGATTATTGGCAATGTACTATAACTCGATCTGGGTTGTCATTGTATGAGTGTTTACATACAAAATGTTTATTGATCTGTACACCTAAGATTTGTGCATTTCACTACATGTAAGTTATACCTCAATAGAGAACAATGTTTTTTTTTTAACTTGTATTCATTATTTTCTGTTTCAACTCTATCCTTTTGTTTATACCTTTCCTTAAAACTAGCTGTCCCTCTGGCTTTCTTGTTTTTCTGAAAGCCCATTAAACTTTTTGCACTCAGTCCTTAAATCCTGTTAGCTCTTCCTTTAAAATACTTCCCATCCATACTATTTCCAAATCATGTCTGTATCTGTATTAGAGTTTTAGCCTTGACCACAAGCCTGAATTATTGCCAAGGACCTAATTGGTTTCCCTGCTTTCCATACTCAAAACTATTCTACAATATGCCAGCAAAGCTATCATCTAAAGCACCATTTGGATTGTGTTGCTTCCTCTCCTCAAAAGCCTTGAGGGTGCTCCCATTTCTGGCATATTAGATGCAGGTCAGTCTCTAGCACTGTATTTAAGTCTCTCATGATCTGGCCCCAGCCAGCCATACACAACCGCTGGAAAATTGGCATACTTAATAGTTCCAAACCCATTTTGCTCTCTGTGGCTTATACGCCTTTGTTCATGCTCTTCTCTCTGTAAATGCTTTCTTCCTCTTACCAGCCCCTTCTCAAAACATTTTAACCTGGGGTTTATGATGTACTTTGTGAAACTCATGAACTCCCTGAATATACCCAAAGTTTCTATATTTGTGCATTTTTTTGGAGGAAGGGCTTGTCATGTCATTGGATTCTCAGAAGGGGTCCAAAACCCACCCCCACCCCTACCCCACTCCCGCCCAAAGTTAAATTGATTTACTGGCCCTTTGAAGGAATGTTAACTCACTTTATGTTTTAATAAACTTTTTGTCTCATTAGCACTTAGTCTTCAATATGCTGGGTAATAAAACTTTTTTAATAGGTAAGTAATATAACTTTTTTAATATATAAGTTATATTTAAAAGCTCAAAGTTTCAGATTCAGGTAAAATGGCTTGTCTCATCTATTTTTAAGGTCTATAGATTTAGCTCTTTGTGTGGAATTTATTTTGCTCAAAAGATAGTATGTATTTTTCACTTTGGTGTCTTTAGTCAGGGGGGAAATTTTTTTTACCTCCTACGTGACTATTCATACAGCTAGTAGACAATACCATCTCTGTATGCTTTGTTGTAGCAATCCCTTTTAAAAGATATTAGTCACATTTTTCAACACTTTTTTTTTTCTTCCTGTTTTAGATTCCTATAGGCAATGGAAACTGATCTCAATTCCCAGGACAGAAAGGACCTGGACAAGTTCATTAAGTTTTTTGCCCTCAAGGTACTATATCCATTCTCTTGAGCCTAGAACTGTTAGAAATAACTTCCGTGCTTCTCCCTTTTTGGAAATATAGCATAACAGCTTGCAGCTTGCCCATTTTAAGGGATACTTCTGTCTGTTGTAAACCAAACTGTGAAATTTGGGGGCGGTACTGGGGGTGTAACTAAAAAGTAGCTTCCAATTTTCCTCAGCTACTTGTTCAAAAAAAAATTTTTTTTGCAAGCCTGTTTGCAGAAATGTCAAACTTATTATGCCAGGTTATTGGCACAGTATGTTCCCTTGGGGTGGGAACAAAGACTGCGGACTGGAATGGACAGCAGTTTGGGCATCTTTCCGTAAGCATCAACAACCTCTGAAATGTCTCACTTTCACTTATTGTTCCCTTCTGGGTAAATGAAGAATTAAAACTGAATTTTGAATGCTTTAGAAAGCATATTTTCCTAAATCTAAAAATCATTTCCACCACTCTCACTCCTTCCTCTCAACCATTGCTATGTAAGAATAATCCATGCGGTAGATTCTGGTTGTAAAATTAGTTGGAAGACTTTTGCCATATGGGCCAAGTCATATGAATAATTGTGGAATCCTTGGTTTAAATCAACTATGATTACATAAGTGTATGGCAGTGAATATTTAAACCTATGGTTGGACTTGTTTTTCTATGAGAGTCAGAGCCATCATGTGCAACTTTCCTTCTGCCATGTGAGAATATTATAGATTACAAGCCTCAAATTGTAATTTTTCTAATTGGTTGACACTGTGCCCTCAGGAATATTTACAGTATTATTTTTGTGCCGTGTTTTTTTCCTACCTGTTCTTGAAGGTTTTAAATCCTACCCTTTCCTGAAGTATAGTTATGATCATTGGCATCTTTTAAATCCTGCATTGGGAGGGTTTTAACCCTGATTAGGAGCCAGATCAATTTGTTTTAACTTTTTATCTTTGATTTTTTGTTTGCTTTTTTTAGACTGTCCAAGTGATTGTCCAGGCTCGACTGGGCGAGAAGATTTGTACTCGTTCATCTTCTTCCCCAACGGGTTCAGACTGGGTAAAATTCCAATTGTTTGTTAAGGGATATACTATGGTGTTTGTCACAAGGAATCACAGTGTAGTAATAAATGATGCTATTTCTAGTATTACTAACTCATAACATTAAAATACCTAATTCCATTTGATCCATTCACTTGGAAAGTATGTTCTTCATCAGTGTTAGTCTGATGTATTTGTTTTTTGGCTTTCTGCTGTGATAGGTGAAAAGCTTTTTCAACCTGAGTTTTGGGGCTTTGATGCAAGATATCTTATGGGGAAGGGAGAAGTAAGTGAATGTCCTTAATCAGTCAAGAGCAATGCCTGCTTTACTCAGCATCCAATCTTACTACTTTATGCTTCCATAATGTTCCTTGTGAGTGTTTAACACAAAGTTCCTTTTGTTTTCTAGTTCAATTTAGCAATCAAAGACATCCCAGAGGTTACGCATGAAGCAAAGAAGGCACTGGCAGGGCAGCTGCCTGCCGTTGGGAGGTCTATGTGTGTGGAGATCTCACTCAAGACTTCTGAGGTAAGGTTATGGCCAGAAGGGTGTCTTTTTTTTTTTTTTTTTTTTTTTTATATTGAAGTATAGCTGATTAACAGTGTTGTGATAGTTTCAGGTGCACAGCAAAGGGACTCAGCCATACATATACCTGTATCCATTCTCCCACAAACTCCCCTCCCATCCAGGCTGCCACATAACATTGAGCAGAGTTCCCTGTGCTGTACAGTAGGTCCTTGTTGGTTGTCCATTTTAAATATAGCAGTGTGTACATGTCGATCCCAAACTCTCTAACTATCCCTTCCCCCCATCCTTCCACCCCCGGTAACCATAAGTTCATTCTCTAAGTCTGTGAGTCTGTTTCTGTTTTGTAAATAAATTCATTTGTATATTTCTTTTTAGATTCTGCATATAAGGGATATCACAGGATATTTCTCTTTCTCTTTCTGACTTACTTCACTCAGTATGACAGTCTCTAGGTCCATCCATGTTGCTGCAAATGGCATTATTTCATTCTTTTTAATTGCTGGGTAGTATTCCATTGTCTATATGTACCACATCTTCTTTATCCACTCCTCTGTCATTGGACATTAGGTGGCTTCCATGCTTGGCTACTGTAAACAGTGCTGCAGAGAACATTCGGGTGCATGTGTCTTTTCGGACCATGTTTTTCTCTGGATATATGCCCAGGAGTGGGATTGCAGGGTCATATGGTAGCTCTATTTTTAGTTTTTTGAGGAAAATCCATACTGTTCTCCATAGTGGCTGTACCAATTTACATTCCCACCAACAGTGTAGGAGGGTTCCCGTCCCTCCACCAGGACGGTGTCTTAACTAGGCACTCAAAGCTCTTCACACTCTGCTTCCAACTCAGCCTTTTTTTAAAAAAAATACTTATTTATTTGGTTGTGTTGGGTCTTAGTTGTGGCATGCGGGATCATTTTTTAGTTGTGGCATGTGGGATCTAGTTCCCTGACCAGGGATCGGACCTGGGCCCACTGCATTGGGAGTGCAGAGTCTTAGCCACTGGACCATCAGGAAAGTCCCCCAACTCAGCCTTATTCCTGCTCCTTCCCTCTCTGATCACCTCATTATTCTCTGAGGAGGTTGTGGTTTTTGTACTTATTTTTCCAACAACTTGGAATAGACTCTTCACCCTCATCTTCATATATATCATCTATATGTGATATGTTTCTACTTATCCTTCAAGACTTATATGCCCTAGAGCAGGGGTCCCCAACCCCTGGGCTGCACAGCAGGAGGTGAGCAGTGGGCGAGCAAGTGAAGCTTCATCTGCCGCTCCCCATCGCTGTCATTAACGTGTGAACCATTGCTCGTGTACACTGCCTTGAACTATCCCCCCATCACACGCATTACCTCCTGAACCATCATCATCCACACCACCTCCCCCGATGGAAAAATTGTCTTCCATGAAACCGGTCCCTGGTGTCAAAAAGGTTGGGGACCGCTGCTCTAGAGGATCTCCCTTTCTAAACCCTCTTTAGATTTCCTGTGTGTTTTCTTTACATTTGTTTCCAGAGTATAACTTGCTGTATTGTGGGGGTTTTTTTAATGTGTTTTTGTTCACCTTATTCCATGCTAGGATTGAGGCAAATATTCTTGCTTTCATGTTTATTAATCGATATCCACTACAGGATTGTGAGGGTGCTTGGTATAATAAAAGGCAAATGAGTTTGGAGCTATACAGACCCAAATTCAGATCCTAGCTGAGCAACTTTGGCTGAATTACTTAACCCCACCTCCCCTAACACCACCAAAGTAACACGACACTTCACAGTCTTGCAGAGCTATAATATTTCCTCATTTCATTCTTACTTGTAAATTACCTAACATAACATATGGTGGGTGATCATTACATGTTCCTGTTCATACTATCCTTTTTTTTTTGGCTGTGTCGGGTCTTAGTTGCAGCACTTGGGATCTTCGTCGTGGCATGTGGGATCTTTTGTTGCAGTGCGCGGGCTTCTCTCTAGTTGAGGGACACGGGCCTAGTTATTCTGCGGCTTGTGGGATCTTACTTCCCTAACCAGGGATCGAACCCGCGTCCACTGCATTAGAAGGCAGATTCTTAACCAAAAGTCCCTGCACTTTTATTCTTGAGGTCAGCAGCTTTGCCACATCTTATTTATCTGTGTAGTTCTTCAGTTCTTTTTGAGGGACTTCCCTGGTGGCGCAGCGGTTAAGAATCCACCTGCCAATGCAGGGGACATGGGTTCGAGCCCTGGTCCAGGAAGATCCCACATGCCACGGAGCAACTAAGCCTGTGCACCACAACTACTGAGCCTGCACTCTAGAGCCCGTGAGCCACAACTACTGAAGCCCGTGCACCCTAGAGCCCGTGTGCTGCAACCACTGAGCCCACACGCTGCAACTACCGGGCCCGCATGTTGCAACTACTGAAGCCTGCGTGACTAGAGCCTGTGCTCTGCAACAAGAGAAGCCACCGCAATGAGAAGCCTGCGTGCTGCAACGAAGGGTAGTCCCTGCCCGCCACAACTCGAGAAAGTCCGCACACAGCAACGAAGACCCAACGCAGCCAAAAATAAATAAATTTAAAAAAAAATTCTTTTTGAAATGAGGCAGGATATAAATAAATAATCATCTCTCTGCATGGCACAGTGCCCGGGATGGCACACAGTAGGCTCTCAATTTTGTTGAACGAATGATGTCAGTACTTATTCCATGGCAACCTTAAGCACCAAATAAAACAAAACTTCGTATTTTTCTTTATTGAATTACCAATTTATACTGTGGATTATTTTTCTTAGCGATCCATAGGGAGTCCAAAAGGAATCCCTGGAAGAACTCTTTCCTCTCTCAGGCATCTGTGTAATCCTATTCTAAATTGTTGTGATTATCCTAGAGAAACCACACCAATTTATCTTGGATACTTCCTACTGTCCAGTCATCCCTTGATTTTTTTGGGGGGGGGGTGGATTCAAAATTCATCATGTCATTTAGAGATGACACTGTGATGAAAAGGATATATATTAAGAATACATATTTAAATTTGATCTAGAACAAGTAAAAAATCTCTACTCCGCAAACTAACCCGAGTTTATTCCCAAACCTAAAAGAATGGCCCTCTTACAGCTGACTCGTAAAAAGATTACTTGTGTTCAAAAGTATATGACTATCCATCTCACTAAATGACACACAGGAGTGTTACAGGGTTAAGGGATTCTGGCTTTGGTCTTTTCTTTTTCTTTCCCACCCACTAGACTAAGTCTGTTCAGAGTAACACATAGAGAGACTGAACAGTTTGGCTAAAGACATCAAATAGCTAAAAAGACTTTTAAGTAAGGAGCTTGTTAAGATATTTAACTGTGAGTATCACCTAAAAATATCCTCTATAGAATTGGAGGGAAAGGCTCTCTCCATGATTTGAAATGTTGGCCTTTCTGAAGAGCAATTTGGACATACATAGCAAAAGTCTTAGAAGCATGAATATTCTTTGATCCAACAATTCTAATTCTGGAAATTTACCTTAAGAAACTAATTCAGGATGCATACAGAATTTTAGTCTCAAGTCTGTTTATCACAGTGTTGTTTGTAGTAGTGAAAATTTAGAAACAAGCTGTATGTCCAAGTATGGGGGTACTGATTGGATAAAATAATTGTCATATGTTGGAATACTACACAGCCATTAAAAGTAATGTCAAATTTTAAATTTTATTTATTTAATTTTTGGCTGTGTTGGGTCTTCATTGCTGTGTGTGGGCTTGCTCTAGTTGTGGTAAGCGGGTGCTATTCTTTGTTGCGGCGTGTGGGCTTCTCACGGCGGTGGCTTCTCTTGTTGCAGAGCCTGGGCTCTAGGTGCGTGGGCTTCAGTAGTTGTGGCTCACAGACTCTAGAGCACAGGCGCAGTAGTTGTGGCTCACGGGCTTAGTTGCTCCGCGGCACGTGGGAGCTTCCCGGACCAGGGCTTGAATCTGTGTCCCCTGCATTGGCAGCTGGATTCTTAACCACTGTGCCACCGGGAAGTCAACTAGAATTTTTAATTATAAGGAAAATTCCATGTTGTATTTATTGATAAAAAGTGATAGGGGCTTAGACCGTGTGCAGCAACAAAAACCCAATGCAGCCAAAAAATAAATAAATAAAATTTTTAAAAAAGTGATAAAAATAGTATATATAGTATGATCTCACTTTTATTTAGAAAAATCACTGATTGGAAAAAAAAGAAAGAAAAATCACTGATTGGATTATAAGTTGATGTCTCTTCTTTTTGCTTATTTATACTTTCTAATATTTTTATAGTGACTGTATAGTGCTTTATAATAAGGAAAAAGATTTAAAAAAACCTGAAATATCTTTGAATTGTTCCATCTACAGGGAGATTCCATGGAGCTAGAAATCTGGTGTCTGGAAATGAATGAAAAGTAAGTGGTCTGTCTTAGGGTCCTTCGTTGTGGTAGCTGAGGATAAAGTGCACGACATCATGTGAAAAGCAGGGCTTTGTACCAGTCATGGAGAGGGTTCTGACCACTTAACAGAGCCAATAGGTCTTTGCTACAGTTTGCTTCATGCTTGGCTTCCAGCCCAGGCACAGAGATGACCTTCAGAGGGAGTGTCAGTCCAGAGAGACTCAGACACCACTGGGAGAAGAGCAGAGAGAAAGCTGAAAAAGGATTTGTTGTTTTCCCAGAGTACAGATAGTTCTCTGATTAAATCCCTTGAGCTCTTGTAACATGACTACTCTGTTTTGTCTGTTTTCTATGTGGCAGACATCCAATAAGATTTCCCCTCACTACTCCTTTAGACATGCTGTGTTGGTCACGGATTGGAAATGCATGTTATTTTCCCCCTCCATTTTCTTCTTTCAGGGCAGATTAGCTTACTTCCTGCCCAAAGCTTTAGTTTTCAAAAAGAATATATAGGAAAATTGAGGAAATAGCAACACATCAGAAGAAAAATCTTATTAATAAGTATGAGTGGTATGGGCATTATTTTTCTTTCTTAAATAGAAAGCAACTGCCAGGTTATAGTCCAAAATTTTAGTACCAAACACTTCTCCAGAGTTCCTGTTAGATGTATAGAGGTAAACTGCTCGTAAGATAGTACATTGAAATTGTTTGCACCTTTAGTAATACAATTGCAATATTGAATTACTGTTTTTAAGGGTGTTGCTTTATTTCTTAGAAAGATAACTGCTTCAAAGCTAGAAAAAATATATATTGGATACCTTTTGGTGCCCACCTGCCTTTGTCTAGTGCATGGGAAAGTGAAACTTTGGCTAGCTTCAACAATCTGTTGATAAACTGACAAAGAACTCTAACTACAACGTTAGTTCAGAACACGTTTTTGTTTTGTTTTGTTTTTTGCGGTATGTGGGCCTCTCACTGTTGTGGCCTCTCCTGTTGCGGAGCACAGGCTCCAGACACGCAGGCTCAACGGCCATGGCTCAAGGGCCCAGCCGCTCCACGGCATGTGGGATCTTCCCGGACCGGGGCACGAACCTGTGTCCCCTGCATCGGCAGGCGGACTCTCAACCACTGCGCCACCAGGGAAGCCCCAGAACATGTTTTAATAATAAATTTAATCTTATACAGTTCCAGCACTTAATTTGTGACTATCTCTGTTGACTGTAATACTCTGTGAAAGGTTATTTAGACTGTAAATCAGATTATATTCTATCAGAATTTATGAATAATGCTAACAGATTTTTTTTTAGATTTTTTAAATTGAAGTATAGTTGATATTCAATGTTGTATTAGTTTCTAGTGTACAGCAAAGTGATTCAATTTTATATATATATTCTAATGCTAACAAATTAATCTCAGTAGCTAGATGGAACATAACTAACATCTCTATTCATTGCATTTCTGTTCTTTGTTTTTCATTAGTGGAGTAGGAGAATGCTGATAGTGTCTTTGCTCCTCAGGTGTGATAAAGAAATCAAAGTTTCCTATGCTGTGTACAACAGACTGTCGTTGCTACTGAAGTCTCTCCTTGCTATAACTAGGGTGACACCAGCTTACAGACTGTCCAGGAAACAAGGGCATGAATATGTCATATTGTATAGGTAAGCAGTCACCTTCATGATTCACTCATCGGCCTCATCATTTTGCACATTGTCTGACCAGCATTCAGGTATTCCATGATTAGTTTTTAGACAGACGTTTGGATAGTTGATGCTGTAGCTTTACTATGATTGTCTATCTATTCTCCCTTCTGAACCTCAGCTTTTTGCAAAGCAACCAAGTTCGTTATTCTTTTGTTTGTACACAGTCATGACTCCTGTAGAATGGATTTTGAAGTCCTACTGATATATATCTCATTTCTGGAAAAGGAAGTTAAGACTTTGAAAAACAGGCTATCCTGGGAAGACTCCACAATGTTCTATATTCCAGAGTTAGATTAAAACTTTTTGTGTAACAAACTGCTAATTCAGTGTGTTTTTAATTAGTTGTCTGTGGATATAAAGAACTGGTTAACAGTTCTTTGAGTATTTTCCTTGTAATATTTCACATCAACATATATTTGAGTGCTTTTTTGAGGCAAGCATTGTGGTAGGCCCAAGGAAGAACTATACAGAGGCCCAGCCGTACTGGTGTTTCTAATCTAATGGGGGAAATGGTTTGGTACATGCATAGTCACAGTAAAAAGCAGGATTTGCATAGCAGTGTCAGGAAAAAAAGTGCTGTGAAAACACAGGAAGAATGAGTTTGTTCTGGGTGGGAGAATCAAGACAGGCTTCATGGGGGAAGTAGCATTCCAGCTAGACCTTGAGGCAGTGAAAATTTCATCTGTTGGAAGTGAGGGAGCATGATCATTCCAGGTGGGGTGTACCGCAGATGGCAAGGAACAGAAATGGGGGGTGGAAATGAGCTGTACTCAGATTGTCAAATGGACCAGAGCGGTGGTGAGGAGGATGTGTAGCAAAGTGTGAGAGCAGAGCAGGAAAGTCAAGGGTTCCTAAATCATCCAAGACTCTGTTTCATATTAGTGATGAGCCATGGGTTTTAGCCTTTGGCTTACATTTATTTATAGAGCTGATCTTTATTTTATTTATTTTAATTAAGTGATTTATTTATTTACTTATTTTCGCCTGCCTTGGGTCTTTGTTGCTGTGCATGGGCTTTCTCTAGTTGCAGCGAGCAGGGGCTACCCTTTGTTGCGGTGCATGGGCTTCTCATTGTGGTGGCTTCTCTTGTTGCGGAGCACGGACTCTAGGCGCGTGGGCTTCAGTAGTTGTGGCACACAGGCTCAGTAGTTGTGGCTCACGGGCTCTAGAGTGCAGGCTCAGTAGGTGTGGCATATGGGCTTAGTTGCTCTGTGGCATGTGGCATCTTCCTGGACCAGGACTTGAACCCGTGTCCCCTGCATTGGCAGGTGGATTCTTAACCACTGTGCCACCAGGGAAGTCTCTAGAGCTGATCTGTAGAAGAATTAGTATAGCAGGATGGAAGGACCAAGGATTAGAGACTTAACTAGTTCTGTTGAAATAATCCAGCAACCCTACCTATATTTGTTTTTCCAAGTCTTTAATACATTTTTGTTGTCTTCCCAGGTTTCAGGATGAGTATTCCATTTGAAAATTATTAGACTTTTATTTAGATATAATAGATTCCTTTCTAACTCTTATTTCCCATTTACCTATGCTAAGTTTCCTTCACTTTGGTTCTTCTGTAAGTAGCCATGTTAAACTACTCGTCATCAGCTTAGTTAACTAGGACTCCTGGTCCTTTTCATACCTGTGTTTCAAGTCTTCACTGTATCTCTGGAGTGATACAGTATTTATTGCTCACTGATTGCTTATCATTTAGGATTGCTTTTTGGATACAAATAGCTGTAGCTTAAACCACAGAGAAGTACGTTATGTCAGAGGTAGATTGAGCTCTTTTTTTCCTTTTTGTACTATTGGTAACAGGTTAACAGTATAGCCTTAGACCGTTAAACAATAGTCTTGTCTTGGTTTTATGTTTGTTTGTTTGTTTGTTTTGCTGTACTATCATTTTTCCCCTGATCCTGTAGATCTGACAATTTCACTGTAAAACTACATTGTTATAAAAAATCATTCTGAATTTGTTGTTCATCAAGACTGCATTAAAGTTTTATTGTGTACTATCTGTGAAGAAAACTTTTGCTTAGCACCTGAGTGGCATAAAGAATATAACCAAGAAAAAGTGGAACATAATCAGATTATTTAAAGCACTGTACCAGTATTCAGATGAGTAGTGAGCTGATGGTCAGCTTTTGTCACAGGGTACCTAGCAAAATCTCCTTTGGCGACAGTTTATTAACATCATTCGTGTATTACTTTATGGCAGGAGTCAGCAAACTATGGTCAGCAGACCATTTGCTTGTTTTTATTTTTTAATATATATTTTTTAATTTATGTATTTATTTTTCTTTTTTGGCTGTATCGGGTCTTAGTTGTGGCACATGGGATCTTCGTTGAGGCATGCGGGATCTTTCATTGTGACGCGCGGGCTCTTCGTTGCGGCATGTGGGCTTCTCTCTAGTTGTGGCATGCAGGTTTTCTCTCTCTAGTTGTGGCGCACAGACTCCAGAGCGCGTGGGCTCTGTAGTTTGGGGCACACAGGCTGTCTAGTTGAGGCACGTGAGCTTAGAAGTTGTGGCGCACAGGCTTAGTTGCCCCGCGGCATGTGGGATCTTAGTTCCCCAACCAGGTATTGAACCCGCATCCCCTGCATTGGAAGGCAGATTCTTTTCCACTGGACCACCAGGGAAGTCCCTTGTTTTTATAAATAAGATTGTCTTACAACATAGCCACTCCATTCGTTTACCTATTATCAGTGGTTACTCTTGCAGTATAACAGCAAAGCTGAGTAGTTGCTACAGACTATGTGGCCCACAAGCATAAAATATTTACTAACTGATCCTTTTTTTTCTTTTAATTAACTAATTAATTTATTTTTGGCTGCGTTGGGTCTTCGTTGCTGTGCGCCAGCTTTCTCTAGTTGTGGTGAGCAGGGGGCTATTCTTCGTTGCAGTGCGCGGGCTTAGTTGCTCCGCGGCATGTGGGATCTTCCCAACCAGGGCTCAGAGCCGTGTCCCCTGCATTGGCAGGCGGATTCTTAACCACTGTGCCACTAGGGGAGTCCCTATTCTCCTAATTTCTTAACCAGTCCTCTCCATCTACATGCCCATGTCTACAGCTTAATCAAGTGGTAGCAATATTGCACCATTAGGAGAGATGTTCATGCAGATAAGAAAAGAAGGGTTGGTTTTGTTTATTTTGTTTCTCGGTGTTTGGTATGTAGGCCCTTAGAATAAAGAATCAGGTAACATTTTTTTTTCTTGCTTCCCTACAGAATATATTTTGGGGAAGTTCAGCTGAATGGCTTAGGAGAAGGTATGTATCAAGGTTGAAAAACATTTGTAGTATTGTTAAGAGCTCTCCTGACTTCAGAGATATGCTTGGATGCTGCCTGTAATAATACATAGCTTGTGATTTTAGTATGAGTGATACAAGTAAGGAAAAGACAGGTAGGTGGTCCAAAGAGCCACCAGGGAATGAGTGAATAATTTTCCCAAAAGTTCCAGTAACTCAGTATTCTTTCTTACTCTTTATACCAGCGGTCCCCAACCTTTTGGCGCCAGGGACCGGTTTTGTGGAAGACAATTTTTCCACGGAAGTGGGTGTGATACTAGTGATGGGGAGTGGCAGATGAAGCTTCAGTCGCTTGCCCGCCACTCACCTCCTGCTCTGTGGCCCGGTCTCCTAGGGGTTGGGGACCCCTGCTTTATACGACTGTCTGTTTTCCTAATTTTCTACAATGAGCATGTTAAATGTCTCTGATGAGCATCAACAATTTTGAAAAATTGGAAATGAAACCAAGAACACCAGGAAAACTTTGTTGTAACGCTCTGACTCTTTTCTATATTTAGTTCTGGGGTGGCAACTTGGGTGGGAGTGCATTTACTTCATAAATTGAGGTGTTTGTGTGAGAAACTCCCTGTGCCCCTTTGCTGTCTTAGTAGCACATCTGGACAGGGCTGGTTAGAACTTGTTCAAGCTTTAGGACTAATCATCATTTTACCTCTTTGAAGGTAGTTTTATCTGGAAATAGAATGCTGTTTCCCCTGGCAATATTAGGTCAATATGGAATAAATTGAAAAATATATATATATATATCCACACATACACGTATGTATGAAATTGAGGCTGCTGCACTCAGGGTGCTAAGTGGGTAATGCCAGAGATTGTACAACAGGCTAAGTGGTTCAGGGAAAGACAGACTGTGGGTACTGTAAGTATTCTCTGGAAAAACCTAATTATTTATCTCTTTTCCTAGGTTTCCAGACAGTTCGTGTTGGGACAGTGGGTACCCCTGTGGGCACCATCACTCTTTCTTGTGCTTACAGAATTAACTTGGCATTCATGTCCACCAGGTGAGGAAAGAGCTTTGGAATCCAATAGAACTCTTCTAAAGATATTAAAGTTGTTTTCCTCCAAACCTTGTGGCTGAGCCTACAATTCAGCTTCTCCATTGCTGAATTGAGAGAACCCTTCTTCCAGATTGGAGAATCTGAGTGTCCCAGAGCCAATGTAAAATTTGTGGTTTATATTTAGGGATGTAGTAGTTAAGGCTCTGTGGTTCCTGCCAATAGATAAGAGGCGAGGGGCTCTCTGAGGACTTCAGGGGGACTTGACAAGGCATTCTAACAAATACGGCAATCTGCTTACTGCATTACAGGCACTTTGAGAGGACCCCACCTATCATGGGGATTATTATTGATCACTTTGTGGACCGTCCCTATCCCAGCTCCTCGCCCATGCATCCCTGCAATTACAGGTGAGGAATGTGAAAAACACTTCCCCAAACTGCAGCTAGGCAGAAGCATCCATCTTGCACAGGTCCATAGAGCACCTTTATCAACACTCACTGATAGGCAGGGGGCACTGATGGAGACGCCATGTGGAGAGAAGCGGAGTGGCCAGCTTTCATTCTTGCTGCTGCCTATAAGGTATACCAAGACTCAGGGTGGACCAGGTCTCAGAAAATTCTTGCATAGTTTGGATCTGGACAGTAGTGATTTGACTTTTGATTTGATTTTACTTTGAGACTGTGAGAGTGGCAGTAATTTGTAGAATGTCCTTTGCAAATTAAATGGTTTTCAGGTCACCATTGGCTGGCACAATGCAGTTTTATACATCAGAATCAAATATCTCCAGACCTAGATCCCAGATAACAGAATTTTCTAGAGATTGGAATAGATTTGTATCAGGAGAGATACTGCCTTTCTATAAAGGACTCATGAAGTTGGATAGGTTTTGTCTTTAGAGTCTAGACTTTTGTTTCACTGCATTCTCTATTGCTGATAATTCTTGGTCACAACACTGGCCAGGCTTAAGAAAATCCTCTCAAATGATATGTCAGGTAAAATGTTTGGATTAAAAAAAAAAAGCCATTGTCAACCTCTAGATGCTGCTTTCTGGAAATGTTTGAAATTATCAAGGATTCAACATACCTCTCTTGCCATTAGGAACTCTGCCTGAAACAGTTCATGTCACAACTTGCATCCGTATCTAACCTCTCTTTGTATCCTTTCTGAAATTGACTGCCATCAGTCAGTTCATGATTTCTTTTCCACTCACCATAGAACCGCTGGTGAGGACACTGGAGTAACATATCCTTCTGTGGAAGATTCTCAAGAAGTGTGCACCACCTCTTTTTCCACCTCCCCTCCATCCCAGGTAGGGGGAAACAGGATCTGGGGTGGCAGTAGTTATTTGGTACATATATGGGCCTTATGAAATGGTGTCAAAATTTAGATACAGTCTCTTGGTGGTGATGGTGATTATTTCAAGGAGGTTATTTTGAGGGGTGAAGGAGAGCCTTCTTATCCAGCTGGTAATATTGCAGTGTTTCTAGTCTGTAATCATTCTTAACCTGCAAGATTACATGTAACCTTTACCTTCCTGGGACATCTGAAAATTCCCTGAAAATCAGTCACAGAAAATCAGAAATGTGTTCTGGTACCAGAGAGGTACCCTAACCTACACTTGTTAATTTGGTAGCTGCTTCTTCTTTGAAGTGGTAAATATGGTTCCTCATAATGGAAGGAGCACAAAAGGAGCCAATGATAATTTAGCATAAAATGCCAGTAAGACACCAGCTGTGCAGTTTTTCTTAATAGTTACACAGATATGTGCCTATCTGCATTCCCTCTCTGAACATTTTTAACCATTAACTTTTCCACTCGAGTCCATCTTCAGTGTCAAATCCAGTTTCAGTAAACACAGTGTCCAAACAATGTGAGAACTTCTCACAAAGAAGTGTTGTGTGATGTATGTGGTACTGAGACTGCTTCAGATAAGGAATCATTTTTGCCAGCTGACTGAATTTCAGAATTTCAGGGGCACATTTCTTCCCTTCCACCCCAAGTCTTCATCTTCTACCCATTGCCTGCCCATCATCTCTATTATTTCCCTCCTCTTTGCTTTCATATTAGATGGTTCTAGACATCAGTCAGTTCTACTTTCCTTGAAATTAGCCCAGATTATCCCTTTTCAGCATCTGACTTGGGGGACCCAACAAATTAAGTAGCTATCCATACATTTTTATTTTCTATGTTTTCTTAATTAAGAAAAAATTTTAATGTATTATATCCTGGGTTGTTAGGTATTGGATTAAAATTATAGTTCTAATTTGTTTTAAAAGCAGAAGTTAAGCACAAAAGCTAACTGGTATGTGAAGCACTTTACAAAATCCATGGATCACTATTATTTCTGTTGTCCCAGTTTAGAGTTAAAGAGATTCTTGTTGTAAAGTTACCTAGACAGTTTGGTTTGGGGGTGTGGAAATGGTTTTTTCCTTCCACCTACTAGTATATGTAGGCATGGATGTCGCCATTGCTCTGGGAGGGGGTAGCTTCTAGTATGCTTGCTGACATGGAACAATCCTGACCAAAAAAGGGGGGGAGAGCCCACTTTCTTACTAGTGCACATTAGTGTGTAGATTGTTTTTTAAGATCATCAGAATGTGAATATGTCATTTAATGTTCATTAAACAGTTTTGTTTTACACGTGATAAATTCATAAACAGTATATAAACTTGGGAGATATGAGGCATGGTGAGTCTGGGCCTTAACAAATCAGTTTGTCTTTTTCTCTGATACAGTGGAAATTCGACCTGACCCCAAAAGTAAAGGGAAGTTAAGTAGTTTCTGTACCTGATGTTTGCAAAAAAGTTTGTTAACCTACGTAAGGAGAGTCTGTATTTTTCATGGTATCAGTTGTGTCTTCTTACAGTTTAAAAGTAGATCACGTCAAGATCTCATCAATACTGAGCACCCCATGGGTGAGCCTTGTCACTTCTCCCTGAGTACCTGTAATCAAGACTGGTACAGTTTGGTGCAGAAATACTCATTTAGAACCTTGATGGTAGAACAGAGAGAGAAATATCATATGCCATCTGGTCTCCTTGTTCCTGTAAATATTGAAATAGTTTCTTCCTTGGTTTAACCTAGGGAATTGCATAATTGTTCAACAACTTCTATTTGAGCTTTTGCTAGAATCCAGTAAATACATGTTAATGAGCTGGGTTCCCCCCCGCCCAACAAAATAAGGATCATTGTGTCATTTGGGCACAGAGTTGAGCCAAGAAATAGTTGTGACCCTGAACCTGCTACTGTGACTTAAGGTCCTACCTCCATTTCTAGGCGTTAATTAGCTAATTGGTGAGACTTAAAGATGGAACAGCAAGACCCAAAACTATCATCATACCCATAATTAGCTTTGAAATCATGAGTTTTGAAAATGCCCTAGCTTTTACTCCATGAAGTTCTCCTACACCGTCAGGGACTGTAAGAGCGTGCACACACACACCCTGATGCCTACACCTGCACACCCCAACTCATCTTCCTTGAGATTATGTAGGAAAGTTTGCAGCTGGGTATCTGAGCATTTTAAAGTTCCAGCCAACAAACGTCAACTGTTTAAACCTGAGCCCGCAGATCCTGAGTCCCCAGAAAAAGGCTTTCAGTCTAACATCTTAACCTCAGTGTCCTCATTCCTGCTTAGCACAACTTGTGTCTGTTCTCAGGACCTTCCTATTGGAAGCTGTTCTCTAACTTCCACCCTCTTTTGACTAAAGACAGACTAATGCTTGGTTCAGATTTCGCCAAGTCATAGCAGCTCAACTCAGCTTTGTTTTCCACCTGCTCATCAGGGAGAGCACCAGGGATAAACATCTCTTCTTCACATCCTTCCAAGCGGTTCTTTTCCAAAGGCAGTCATGCAGCTCTCTCCCTGCTTCCCTCCTGACTTCATTGTACATTTCAGCCTCTATTGCAACTGCCCTTTCCAGAGTTTTTTCACTTCTTTCTCAAGTCCCTTTTCTTTTTTCTTCTCTTGTTTCTCCTGTCTCTGTGTGTATCTGTGCACAGTGTGTGTTTACTGTCACAAAGGCACATTTTCAGACCCCTACTCCTGTGGTGACGGACACTCTGAGGGTCCCCATGGCAGGACTGGCCTTTTCCCATCAAGTGAGTCCATACTGGGAAGAAGGGGGTATATATAATCAGACGGTATCTTTTTATTTAAAAACTGTAAATAAAGGACAAGGTATAGCTATTTAAATATCCCCAAGTTTTCTATGGGTTATTTTGAGGCATGGTAATTGATTTTTAACAGTATACAGCCATAGCACAGCAGCCCAAAATAGGATTTGTCATTTGCCCCTCCTCCTACCATTGATGTGAAAAATACATGGAGTTGCTTATATCTTTTTTTCCAAATAAACCATCCAAGAATGGTTTTCTTTCTTTTTCAATATAAATAGGAACCCTCCCAAACCCAGTGGTGATGGAGGGTGTGATTAGAGAAGACTGCTTCTGTTTCAAAGGGACCTCAAGGTCAAAGGAGAAAATAGAACGACCTGGGAAAAACCGATGACTTTGGCTCCGAGTTCTGCCCAGGCTTGTGCTCTACAGATCTACTGGGGTGGAAACTGAAACAGTTAGCTGAGCCCCTGGGAAAAGGGGGCGCAGGGAACTCATTTGAGGCTTTTGGAAGACGCAGAGCTGGGAATCTCAATCCCACTGCAAACAAGTCTGCTTTCTTATTTACAGAGTAACGGCCTGGTCTGTCTTTAACCCTTACATCAGGCCCCCCGCACCATGAGGATGTGGGCTGGGATCCATTCCTTACCTCTCTGCCGATCTCGATCATTAGTCATACTCTAGGACTGCCTATTTTTTCCTCCTCCTTTCCTCTGCCCTTCTTTGTTTTTCTCTTGCTTAGCTCTCAAGCTCTCGCCTTTCCTGTCAGCCTGCTGCCCTGGGCGTTGGATCAGCTGACCTGGGTTGTCCAGCCGTGTTTGCTGCCGGCTTAAACACCACACACCCTTACCAGGTATCTTTAAAGATGGGGAGGACACTAGGGGTTCCTATGCTGCCTCCCCTGCCCTGACACATTTGAAGGGCCTCTTGAGACACCAGTGTTCAAAGCTCTTCTGTAGCTTTGGAGGACTAAGATGATTCTGAGCGGGGACCTTTTAGACTTCAAAAAAGGAAAGAAGAGTTTCCCAAGTGTTTTCTCCCTGTCTTTCCCTCTGTAGTCATTTCCATGCATGTCTTCCATTAACTGAGCCCCAGAGAGGATAAAGATTTCCAAGTTTTCCTGCCCACTTGGTGGCAGCATTGGTGATGGAAAAGCTGGAAAGCAGATACCATCATGCTAGGCCGTGAGTTTCCCCTTCTACCTGACACGGCCATGATTCGCTGTATTTTTCCATTTTTCCCCAAAGCTAATGGTTCCCGGGAAGGAAGGTGGGGTACCCCTTGCTCCCAACCAGCCTGCCCACGGTGCCCAGGCTGGTGACCAGGAGAGACTGACAACCTACACCCCTTCTGATGGGGCCCACTGTGCTGCCACACCTTCCAGCAGGTGAGTTCACATCTTGGCTCTGCTGCTCTTTGGACTAGCCAGGGACCTGTCCTCCCCGATACATGTGCTTATTTGGTATCAGTAAAGAGTAGCTTTCAGCATTGGCTCAGGCTTGGCCTTTGAGGGGAAAATGTGGAATCCTTAAAATTCTCAATAAGAATCGTACTTTGCAGCTGATACGTGAGGAAGCTCTCCCTGGGTACTGCTGCTAACAGCAAGCATCGGGCTTGGTGCTTCTCACCCTCATCCAGTGAAGGTGTTTTTCAGATGTTTCTCTCTTACCCCAGGATTGACTCCCTTGGCATCCTCAGTGTTTTCTGAGACCAGAACAGGGCGTCGTTAACCATAACCCTGACATCGGGAGTCACAGTGTGTCTGTGGTGGTAGTTAGGATTGATCTTCTTTTTCTACTATGTTAATGCCTCATGGAGATCCTTTAGAAACAACTATTTTCCCTCACTAAAATTAAAAAAGAAAAAAAAATCTTTTCTGATTGCAGAAGTGATAACAGTCTGTAAAATTCAAAATTTGAAGACATTGATTAGGTGGAAATAAAAGTCCTCATAATCCCACCCTGCAAAAATCACCACGGTTACCTCCTTTTAAAAGACGAGAGGATCTCAGAAGGGTTAAGCAATTTGCCTAAGAGAGCACTTAGCTCACAAAATGGCCAGACACAAGCCTAGCTCCTTGGATTGCAAAGCCTGGGCTTGCTCTTTCCATTACACTCGGAGTTCTGTGGGAAGCTGGGCCTGTCTTGACCTGCCCTTCCCTCCCTTAACTGGAAGGTCTCAGAGATAATGACGTTGATTGCCCCACCACATCTTAAACGAACTTTCAGATAATAGAAATTCCTGGGTTTTTTTTTCCATTCCCACAGTGGAGATGGAGGAGGGGGAGATTGTTTGGGAAGATCTTTCTGTGCCATCCATCAGGAAAAGTAATTACTTTCATTCCTGGCTCCCCAAACTTCCATCCTCTTATCCCTCCTCCTGTCAGAGAATCAAAGGAGGATCCTCTTGGCCATTTTACACTCTCGTTTTCTGAGCCTTGATTCCTGGGGTATGACTGGGAGTAACTTAAGACAGAGGACCCTGTGTAGGGGGTTCTTAAATGCTGGTCCTCCCTGCTGGCTGGAGTCTAGAGGCCACGTGGACTGCATAGTGTTCCCCATCTTGAGCCCCTGCTTTGAGGCTTTCCCATCCCCTGCTGCTTGAAGGGCTATGACTACTAGTCTGGCAGCGACAGTATGGGCCCCTGTTTCTCCTGCCTGGAGTCCCCCATCTTCCAGGACTCAGCCTCGGTCTAGAGGGAGGGAGTGGGAGCAGCCAAATTGAATGTGTCACTGGAACATTTGCTGAACAGAGGGATGCCTGGGGGCAGAGAGAAGGGAGGAAGCATGGTGTGGAGCTTTAGATAGCAAAACAAAACAGGACAGGAAAAATCTAAAATCTTGAGGCTGGCTTTGTAATTAGATTAATATTAAAATTAGCTGCTTATGAGAGCCGCTTGCCTATATGTATGATTGCTAGATGCACGGTGATTGATGCTTAGCATTGGTATTACAGATTAAATTTTATGTAAGCTCTACACAGTTGTAACACCAAGTTTCAATTAACATATGCATAATTTTTAGCTTTTCCAGGAAATGCAGTCCTCTGCTCTCAATTCAAAAGGGAGGGTGACAGTGGCAGCCGCCAGACCTCATATTGCCATTTCCCACATGTGTGAGCTGGTGGGGGGCAACTCCTGCCCTAGGCTGCAGCCTCACAAGTTGGTAGATTTATGGGGAACCAAGTAGGCTCTGCTATGGTTTGAGAATGAGAATCAACATTACCTTTCTCCTCCAGTGAGGATACTGAAACTGTGTCAAACAGCAGTGAGGGACGGGCCTCCCCCCATGATGTCTTGGAGACCATCTTTGTCCGGAAAGTGGGGGCTTTTGTCAACAAACCCATCAACCAGGTGATTTTTCTGCCCCTGCAACTCTGAGAATGTGTGAGCCCTTAGAGTGAGGTCTTACCTGGGATCTGTGGAACCACTGAAATCGCATGCGAAATTGTGTGTGTGTGTGAATTTTTTGTGAAGAGGGTTAATAACCTGTGACATCCCTCCAGAAAAGTTAACTGTTGTTCTGTGATCACATAGGAGAGGAGACCACGCCATTAGGTACAGACACGTTACACTGAAGTGTCATTGCCTCAGCCTAACTTGAAATAGGAAGTTCCTCTTCAGCTCTGCCAGTGAAAAGCAGTTGTTACTGAATTACTGTGGGTCCAGCTTCCAAAACTGAATTACCAGGGTCCTGGGGAGCCCTCACCCCTGTTGATGCTGTGGGCACGCAGTGGGAGGCACAGGAGGTTGGAGAGGTCTCCAACAAGACAGGAACCTGAGGGATGGCATCGTCAGCTGAGGTGTGCAAACGTGCTGGACCCCCAGGCTTCTGGTGGGCTCTGAGGAAGCAGGCAAACTGGGGGAAGGGGGACACTAATACTTTCTCCCATGTCTCTTCAGATGACCCTGACCAGTTTGGACATACCCTTTGCCATGTTTGCTGCCAAGAATTTGGAACTGGAGGATGTGGATCCCATGGTGAGTCCACCATTGACTGAAGTTTGCAGTGAGATGGTGCCGTAGTCGTCGTCCTTCCTGGGCGAGTCATTCACTATTCCTCCACAGACCATTAGCCATGCTCCTTGGCTTTTGGTTTACAGCCAGTGCCCAGAACCAGCCCCTACCTCTGCCTTATTCTGAAACAGGTGAATCCTCCAGATTCCCCAGAGACTACATCTCCTCTTCAGGGCAGCCTGCACTCTGATGGCTCCAGTGGGGGCAGCAGTGGCAATACCCAGGACGACTTTGTCATGATCGACTTCGTAAGTTGCTGTCATCTTCCTTGACCTTTGCTGCTTCGGGGGCAATAAACCTGGAAGCATCCGTTGCACTTGAATAGGACTTCAGGGATCAGAGGGGTCGGTATAGGCAGAGGGAATGGGTGCTGGCTGTGCATCTTATGCGGGGAACCTGCCCTTACACCCTGCTTGGGGAGGCATTTGGAGGCCCATCAGCAGTAAGGCATTTTGTGCCATGTCTTTGATTGAAATTCAACTTGAAATGGGATTTTCCAGTGGTAACTGCATAGGTTCTATTCATGAATGGATAGCCCCCAGCCCTTTTTTTAAATGTTTTAATTTTTGGCCGCATCGGGTCTTAGTTGTGGCACGCGGGATCTTTCGTTGCAGCACGCGGGCTTCTCTCTAGTTGTGGCGTGGGCTTAGCTGCCCCGTGGCATGTGGGATCTTAGTTCCCCGACCGGAGATCAAACCCGCATCCCCTGCATTGGAAGGCAGATTCTTAACCACTGGACTACCAGGGAAGTCCCTGGATAGCCCTTTTCCAAGGAGAGGAGTGTGAAGGAAGGGGACAAAAACCTAACCAGGGGAGAGGGATGTCATCACCAGGCTTAATTCAGCTGCCCAGAAGAGAAAGGTGTAAAGATTTCTCTAAGATAAGTCTGGAGGAGCCTTTTCTTTGCTAATTACTGGAAGGAAAGAGGGTTGTTGATAGCTTACCCCCTCTGATTTTCCTCTGTGGTCCAAGGCAAGCTAAACTTGAGTCTGTCTTGTTTTTTAAGAAACCAGCTTTTTCTAAAGACGACATTCTTCCGATGGACTTGGGAACCTTCTATCGTGAATTTCAGAACCCCCCTCAGCTGAGCAGCCTCTCCATAGATATCGGGGCACAGTCCATGGCTGAGGACTTGGTATGGAAACCCCTTCCCCCACCCCACCTCATCCTCTGGCCTCCTTTCCTCCTTCGATGGTCATTCCTGCTCCACAGGCCTGGAAATTTCTTCCTGTTACTCCTCCACGCCCACACCTCCCATCTTCCCTGTAACAGGACGGAGACTTTTAGACCATTACCTTCCTGGAATCACACTTGAGATTTGCATTGTGCCTGGCGGTCATTATCTCAGATTTGCTTGCGCTCATTTCCTCCTTTTCTCGGCACTCTTGTCACGGCATTTCTCACACACGCCTGTTGTTGGTGCCTGATGTCTTCTGCTTGCTGATGCCACTAAGCCAGGCTGCTCCAACAGCTCTTGCCTTCCGCTGTTAAGGTTGCCAGGCAGATGACAATGGTACAGGGCAGAAGAAACAGAAGGTCCCCAGCATTGGTGTTCTTGCCCTTTCCTCGGAGAGCTCGTTCCCTGGTTCTCGTGTTCAGCCAGATGTCCTGATACTGACTGTAATGACCACATCTCCGCTTAGGGTGTTTCCTATTTCCTGTCTCTGAAGGGCAGAGGAGTGCCCTGCACAGCCGCAAACTCAGGGTGCCCCATGCCACAAGATGTCAGGGTCCCTCTGCTTGAGGTGGGTATATCACCTCATGTGTCAAAATCAGAGGAGTGGCTCTAGGAATAGGAATCTAGGTTTAGCTGCCCTTGATTTGCTTTAATCAGGAAAGCATGCTCAGTAATAATAATACAGCAATAATGTCATTATTATTAACATTTATTGAAGCTTTCTAGGTGCCAAGCATTTTTTAAGTGTTTTACATGAATCTTCAATGACCCTAAGAGGTAGGTTTTCTTATTATCCCAGTTTACAGATGAGAAAAACGACACTGGGAGCAAATAACTTGCTGGTGGTTACACTGAGCTGGCAAAACAAACTTTGACCCCTAAGAGTCTGGCTTCTGATTTTAGGCTTTTAACCATTGGCTCCCTGGCCTCTCATTTGAAGTTTGCCTGGAAGGAACCGGAGTCCAAAGGCTCAACGTGAGGCTGCAGCCAGTGCTGGCTGGTTGCCCCAGCCTCCCAAACCCGCCCGGGCATCTGGCCTGTCTGGGCTGCCTTGTAAGTCCTGTGGCACCAAGTATCTCGTGCCTGTCAGGAAGTCTTCTGTGATGGCTGAACTCTTCAAATGCAAATTCATCAGTGGAGACAGACCACCTGATTAGGACCAAATTTTAATTAATGGTTGATACCTGAGGGCAGTTAAACTTAGCTCCTCATGGTTCTGTTTTTTTGTTTTCATTGTTCTCTCTCAACCCCATCTAACCCATCCCCTTCTCAGCTGATGTAAAGATGCAGATTCCTAGGCCTCACTGTAGACCTGCCGGGTCAGAATCTCTTGGGAGTATGGCTGGGACTGCCTTGTTCATGTGCCCCCAGGGGATTCTGATGCCTGCCCAGCGCAGGCTGTGAAGAAATCATTTGTACATGTTCTGAATTTGTAGGGCTCTAAACCTACTGTGTTATTCTAATGTCAGTCTCATCAGTGCCAAAGATACTTCACGTTGAATTTCTCTGTGTCATCCCGTTGTTGGCATGGTCCTTTTCCATCTCATTGTGTGTGTGGCCGGCTTAGATTCCCTAGGCTGTTCTGTCCACCTCCCCAGCCCCCACTAACCCCTGCTGGGCAAAGGCCCACTGGCCAGTGCCTGCTCAGTTGCTCCGCACTTTGCTCTCCAACCCAGCACTGCTGAGCCAGACTCTTTGCCGTGCTCCCTTCAGCCCAGGGTGACAGCTGGCTTCAAGGCCCTACCTGAATAAGCAGCTTTTCTCTCCCCTCCCGGTACAGGACTCACTACCAGAGAAGCTGGCTGTGCACGAGAAGAATGTCCGAGAATTTGATGCCTTTGTAGAAACCCTGCAGTAAAAGTTGGTGTCCTCGAGTACCAGCAGCATCCCCTTTTTGTGGTCCCAGGAGACAGAGAGCCTCCCACTCGTCAGCTGCTCCCATCCCTTGTCCCGCTTCAAGCCAGGTGAAGGGGAGGCTGGTTCCCCCGTGGGGACCCGGAAGTCCCTGCTCTTGCACTCCTGGAGACTCACGGCAGCGGTGAAGGCCAGTGGTAGCATTTGAGAGGACTCACCCTCTGACCTCCCTCTGCAGGGCCCTCTGCTTATACCGCCCTCAGCAGCTGCTTCCCAAAGGCTGTCGTCCCGCTCCTCCACCGGCCCCTGCCCCGGGTTCGCCCAGCAGCTGGCCCCTCGCCTGCCTGCCGTTGCCATGCGCCATTCGACATTCCGGCTGGTGGCCCAGAGACTGGTGTGGAGGCAGAAAGAGGAAGGAGACAGTGCTAGGAGGAGGAAGGAAGGAAGCTCTCCTTCAGGGTCTTTCTCTGTTAGTTCTGCTATCTTCTTCCCCTCTCTCTCTCCCTCTCTCTGCCCCGTGCCTGTATTTTTGGCAGTATGGCAGGCTTCCTGCCCAAGGTGATGAGAACCCTAAAGTCAGCCATTCCCACCCTTGAAGGCTGTGCCAGCCCGTCCGAGCAGCCCTGGCGGCTGCCTGTGCTCAGCTACATGGAAACAGAAGCCTCCCTCTCTAGGATTCTGTCATTGGAGTCACAGCAAAGGTTCTTCTCTTTCCTCTCCCTTCCCCTGTCATTGCTCCTTGGTTATAGAACCCAGTAAATATTTATTACTTTCAGAGAAATCAGATATTTTGTAGAGAAAACATGTTTGAGGTTAGACGTTTTCACTTGGGGAAGGTTGGAGGGCCTCTTCCTGGGGCAGCGCCTCCTCCTGTAGAGGTTCCTTGGATTTAGGTTGCTGCCCTGAGGATTTCCCTTCCCATGTGTATATGGTGGGATCCAAGAATAGGGCTGGCTGAGGGCAGCAGAACCTCCCAGAATTGCTGCATTTGAACTGACATCACACTCTGCCTTGGACGTGTACATATTCCTGGTGAGAACTTTGAATCTCCCAGCTTCCCCAGAGAGACTGACTCTGTTCTGGCAGCCCAGGAAGTCTTGGGTGCGAAATGTGATGACTCCCCAGAGTTGTGGCACGTGTAGTGCCCGAGGGGCGCTGTGGCCCCGGGGAAGGCCAGAGAGGCCCCTCCTCCTGGGGCATTTGTTCCTGATTCTCAGGGCTGGGTTATGGGCCTTTTCCTGCTAGGCCTAGCCACCGCCTTTCCTTAACCCCAGGGTCTGTACACTGCCCTGAGGTTTATTAGTTGGATTGGTTCCTTGTTGAGAAACCAAAACTGGGCATTCAGGTGTTGTTACTTGAGTTAAGTCAAGGGCCCAGCCTCACCCACTGACCATCTGTTCCTCCCCGCCTAACTGATAGGCCCAACCCCGCTTCTCTGGCCCACCTCGGGTATTCATTGGCAGCAGCTGTTCTGCAGCAGAGCAGGTGGCCCTCAATTGCTTTTTAGCAAGTGCACGTGGCATTGTTTTCACCTACAAGGCTGATCTCAGGGCTGGGGTCAGCTCTGATGCTGCCTCAGTTGGGCTGAGCCCTGCCCCTGTGCACACATTCTCCAGTGTTTCTAGGGCTTCCCTGGTGGCGCAGTGGTTAAGAATCCGCCTGCCAATGCAGGGGACACGGGTTCGAGCCCTGGTCCGGGAAGATCCCACATGCTGCAGAGCAGCTAAGCCCGTGCACCACAACTACTGAGCCTGTGCTCAAGGGCCCGCGAGCCACAACTACTGAAGCCCGTGCACCTAGGGTCCGTGCTCTGCAACAAGAAGAGAAGCCACCGCAATGAGAAGCCCGTGCACCACAACGAAGAGTAGCTAGCCCCCGCTCGCTGCAACTAGAGAAAGCCCGCACACAACAACGGAGACCCAACGCAGCCAAAAATAAATAAATAAAATTTGAAAAAAAAAAGTGTTTCCAGTAGTGGCGTCCAGCTGGCCATCCTGTCTCTGGGCCAGAGCACACCTGTGGCCTGCTAAACCAATCCAGGCTTACCCCCCAGGCCCCAGCACTGAGACGGGCGAAGGCCCTGGTAAGTTACTGATTGCCCCCCACTCCCCCACCTCGTCCCAATATGTCAGCCGCTGCCCTCTTCCAAGGCCAAGCATGGAAAGGCCTGTTAGCCATTTGCCTCTTTGACTCCTAATTGTTGGCCTCTGCAGGCAGCAGCCTCTCTTCAGGACCCCATCAGTGAGAGGCCAGGGAGGCTGAGCCCTGACTTTGAGCTGAGCCTGGGAGGAGCAGAGCAACTGTCAAGGCCGGCCCTTGTCCCTCAGCCCTGTACAATGAAAGGTATGAGCCCTCGCCGGACCTGCACAGCACCCCCGGGACAGGGCTGGGACCAGTCATGTCTCCAGGTGGGAGAGCCCCTCCCGCTCCTCCAGCCTACTTTATTTGGAAATACTGAGCTATACTTTAAAATGTATTCAAGGGATTTCCAATAAACTTTTTCTGTACTTTATAGCCTCCTGTCCTGCAAGCTGTCGAAAAACCTAGCCCACTTCCTCCCACCACTGGGCAGCCCCGGGTCACCGACAGGCTCCGTGGAGGGAAGAGCGGTGCCATGTGAGGCACAGCAAGGTTTCAGAGCCATTCAGGCTGTTTGGAGTCCTGGGGCCTTGGGCTGGTCGGGAATTTTTTTTTTTTTTTTTCCTGGCGGCACTGTGCAGCACGTGGGATCTTAGTTCACTGACCAGGGATCAAACCCAGGCCCCCTGCATTGGGAGCACGGAGTCTTAACCACTGGACCAACAGGGAAGTCCCAGGAAACCTCTTAGAGCCTTATTTTCCTTGGCTGTAATGTTTCCATTTCAAGGGTTGTGTGAGAGTATTCAGTGAGATAACATGTATGAAGTAGACGTGCATGTGAGGTACGCCCATAGGAAAATCCTCAGAACGGGTAGGCCGTTTTCTTCAGCTCTCTATCCTTCCTATGCAGCACAGCTCACCACTCACCCTGGGCAACAGCCTTTGGCTCAGAGGGAAAGACAAGTGACAGGTCCCTGCCATGTTTCCAGCAGAGGCCAAGCAGGGGGCGGGGGACTCCCCAGACTGCTGGGCTATTTGCTGATCTGGTGTGAGGGGTTGTGGCTGAGCAAACCAGACAGAAGGGAAGGGACTGAGTGAAGTAAGTAGAAGTCCAGGTCTCATGCATGTTTGTTTAGCTGCCCTGATCTGACAAACAGCTCCTTCCTCCTATTTCGCCTGCAGTGGCGGGAGGGAGTGGAAGGTAGAGCTGGTGTCCCAGAGGAAGAGGTGGTTCTAGAGACCGGAGACTGACAAACCCAGGCAAGTGCTGTCTTGGTTGCCTTCCATGCCCTTCAGGCCAGAAGCCACGCCCCAGGGCAGAAGAGGACTAGTTAGAAATTCTAGATTCAACCCAAACCTGGGGCTGAAAAGAATGGGCCCGCCCACTGCTGCCGCTTTGGGCCCTGGGAGCCCTTGCTTGTTAGTGAACTGCATGTGACGCTGACCATGATACCTGACCATGCATCCAACTCCTGGGTCAGAAATGGTGGAAAGACTGTCGGAGTCCTCACCTTCAGGTAGGGGTCCCCCAAAAGCAAAGTGTTCAATTGCCCCTCATCTGATGGTATCCTACCCTTTTAAGCCATGTCACTACACTCTGCCCCCAGAGACCCACTGTTGCCAAGGCAGGGGTAAACTGGCTTTTGAGTCACTCGGCAGAGGCCCTGCCAGGAGCCCAACCCAAGTAAACAGCTCTCCGTCTCCTGCTCCCCTGTCTTGTCATTTTTTTGGGTCACTGCCCTTCTGTTCTAAATAGTCACCCAGCTTAGAGCTGAGCAGAGCCAGGGAGACAGGCTGCCAGTGCCTCTGTTCGAGCTACCTGGACGAAGGTCACAGTTGTGCAGGCGGACTGGCTTCCTGGAGCTCAGTGCCCGTGTTTATAACCATTGTCTCGATCCTGCAGCTTTGGCCCGGCTTCCCCAGCCCCAACAAGCAATGAGGAGAAAAAAAGAACAGGCCTGCCTGAGGCCATCATAGCCTCCTGATTGCAGTCAGCAGGCAAGCAGCAGACAGCTGGAACTTGACCAGTGTGCCAAGTGGAATTCTGGCCTGCCCTCCCTGTGACAAACCATTTTAGTTTTTCAATTGTAGTGATAATACATGTAACGTAAAATTTACCACATTAACCTTTAAAGCAAAGCAAAACTGCTCGAAAGAGGAAAGCTGGATCTTTCATAGCCTCCACGTGACTAGGTGGCAGGTGGAAACAGCCAAGGCTCTCAGGCTGAGGGGCGGGGTGGGGAGGACCGGAATGGCTGGGAGATGAGGGTTCCAACCCTGGCTGCTGTACAAGGTTGGGACTATCACTTCATTCCTCTGTGAAATGACCATCATTCTGGTTCCCACTGGGCACTCATTCTGTTATGTAGTGTATATGTTACGGTCGGCCCTCGCATCTGTGGGCTCCACACCCGAGAGTTCCCCCAACCTTGGATAGAAAAATATTTGGAAAAAAAAAATTCCAGGAAGTTCCAAAAAGCAAAACTTGAATTTGCTGCATGCTGGCAACTATTTACAAGGCATTTACATTGTATTAGGTATTATAAGTAATCTAGAAATGATGTAAAGAGAGGATGTGTGTAGGTTATATTGCAAATACTACACCACTTGATAGAAGGGACTTGAGCATCCTTGGATTTTGGTGACGGGGTCGGGTGGCTGGAACCAGTCCCCCACACATAGGGACGACTGTGTGTCTGATCTTCAGAGAAATGAAGTAACAGTCTCGGACATGGGACCAGTTACATGACAATTACCAGTTAGAGCTGGTTGTGAGTGATGGAACTAGGATTCGAACCCTGGTCTCACTCTAAAGCTTGTGCTGTGGTCCACCACAGTCTGCTCTGTTTCGGGGAGAGAGGTCCTGGTTTTAGGATATAGCACTTGGTGGCCAGGTGGAATGTATAGGTGCAAAAAGGAAGGGGACTGTTCACACTTCTAAGCCTGGAATATGGTCAGAAAGCTGGCTTCATACCGGCTCACAAGTGAGCAGGATGAGGAAGGGGTCAGATTGACTGGGGAGGGGACTTCCCGAAGCCCTATCTGCTCTTCTTCCGCAGCCATACCACACCTCCCACCCAGTTATGAGCCTCCATGCCCACTTCCTTATCAGCCAGATGGGCAGTTTTCCATCTCCATTTTTATTGAAGTATAAAAAGTGCAAAGGTGAAATACATGATTGATGCCAAGGAAGTCATTGTGAATGTGAATACTTGATTCACTGTACAAGTCCCCCCACCCCCAGGTAAAGACCAGTTGGGGGTGGATAGGGGAGAGACCAAATAGACCCACGAGGCTCCCCAGTAAATGGGGCTCTGAGCAACACCTGATACAAAGGAAGGCAGACAGAAATCAGAAGCCTGGGCCTGGCCTGGAGACACAGGGACTGATAGCAGCCACACCAGGCCTTGGGACTCCTGACATGCTAGTGTCCTGGGAAAAGAGCCCAGTGAGGTCAGGCCCAGGCCACACCCGGCTCGCAGATGGGGCAGGACTGGTCAATGAGGACCGCCACAGTACAGGCTCTGGCCAGGGCTGCAGGAAGGTGGTTCACCAGGAAGGGACAGCTGGAAAGAGGGATATCCATCTTCATCAGGGTCCAAGGGGAGGTTGCTAGAACTCACCTGGCAGGGGCCAATCTAATTAGCAAAATCCCTACCCAGCCCCTCCAGGAGTCCGAAACTGGAGGAAGGAGCCACCCCAGATCTTGAGGCACTGAATCACCCCTGGCCAGAGCAGGGACCGGTGTGACTCCACAACAGACATGCCTAAGGATCTGTCCAAGTAGGAAGGGAGGGGAGGCAAGGCATGGGGGGTGGAGTGGGTGGGGACTGGTTGTCAGTGGTCTGACCAGACACTAGGAGGCTCTCAGGGGTGAGAGTGGGGTGTCTATTTTGAATGGATGCTGGGACTCAGCCCTATCATCCAAGCTGCCAGTCCTGGCAGAACCAGGGTGCTAAGACACCCTGGGGGCAGTACCACTTGGGAAAGGCTGACCCAGGATGTGTGGAAGAGAAGGCAGACATAGGACTCCAGGCTGTCATTCGTTAACTGTGTAAATACCAGAGGCTGAGCCACCAGAGGGGAGGACAGGAACAGGGTGCTTGCAACCAGGCCTTCACCCAGACAGGGAGGAGTCACAGCAGGGCCAGCCCAGGCCAGCTCAGCCTTTCATTCCCCAGCAGTCGGGAAGGGGAGGACCAGCCCCAGCTACCAGCCCAGCCGGCAGTGATTTTGGGATCTCCAGTTGCCAGGGGAAGAGGCAGGAGAAAGCAGGTAAGCAAGCGGTTGCTGGGGCCAGTCCTCCTGCCTGAAGAGCAAGGCCAGCTCTGCAGAGCCCGGCAGGAGCCAGGGATCCAAAGAGGCAGTGAGAAGTATAAGGCGAAGAAAAACGTCTTGTGGTTACAGCGAGGCCTCTGGCGCCGGTGAGGTGGGCTGGACAGGAGGGGAGGAGGAGCTGTCCAGTTGGCTGGCTCCAGCTTCTGTCTCCAGGGGGCTCACAGCCCCTTTCTGGGCAGGAGCCCTGGGCTCCCGTAAGGCTGAAGCCAAGAGGAAGAGTCCAAACCGGGGCTATCAGAGAAGGGGGCGGGTGGGGCAGGGGCTGGGCTCAGAGCCCCTTGGAGTCAGGGCTGAAACAGCTCCCCTTGATGATCCAGGAGGAACTTGGTGAAGGTATTGATGGGATTAATGGCCTTGAGGGTGATGGCAGCATCCTTGGCCCACAGCAGGTTAGGGCCGAAGACAACAGCCAGGTTAGTGTTGGTCATCTTGTTCTGGTCACAGAGGGCAGAAATCTGTGGAAGGAATCAGGGGGCTGCAGCAGGAAGCCACAGACGCTGCCTCCCACGCCTGGCAACCACGCCCAGGAGCAGCAGCCACGGCAACTCCTCCTCCCTCTCTCCTCCAGGTAAGCGGTAGAGGCCCAGGCCGAGGTCTCACCTGCACCAGGAAGGCAGTGAGGAAACGCAGCACCAGGTAGTTCTCCTCGGGCAGCATCTGGAAGGCCTGCAGCGTGGCCTCCACTCTCTGGCTCTCATCAATGTCTATGAGGAAGGGGGGCCCAGGTCACAGGGGCCCATGGCTGGACTGGTTCGGGAAGCCCTGTCATGAGGCTAGGGGGAAGACCCAACCAGACTTTCCTTGAAGGACAGGCCAAACCCGCCTGCTCTGAGTCCAGCTGCAACCCCACCCTGCAGAAGCTGGAGAAGGGGGAGAGGGGCACTCACTGAGGAAGCCCACAACGTGGGAGTAGAGGTCAAAGGTGAGCAGGGGCTCAGGAAGCTCCCGGAGGAAGGTCTTGAGAATGACCGCTGGCAGGTGCAACTCATTGTACTGGTCGAAGTCCACAGGCAGCCCTGGGGGTGAGGAGGGGAGGAGCTGGGCTGAGCCTGGAGACCAGCAGCCAATCCGGAGGCCAAGCAGGCCCCACAGCCTGACTTCACCCTTGGCCACAAGCCTCCTCCTCCCACTGGGACAGGGGGCACAGGGTCAGGCCATCTGGGGAGTGGGGCCCCCGAGCACACACCACAGTTATTCCTCGCCTCTGAATGACCCTGAACCCAGGCTCCAGAAGCCTGACCTATGAGAAAGTAGGCCTGGGACAACCAGGCAGGAGTGAGACACATGTAATTATACCAAATGCCACAGAAAACTCACACTCACACACACACACACACACACACACACACACACACACGTGTGCGCACGCAGGATCTGTACTGGCCCTCTGGGCTTTGACACATCCCTGGGGCCACTCACCCATGTTGTACTTCTGTTGCACTTCCCGTACAACTTGGGTGTTGGCCGACCTCCGGAAAATCCCCTCAGTGGTGAGAGCTGGGAAACAGTGGGGCCTGGTGAGTCTCAGAGCTCTGGGGCAACGTGCGGACTCCCCACCCATTCTGTGTCTTGGGGTCCTGGTCAGGGTCAGTGTGGGTGCTGGCGCACGTGGGACCTTGCCCAGCCCTGCCCAGCGGCTTCCCGAGGGGAGAGGGCTCCCTGGCACTCACCGTGGGCCTGTAGGTAGGCAACGGTCTCCCGCAGCACGAGTGGAATGGGCTCCTGCTCTGGGTTCTTCTCCCGGAGGCTGTGGGCACAACGCAGTGACGGGTTTGCAGTCCTCCTGGTCCCCAGGTTCCAGCCCCACCCACCTTTCGCATACTCACTGCTGCAAGGAGACCCCGAACTGCTGGTTGGGCAGAGGGGGCCGTGGTGGCATGGGCTTGGGGGCTGTCGCAGGGCTCTTCTGGGTGGATTTGAGGAAGTCATCATACCTGGGGAAGCAGCGGGGAGGGTCAGGGCCCCTACCTGGTTCTGCAGTCACTATGGCAACTCTTGTTTGTCAGGCACTTACTGTGCTATCTTACATGGATAACCTCATTCAGTCCTCCCACCAACCCAGCTTTACACAGAAGTGAAGACTTTAAAGAGGTTCAGTTACAGAGCTTTTCAGTGACAGATACGGGATCTGGACTCGCTCTGTCTGACCCCATGTGCTGCCCCTTACTCATCACATCTGCTTCCCCTGTGTATCCTGGTGCTGTCAAGGCTGCTTCTCCCCTTGGCCGGCACATCCTACCCCCACAAACATGATATATGTGGACAGTGTGCCCGGTGGGCACACACAGCCCCCACCGCAGTCTCACTTGAGCACTTGGCGAGGGATCCCCAGTTGCTCCAGCTTCACATGCTCGCTCAGCTCACTCAGGTAATTCACATAGAAGATCTTCTGCCCAAACTTGAAGCTGCCGATGGAAGAAAGGGTGTGGGTCCAGAGTAGGCCCGCTTCAGCAGGCCTCCACTTTCTCCTCAGCAGCCCAACCAGATCAGACTGAGTCCTAGCCCCAAAGTGGTCAGTCCCCAGGATGCTTGGCTTCCTCAGGTATCTGCTTCACAGTTCAAGGGGAAGCACGAGAGACGAGTGCCCCGCCCTGGGCCCACTCACCTAATGATGGGCTTGAAGAGGATGAGCAGGGTCTTGATGAACATGGTGGGGTGCACGATGTACAGAGCCTTGATATTCTTCTTGTACCTGCAGAGGCAGAACGGGGAACTCAGGAGTGGGCATGGTAGGAGAGGCACAGAGCTAAGCTCTTAATGTACAGTTACTGATTTGATGACTCATAGTAAGCCTTCGAGGTAAGTGCCATTGTTGCCCTATTTTACAGATTAGGAAACGGGCTCAGAGAGGTTAAGTAAGATGAAAGGTCACAGAGCGAGTAAGTAGAGAAACTGGGATTTAAGCCCAGGCCATTCCAACTTGAGACTCTTTGTGTTTAGTTTACCCAGGTAGGGGGGACCCGCCTCCCCTGGCATGGAATACGTTCCTGCCCAAGCAGAGGGCAGCCCAGAACCCGGCAGAGCTGCTGGCCCCTGGGCCCTGGAGCTCCTCCGAGGCCCTAACCCACTTGCGGTCAAACTCCCGGTAGGCGTCCCGGAGCCAGCTGAGGGAGGGCTTGTTGTCGCTGGTCAGGCCATGGTGCAGGTAGAGCAGCGTGTAGTCACTCTCCACGTACTGGTCCAGGGTGTGCTTCAGGTATCTGTAAGAGATGAGCCCCCCTCAGGCCTGGCCTGTATGCAAGTGGGGCCCCATTAAGACAGAACCAGTGCCCCAGGAATCCCCTCTCCTGCCCTGTCTCTTCTGGCTGCATCAGTCACCATGTTGGGGTGGAGGAGGAACGAGGTAGTGGCTGGGCTGCGTGGAGGAATAATAAGAACAGCAGCAGCTCTCAGGTTTGAGCACTGACTAGGAGTCAGGAGACCAGGACTCTAACTGGAGCCATCTCACATACCTGCAGTAAAAATGGGAATAACATTTCACTCACAGGATTGCCCTGAGTCAACAGTAATGATGACAGTCACCATTTACCAGTATTAAGCTTAGTGTCTACCAAGCACTTTGTATGCAATATCTCGTGCCTTCCTCATTATAATGGAGGCCAATACTATCCCCTTCTTTCGAGCGAGGGCAGTGAGGCTGAGAGAGGTCAAGTGCTTCTCTGAGGTCACACAGCTTGTGGTGGAGACTGGAGGTGAACTAATCCAAGTTTCGCCTTGTTGATCATGGGACAGCTCTGCCTTTTACACTCCCAGCGCTGTCTGTAGAACACTGTGCCCACGAAAGGGGATCAGGGTGGTCAGAGGGTCCCCTCCCCTGCTCCAGTCACTGGACGTTCTGTGGACCAAAGACCCACACCTCAAGTTCCCTATGCTCACAACACAATACCTACCACCCAACACAAACACACATAAGGGTGTTGGGCCCACCTGAGGTGGAGAAGTATGAATTGAGTGAACGTGAATTCCAGAAAGGGAGAGGAGCCCAGTGGAAAACCCTCTTTCTGGTTGGCCAACAGCTCCCAGGCCCCAGCAGGAACACCACTCCAGGCTGGGAGGCTGGGCATGCAGGAATGCTAAGGGCTTCCAAGGGGAGGAGGGAAAGGAGGGGAGGAGGGAAAGGAGGGGAGGAGCCTTTTTATATTTTTTTAATGATTTGGAAAGCTTACAGTTATTAATTAGAAATCTGACGGCTTTTGTTTAAATTTATTTAATTAGTTAATTTATTTTTGGCTGTGTTGGGTCTTCATTTTTGTGCGCTGGCTTTCTCTAGTTGCGGTGAGTGGGGGCTACTCTTCACTGTGGTGCGTGGGCTTCTCATTACGGGGGCTTTTCTTGTTGCGGAGCATGGGCTCTAGGCGCGCAGGCTTCAGTAGTTGTGGCTCATGGGCTTCAGCAGTTGTGGCACATGGGCTCAGTAGTTGTGGCTCGCGGGCTCTACAGGGCAGGCTCAGTAGTTGTGGCGCACAGGCTTAGTTGCTCCACGGCATGTGGGATCTTCCTGGACCAGGGCTCCAACCCGTGCCCCCTGCACTGGCAGGTGGATTCTTAACCACTGAGCCACCAGGGAAGCCGGGGAAGGAGCCTTGGGAAGTGCCCAAGGATGTGACTAAGTGCCCAGACACAACCTGACCTATCCCAGAGAGGCTAACCTAAACATTGGTCCATGGGTGCCAGCACTGGCGGACATGTGAGGTGTCTTATGCTGGATTTATTATCTTGATTCCCATCATTATCACTATACAGTTAATTTACCCCTTACACACATTGAGCACTTTGCAGTTTGAAAAGAGCTGTCACATAAAAGAATGGCATTTTGCAACTATAAAATAGCAAAAGTTAGGGACTTCCCTGGTGGTCCAGCAGTTAAGACTCTGTGCTTCCACTGCAGGGGGCATGAGTTTGATCCCTGGTTGGGGAACTAAGATCCCACATGCCACGCAAAAAATAAATAAAAATAAATAAATAAAATAGCAAAAGTTGTAGTGAAAATACACTCATCCTTTGATGAATGTTATGACCTTTTGGAGGTCAATAAAGTGATGTTTATCGGAAGCTATAAAATGTTCATACTCTGACCTGATAAAAATATGTCCAGGAATTTATCCCAAGGAACTAATCAAAGATGAACAGAAATGTTTTTGTAAAAGGCTGTTCATTATAGCCTGTTTTATAACGGGGGGAAAAAATGAGCAGCAAAGTAAGTGTCCAAGAACAGAATGTTGGTTAAATAAATCACAGGAGATCTATAAATAGAACACCTCACAGGATGTTTCTGCAGACAGAACCAATCTGTGAAGTTGGACGTGAGAACAGTGGTTACCCTTTGGGGTACTGCCTGGAAGAGCAAAGGGAAGTTTGTAGGTGTGGATGACATGGGTGTACTTCGTTTCTGAAAATTCATCAAGTAGTATACATAATGTGTTCACTTTTCTGGATACACATATGTCAAAAATTTTTGAAAGGATATCCTTGAAGAATGTTTAATGCTCAGAATATAAAAACATTATGTAAGATACAAAACTGACTATAGAGTTCTGTATATGTTATAGAAAAAAATGGGAAGTGAATACACTAAAATGTTAACAGTGGTTTTCTCTCTGGGTGGTGGGTTTATGGGAGACTTTATTTATTGCTGTCTGTATTTTTTCTTAATAGCTATCTACATTGTTCTACATTCTTGAAATCTGTGATACTTTACAAATGAATACAGTGGCATTTCACAGGGCTCAGGAGAGACCTGACCCCAACCACACAGCTAGTAAGAGGCAGAGTTGAAGTTTAACTGGTCTTCTGCATCCAAGCTTCAGGCACTTTCTATTTCAACCCCCCAGATCTGGCTGGACAGCTGGGAAAAGCCAAGTCTGAGATAATCTGACTGAAAATAAGATGACAGGACTGATGCATGATGAAAGCACCTCCCTGCCCGGCCAGGTGGTGGCGGGGAGATCCCACTGGCAAGGAGTGGAGGATGGACAGGATGGGTGACAGAGGGCTTCCCGAAGGCAGACGAAGCCCCAGAGTGGAGGCAGCCTCGCTCAGCACGCTCTCTCCTGAAAGCTGGGTGCTTTCCCATCCACCTCCTCTGACCTCCTCCCACTTAACCCATAATCTGGCCAGGAGTCTGTCACCTGCCTTGTCAGATGCTGTGACAATAAACCCAGAAAGGGGGACAGGTGACTCAGCCACCCTCAGGCTGGGCTTCTTGGCCTGTTCCTGGCTGGGCCACATGGCGGGCCTGGAGAAGGCTCTGCCTGCCTGCACAGTGGAGGAGCAGTGGGAGGAGGGCTCAGGAGACCAGAGAGAAAGCATTCACACAAAGCTGGAGAGACTCGGGCCTGGCCCTGGCTCACAGGACTGCACGGGCTCTACAGTCAGGCCCTCCCCTTCTGTTGCTGTAGCCCCGGACTGTCCCCACCCCAACACCAGCCCCTCCACACACACAACCATTCAGGATCCCAAAGAGCTGGTAAGGGCGGGGCAGACATTTGCAATTGCAGGAAGTGCTTTAAAGTGTCAGGAAAGGAGTGCAAGATGGAAACTGTACACACAATGAGGAGCCTCAGGAGGAAGTCAGTTATGGCTCTGCCTCCAGGGATCCCGCACCTGCTGTGGGCCCAGCACTGGCCTAGTGGTGGCTCAACGATGAACACTTATCAGAACAGTCTGTCAAACTCCTGCTTTCAATCAGCCTTTGGACTTGCATCAGATTTCTAGACCAAACAGCTATTACCTGTATTTAGCTATTAGAACCTGGATAAGTAGAGAAGTTGTTGGCACCAGATTTGGCACAAAATAACACTAATTATTCATGTAAATGATGAACAACTGCAACTGCCTCAGAAGTGCACCATATCGTTATCATAGTCAGTCCTCACATTTGGACGGTATTTTACTTTCCAAAGCATTTTCAAATGCAGTATCTCACTCCTATGAGGAACAAGGGCTGTATTATTATTCCCCAAGAAGAGTGAAGAAAAAGAGGCTTAAAGAGATGAACACACTTTCCAAGGTCACACAGATGGTTTCCAGGACTAGAAACCAGATCTGACACCTAGCTCAGTGCTCCCAATATCCCTCAGGAGAAGAGGGGAGGCCTTGAGGGAGGTGGCTTGGTACCCCCGGGGCAGGAAGGGACAGTAAGGAAAATGGCTCCAGGCCGTAGTGGGGATCTGAGCACGGGTTCCATCACTTCCCCATGGGTACTCACCCCAGGAGCTTGCTATGGTCCAGCTGGTGGCTCGGGGGCATTCGGCAGGCACTAAACACAATGATCTTCCGCCCATACTTGTCATCTCCTAGGTGTGGAGAAAGGTGGAGCACAGTGGGTGAACAATAAGCCAAGAGAAGTCAGGTGAGGATCTGAAAGGGGCCAGGCCTGGAGACTGTACCATTTAGCGTTGGGGCCAGAGTGGCCCATGCGGACAGACCTCTGGGCAGGTGCCTGCACTCAAGGGTGTGTCACTGAAGAAAGAGGGACAGGTGGTCTCAGGGCTACAGAGCTGGGGCACAAAAAAATAACATGACTTCTTAAAAAGTCATGCCTGGCGCAAACAAGCCAAATGTCCATCAATGGATGGGTAGATGAAGAAAATGTGGTGTATCCATGCAATGGACTATTGGCTATAAAAAGGAATGGAGTACTGATACACGCTACATTGTGAATGAACCTTGAAAACATGATGCTAAGTAAAAGAAGCTGGACATAAAAGGCTACATATTGTTTGGTTCCATTTATATGAGCTATATAGGTAAATCTGTAACAACAGAAAGCAAATTAGTGGTTATAGGTGCTGGGAGGAAGGGAGAATAGGGATTGATGCTTATGGTTATGGGGGTTGGTATGGGTGAAACTATGGATGAAATGGATGAAATGATGGAACTAGATAGAGGTGGTGGTTGTTCAACATTGTGAATGTACTAACTACCACCAAAGTATACACTTTAAAATGGTTAATTTTTTTTTTTTTTTTTTGGCTGTGTTGGGTCTTTGTTGCTGTGCACGGGCTTTCTCTGGTTGCGGTGAGCGGGGGCTACTCTTCGTTGTGGTGCGCAGGCTTCTTATTGTGGTGCTTTCTCTTGTTGCGGAGCATGGGCTCTAGGCGCGCGGGCTTCAGTAGTTGCGGCACGCAGGCTCAGTAGTTGTGGCTCGCGGACTCTAGAGCACAGGCTCAGTAGTTGTGGCACACGGGCTTAGTTGCTCCGTGGCATGTGGGATCTTCTCAGGCCAGGGCTTGAACCCGTGTCCCCTGCATTGGCAGGCGGACTCTTAACCACTGCGCCACCAGGGAAGCCCCTAAAATGGTTAATTTTATGTTATATAAATTTCACCATAACTAAGAAAACAAAAAAAGTCACACCCGCCAAAGCAACTGTTATCTTGCCGTACATCATCTTAAAACTCCATACCTATTCCAGAAGCATCTCTTCTGAGCAGCCTGTATTTGAAAAACTTCTTGAAGCTACCTTCTCAGAAAGCCTGAGGCCAATGAGGAAATCAGTCTGATTACTTAACAGTCATGTCTTGTTTTTGACTACTAACAACACTTTCTGATTTTACTGCCAGAATTATTTGCCACAGTTGACTGACCTCTGGACATTTCTAAAAATCATTCCTTTCTCATTAAGGATATTCTAAAAAACATGGAGTAGAGAGGAGTTTGTAACACTTTGGGAAGGTGCTCATTTGAGTGTAACCACTGAGGGATGTCTGTCCAAAACTAGTCACTATTTCATGGTCTGACCATCTGGCTTTGTCATGAAGCTGGGGAGCTCCTGAGACATATGCCACAGTCTCCCAAGGTGAGATGCTCTTCCAGGGTCAGTGTGAACCAGGGACTCTAAGCACAGCTCGATGGGGACAAGGCCTGGTCCCCACTCCCCCATGTCCCAGGGCCCTTCCCTTTATCTTTATCCTCACACCTCTCCAGAGTCATTCTTGCCTAATCCCCACTGCTTCAGAGGCAAATAAAAAGACCACTTACACAGCCCACACAGTCTGTCCTCCTTCCACCTCTGAGGATTCAGGGATTCCCCAACAACTTGCTGAGTGTCTTCTCCATGTTAAATAAACCATGATCCTGATGATCCTTCTTGGTCAGTGAGTGACTTAACCCAGGACTCAGCGCTTTTCCAAAGTGGTTGCCAAGGCTCTGACCCTTTTCTCAAGGGCTGGGGCAAGACTCATTGGAGGGGCTGAGGAAGGCTTCTGGAATGTGGGCAGCATGGCCCCAGTCCCTGCTGGTGGCCCAGCCTGGTGCTCTGGCCTGAGCTATTGCCTCACTCCCAGCAGTCTCCCACTGTGTCCAGCCTCTGGATCAACCCCTCCAGTGATTCCATCTCCACCCAGAACACTGCCTAGTCTCTGCTGGCCCTAGCCAAAGGTCCTAGCCAGGACCCTCCAAGAATTTCCTGGGTCAGGGTCTGAGGCCTGGCCCACCAAGCCCAGAGAGAGGCTCCGTTCTCCTTTCTAAACTGCCCCAGCTTCTAGCCTTGGAGAATTAGAAACATCTACCCGCCCTTGACTCTCGTGCCTTGACTCCTTTCTTCCTGAACCCCACCCCAAGCTGTATAAAAGCCCCTTAGAAAGGCTCACAGGACTTTGAGGCTTGGCCCCGCCAACCCCCTCTGCAGGCTCACACCATGCACACCTTCGGCCCAGTCCGCAGCAGGTGGCTTTAGCCTCTGTCTCTCATGCCAGACAGACTTCCTCTAGGCAATTCTGCTCCCCTCCTCTAGGCTAACTCCTTTGAATCCTTAAGACTCATCCCAGGCATAATCTCCCAGAAGCCTGTGTCCCCTCCTCCTCCTCCCTGCAGGCAGGTTAGCTGTCCCGTTTCATAGCTCCCAGCACGAACCATCACCCGTCTCTGTCACAACACTGACTCTCCTGTATAACTATTTATGTGTCTGTCTCCTCTAGTGGCTGTGAGCAGCTCAAAGACAGGCACTGTCTTGTCCATCTTTAAATGTCCAGATGGTCCAGAGCCCAGCAACGTGGCAGGTATTCAATAAACACTGGTAGCCTGTCACAGGTCGGCATTACACGGTATGCACGGTTCTATTTCTGAGTTTGCTCACCGTGTTATCTGGGATATGAGACTGCTTTGGACAGTTTCCCAAAGCCTGGGGCAGAATTTCTCCAGACTTAACAAGCAGAGAACCCTCTGCAGGTATGTCTGAGGAGGAGACGGTGCAGCTCCATCCAGCAGCAGGTCTATTTTGAAAGACCAGGTGTCACCTGTTCCCCTCCACACCCTGGACCAGATCCTGAGGCGCTGGGTTCCTTCCAGGCCAGTTGGGGGTGGCTCTGCGGCCTGCTCTGATTCACTTCCCATAGGCTTTGACAGAAGAAAGAGCAGACTGGCAGTGGGCAGGGATGAAGGGTTAGACTGCCCAGCCCACCCTTGTGGACAATCTGGAGCTTCAGAAACCCCTGGGCCTTCTATTATGAGCCTGTGGGGCGGAGGGACATCATCTGTCTACTCCCCTCTAAGCAGAGGGAACGCCCAGGGTATAGCGGAAAACGCTGGGAGGAGCATGGAGGATTCTAAAAGATTCTCTTCATCACTGCCCTCCAACAGTAAGGCAGCCCTCATTGGCCGGCAGATTTGAGGACTTAGGCAGAGCAGAAAGTCTGAGCTCACAAGGCTCTGGTATTTAAAGAGCTGGTAACTGGTTAAGCAGGCAACTGAGGTGAGAGGCCAGAGGCCTGTAGTTCCACCGCTCAGCTGCCCCAGCAACTTGTAAACAGGAACTTGGGTTCTCAACCAGGTTTCCATCAATGGGCATCCACCAATGTCATGACGTTATATAAAAAATATTACAAGCACGTGCACGTGTTTTCTGGGGAAGAGGTCCACACCTTTCATATTTTCAAGGAGGACTCCTGACCAGTTTCAAGAACTGCTTCCCTGGACTGTATGCTCCTTGAAGGAGGGAATGTGCATTGTTCCTCAATGAATCCTCAATGCTGGGGACTTCCCTGGTGGTCCAGTGGTTAAGAATCCACCTTCCAACGCAGGGGATGCGGGTTCGATCCCTGGTCGGGGAACTAAGATCCCACATGCCACTGGGCAACTAAGCCCACGCGCCACAACTACTGAGCTCACGCACCTCAACTAGAGAGCCTGCATGCCACAAACTACACAGCCCACATGCTCTGGAGCCCATGCGCCACAATTAGAGAGAAGCCCACGCGCCTCAATGAAAGATCCCGCATGCTTCAACTAAGACCTGACGCAGGCATAAATAAATATTAAAAAAAAAAAAATCCTCAGTGCTGAGTACTGGACTTGTTCCCAAAGTAGGTGTTTTATAAATGCATGCCAAGTAAAGTCAGGATGGGGATGGGGGATAAAGGAGGGGGCTCAGAGAGGGACTGGATGGCAAGACTCCCAGACTAGCAAAGAACAAGACATGGGCAACCCCAGGGCTTAGCCCGTCCTCTCCTCCCTGGAGTGGAGTCCCATTGCCCAAGTCCTTGAGTGGCTCGGGCATTTGCCAGCAGGCAGGGTAATGGCTCCTACAGGAAGCATGTGTATAAAGGCCTGGGAGTCCCCTCCTCATCTCAGAAGATTCAAACAGATTTATCCTGGAAAAAGAAGGGAAAGAAGGAGCTGGCAGCACTGGTGGCTCCAGAGCACTGAGGGAGAGGGCTCAAAAAGGAGGCACAGCGTTTGTTGAAAGCACCAGGAAAAGACCAGCCACCAGAGAATGAAACATCTGCATTCCCAAAATACGGATCAGGAACTTCCCAGGGGAACCTGGGTATCAATCAGCAACAGAGCAGCTCCTCCAGCAGGCGTTCTGAGACCCGCCAGACCAGCACACTCCCGTGACCTGAGAGCAGGCCAACCAAGGAGATGGGGGGTGGGGGGCTGGGGCACATTGGTTAAAATGTGAAATTGTCAGGAATAGTGCAAGCCAGCTGACATCATCGTTGGTGGCTAGAAATCTGCTATTTGTAGTTAGAAATTGCACATGTTACAAATAATAGCCTTTTCTTTTTTTTCTTTCTGGAGGGCAGACTATTAAACCTTTACCAGCACGCCACTGGAAAGAACCCATGTGGACCAGTCAGGTTTGACCGTGGAGCATGACAGCTACTGCCAGCAAGGGAGAACAGAGGCTACAGAGGAGTTGGGGACATAATACACCCTCCCTTCCAACGTGGGCTCTTTCTCTGGTTTCCAAGGCCAGGAAACTGGCCTCCCAGGAAGTCACCATAGCCTCATCAAACAACTCTTGCTCTGGCAGTGCCAATCCAAACTCTTCTCAGCAGTCAGAGAGGCACACACATGGGGGACACCCCACCAGAGGGGCCCTGAGCCAGCACTCGAGCCCGGCCATCGCTTACAGCCAGCCCCACGACCCCCATGGACAAGACCCCCCCCTCCCCTGGAGCTCCTTTCCCTTTGGGCTCTGGATGTGTGGGCTCCCCACACAGTCCCCACCCTGTCAAACCTCCCATAAATCCCCTGCTATTTCCAGCTCCCAAGTACCGCCAGCTCCCAGCTCCCAGCTCCCCGGAGTGGGGCTGCAATTAAGCTGGATCCACCTGGCCTCCACCAAGAGCCCTTCTTGATCCACAGCCCAGAGAGGCCAAGCACAGAGAGCCAGGAACACACCTACACACCTACCTGGCTGGGCCCCC